>NC_141151.1:9065334-9707834 GCF_053477565.2 Lygodium microphyllum
AACAAATGGAGTCACTGATTAAATTGCTAGAAGCCCAAAAAGTGGAAATATCCTTTTTGCAAGCCCAATTTACTGAAGCTAGAGGCTGTAGCTCTACTTTGGGTGGTGATGTGAACCCTTCACACTTAAGCTTGAGTTCAACTCTCTTATTTTCTTGGTGATTTTTTTTACTAATGATCTATCTATTCATTATCGTAGGGCTTGCAATCTTGACTCCTCTAACTTTACTTTGGCACAACTGATGCCATGCATAGGAATGGGAATACTATATTTGTCATTAATCATTTCCATTGTGAATAGGCTCAAAGAACCAAATGGCACTATCACTTACTACCACTTACCTTATGTTGTGGACAATCTAGGACATAGGATAGTAGTCCATGAGTATCAAATGTCATTTGTCATTGTAACATATAAAAGAATTCATGTTTTCCACCTCATTCATTAGTTCTTCAATGAAATGGACAAGGGTATCACTAGGTCGGTGTGTAACAATTGGAACGAGAGGTCTAGAAATTCTTGATGGAATAATCTTAGCACATTGATGATTGTTGAAGGGCCTGGAAATGCCACCTGTGGGCAAGTGGAAGTTGTTTAGCATGGCTTGGGTCTCTATTACATTGTTGGTAAGAAAAGTTGGGAGCAAGGAGCCTATGCAAGGCGTGGGAGCTTTCGCTCGACCGCCAAGACCCACGGACCGCTTATTGTTTCAAGCATTCCAAGCGAGTTCTAATGGCTATCTCTCACCTAGCCGATGCACCGTCGATCCTATGAGTGTAGTGAGCTTACCTTGATGCTCGATCGAGTACCCTCCTCTCCCTTGCACTCTGGTAGCTCCACGATTCTTGATGCTAGCTCAAGCATCGTCAAGCCTCCTCCATCTCCAAGCTTCATCCTCCATAGCCGAGCGCACAAGAGAAGAGAAGAGAAGAGAAGAGAAGAGAAGAGAAGAGAAGAGAAGAGAAGAGAAGAAGAGAAGAGGAGATGGTGAAGAGCTTCACCCTCTTGATCCCTCACTCTCACACACCCTCACTCCCTCACACTCTCACACTCCCTCTCTCAAGAGCACACACAAGCAAGAAGGAGAGAAGAAGAGAGGAAGAAGAAGACTCTTTTTGCCACACACCAAAGAATGAGCTTCTCATTCACTTTTCAACTTTATATATAAAGCCCTAAATCCTTTTTGGGCGGTCATCCCCTTTTCCTTCTTTTACATGGCCGGCTGTAGCCTAGGCCCTTTTTCCCATTTCCCACCATTCTAATTTATCCTATTCCCAACTAATGCGTACACTTTGCACAGGAACGATCCTGGTACTTTTTTACAAAGATTCAGGGGCGCTCCCACATTTTAATGGTGTGCCCTTTTTCTCTTTTGTTGTCTCGGGCCAACACCGAGGCTTTCTGAGGGTCGTGCCTGAACATTTACAATTTTCAGGGACTGGTTACCGGTCAAGGCACTTTTTTCTACTTTTATCCTGCACCTTTTTTGCTATCTCCATTTTTTCCATTTTCTGCTCCTCTGTGCTGCGGGAAGCACGGTAACATTACCCCCTCCTAGCCAAGTGTCAGTCTCATGGCACTGCGGTGGGACGTAGTGGCTAGTTAGGTCGGTTGCTAGGTGGAATAGGTAGGTGGGTGACACTGCTTCCAATGTGGTTGGGTGAATGATAAGTGATGGGGTTTAAGGACGATGACCAGGAAAGATTCTGGCGTGCTTTAGGCTTCATGAAGATACTCGGCACCTTTCGCACTGTTGTGGCGCCCCTTATGTAGCCGGTTGTCTTTTGAGTATCAGAAATGCTTGAAGCAATAAGCAATCCCTTAGGGGGGTGGTATTGGAGGGATTTATTCAGGAGAAACCCCCCGAACGCTGTTTGCCTTGAAAATCCGTGGCTTTGATTGAAGATCCTTGTCTTTGAGTTGAAAGTCTTCAGTTTTGAGTTGAAGGTCTTCAGGCTTGTGGAATCAATAAGCGATCCGTAGATCTTGAGGCATTGGGCATGGATCATTGGACGATGAGGTTCCAAGATCTATGGCAATGGCAGTTCTACCTTGACTTGGTCAGAGGCAGATGGCTAGATGATGGCACATGAAAAGAAGGTTTGAACATTAAAGGATGCCGTGGGCGATCCTCTTTTGCGGGTAGCCATTTCTTGAAACTCGAACATAAACTACAAGAAAAGTTGTGCACTCCCTAAGGGGTGTGTCTATCTCGCTGTGTAGTGTGTGGTGCCCATGGCGGTGGAACTAGGAGATGGTTCTAACCTTGGGCAAGCCCTTGGTAACATCCCACACTTGAGGACCCAGTTCGTGCTTTGTTGGAGGTGCGGTGCAAGTCTTAGGGTGACAAGTCTGGAAGTCCTGCCCTTGATGTGCCCTAAGTGTGAAGTGGGGAGGGGGCTAGGGAGAACCCTAGGTGCGGTGATTGTGGTGCTTCTTTCTTTTTCTTCTTCTTCTTTTTTTTTTCTTTTTTTGTTTTTTGTTTTTTGTTTTAAATTTAATAACATAAAGAGGCGTATACATGGAGACAAGCGATACAAGGGCATGACGGGAGTTTATTCCTTGTCATTTGAATGGCGGGTAGGGGATGGCGGAGGGCGGGGGGCTTTGTTAAGGAATCTTCGACTCAACAAGTAGCCCTTGAGGTTGAGGCGGGTTTTGAGAGTGGTGGTAGAAAGGAAGGGGTGGTTGCACTGGGTGAATTTGCTGTCGCTCATATCTTTGAGCAGTGCAACACAGAAAGATGGCAAAAGAGAAGCGCGCATCATGAGGCGAGTCATGGTGCTGCTGTCTATGGCATTAGGGTCGAAATAGAGGGGTGGGAGGTGGTGTTCTTGGGGTGCGGGCTCTTGGTGGACTAGGATCCTAATTAGTCTAAGATAATTACAAGTGGTTATGAAGGCGGGGTCAGGACAGGAGGTGAACTCGCTAAGAAATCTATCTATAGAGCTGTACAAATCAGGGAGGGTGAAGAGGAGGGCATCCCTATGGGAGGTGCTATTGGTGTTATAGATAATAGGGAAGTCGAACCTACCATGGATGGATGGATTAAAGTCGACCCCTACCCTTCGAGGATACGGCATAAAAGTAGGGTTGTTTCTCTCAGAAGGGAGGGTGTTGCAAAATGCCATCCACGCATCAAGGTTGACGTAAAAAATGCGTCTCCTCTAGGTAGGTTGGCAATTATAGCCTTCCACTGATCTAGGCACCTGGAGGACTTTATCCTACCAAAATTTGCGGTCCTCGACTCCCCAAGCAGTTGGGTGGGCCTCGCGCTCCGTTAACCACTTGGCCTTGAGCCTTGCACCCATAGCGATGACAACCTCTACAAGTTGAATGTGCAGTACTTTGTTCAAGGTAGCAGGAAACTCAAAGCGCAAGTCGAAGGGGTCGCGGTTATATTCCTGTTGTTCCTAGATAATCAATTCGGCATGGAATTCAGCAGGGGGATCTTGATGGCGTGGTAGGAGAGGGGCAGGCTGTCTTGGAATAGGTCTAACATTCAGCTTTCTCCTTGCTTTCTCTACCATTTCCTTCCTGCGGTTAGCCTGGGCTGCTCTTCTCTCAGCAGACGTATCAGGGGGCTGCACTTCCACTTGTTGTGGCTGAGGGGGTGGTGGGATGTATTCCTCCTCCTGAGGTCCCAGATCGAACTCCGGTTCACCCCCTTTTGCTTGCTCGTCTTCTTGTGCCTTCGCCTCTGTGAAACTGAGTTTATCTATTTCCTGCGCCGTCAGGCCTACCTGTGCAAGATATCTTCTTTGTTCCCCTAGGCTCTATGGCGGGCCTCCCAACTGCAGCGGCACATGCAGGCCTGTTGTTAGCACTCTGCGTGCAATGGTTAGTTTCTTTTGCAGCTGATCATTGGCTTCATTTTCTTCTGATCTGGTGGAGTGGAGCAGTGTATTAAGGAAGGTGTGCTGCTGGGCTATCATGAAGAGTTGGGCCGCCTCTGCCTGATTCTCAGCAAGCACCCTGTCTCCTTCGACTTTGGCTAGCCAGCGTGCTAAGTCCCATATTCTCCCCTCATTGTGATCACCCCATTCTTTTGCTCTTTTTTCCATATCTTCCTGGCTCTCCCCCTGATGGAGGGTCATTGCCATGAGTTGTTGCTACTAGGCCTTGAGCTCACGGTGCAAGCAGGACTGCTCTTAGTGTTCATCGGCGATCTGTGCATTGAGCTGGTCCAGCTTCACCTGCATCCTTCGCACCTGCTCTTCCCTTAATTGGTCCAGCTCTGCAGCCTCCTGTCTGATCTTGTCAAGCTGGCTTTATGCTTCTAGGTTGACTGCAGATAGCTGATCATTCTTGTGCCGAAGGTGAGCATTGGTTTCCCTCTCCCCATTGAGACGCTCCATCAAGATTTTTCTCCTTCCTTCCCAAGCAGCGTCACGTTCCTTCAGGGCCTTTAATTCCTCGGCCTCCTTAGTGCTGGCTTCCTCCCTGAGCGTAGTGATCTCCCTTTGATATTCTGTTATCTGCTTTGTTCTCTCCAGCTGGTGGAGAGCGGCTTGTGATTCTCGTTCTGCTGCCAGCTCCTCCACGGCTGTCCTCCTTTCTTCCCTGGCCCTTTCTAACTGCGAGAGCAGCTCCTTAACATATTCATCATATTGGCCTGCTGGAGGTGGGGGGTGGGGCATGGTGGTGGTGGTGACAACGTCTTCTATTTTCTGCCTTTTCAACTCCGGCCTTGGCTCCAGTTTAGCCATGGCTGCCCTTTTGGCTCCTGATGCTGGGGTGGCCACGACCGCTTCTCTTGCCAGCTCCCGTTCCACCAAGAATTGTAGCCAAGTGACCACGTTGCTCTCGTCGACTTTTGGGGTGGAACCTTGGGTGGCGGTGGCAGGGGGTGTCGTCATGATAGGAGTGGTTGGCATGGAAGGTATGAAGAGGGGGAGAGTTGGCATCATCGGATATTTTCCTTTTCCTTCTGCTGGGGGAGGGGTGTGATTTTCGGCACATTGGTACTGGGACCAGGTGCCTCCGTTTAGTGCGGACCCTCTACGCCTTCCTCGTCTCTTTTGTGCTGCTCCTCGATGGAGCGATGGGTTGCCAGCTCTATTTCTTCCTCTTCCTTCCTTCTCAGCTCCTCCTCGGTCTTCTTTTTTCTCTCCTCCTAATCCTTGACTGACTCCCTTCGAGCCCTTTCCAGATCTTTCTTCTCCTTCTTCTTTCGCTCCTCTTCTCTTTTTCCATGCAGGGCTTTGGTTCATTGTTCCGCATGCCTCTATGGTGTGCCCTGGGATTCTCCCTCTTCGTTTGCGTCCATCTCCGTTTCATTAGACAACCTTTGCTGCTCTTCTGTGTGAGGCAGGGACTATGACGGTGACTCGTCACTTTCTTCATCGCCTCCCTTCTTGTCTTCTCCTACTCGTCCTTGCCCTAGTGCTTCTTGGATGATATCCGTAAGGATACCTCCAAACCCTATGGTGGAGGCTTTGGAGGATGATGCCTTGCGGGTTGATCGGGACGATGGGGACTCCCCTCCCACGGCTCTTTCTCCTGTTGCCAGGGCCTTAGCTGAAGCCTTTATTTTCTTCCTCACGAACCCATTAAGGTTCACCTCGTCAAGCGATTGCGCCGCAATACTATCAAGCAGAGATATATTGATTCGGGTCATTAAGCTGTTGTACCTCTGGCTTGAGAACAAGGCGTGCACCATCTTTGCATGCAGCTGAATTTCTGGGTTGGGGATGTCCGCTAGGCTAATTCCGTCATTGGTGTGGACCTTCACTTTGTCCATCCCCAACATGGCGTAGATGTCTCTTTTCGGCTTCCTTTCCACCTTATTCGGCAGCCCTAGTGCCCTTTCCACCAACTCGGGGGTCAGCTCGATCTGCACCTATCTGGTGGCTTCATTGTCGCGCACCGTGATGGTGCCTCTATTCTTATTGAAGGTGCGCAAGAAATCAGTGCATTGGGTGTAATCCACCCTCCGACCACTACGTCCAGGTACTTTTGCAGGTGGCACTGCTCTATGATTTGGCGTACTGCCGGCTCTTTGATGGCCACGTCTTCAAGGTTGAAGACGTGGCGGAACTTTAATTGGTTGAAAGCTCTCGTTTCCACTGTGAGGCCGTACTTTACTTATTCCTCCTCCGAGAAGGGGAGCTTGTCCGCTTTGTCATGGCTTGCCATGATCGCCACCTGCACGTTCAGCCATTTTCACTTTTAGTACTTTTGATAACTAATTTGCTGGAAGAATAAAAGCATAGTAGACTTTATTGAACATGGCCTTAACTTTGCCTTTCAGACTTTTTTCGTCACCTCTTATCCTTGCATTTCAAATTTAACTGACGTTTCACACTTGGTTTACTTTTTAGATTCTATTTTGTTTATTTTTTACATTCCACTACATTCCACCTTATTACCCCTTCCCCCTTTGGAAAAGAAGAATCCATCCCAGGATTGGAGGTTGCGAGGCCAAGGGCTTTCACAGCAGAAAGGGCGTCACTCTATTTGTGCAGGAGCCAAGTGTAGAAGTTGGGGTTATATTCCACTTGAGCGGCACGGTCCAGATCAAAGGGTCAAATCCCTACGTGTGTGATGTATGTAAGGACATCTGTGAGGAAGTCGCCAGAGTCGACTCGACCTGCGATGTGGAGCTCTTCCTCTGTTAAGAGGCGATCAATATAGGGATGCCCAGTGATATGCTCGTCCATGGGTCGGCCCCGAAGAGTGGTTAACACTCTATACGAGGTAGGCGCGATGTAGGTGGGATCATACTCTGCCATTTTGATGGCTCGGTGTTGTTCGATGTTGGTCATTATGCGACATCCGTCAACCTCCCATTGCAACCTAAGAGTGTACCACTGCCTCAAGAAGGGTGATCCAGTATCAGCAAGGTGGGATAACCTTGCGATCTCTTGGTCAGTTATAGCAGAAGTGGTGCGTGGATCATATGACGTGATGAGGCGTTGCTTAATGGCTTGCTCTTTGGAGACCTCGCTACCGAGCAACTCAGCAACAGAGTGAGAAGCCTGTGCAAAGGCGAATTCAAAAGTCTCCCAAGAGCAAGGCATATTGCACACTTCTGTTGCAAAGGGTTCCGCTAATAGACCCAAGTCCAAGCGGTCATAGCTGAGGGCTAGTGACACAAAGGTGACATCGAGCCATTTAATGCAGTCCACCACATCATCTCCGGTGTCCTCTGCAAGGTCAGCGGCGGCTAGTGCTAGAAATGACTTCCGTTCATAGGAGGGCATAAGGCCGACGGGTGGTTGAGGTTTGCTAGAACTAGAGGCTCTGACAGTACATAGTTGCGGTTGGGAGTCTCCTTGAGCCTGCAATCGAGCTGTTTGCAAGGTGGGTGGGTTAGGGTTAGTCGCAACAGTTGGGCTGCTGCAGTCAGCTTTGCTGCGGAGAGTCGGGTTGACTTGGTCGAATGATGCCACCTGTGACGGTGGCTGTTGCTTGGGCCAATAGGTTTGTGTGACTCTCATGGGCCGAAGTGTAGACGAGTCGGATGGCTGAGGCTCTGGAGAGCACTGCAGCCTATGGTCTTGAGGTGTTGGGGGACGTGGGCTGATCAAGCTTGAGGGTGGCGTAGGACTAGTGCCTTTGGTCATAGGGGCCTTAGGGATCCACAGTGAGGCATTTCCCTCATAGTAGCCTTGCGCACGCAAGAGGGTTTTAGGGACCCATATTTGCTTAATCATGCAGCGCTTCCGGTGATTGCATCTTGGCCTCCTAGGTTTAGAGTTATGGATTTTATGCGGACAGGCGCGTCTAGTCCTAGGCGGTTCTCGAGGTTGTTTAGGCACCCATTGAAAGCGAGGCTGTTGGGCCCTTACTTTGGTTGCTGCGGTCTGTGGTTTATGGAAATCGGGAAGTGGCAGACGTGCACTATCCCCTCCTTAATCTTGCCTACGGATGTTTCTATCGGTGGCCCTGCGGACGGTGATGGTGTTACGCAGCCCTTGCTGAAGGCTGTGACAATGCGCACGTTGCCGATTGCTAGGTGGATGCGCTGCGACTCATAATCAACATTGCAGTGAGTCTGTTTTTTGAAGGTTCACCTGAGTAGTGACTCCATGCCTGCATCGGTAGCACTCGGCAACACGTAAAATAGCATTGGAACAGTCTCAGATTCGATAGAAACGACGACCCTGCACTTGCCGAGAAGTGCGTAAGATTGAGCCCCATATGGGCTTAATTTGGCCGTTGTAGGTTGAAGTAGTGGTTTGCCAAGTTGGATCCAATGCTTGTGCATTAAGACATTGAAGTCTGCTCCCTTATTGATCAAGGCGTTGAAAGCGCATGTTTGCTTGGCAGTGATCGTGATACGGAGGTAAGCGGGTTCTATAGCTTCCTCATCACCATCGTTGATTTCAGTGATTGTGGCTGCTCGTATTTTGACCGACAGTTCTAGCATTGGTGGCTCATGCAAAGGGTGAGTGGGAGGGAAGTACTTCTTGACACGATTGCCATTGAAGAAGCCTATTCCTTCACCGTCTAGGGTCTCGAGCTCGACATTACTAGTTTGGCTGATTGCCCGAACCTTGAAGGGTCCAAGACCTCTAAATTTCATCTTTTGCTTATGTCCTTTAACTTAGTAGAGGAGCACTAAGTCACCTTGCTCAAACTCGCGCTGCTTGACATGCTTGTCAAACCAGCTCTTTCGTTGGGCTTTCTCGCAGATAAGTGAATGGGTGGCTAGAAGACGAGTCTCTGATAGGCGTTCCAACTCGACTAGGCGTTGCTTCCATGCTTCCTTCCCTTCCCATCGTTCTTGGAGTGCTATTCTCAGGCTAGGGACGAAGAATTCTAATGGTAGAATTGCCTCAATTCCATAGGTTAGCCTAAAGGGGATCTAGCCGACGGCCGTTTTATAAGCTGTGCGGTAGGCCCACAAGGCTACCATCAACTTGTTGTCCCAGTCACTTCGTGAGGCTGAGACTACTTTAGTCAGGACGTTGATAAGAATTTTGTTAGTTGATTCTGCATGGCCATTAGCCAGAGGGTAGTATGGTGAGGATTTGCGATGGATGATAAGAAAGGTGGATAGGAGATGTGCTATCACTTCGTTGATGAAGTGTGTGCCTTGGTCGCTAACCAGTTCGATGGGGCAACCGAAGCGCAAGATCACTTGCTCCCATAAGAACTTGGCAGTCGTCCTAGCGTTGTTTTTTCGTGTGGCTCTCACCTCTACCCATTTCGTGAGGTAATCCGTGGCCACCACGATGTACTTGGCTTGTGAGTACTGCGCCGCGGGGTTGATTGGTCCTATGAAGTCAATTCCCCATTTTTCGAAGGGTTGGTGAGCAATAATTGGGGTTTCCATTTGATCCTTACGAATTGGGACTTTTGTCCGTTGCACTCATCACAATGCTTGACGAATCGCTTGGCGTCGCGGAAAAGTGTGGGCCACCATAGTTGGGACTGCATCACCTTCCGTGCTATCATGTCTCTGCTAAAGTGTCCTCTTGCAATGCCGATGTGCGCCTCTGAGAGCACATCGTGCATCTCATGCTCACACATGCACCTACGCAGCAATCCGTCTTGCCCCAGCCTATAGAGTTGGCCTGCAATCAACTAGTAGGGCTGGATCTTCAGGATCAAGCACCTAAGTTGTGCCTTTTCTACTGGTCACTCAGGTAGTCCGTGCTCGAGCACTTGGACTATGTCGTCTGCCTAGTATGGAGTCAGATCAGCCTTAAATAGATCTCTCTCGCTGGACAGGTGGAATAAGTGGGCGTCAGGTAACTCTTCAACGATGCCTTGTCCAACAGCTTCTCCTGTGGGTATACAGGACATGTGATTAGCCGTGTAATGTTGTTTTTCCTTTCGTACCACCATGGAGAAATCGAACTCTAGGAGCAGGAGGAGCCATCGAGCTATGCGTCCTGTAGCACAAGGTTTGTTCACTAAATAGAGCAGGGCTTGATGGTCCACGAAGAAGATGAAAGGGGTGGCCAATAGATAATGCCGAAACTTCTTCACGGCGAACACCATGGCTAATCCTCCCTTTCTGTTGTCGAATAATTCATCTCCTTCTCAGTGAGTTGTCTGCTAGCAAAGCTCATTGGGTAATCTAAGTTATGCTCTCCAGGTTGGCACAACACTGTCCCCATGGCAAACTTAGAAGCGTCGATGTGTACGTAGAAGGTAATGGTCCAATCTGGGGCTTGTAGAATCGGTGCTGTTGTCAGAGCCTTTTTCAAATCTTCGTATGCCCATTGGCATGCCTCAGTCCACTCGAAGACAATCAACAGCTTGTACAATGGCCTGGCGATCAGCGCATAGTTCAGCACAAACCGCCGATAGTATCCTGTGTGACCTAAGAAGCATTGAAGTCCCTTGTAGTTAATTGGGGGTGGAAGGTCAACAATAACCCTAACCTTCGAGAAGTCAGTGGCAATGCCGTTCTTCGACACCATGTGTCCTAAGATGCATCCGTGCTTCACCCAAAACTGACACTTCAAGGGGTTCAAGGAGAGATGATATAAGCGGCACCGTTCAAGGACTGCGCGGAGTTTGTCTAAGTGTTCGATCCAGGTCGAATGGACACACAGATTGTCGACAAAGACCTCTAACTCCTTGCGAAGCATGTCCTTAAAGATGGTGCACATGAGACGTTGAAAGGTGGCGGGGGCATTGGTCAACTCGAAGGGCATGACTATGTATGCAAAGACGCCCCACTCTGTGGCAAAGGCGGTCTTATGCCTGTCTGCAAGATGCACTTGCACCTGGTTGTACCCTGAGAATCCATCCAGAAAGCTGTAGGCTTCCTTGCCTGCCACCCTCTCAAGCATGTGCTTGGTGTATGGCAAGGGATAGTTGTCTCTCTTCGTAGCAGCGTTCACCTTCTTGTAATTGACCCACACTTGAATTTTTTCGTTCTTCTTCATCACAATGACTATGGGTGATACCCAGTCTGTGTGCTCAATTTCGTAAATGAATCCAGCTCTCATCAGCTTGTCAATTTCCTCCTTGATAGCATGAGCGTGCTTTGGATTAATGGGATACGGTCGCTGCTTGACTGGCATTGCATCTGATGTCATGGGTATGTTGTGAGTCACAACACTCGGATCTACCCCCCGTAGCTCTTCTAAGGACTAGGCAAATACGTCTATGTACTCCCGCAAGAGAGCGACAAGATTCAACTCTTTTTCACCAGTCAAGTCATCAGCAATGAACACTTGTCGGGGTGTCTCCCCATCCAGGGCTAGGTTTACCTCCTTGACCTTGGCTGGTCCTTCGATTGGTTTGCTCGTCTGCCCTTGACGCTTGGCACCTAACAGGACCACTACCCTATCCCCCTTTTTGAATTTAGTGAAGCATTTAGGGAGGTCCTGCGGTTTTCACTGTTCTTCTGATAGTGTATCCCTGGGGTGCTTTGCCTTATCTTGCCTTAATCGTCTGCGTCTCAAGTGGACGGGTAAGTCCCCCTTGGTGTGTCGGGTCATGGGCGGCCTAGGGATCTCTGGGTCACTATTTGAAGTAACTTCCGATTCAGAGTCAAACCCTCTATCTTCGCTAGAAGAGGTGGTCTCCCCTAGTGGCTGTAGTTCAGATGGCGATTCGGTTCTAAGTATTGATGTTGTTCCTGGTTGGGGTAGGCCTGCTTGCTCAAGGTTTACGGCTCCTATGCATTCCAACCAAGCACGATCACATTTCATGCGCATGACTCCTTGCTCCATTTTAAGGGCCTGCCTTTTCTGCAGCTTGGCGTCTGCTCGTATCTGCTCAATTTCTCGTCCTTCAGTGTCGTATTCTATGGTATCCACTTCACCCTCACTCTCATCACTAAAGGATTGGCAGTCTTCGTATTCATCGCAGGAATCCTTGTCATTCGACTGCTCGTCGTCTCCTAGGGCTTGGTATGCCTCGTGTAGTTGGTCAGGAACCAGGGCCCAGTTATACATGAGGTTCAACTCATGCACCCTGGTCCATTGCCATTTGGAATCCTCCAAGAGATCCTGGAGTGGTTTGAAGTTGGCAGCTGGGTTGCTAGCTAGCTGGTCCGTTAGGTATTCCAGTACCCCCTAGAGTTCCCTTTTGTTGGATGGCACTTGGAAGGTGACAGGCTTAGGCTTTCCATGGAGGCTTGCTGCCATCATGTAGACTGGCGTAGAGAGTGCTTCGTTGGTCTTGCCGATCATTTTGATGGCCTGCTCATACGCCTCATGGTCTGAGAATGGCAGGTCAATTGCAGCGAGGACATGCATCCAATCCCGCTCATCCTCTGGGCACGGGATATACTTGGTCAAGGACCCATAGGGCCTCTTGACCTGAGTGTTCCCCTTGAGCATAGCAGAGATAGCGTCTAGGTCGACTGGTGAGGTCTTCCAGGTGTCCATCTCTATTCTTACGACGTCAGTTCTATTGCCAAGGAAGATCAAGCCATTACCCCAATCTTCGATGACTCTAGCATTGCGCATCCAGGGTCGGCCTAATAGGACATCGTAGTCCACTCCCTTCATGACTATAAAGTCAACAGAGAACTGGACACCTGCGATCTTCATTGGCCAATTCTTCAGTACCCCGAATGGCTTCACTCTCATACCGTTTGCTAGTGTGACGTTAAACCTAGCAGCTTCAACAGGCGGATTTCCCCAAGTATGAAGCACTACATGGCTAAGCACACTAACCCCAGCTTCCATGTCTACGATTCCCTTCCTTGTTGTGTCACCCAAGGCTAGGACCAGCAGGATCGCGTGCATCTCAGAGCCTTCCCAAAAGGCATTGACATGCAAAGATTTAGGCACGGAGTGCAGAGTCAAACTTGGCAATTGTGTTTCTGCATCCTGGTCTCGAGGGTATGCCGTGACCTACTCTTGTGATCCCTCAACCCACTACTTAAGGTATTGCCGTAGGGCAGGGTGCTGCTTAAGCAGATCTCCCAGGCTAAGTGTTACAGGGGTGGTCACTAGCGTGATCAGGAGATCGTTAGATACTCGTCCTTCCTTCAGCCTAGACTGTCAGGGCCAATGGCCGCGGGCTGATATGCGGCTCTGTTGCATCTAGGCTTGGTCTCAACGGCACTGCTTTTGGCACAGTTGCTTCGGCCGACTTAGGTTGATGAGGCGGTGACATTGGCGTGCTTATGCTGATGGGTTCAGCATCTTTGAGATGCTGTTGAGCCTCCCTCATCCATTCCTTCACCTTTTCTATGGCCTCTAATTGTCGCTTTGGATGCGGGTATTCCCCTATCTTAGCGCTTCCCTTTTCGGCTGTCTTAGGGGCTGAAGTCTCTACCTCCGCGTTTGAGACTTTCTTCCCAGTCGGTAGAGTCATAGCACTCTCGGTTTTTAGTGCAACCTTAGCTTCCAATCTCTTCTTCTTCTGCATGCGGCTTTTCTTTCGTATCGAGGTTGCGTCAAGATTGCTAGGTCCTGGCAGAGAGATGTTGGCCTGCTTCGTTTGGGCTCGGGTCATAACTCGCAAGGGAATAGGTGTCGCCTCCCCATTAGGGTTTTCGACACCAAACAGCCCCAATGGGACGGATGGAAAATTAGCTGAGCTAGAGGACGGCTTCCGCTTTGGGCAGTCTATGAAAAGATGGGTGATTCTGCACTCTACGCACCTTTGGTCAGCCTTGTCCCTGTTTTGCTGCTCTCTTTCAGGGCAGCGTGATGAGACATGACCGGGGTGTCCGCAAGTCCAACAAGTGACTGGATCATGTGGCTACCCTCCTAGGCCTCTACCCCGTCCTCGTCCTAACGCCATCACCGACACGGGTCGATAATCCATGAGGACCGCGTTGCCCTCGTCGTCATGCGAGACGTAAGGGTATATGTAGGTCTCTTCATCATTTAGCTCCTCCACGTAGTGTATTGGAGCGTCGCTCGGTGGGTGGGTCACATAAGGACCATGCGGTCTAGGAATGCATGTAGGATTTATGTCCATTCTAGGGATGGCTGGTTTCATATCATTAGGCGCGGGTAGAGCCAATGGGGCTCCCCTTCCGAAGAATGTCTGCGGCCTATTAGCTAGATAAGGCTGGCCGTAGGGTTGCGAGTATGGAAGTCTTCTTGGTAGTTTGCAATGTGCGATATCGTGGCCGAACCTACCGCAGTTAGCGCAAGGTCTTGACCTAGGGTCTTGACACTCGACCGGCAAGTGGTTTCCGCCACAGTACATGCATTGGATGTGTGGGCGCATTGGTCGTCTCAACATGTCTTGTATCTTGGCTAATTCCATCTTGACCTCAGCCAAACTGTCTCGGTGGCCTTCCCTTATCTTGGGATGATGGGTTTGACCGCTCACTAGAGGCTGACGTTCTCTCTAAGCTTCGTGGGTTGGTCTCTTCTAGATTTGAGCTCCTAGAGCTCCGCTCTTTCAGCTGGTCATTGACTCTGATGGCTTCCTCAAAAACTCTAGCCACCACGTCCCGCTACAAGCTTGAATTGCTTGCCAATGCCTTATATAACTCCTCGTCTCTAATTTCGCTGATGAATACAGTTGAAACTGCTCTGTCAGTCGGTCGCTCGCCTAGAGGGATTCTCTTAAAGAGACTTCTCACATAGGTCACGTAGTCGCGGATGTCCTCCTTCTCTTTCTGCTTGACATTCATCAAGCGTACTAGAGCAGGTTATTGGAGTATCCGGGCTCGGCGAACCTCTTGACGAAGAGATCCTTAAGATTATTGAAGTTGGCTCGTTCCACAGCATCCAGGCTTGTATACCACGTCCTACCCTTGTCGCCTAAGCAAAGCCCGAATGCTTGCGAATGTTGAGTCTGGTCGTTGAGGCCGTTGGCTTCGCAGACTTGCTCAAATTGCTCAACAAAGCTGTATGGATCGTCATGCGGTTTGGTCCTTATCGAGTTGCTTGGCAACAATCGGTATTTTGGCCTGGCTCTTTGAGCCCTAGTTTGCCCCTAATCTTGCAAGCAGAGACGTCGCTAGTGCGGCGGCACTCTGCTCTACTGTAGTGTTATTGAGCAGCCGTTTCATGAGGAGCTCGCTCAATGTCAGGTCTCCTTCTAGCGCTCTCTCATGGTCTATTCGGTTTCGGCCAGCCAAATTCAGCACTCGCTGCACCTCATGCAGCTCCATGCTTTGCCTTTGGCTCCTAGCCTGTTAATCCCTATTATAATCAGCTATGCCCTGCAATGCCTTGCGGACTAGCCTTCTCTCCTCCTCTAGGTCTGCAATGATCGCGTCTACTGTTCTGCCACGGTGCTCGTACCGGGCGTGCGCGTCGTAATTGCTCACCATCTGCTGTATAGCATCCGTGAATATGCTCAAATCGAGCTCCTCATTAGATTGATGGTCTGAGCTTTCTTCCGTCATGGTCAAATTCTTGCGCCCTGTTGCACTGTCGATCAGATTGAATAGTCATGACAGATCCTTGTCGTTGGCGCTCCTTGCTTGGTTCTACCCTGCGCTTCACTTGTTTGTCTATGTCTTGGGTCCTCTCCTATTGGTGGGTTCCTTGAGTGATTTATCTGAGTGAGTTCCTTTGATTATTAAATACAAACCTCAATTTATGGTCACTCGGTGAGTGTGTCGTTTCTCGTGCACTTGTGCCCAATCAGGCTTTCGGTTTTCTTAAGTGTACTTCAAGTGCGGAAATTCAATGTGAGTGCTGCAAGCAATTCCTCGGCATCTTACTCACTCTCGCTTGTTTCGGGCCTGATAGGCTTTGTTGCTCAAGTCCTGGCCGTTCTAGTGGGTTCTAGGGTCTGCAATTCTTCTTACCGTTCACTAGGGGGGTCGATCACGGGTCCTCTGAGTGGATTTCTGTTTTCAACGCGTTAGGTTGCTGGGGAGGGCTCCAGCACTGCCCCTCTGTCCCTTGGTCTTGACTCCTATGTCGGGAATTGCCTACAAGGCATTCGCCATGTTGTCCTGGAGCGGGTTGCACTTCCAGTCGCTCGTGGAGGTCAAGTTTTGATGTTTCTCCCCCCCTTTTTTTTTTTGCCTAAGATGTGTCCGACTCTGGGAATCGGACGTTCGATTTACCAGTGGTCCGATTCTAGTGGTCCGATTCTAGGAATCGGACCAGGTGGGTCCGAGTTTGGGCAGTCCGAGTCTCAGAATCGGACGAGGGTTAGGTGTCCGATTTTTGAAAATCAGACAAGTGGTCCGTCCGATCGGACGGGGTTGGTCCGAGTGACCGATTCTAGGTGGTCTGATTATGGAGTGGTCCGATTTTGGGAATTGGACCGGACAAGGTGGTCCGATTGCCGACGTGTCCTAACTCGTCCGATCGGACGCAGTTGGTCTGAGTATCTGAGTGCCCGAGTCGGACGGGTTGGTCCGATTGAACGGTTGGTCCGAGCGTTCGAGTGTCCGAGTCGAACGGGTTGGTCCGATCGACCCGATCGTCCGATTCCCAAAATCGGACACTGAGTCAGGTGTCCGATTCCGCCGGCCCGACGCACTTTCAAGCACGAATTCGTCCAAAATCTCAAGATATAGATGACTATAGACCAAAAAATTCACCAGTAATGATGTTGGAGTGGTGGGGGAGAGATCTATATATCTGGGGATCGCCAAATGCAACGTCACTCCATGCCCTGATCGATCGAATGGTAGCCCAAGCTCTCTCTCTCTCTCTCTCTCTCTCTCTCTCTCTCTCCCTCTCTCTCTCGCTCTCAGCTGGTTGCAAATGAGGATTCCCTTGCCCTTCCAGAACTTATAACCCTGCTGGTCATTCCCTGGATGCTACAGATCACTCTCCTAGCGATTCCTACACATTCAAATGCGCATTTCCTCCATTTTCCCCCTGTTTTCCTCGATTTTCTCCCTGTTTTACAACAGCAAACCCTATGCCTCTCGGGTGTGATTTCCTACTGTGAACCTACTCTAAACACAACACAAATCGAAAGCAAAATACTGAACTAATTTCTCCATGTTTTCCAATCATCAAACATCCAGAATATCCCAAAATACTTACCTATTTTGAAGATAAAAAACACCCAACTTCCTACCTATCTCAAGCTTCGTTTCAGGGATGAATACCCTACTTCGATGCTCGATATGAGGCACACAAGTGCTCAAGCTTGAATCCGTTGGTCCCGGAAAAATGGAACCAAAATGTGGGAGTTTTCGCTCAACCACCAAGACCCACGGACTGCTTATTGTTTCAAGCATTCCAAGCGAGCTCTCATGGCTATCTCTCACCTAGCCGACGCGCCATCAATCCTAGAGTGTAGTGAGCTTACCTTGATGCTCGATTGAGTACCCTCCTCTCCCTTGCACTCTGGTAGCTCCACGATTCTTGATGCTAGCTCAAGCATCCTCAAGTCTCCTCCATCTCCAAGCTCCATTCTCCATAGCCGCATGCGCAAGAGAAGAGAAGAGAAGAGAAGAGAAGAGAAGAGAAGAAGAAAAGAGGAGATGGTGAAGAGCTTTACCCTCTTGATCCCTCACTCTCACACACACTCACTCCCTCACACTCTCACACTCCCTCTCTCAAGATCACACACAAGCAAGAAGGAGAGAAGAAGAGAGGAAGACGAAGACTCTTTTTGCCACACACCAAAGAATGAGCTTCTCATTCACTTTTCAACTCTATATACAAAGCCCTAAATCCTTTTTGGGCAGTCATCCCCTTTTCCTTCTTTTATATGGCCGACCGTAGCCTAGGCCCTTTTTCCCATTTCCCACCATTCTAATTTATCCTGTTCCCAACTAATGCGTACACTTTGCACAAGAGCGAGCCTGGCACTTTTTTTATAAAGATTCAGAGGCGCTCCCACATTTTAATGGTGCGCCATTTTTCTCTTTTGTTGTCTCGGGCCAACACCGAGGCTTTTTGAGGGTCGTGCCCGAACATTTAAAATTTTCAGGGACTGGTTACCGGTCAAGGCACCTTTTTCTGCTTTTATCCTGCGCCTTTTTTTCTATTTTCATTTTTTTCCATTTTTCGCTCCTCTGTGCTGCGGGAAACACGGTAACACAAGGCTCTACAATGTGCTGTCTTGTGGCCAAATCGTCCATAGTTTGTGCAAGATTGATGTGGTCCGAGACATTCTAAAGGTGGGTGGTTCTTGCTACAGTGAATGCATTGCATACTTTGGTAATAAAGTCTAGAATTTTTGAGTGATTCACCATCCTAATCAATTCTTGCTACTACATCCTAACATTTTTTATCGAGTCTTGGGTTTCCTTGGTCTCTATGTGGTTATATCTTGTAGGTGTATCCTGAGGAGATCCATGCGGCCTTTCATCTTTGTTGCTTTCATGGTGTAGGCCACCCACATGAATAGCCTTCTATAGAACACTTTTGATTTTGGAACGATCAAGTTCAAAGTTCCTAGCTAAGGTTTCAATGCCCTTGATGAAGGCATTTGTGACCAGCTTGGTGGTAGGTGTCTCTATAATAGGGATCCGCTTATACAAAATCCAAACTTCAGAGATATGATCTCTCATACTCTCATCCTCTGAATGCTTGATGTTCATGAGCCAAACAATGAAGTTATCCCATAGCTAGCTTCCTGAAGCGTTTAATGATTAAGTCCTTGAGTAGTACGAAGGAAGCCTTCCCAACAACATCAAGGCTAATGAACCAGGCTCATCTCTTCTCTCTTAAGGAAGTCTGAAAGCTTGTGTGTGCTTGGCATTGATAAGAAAATTATTAGCCTCATAGATTTGCTCAAATTGCTCATTAAAACTGTGAGGGTCATCTTGGCTCGATACTTATTAAGATATTTTGCTACTAAGGGATTTTTTTCATCGTCTCTAGCACATGGAGTCTTTCCCATTCCAATTAGAATGGTTTGTGCAATTAGGGTCCCTACTTGCATTATTATATCTAAGGGATCAAGAGTAGGCATCATTGCATGAGATTTGAAAGAGACTCTTGTGAGATGAGCCCATTGCTCCTACGTTCAATAGCATTATGTGGATACTTTCCATCCCAACTTACATGATCGTGAGCTAGTATCTAATGTCATTATTAAGGTCTAATAGTCAATTGAGAGTGTTCATTCCTTGGCCTTGCAACTCTAAAGTTTCCTTTCCATAGCCTCCAGGTCATCAATGAGTTCAAGGTCTATGGTTTTGCTAGGATTGGGGTCTCTACCAGATGTGGGTGTTGGGAGGCCTTGTCCACTATGCAAGTGCATGTGCCTAAAATCATGGATTATTTCAAGACCTAAGTACCACTCTAGTTGTTATTATGTTCCTTGTTTCTAGTTCTCCTTCCTTTAATTGAATCTTGAATATTGAGCAAGCACAGTTTCTTCTATTACAATTTGGCTAGTGCATATGAATTGTGTGCAAATAAGCTTTATTCTTTCCAGCAATTTGTGATTTCAAGGAACAACAACTTTATAGCATTTATTGAACAATCAACACACAAATAGTTGTTCTATTCTTTCATTGGTCTCATTTGGTTCTCTTAGTTATTATGATTTGGTCCTTCTCAAAGTATGCTCATTTTTATTCCTTAGGTCCACTTGCATTGGTCATGTGAATGGGGCTTATATGAGCATAATGGTGTGATTGGACCTATGTGCCCTATGCCTATATGTGTGTGGTGGGTGCATGGGAGTTGTTTTGGTCATGTGAATGGGGGCTTATGTGAGCATAATGGTGTGATTCAACCTATGTGCCCTATGCCTATATGTGGGGGGGGGGGGGGGGGGCGCATGGGAATTGTTGTGCATTAGTGAAACATATGTGCAATGTCCTTAGGAATGTGTGCCATATTCAAGTACAATGTGAGTACACATGGGTGGACTAGGGTGCATACTATATAAGCAAGTGGTGCACTAAGGTTAGTGTGCAAGATGAATTTTGTGCATGATGGAAGTGCATGAGTATAATGGAGCAATGTACTGCACTAATGACTAGTTATAGGCTTCCTATTATGCACTAAGATAGGCAGATGTAGGCCGGGAAGCAAGGTGTACAAAAATTTTATTACGGTAGAGTTTAGTGCCTTAAGTTGGTGGAATAGCAAAGTGCAAAAGGCACGTATGCACGCATGTGCACTAACACGCTTATGTGCACTGAAGTGCATGTGGGAGTCCTAGAATGAGCTTGGAATGCATGGGTTTATGACGGGATTAGGGATCCCTTTAAGGACCTATCTATAATTTTATATTACAGAATAATAAAATTATAGAATACATGGCTAAAGTTCTTAGACTTTAGAAAGTGGGGTGATTTTTTGTCTAAATAAAAGAAAGCTTATAAATAGTCTAGCGAATGCTTCCAATGACACTCATAAAGATATAGAACTTTAAAAGTGTTGTTTTTAGACTAATAATAGTAGAATTTTCTCGATAAATAAGATAGTGAAAGCATAGGGTTAGAAGACCATCTCTAAGTGTTGGCATTAAGAGTAAGTGAAAAACAATGTTTTGGGGGTTCTTTAAACACATAGATCACTGCAAAATATGTCAAGGGCACCAAAATAACTCTAACTAATGTCCTATAGTTATCTGCAAGTTAGCATAAACCAATTACCATTACATATTCCAAATTGACTCAATTTGTAGTTAATGCTTGTAGGATCATCAATGCTACTATGGAAATGATGCGATGCTCTTGGAAGCATATTACTCCCAATTTGTAACCCTAGGAGTACGCTCCCAAGATGGTTGTTGATCAAAAAGTTGCCAAGTTCTGTTAAGGACTAAATTTACCTAGCAAATTATTTCTAAAAGTGAAAAGGTAATGAAATAAATTGTTATCAAAAGCACAATGACTTTAAACTACAATATGCACTATAGCAACTAGTCAATGTGGATGGAGTTTATAATTAGGTTAGATTTGTTATTTATTTTAAATGCAAACATTAGCATTCAAGCAATGAGAGAATAACATAATATGAATCCAAACTAGCTTTGTTTTTAATTTAAAGAAGGTGAAGATATGTTGAAATAGGACGACTTGATAATATAGGATATTGAATCTTAAGAGGCATCATAAAAAAATGTCGATAGTAAGGAGCAATGATGTGAATGCAACATATGATGCAAAAGGATGGATGTTGCAGTTGATTGGGTGGTAAGCCAAAGCAAAGCATGAGAAGTCATCAATTGTAGAGCAAGACGATCACCGCAAAGTAGCAGCATAGCATAGCTATGAGAACGATTGTGGGCTAGAAGTCGCAATTCGTGGTGTGGCTGGATGCATGGCCCCAATGACTTTTATATGCAACACATATCAACCACCTTGCAAAATTTTCGAAGAAACCTTCAAAATTCAAACAACAAGTTTAAAACCTTGAAACCTTGAAAATGTTTAGTAATAAAAATGACAAATATGTGTAATTTGATCAAAAACCCCTCCAAAATTTTGAGGTAGAGGTTTTTGTATTTGCTACCAAAGTTGTTTTTTGTGAAGAGTGGGCAGGTTAGAGCAGGTGATGCTTCATTTCTGCCATGACACATGGGAATCTAGTTTACCGAAAATACTAATTAATTAGGTCACACCTTGAAGAATGTATGAGCGGAGGTAACATCGCCTCTCGGGATGCTGGCTCAGAGCTCCTCCCATGCTTTGCCACAGTTTGGCACCATGTCTATGCCCGTCATGCAGACGACACCCCCTTCTCTGTTTCATCATGATCCTAGCATGGCGGGCTCCCTACAAAGAGCCTTCGGCAAAATACTGGATAATCCATTGTTCAATGGTCTCTCTGCTCAATATGCAAGCCAAGGGCATCTCGGACCTATTGGGAAATATGCAAGCCAATATTTAGGAGGAGGTGGAGACGGACTGTCCTTTGGGAATGGAGCCATCCACCTGGGAGGTTCTGCAGAACAACTGGCAGGATTTGATAGTAGAATCCCCGCAAACCAAAGGGAGAGCCTCCAAGAAGGTGGAGGAGTTGACAACATTTCAACTCCTAGAGGTCAGTAGGGTTTTCCTGAACGAGGTGAACATTAGACTCAAGCAGGAGCTCAAAAAAGGTCTGTAAGACACTACCACTCCCCCCAAAGGGCCCTCGGAATCTGGGCAGCCAGAAAATTCAATAGGTATGCCATGTAAAAAAATTTCTCTCTCAGTCCCTGCTTTGGAGTTGAAGAATTACACAATGTCCTATCAATCTAGAGGACTTATTGGTCTATGTCATGGGGCATGTCCCCCCATGGAATTTCTTAGAAACTGGGTCAAGCTGAATTGGGAACCACTAGGTGGGAAACCCCTGGTTATTCAATACCTCCCAAACAACTATTTCTTTTTCCTCTTTGAGAGTGAGCAAGCAGCCCTAGCCCTAGTAAGCCATGGACAATGGATGCTACGGAGCTCACCATTGTCCCTCTTCAAATGGACTCCTGAGCTCGACCCCTCTGGTCCTAAACCGACTTGTGTTTCGATTTGGGTCAAATTCCCAAACCTTTCGTTGAACCTATATCCCTTCTTGAAAACCCTAGCTGCTCCCCTAGGTAGACTGTTAGGACAAAGGCCGTACATGGATATTAACCCGTGGTGGCATCCTCAACTACTCATAGAGATTGAACTTAGCAAAACCCTAATAGATTCATTACTGATTACTGATTCAGAGGGCAACTTTGTGAAGGACCAACCTGTCCTTTACAAGAATCTTCCAAATGCTTGCTCCAAGTGTCTCAAAACGGGACACTTCATTCGAAATTGCCCTGAATGGAAAGCTAAAGAGAGCCCAGAACCCAACAAGGAGAACTCCCCTCCAAAAACCGATAACCCACAAGATGATGGGTTCCAATCGGTTAACAGGAAGGGAAAAAGCAAGAATCAGTCAACCCAGAAACAAAACAATAATAGCAAGGGCAAAAACACCTACAATAACAGATACTCCCCCCTTCTCATGAACTTAGAGGATGTACTAGCAGGGAATAGTGAAAAGGGGAAAACTAGTAAAAAAAGAGAGACTGCTCCAGTAGAGTCAGACTCTGATGATGTCATAGTTGAAGAAACTTAGGCTGAAAACAAAGGGCAGGAAAACCAAACAAATGAAAACTATAAACATACAGAAAACTTAAACATTGACCTCAATGAACAAAATGAAGATGTAGAATTTACTGAGGTAGAGGAACTTCCAATGGGAGGAGAACTTCCTCTCAGTCCTATCCCTGCTGAGATCCCAACCAAAGAGGGAGGGAGTCTACAAAACTCCAAAAGGAGATACTCAAGTGTAGGACAAAGTGCTAGTAACCCATTTAGTCAAACAAAGGGTCCTTAGAAGAAAGGGAAACAAAAAAAAACATAGGTTTGTTAAATGAATAAACTTAAAATTGTGTCCTATAACATCAAGGGGATTACTGACCCCAAAAGGGCAACTACATTCAGGGAATGGCTTAAAGTTAGTGCCATTTACCCCGATGTTATTTGCCTATAGGAAATAAAAGTGTAAGGTCCTCCTCTACTCAAAAACCTGCAGACAGTGTCTAAGGAGTATGAATGGTATATGACAAACCACACCAATAGGAGGGGGGACATGCATAGGTGTCTCCATTAAAATTAAGGATCAAATAAGTAAGGTTATGATTGATACAAAGAATAACTGGGTTGTAGTCCTATTTAAAAATCAGGATGAATTTGCTATTGTCTCAGTATATGCCCCTAATATTTCTGCTGAAAGAGGCAGGCTGTGGGATTCATTACAGGTCATCAATTGCCCCATTATCATTGCAGGGGACTTCAATATGGTTGAATCAACAAAAGACAAATATTTGGAAAAAGGAACATGTATTGCAGGAATTGAAAAGAGTAAGTGGTTGGTAACTAAAGCCTATCATGGGCTAACTGATGTCAATGAGCAACTAGGATTCACATGGAGTAACAATCAAAGTGGAGTTTATCTCCGAAAGGCTAGACTTGATAGATCTTACATATTTGCAGGTCTGTTGGCCTCTTTTGTTAATCTCAAAGTTAAAGCTCTTGATAACATAGTCATGTCTGACCATAAGCCTATTCAGCGAGTCCTCTCTAACTCATCCCAAATAATAAAAGCTGGTTGGTTTCATACTAACCCTAGACTATTTCAAAACAAAATACTTAGGGACACTATTAAAGGAATCTGGACAATGGCCTTCTGGCAAACAGTCTCCCTAGCTCATTCATGGGCTAAAGCCATTAAAGACACTCAACAATTTTTTAGGGAAGTCAAAAATAAAAAAGTACAGCAGATCAGGGATCATAGAGCTAGACAATACTCACTGCATAAATATTTGGAGATCAGGATAGAGGCTAGGGAGACCCACTTACAGCCTGACCTAGTTAGAATCAAACAAGAACTTAGATCTGCTGAAGAAAAAGAAGCTATGGACGTACAACTCTTCACTAGGCAATGGTGGGCTGGCAAAGCAGACGAGCCCACTAGAGACATGTTCCAAGTCCTTAAAAAGAAAAAGGATAGAGACTCCATCCCATTGTTGAGAAGGGCAGATGGCACACATGCCCAAAACAATGGAGAGAATCTCCTTATAGCTAAGGAATTTTTCTCTAAAATGTTTAGCTCCTCTAGAAAGAGTTCACAAGAAGAGACAACTGCCAAGGCTAAGATAGCAATGGTTAGGAAGAAGGTTGTCCCTCCAAGCTTGGCTGAGATTCTGGATGGGGAGCTATTAGTTATTGAGATCAGTGACACCATTGACTCTCTAGCATCAGGAAAAAGCCCAGGGCTTGATGGCCTTCTGAATGAATTCTTCAAAGAATTCAAAGATTCTCTTATTCACCCCCTTCTCATGGTATGGAGAGAATCCCTGAAATTTGGAGCCTTACCCCACATAATCAATGAAGGAGTAGTCAAACTAATCCATAAGAGAGATGAAAGGGAACTCCTAGCCAATTGGAGACCCATCACATATCTCACATCAGCATATAAGGTTTTTGCCAAAGCCATAGCTAGAAGGCTATCTGATCATCTAGATAACTGGATAAGAAAAGAACAAAAAGGGTTCATTAAAGGGAGATATATCCTAGACTCAATAATTGCCATGTGGGAAGGCATTGAACATGCCCAAAAATCCAACCAAGACTTTGTGCTCTTCAAGATTGATTTTGACAAAGCTTATGATAAGTTAGAATGGGATTTTATCCTCCAATCCCTCCATGATATGGGGCTGGGTAGAAAGTTCATCAAGTATGTCAGTACTCTTTTTGGTAATGTCTCCACAAGAATTGCCATTAATGGGGAGATGACTGATTCCTTTCCTTTGAGAAGATCCATCAGGCAGGGCTGCCCTCTTGCGCCCCTTTTGTTTGCCATTGCAGTTGATTCACTGGGTTGGCTCATTCAAGCAGAGATTGATAAAGGCAACATTAAAGGGATTAAACTCCCTAACAACAAAGACATGGTACTCAACCAGTTTGCTAATGATACAAATAGCACGGTAAATAATGATCCAGTTTCATTAGTAGCTTTTTGGAACTGCTTGCAAACCTTTTGCAAGGCTTTTGGTTCTGTTATCAATCCAAACAAAATAGGAATTAAAACACTAATCAGTCCTTGTCTTGGTTGGCTCCTGGCTGCAAGGTGTAAGGAGATTGAAACAGGTAAAGTATTCAGACTTCTAGGCATACCCATGGGCTTTGGGATCTCAATGAAACAAAGGTGGGATTGGGTTTTGGAAAAAATCAGGGGAAAATTTGAAAAATGAAAGGGTCTATAGATCAATATGGCAAGAAGATGTCTGGTTCTGAAACACATACTAATTCCAACCACAATCTACTTCTTGGCTTGCTGGAAACCATCTAAGTCAGGAATGAAGCAACTAGAGCAACTAGGGAGGAATTTTTTGTGGAGCGGGGATGGGGAAAAGTTTAAAGTACCTAAAGTATCTTGGGCTGTTTGCACTACACCTAAGAAATTAGGTGGTCTTGGGCTTCCCAATCCTAGTATTCTAGCTGACAAACTTGCAGCCAAATGGATTGCAAGAAGCATCTTAAGAAAAGAAGAAGACTGGATAACTTTGCTTAAGGCAGCCACTAGCAAGTTTCATGTAGAGGGTTGTCCAAAATGGAAAGGCTTAGACCCAATAACAATAACTATTTGTCCAGTCAAACTGAAAGCTAAAGATTGCTCTCCTTTGGCAAAAGGTCTATGGGAGGCTTGGTTCAAGTACAAGAGTATGTTAATCCCCTCTTCCCATCCCAACCTCACCCTACCTTGGAGTTCCAAAGACTCCATCTGGTTCAGCTTTCTTCAGGGAGCCATTCCAGATAATCAGATTAACTTAGCCCACAAGCTCTTCAAGAAAGGCATTAGAAGTTGGAGGGACATTTGGGATTCAGCCCTAGAAAGATGGATGATTGGAACACAACTAAAACAGAAATTCAAATTAAAAAGACAGGAACTAGAATTGATAACTGAAAGGGTACTCTTGTGGGGACCTAATATGTTTGCAATGATTAATCTTAATCACCACTTCAATTATAGGGGAATCTATTTTATGGGGGACAGACCTCTTCTACCCCTTCTAGACCTATTAGAAAGCAATGTTCCTCTTTGTTTTAAACTAAATAATAGATGGCATATTAATTGGTCAGTAGTACAGTGGAATTACAGGTTCGGTAACATTTGGGCTCCCTCAATCCAACCAAAGATGTCTTGTCTAATGTGACTCATTACTCTCAAAAGTCTTTGGACTAATGAGAGAGCACTTAAAGTTGGTCTAGGGAATAGACTTTGCCTAAGGTGTGGCCAACAGGTAGAATCAATCCCTCACATATTCCTTAACTGCCCTAAAAATTCTAACATTTGGTGTTTCATGCACGTCCTTGCCATCAAGTATCACCCCACTAAACTCACTTGGAAGGAGTTATTACTGGGGGAAATATATGGACTCCCTCCTCCAATATGGAATTGGATTAGAAGTTATTACCTATGTAACATATGGATAAGCAGAAACAAGAAAATGTTTGAAAATACTGATTTGGATCCTATCCATGGTTTTAAATTTGATCTTTGTTTTCAGGTTGAGAAAGATGCATAAATAATTCTCAAGCAGCATGAAGATAATATGAAGGAGGGACTAGGGAAAGCATTTTCCACTGTGGATGTGGTAGCCATACTGTTGG
Organism: Lygodium microphyllum; assembly: GCF_053477565.2. NCBI lineage: Eukaryota > Viridiplantae > Streptophyta > Polypodiopsida > Schizaeales > Lygodiaceae > Lygodium > Lygodium microphyllum. The sequence continues at coordinate 9,092,246 of NC_141151.1, forward strand.
ACATCAAGAAGAAGGCTGAATAATAATGATGTAGATACGAATCTTAGGATAAACATCTCGACATCTGATGCTTAAGTTCAGACCTATTATGGACTATATGTTTTGTAATGCTGTTATTATGTACTCTCAAGTCAAGGTAGCTTCCCTATTTTGAAGCAACACTCCCTTAAACAGCTGTAAACCTTTTTTTTGATATATTTTAATACAACTTTAAAGCTTCCATTAAAAAAAAAAAGAAAATACTAATTAGTGTGAATCAGGCCTGCAAGTTAAAGTTCCCATCCGGTAGACCGTAGACCCCATGTGAAGCCGCTCTGAGGTGGCCCAAAAGGTTAGAGGCAGAAAGTTAGAAACTTGAACCGTTGATGTGGACTAGTCAAAGGGTCAAAGATGAGGGGTTTGACTGACTCAGCGGCACCCTTCTCTTTCCTCGAAAAAAGCCACCCAATAAGATTCGAGAGCGGCCTGTGGGCCGCGGCCTGCAACTGCCTCGTCAAAAAGGATTCCACGTCAGGCGGCGCTCCTGCCGACGTGACAAGGAAAACTGTCGTTGGTCGTTATCCCTGTTTGTATTTGTTTTAACGCATTAAATTAAAAGAGGGCGTTTCTTCAACTTTCTTGGCCTTTGACGATGATGACCTATTCGTACAATTTGAACCGGTCACCCGTCACCGGCTGCTTGCGGCAGCCCCGAGGATGACCGGCCACGGCTGCCAGGCTGGCCACTAAAATAGGGGCAGAGCCCGCCAATCTGGCGATCTCTCTCTTTCTCTCTCTCTCTCTCTCTCTCTCTGTCTCTGTGTCTGAGGCTTCTCTATCTTTATCTGTGAATCGCCCGTTACCCCAAACAGCACATGTTGCTGAGTTGCTCTCATGCATTGTGTGTGTGTGAGAGAGAGGGAGAGAGAGAGACAGCTACCAGAGAGAGCAGGCAACCACGACCTCGTCCCTCTCTTGAATCATCACCAAGCCCGGTATTCTTCTCCACAGTGACAACCACTAGAAAGAGCTCCCATAGCTGCTGGACTTCAAGCAGGGCAAGGCTTCAGAGCTTAAGCTATTCCCTTGTAATCAGAGGGAGACTTAGATTCAACTTCGAAAGGTTTGCCCCCCCGCGCGCGGCCCGCGGCCCGCGCCCCCCCCCCCCCCCCCCCGTCTCTCTCTCTCTCTCTCTGTGTTCCATGGTTTCAGATGCAAGAACTTTGGACTAGTTGATTGGTCCCAATTGCAATCATTTTTTATCAGTTAGTTCTTCCACAGGTATATCAATGGAGTCCCCCCTGTTTGGCATCTTATGTACCTAATATAAGGGAGAGACACCAGACATGGCAGGGTCTGAGCTTGACGGAGGAGCAGGGGAGTGTAAGTTCCCCCATGTTCGTAAATCATATTGGCGCTCAGCGACATGGGTTGGCTCTCGCTCTGCACCCCCCAGCCCTAAAGGGGAAGGCGAACAGGAAGGGCAAGTAAACAGGGCTTCTTTACAGAGGCAAAGCAGTCGAACTCGAGCCTCACTCCCACCTCTTCAACCTCTCTCCATAGCTAGAAGAAGCCTTGATGAGTGGCCAAGAGCTGAGATGGATAATATGGCAGATTGGAGCACTCCTGTGACTCCTGGCCGCAGGCGAGTGAAAACAGGACCTGAGATGAAGCTCGATTTGGCTTCCATCCATCGCACTCCTGTGGAACCTACAGAAATACAGCTTAAAAGAGAGAAATTTGCCTTCTATGACAAAGAATGCTCTCGTGTTGCCAATTATCATATATTCCTTGGAAGTGATGCTGTGGCCAAGAACCTCGCAAAACTGCGAGCAAATGGTATAACACACGTCCTCAACTGCGTCGGATTCGTGTGCCCAGAATACTTCAAAGGAGACCTTGTTTACAAGACTCTGTGGTTGCAAGACAGCCCATGTGAAGACATAACCAGCTTGCTCTACGATGTGTTTGATTACTTTGAAGAGGTCAAAGAGCAAGGTGGTCGAGTTTTTGTTCATTGTTGTCAGGGTGTTTCCCGCTCAGCATCGTTTGTTATCGCATACCTTATGTGGAGGGAGCACCTCAGTTTTGAGGATGCCTTCCACGATGTGAAGGCAGCCAGGGGAGTGACAAATCCTAATATGGGTTTTGCTTGCCAACTGCTGCAATGCCAGAAAAGGGTGCATGCAGCTCCAATGAGCCCTAATTCTGTCCTTCGCATGTACAGGCTGGCACCTCACTCACCATATGATCCCTTGCATCTTGTTCCCAAAACGGTTCACAACCCGGGAGCAGGGGCTCTCGACTCTCGGGGCGCCTTTGTTTTACAGGTACCTCTGGCTATATATGTCTGGATAGGTCACCACTGTGATCCTAAACTTGCTGAAGCAGCTAAGATTGCAGCCAATCAGGTCATTCGGTACGAGAGAGCAGAAGGGCCTCTCCGCATTTATGCCGAAGGACAAGAAGAAGCTGAGTTTTGGGAGTGCCTTATCAAGCAAGCTCATTCAGGTGATGTCCTTGATAACATTGATAGAGAAGAAGATCAGAGGATGGGTTTTTCAACCGATCCAAGAACACTGAGAGGCAGCCAGCTGCTTCAGGTCGAGAAGGTAAGGAAGATTGAACCAGGTAACAAAAGGGTGCATTTGTATGATGTCGATTTTGAGCTTCATCAAAGAGCAAGGCAGGGTGGTGTAGTTCCACCAGCTAGGGGGATTATGGCTAATACTCCAACCCGCATTCCTGCAAGGGAGGATGGGTGGAGCTTACTGAGGAAGAAGTTTTTATCTGGTGTGCTGCTTACAACTGTAGCCGAGAAAAAAGCAGATTCATCCAACCCTTCCTCTCCTCATTCAGCTTCGCCATCTCCTTTTCCAAACAAATTGCACAGAGAAACCTCAATCCCTTTGCAAGAGGTACCATCTCACGTTGAGCTGCATTCTGGCTCCCCACGTTCGTCTTCTGGGATATCATCCCCAAGCACATCACAAGCCAATTCTCCATGCTCATCACATTCTCTGTCATCACCTGACACATCACATGCCAATTCCCCATGTTCATCACAATCGGCATCATCGCCTGACAAGAGCCCCTTTGATGTTTTGTACTCTTTTCGTGGTAATCAGTCATCCTTTCCATCTAAATTGAAGCCTCTGACTCCCATTTTAGCTAACAAGAGCTTAGGTGAATGTCTAGTTCCAGGTGGAGGTACGCTGTCATGCCCACCTTCACTCCCAGGTTTAGAATATAATCCTCCACCAGCACCTCGGAGCATGTCAAGAAAGCCCAGATTGCCACCCTTGTTCACAGTTAAGTTGGAAAATGCTGCAGCCGAAAGTGGTCCTCAGTTTGAGAGAAGTTTAGATCATGACAATGATCATGACATGCAAGACAGAGATTGTAACAGAATTGACAGCGAATCATTTAGCTTTCCAGATCAGAGTCAATCCACTGTCCTGCAGAACAAAAATGAGCGGGGACCAAATGATCTCCCAACTCAAAGCTCTCCTTCCTTTGCTACCTTCATAATTACAGGTTCAAGGGACACAATGAAGGAGACGATGCGATATGGCCATCCTGTCTTGTATGCGTGGCCAACATTGGAAAGATTAGATATGTTTGATGCTGATGACCTGGACAGCAAAGGTCTGTTTATATTGGTAGCACCTCGGCAAGGGACATATGCCCATGAGAGCAAGGTTTATATATGGGTTGGAAGGGAGCAGCTGACTCACATGGAAAAGTACAATGGCAATGCTGGTGATGCAGTGTGGCAGCAAGCTGGGCAGTTGTTTCTCAAGCAGATGAAATGCTGGAGGGACGTTCCTTTAAGGGTCAGTAGATCGCATGCTGCACCAATGGTAAGTTATCATATAACATGATAGATGTTGATGATATAAGTTTCTCCATTCTTTGTAGCAGGTGGTGAGGGAAGGCCATGAGCCAGAGGACTTCTGGGAAAATTTCAACAATGGTTGATGTACATGATGGCAGATTTGAAGATTTGTTTGTTTCGTGGAATAAGTAAGCAGTTGCAGTAAATTATGTTAATAGACTGCAGGAAGGCAAAGACGTGCACTCAAGGTTTGCCTTGCAACTCATCTCTACTTGCTATGGCCTGGTTGACAGTTGTAACTCATACTCTTGTTGTGGCTTTGCAGAGCCAATGCTATTGGAACCGCACTTCTATTGTCACCTTGGAGTCAGAATACAAGTCCTTTCTGCAGCGATACGTAGCTTCAAATAGCTAGAAATTTGCCATGCAACAAGCATATGTGCAGCTTTGTTTCCACCAGTTGTAATGCTTCTACAGGCAGGAACTTTTATGCTCAAGGAGAAAACATGAACATCATTGTAAGAATGATGTATTCTAATCATGCTTGTCATATCTACATGTCTTGGAGGTTTACACATGCATGAATCAGCAGGAAGAGTGGAGTCTAAACACACACACAAACAAACTCTCTCTCTCTCTCTCTCTCTCTCTCTCTCATTGAGAGATCTTTGATTCAAGAAACGGTAATCCATCCAGCAAGTGTAAGAAATATGGCATTGTGGGCAGTGTGTTTAGTAGTACAATGAGATGAAGAGTCTCTTGAAGTAGCACTGGAGAACTGTCCTGATGACTAACCTTAACCCCTATCAATAGAATGGTTTAACCAGGGCCTGTGGATTACAGATCCGGCAAGTTCTGCATTGCAGGCTCTCACTCAACAAAGGAGGCTACATAATGTGCATGGAGTATATGAGCTGACTTGAAGGAGACTGGAATTCGGATGCCCCCGACGGCCAAGTCTCTATGGGAGAGGATTAAATGAGTGTGTGGATGTTTGTGACAGTCAGGGCAAGCCATAAGGGCTCCTATGATTGATCAGTCATGGCAAGCCACTGGCTAATGCAGAGCCTCTGTCTGTATTATCTGTTGGAGATTGTGCCTCCACGTCAATAGGCGGTGGCCTTACCTACTCTTGTGCTATCATCGTTTGTCGAAAGCTTCCGCCACTCCAAAATTCAATTAAATAACAAAATTTTCTGCGTGTATATCAATATTCACGAGGTTTGGCATCGAGTGTTAGATTACATTTGAAAAGGAAAAAAAAAAAATCTTGATATTTCAATTGGAAAGAAGGTTTCATACGTTGTAAACTGAAGGTCATTTTAGTTATAATATGCCAAAAACAAAAAGTTTGCAAATACTAGAGAGAAACCTACACTTTGCCATTTAAGATTGAATGCTTTTGTAATGCTCCGAAAAATGACTTTTGTATTGACACTCCTCGATATCTTCAATAGTTGTCGCATGGAGATCATGCCATTGGCACTCTTTGGTATCCTCAAGAGTTGCTGTATGGAGACAGTGCGCCAATACACGCCGAAAATATGAAATATTTGCAAGGCATGGTTGATCAAGCCTCAAGCTTTGTAGAATAGTTGTTGCACAAGAGTAGTGCTACAATATTCAACCTATAGACTGTTTATATATTATTTCAGCTATAGGCTTGGGAGGTCTCAAACCTCCACAGAGCCTGCTGAAATTATTATTCAATCTATCTATCTATTTGTATATAATTTCAACTATAGGTTTGGGAAGCTTCAAATCTCCAGAGAGCCTGCTGAAATTATTAAATCTATCTATTTAGATATTATTTTAGTTATAGGTTTGAGAGTCTCAAACCTCCAGAGAGCCTGCTGAAATTATAACATGACCTGTAACTAATTTGAATTTCAGAATCCCTCTCTTTCTCTCCAGTTGGCTGTCCCGATTTAATTCACATTAAGTTCCATCTGTGTCTTCAAGCCTCTCTTTTTTATTATCAACCGCGGGCGCTCTCTCTCTTCCTCTCTCTCTCTCTCTCTGTAGATGCGGACTGGGCGAGCATATGATTTTGCTAGGCAGGCTGGGCTCGAGGACCCTTCTCCGTCAGCGAAGCATCTCTCTCTCTCTCTCTCTCTCTCTCTCCACACGGTAGTACACAGACAACAGAAGAAGTGTAACGGCAGTGGCGACATTGACGGCACACGCAACTAGCAACGGCGGCTCCAATGACACCAATGTCAGGTGACAGCGAGCTCTCTCCGGCCATACCACATCCGCCGTGAAGGATAGCAGCCCATCGATCACCACGTCCATGCTGTTGGCGTCCGCCAGCCTCTCCACAAGCGCCTCCTCCTCTGGGGATGCCCACGTGGACATGCTACATGTCGGCAGGGCAAACTCCTGGCCGTCGTGAGAGAAGAGCAGTTGGTCCACTCCGGCATCCCAGGCGGCCACCTTCTTGATGGAGATGCTGAAGGAGTGGTGGGCGCCATAGCGGATGCCTAGGCCCTGCACCCACGTGTAGTCGCGCTTCCGCCCCGATGAAGTGTGTGTTGGTGTGGAGGCTACGGTCGTTTACCAGGCAGAAGTCCTGGCCGGCCTTGCCGTGGAAGTAGAACATGATGCTGTCGTCTCTGGCGAAGCACGGGTCGTAGCACGCGGACGCGTAGCCGTAACAGTTAGGTGTGCGGTCTACTATCAGACATCATGATCAGAGGTTGCATCAACGTTTAATATTATTATATATATTGTTGTCGATAGGAAAGTCTTAAAATTTTACATTTCGCAGTGCTATTGTAGGACAATGCTAATGCACCAGAATGCTACACTTGGTCTCACACTTTGGAGAGCAGTCCATGAAGCATGCGGACTTGATCGACCTGGTGTCCGTGTGTCCCTGGGGCACCTGAGCTTGGTCCCCTCGCACCTATTGTGGTCGATGCACTGCACCACCTCCAGCTCCTCTCTCTCTCTCTCTCTTTCTCAGAGATTGAAGGGAGGAGAAGAAAATAATCTATAGAGGCAAAAGTAGAGAGAAGGGGAGGGGGGGGGGCCGGTGTTCAGCAAGATGAAAAAAAAGTTAGAAGGACAACAGAGGAAGATGGGAGGAGAGGATTTTGAGAGAGAGAGAGAGCAGGAAAAGTTAAAATGGAGATAGAGATAGAAAGTAAGAAATAGATTTTAAAATGGAGAGAGGGAGCATAAAAATTGAAAACAGAGAGAGAAAGAGAATAGGAAATGCAATGTCAAATGGGAAGAGAGAGGGGGAAGGGGGGAGAAAGGAGAGGGATAGAAGTTGCAAAGAGAGATAAGGCTTTAAATGAGGCAAGAGAGAGAAATCACAAAAAAAAAGAGGGTTGTAAAAAGTGTATGTGTGAGAGAGAGAGAGAGAGAGAGAGAGAGAGAGAGAGAGAGAGGAAGGAAAGAGAAAGGAGGAAGAAAAAGAAAAAATATGAGAAAGAGAGGGGAAGAGAGGGAGGTACAAAATGAAAGAGGGATAGAAGTTGCAAAGAGAGGAGAGGTTTTACATGGGACAAGAGGGAGAGAGAGAGAGAGAAGAAGAAAAGAGAAAAGAGGAAGAAAAAGAAAAAATATGAGAAAGAGAGGGCAAGAGAGGGAGGTACAAAATGAAAGAGGGATAGAAGTTGCAAAGAGAGGAGAGGTTTTACATGGGACAAGAGGGAGAGAGAACAAGGAAGGAGCTAGAGAGACATCAACAACATTAGACTAAAGTTGCAAAGTAGAGATGTAAAAAAAGGGTGAGAGAGTGTGTTTATGTGTCATTACGAAAAAAAGAGAGTTATCAAAAATGAGAGAGAAGGTATTCACACAAATCATAGAGAGAGAGAGAGAGAGTCATTATGAAAAAAAGAGAGGTGTCTAAAATGGGAGAGGAGAGGAAAAGAGGAGAGATTTGAAAACAGACAAGAGGGAAGAGAGATGAAGAGCACACATACAAAGGTAATAGAAACTTGAGTGAACACAAAGAGATAGTCTACAACAAAGAGCTCAAATCTTCTTCTTCTTCCACACAAAAAAACTCAGTCTACAACATAATAAAAGAGTAATATGAAAGTACATAATGTATGTATACACGGTCACTAAGTGTGAACGCACTAAGAAAGCAAGAGGTGGCACAATGAATATGTCATAACCAAGGATGGGTTATATGTGTGTAGTCCAATTGTAGAATCATTGGTGTATTCTCATGTCTGTTACTTAACACACCAATGAATATCGTGTCACATCACCAAGGCACATAGTGGATGCCAGCTCATGTAGAGCTCATTGTCTCAACACTTCTCCTCGAGCTCAACATGAGCTTGTAAAATCCAAGCATAGTCTTGAAGTGTTGAAGCTTCTTAGCTTCCAAGGCCTCGGTAAGAATATCAATAGCTTGATCCTCTGTAAAGTCAATATCACTTGTAAGAACCTACTCTTAAATGAAACAATAATGGATCTCTATGTGTTTCGTCCACACATGATACATTAGGTCTAGAAATAGGCTTGCAATCAACCATACCACACTTCTTCAATATATCCAATACATATAGAAATAGTCTTGCAATCAACCATACCACACTTCTTCAATATATCCAATACATATAGAAATAGGCTTGCAATCAACCATACCACACTTCTTCAATATATCCAATACGTTTTATCTCTATGACAATCATATACCCTTTGAAGTCTTGATTATCTTTGCTAAGAAAATAGCGCAGCTCTCCTAAATCCTTTATCTCAAATTCAACCTTGAGAAGACTCTTCACATTATCAACCTTTGACTCTATATCACCCAATGTAATGATTAAATCATCCACATACATAGTAATGACCATAATACTTGTGTTTCTCTCACATACATACAATGATCAAATTACCCATATACATAGTAATGACCACAATACCTACATCACTCTCACATACATAGAGTGGGTGATCAATCTGTGCTCTACGAAATCCAATGTTGACAATGTAATTCTATCATGCCATGCCCTAAGTGCTTACTTCAGTCCATACTTATGAAGCTTGCATACATAATATGAACGATTCTCATTCATATAACTTGTTGCCAGGTGGCACCTACGCAAAGGGATGAGCGCCTTAAATGGTTCTCCGTCAATGTTGCGGGGCACGTTCCTAAGAATTATCTTAGGCGGAAGGTCGATGGGGACGCCTATCCTTTCCGGGCGTCGATGCAAGCGTGAACGTGGGTGATACCATTTTATCCACACGAGTATTAACGTCTTCGTGAATTAATTATTGTATGGAATTTCAAATTCATTGATTTATGTGGTTAGCTGCAATTATTCAGTTGGTTATTATTATAACATGATTTTTTGAATTTTTGATAGCTGATGTGTAGAGCAAGGTGAATTGGAAAGATGCGCCACGCGTAAGCATTTTAAGATTATTTCCTCAAGAATTTATTTGGTAATGATTGGATTATTGTATTAGACGCACCGCTATTTCTTATAAAGCGTGCGCATAGCCTCTATGTAAATATTTATTAGCAAAATAGATTTTTAGAAGATATGTCCAATAAAATATTAATGGTTCTAGAGAGTTGTGGGATGCACAACTGCTAGCATCCATTAATTTAGATTACTCTATCTCTTTTCCAGTATACTCAAACTCTTTATGCAAAGAGTGATTGTAAAGGGCCTAAATCTTGGGCAAATAAGATTTTATAATATTATTATAAATACAGCATGAGGGGAGCTGCCCACTTCATGTCGGGAGGAGATTGTACCCAATCTTGTGTCGCTTCATCTTACTTTATATTCTCTTTTAGTCTATTTTTAATTTCTCATGAGTCGTATGCAATTTTATGAGTAAAAGAGAGAAAGAGAGAGCTTCTTCCATTCGCTACGCGCAAACCACGCATCCGTTGCTTGCAATAGTGGTATCAGAGCCTATCCTACCTCTTGGCCTTCCAATCGCATACCCTCTGACGTGAGGGTGAGCCCTCTGCTACAAACAGGCTCTACGGTCCGTCTCATCGTGAACTGACTACACGGTTGGATTCCTAGGCCTTCAAAACCCCCAACCCCTCTATCACAGTCAAGAAGTTCTGTTATTTTCTCAGATATTGAAGAAGACCCACTCCCACATCATGGCGCCATGTTTCGTGAAGAACTGGAGCTTCAAGGTGATTAGCAAGCTTAATTAAAGCCTAATTAAAAGCTTTGCTTAAGCTTAATCAAGAGCTTAAGCTCAATTTTGATTTCGTTTTTGGGGGGGGGGGGGGGGAGGAGGGGGCATTTTTTACCGTCACGGCAACATCCACGACGTCCTCTTGTCCTAAATCGTCAAGTTTTTTAAGGCTTAAAACCTTATAAAGCAAATTACATTACCTCTTTTAGCACTTACATAATCAACTTCATCTTCTCTTACTCCGTGTCATACATAGACTCTACAAATCTTCACAAGTCACAGCTGACTATCTCTTCCATAGAGGCAATTCTTGCGCAGTTCTTTCCAGCTTCATAAATTTCCACCTTTCTTGCCTACTTCCATCCATAATTTCTTGTCCAAAGGCTGCTTAAAATTTTAGTCTTACATGCCAAAATTCTTCAACGACAAGCAAGGTGTCTTTTTTTTGGCAAGGCGTCCTAAATCTTTGGATTTCTCCATCAAGCACTCATGTCACACGAAGGGCCATCCAACACTACCAATTTCGACTCTGCATCATTGTTTCCTGAGCCAACCTTGGAGCAGTGTATGGATTTAATATCCATGCAACTTGAAGAAGAGCGTCAACGCCGCGTACAATTGGAGCAAGAACTGAAGTCCCTCAAGCGTCCTGCCACTAAAATTTCTACCAACGACGACAACCTAGTTCGCGCCATCAATGCTACTTTGGATGTCTACGCTAGTCGAAAGGAGTCCAAGATAAGCAAGCGTACATTCAAATTTAATACTTTTGATGGTCTTAAAGATGGTCACAAAATTCTTTCATGGTTAAGTCAGTTCGAAGCTTATTTTGACAATGAGAAATACTCAGAAAGTGATAAAATTAAATGTACATCTCATTATTTTATTGAGAAAGCTGCATTATGGTGGAATGTCACGCGTAAAAGCATTGATCGTCCGCTCACATGGAATGATTTTCGCAAGAAGGTTCCTGCAAATTTTCTCCCTATACAATTCGAGCTCCGCATGCAAAAAAAATGGGATCTATTCATGCAACGGGAATATGAGTCTATCCCTCAATACACAGAAAGATTTTGGAGCACTCTCTTGCAGCTTCAAATAGTGGAGCCAATGGTCGAATCTACCTTCAAGAGAAAGTCTATGTCTGGCTTAATTCCATCCATCCAAGCCGAAGTCAACATGTTCAAGCCCAATAATCTGGACGAAGCCATATTCCTAGCTCACAACGCTGAAAAGAAGCAGTCTAAAGACCGAAGGCAATTTCCAGTATCCAATGGTAACAACTTTCGTTTTAATTCTTTCCGTAACTTCAATTCTCAATATGGAAAGAATCGTTTTAACCGACGGCCATGGATGCGAAATGTTCTTAATAATCATGGTCAATCAGTTTCCAATTCTAAACCTCCCAATCTACCTTCAAATTTGCCTAAATCTGGTGAACCTAAAAATGTTAACCCAAGTGTCGCCAATGCCATTTTCAAAAATGTAATTTGTTATAATTGTAAGCATCCTAGTCATATTGCGAGCCGTTGTCCCATGGGCAACACCCGTGATTGGAAGAAACCCACGGGGCATTTGCATTTTCTTGGAGCTGAAGAATCTCTATGCATGCCTTATTAAAGATGTGATGTAAAATTAATAATAATGATATGACTGTTTTGCATGACGATGGAAGTACTCATGATTTTGTTTCAGAAAAAGTAGTTAGAAAATTACAACTTCAAACTGTCCCATCTGCTTATAACATTAAGGCTGCATTTCTAGGACAACGATATAATGGTACTAAAGAAGTTTATAATGTAGAAATTTGTATTGGATATTATAAGGAAAAGCGAAAATTTTTAGTAGCACCTTTGCAATGTGCTGACGTAATTCTAGGAATGCCATGGCGTCACCAATTCAACCCCAATATAGATTATAACACACACTCAATGCACATTGAGCACAAAGGTAAATAAATTTTACTTGAAGGGTTAACAAAAATCGAATTATTTTCAATTATTAGTCATACACATGTAAAGTGAGCTTTGCATAAACAATAAAAGGTTCCTTAGTATGGATTAATGAAGTTGATGTTACAAAAATTGAATTAACACCAAAGCAACAACATTTTATTGCTAAATTTTTTGATTGTTTTTCTAATGATTTACCCATACAACTTCCTCCATCATGACCTGAAGAGTACCAAATTGATTTACTTCCTGGTAGTCAGCCACCTTGCAAAGCTCCCTATCGCCATAACCAATTAGAACAGAAAGAGATTCAGAAGCAAATTGAAGAACTTCTAAGTAGAAAATTAGTTCGTCCAAGTAGTTCACCTTTTGGAGCTCATGTATTATTAGTTAAAAAGAAAAATCAAACTTACCACATGTGTATAGATTACAAAGCACTTAATAAAATAACGGTTAAAAATAGGTATCCAATACCTAGAGTAGACGACCTTCTAAATAAATTACAAGGAGCAACAGTGTTTTGTAAAATTGATTTAAAATAAGGATATCACCAAGTTTGTATGGCTACTCCTGACATTTTTAAGACAACTTTTCGTACACAATTTGGACATTATGAATTCTTAGTAATGCCCTTTGGACTTACTAATGCACCAGCTACATTTAGTAGAATGATGAATAGAATATTTTTGCATTTTCAGCATTGTCTAATAGTATTTTTCGATGACATTCTTGTTTTCAGCAAAACTGAAAAAGAACACGAATCATATTTATCTTTAGTATTTAGTTTATTAAAACAAAACCATCTATTTGCTAACCTTGACAAAAGTTCTTTCTTTCAATCTGAAATAGAATATTTAGGTCATATCGTGTTTGCCAAAGGCATACACGTAGATCCACATAAAATTGAAGCAATTAAGTCTTGGCCAACACCTAAAAATGTACATGAAGTTCGTTCATTTCTAGAACTAGCTAGCTTTTATCGAAAATTTGTTAGAAACTTTTTGTTGCTTACTTTACCGTTAACTCTTTTGTTAAAGAAAGGTCTTGTTTATCGTTGGGGCGACAGCCAACAACGATCGTTTGAAATACTTAAGCATGCACTCACACACACACCAGTTTTGCAGTTACCTGATTTCAATCGACCATTCTTTCTTGTGGTTTTACTGATGCAAGTAGTTCTGGCATCGGTGTAGTATTGATGCAAGACAATCACCCTATAGCATACTCTAGTTGTAAACTGAAACCTTCTAAAGTTAAATATAGTACATATGACAAAGAATTATTAGCCGTAGTTCATGCATTGCGCATATGGAAGCATTATTTAATGGGTTCAGAGTTTATGATTAAAACCGATTAGCAGAGTATTAAACATTTATTGTCACAACCACAAATATTTGATAGACACATATAGTGGGCATCATTTATTCAATCCTTTCATCCACTCATTCAATATTAACTAAGTTAGACACAATGAAAAATACTTATCTTCAAGATCTCGATTTTCATGATGTTTAGGTAAATTTATCTAACAATCAATGGATTCCTACAAATAACTTTTCTGTTTTCGATGGTTTTCTGTTTTATGAAAAAAGGTTATGTATTATCATTTTCGTCATTTCATTATGCAAGAAGTACACGAGCCTCCTTATATGGGACATCGTGGTATTATCTCCACACTTAGAAATTTAGACAAAGATTTCTTTTAGCCAAATATGCAACATGATGTCTCTAATTTTGTTTATGAATGCATTGTATGTCAACGCATAAAAAGACATCATGGTAACTCATATGGTTTATTACTTCCATTACCTATCCCTAATTTACATTGGGAGCAAATTTCTATGGACTTCATTACAGGTTTACCACAAACTTCTTCACAGAATAATATGATATGGACCATAGTTGATAGATTTAGTAAACATGCTTACTTCATTGCTTGTAAAAAAACCTTAAGTGTTGCACAAGCCGCTAACTTATTTCTCAAGCATATTTTTGTGCACCATGGATTGCCGAAAATTATTGTGTCCGACCGAGATCCTCGATTCTATAATACTTTTTGGATTACATTGTTTACTAACTTAGGAACTAAGATTGATTTTAGCTCTGCATTTCATCCAAAGACTAATGGTGAAACAGAGGCCACAAATAGCACAATTTTGGATTTAATCCGTGCTTACACAATTTCTTCTCCAGCCACATGGGATAATCATTTGCACCTTCTACAATTTGCTTACAATAATACCACTCACACTGCTACACAAAAGGCACCTTTTGAAATTGTTTATGGTCACAAATTGCCAACTCCCACATTTCGTCTAACACAGAAAATACCTTCTGTTGATGATTGGATTCAAAATCATTCGAGTATTTATGAGCAAGTTAAACAAATGCTAGCAAAGGCCCAACAATCATATGTGAAACAAGCAAATAAAAGAAAGTAAGCTATAATTTATAAAGAAGGAGATTATGTTTGGTTATGTGTTGAAAAACGTAGACTCCATAGTGTAGAAAAGAACCCGAATATAAAATTAGCTCCTCGTTTCTCTAGACCTTTTAAAATTCTCAATTGTATTAATTCTAATGCTTATAAATTAGAGTTACCTCATCATTGGAAAATCCACAACACTTTTCACATTAGTCTTTTATGTCTCTTCAAAGGTTCTCTTCCTGTTCACCCTGTTTATGGCTCACCACCCTTGCAGATGACCATGAAATCCTAATCCCTGAAACAATTATTGATGTTGACTATATGACCACTAGAACTGGAAATACTTATCCTCGTTATCTTGTCAAATTCCACAATCACCCTGTTGAGGAAGCTCAATGGATGCATGCTCGTGATCTGTGACCTTTTTCCAACTTATTGTCTCCAGATCCAGCCAATAGCAATTGAGGACAATTGCTATCCCACCCCGGGGGTATGTTGCCAGGTGGCACCTATGCAAAGGGATGAGCGCCTTAAATGGTTCTCCTTTGTGTATACGTTGGCGGGATGAGTGCCTTAAATGGTTCTCCATCAATGCGGGGCACATTCCTAAGAATTGTCTTAGGCGGAAGGTCGATGGGGACGCCTATCCTTTCCAGGCATCGATGCAAGTGTGAACATGGGTGATACTATTTTATCAACACGAGTATTAACGTCTTCATGAATTAATTTTGTATGGATTTTCAAATTCATTGATTTATGTGGCTAGCTGCAATTATTCAGTTGGTTATTATTCTAATATGATTTTCTGAATTTTTGACAGCTGATGTATAGAGCAAGGTGAATTGGAAAGGTGCGCCACACGCAAGCATTTTAAAGATTATTTCCTCAAGAATTTATTTGGCAAATATTGGATTATTGTATTAGATGCACCGCTATTTCTTATAAAGCATGCACATAGCCTCTATGTAAATATTTATTAGCAAAGTAAATTTTTAGAAGATATGTCCAATAAAATATAAATGGTTCTAGAGAGTTGTGGGATGCACAACTGCTAGCATTCATTAATTCAGATTACGCTATCTCTTTTCCAGTACATAAACTCTTTACTCTATCTCTTTTCTAGTACACAAACTCTTTATGCAAAGAGTGATTGTAAAGGGCCTAAATCTTGGGCAAAGAAGATTTTATAATATTATTATAAATACGGCATGAGGGGAGCTGCCCACTTCATGTCAGGGGGAGATTGTACCCAATTTTGTGTCACTTCATCTTACTTTACCTTCTCTTTTAGTCTTTTTTTAATACTCATGAGTCGTATGCAATTTTATGAGTAAAAGAGAGAAAGAGGGAGCTTCTTTCATTCGCTACGTGGAAACCACCCTTCCGTTGCTCGCAACATAACTAGGTGGCTACTGCGCATAAACTTCCTCTTGTAACTACCCCTGCAAGAAGGCATTCTTAATATCCATTTGATGCATGTGGTCCACTCAATGTCTGTGACTATTCTGCACTTCTATCATGACATGCCCTAAGTGCTTACTTCAGTCCATATTTACGAAGCTTACATACATAATATAAATGATTCTCATTCACATAACTAGGTGGCTACTGCACATAAACTTCCTCTTGCAATTGCCCCTGCAAGAAGGCAGTCTTAATATCCATTTGATGCATGTGGTCCACTCAATGTCTGTGACTATTGGCCTATTTTATGCACAGTCACTCTCATGGTCATCAACCCCAATTGTATTCTGCATATTACTATACCAGATACTCATTTCATAAAAAACAACATACTTGCTAACTCTCGGCTCATGTGTAACAGGGTTATAACATCTATATCTCTTTGCTCAAGAGAATATCCAATAAATACACATTTTTCTACCTTGGGATCCAATTTACTACATAACTCATTAGGAATATGCACATAAGCAATACATCCAAATACTTTCAAATGGGATAGATTTGGCTTTCTACCTGTAAACTTCTCTTTAGGTGTCATACCATATAGCATGGGTGTCCTATTCATAATGTATATAGTAGTAGTAATGCTTCGGCCTAATAGTAATGAAACAAGCTTCTTTCTGACATCAATGCACAAGCCACCTCTACAATATGCCTGTTTTTTTACTCAACTCCATTTTGCTATACAGAGGATATCTACATGTACACTTCCTCTATATACCATTTTTCTGCAAAAAATAAAAAAAAATCATTGGAGAGATATTCTCTCCTCCATCCGATCTTAGGTATTTAATATGGAACTCTGTCTTATTCTCAACTAAAGCCTTGAAGCTTTAAAAGTGAGTGAACACTTCACTTTTCTCATACATAAAGTAAACCCATACTTTGCTAGTATGATCATCAATAAAGGAAACATAATACCGGGAACTACTCAAAGTTGCAGTCTTTGTAGGACCCTATATATCAGAATGTATCAATTCAAGTGCCTTCTTATATACATTCTTTTCATATGGAAACATATGCCTTGCTTTCCAAGTTGGCATGCTTCACATACTTTGTGTATCCCATCAACTCTAAACTTAGGCAAGCCATCCACAATTTGTTTTGATTGTATGTCTTTCAGTCACTTCGCATTCACATGACCAATTCTCTTATGCCAAATTTCAATATCATCCACAACACCTAAACCTTGCACAAACATGGCAATATCCATTTCAAGAAAATTTATATCAAGAGTAAGCAATTTTCTAGCACGTTTCCCTTTTGCAATAAACTTGTAATTATTTTTTAGATCTTCTACATAACAACCATCAAATGTGAACTAAACTTGCCATCCCTGTTCTACCAATCTGACCAATAGAAATCAAATTTTTTGTAATATTTTGTGCAACACATCAGCCAAGTGTCTAGTTTTGTAATATTTTGTGCAACACATTAGCCAAGTGCTTAGTTTTGCCATTCTATATACTTAAAGGAACACTTTCAACATGAGTAATGAGGTGAGTTGTATCATCCCCTATCTCCACATAGCACTGGGACTTTGGACTATGCATCTCTCTAAAGCACTCTCCATGAGAAGCACCTGAATCTACATACCATACATCATTCTTTGATAAACCATCAACAATCATATTATTTATAAAGTGTTGCATAATAAACAACTGTTCACTATTGTCATCATTGACTTTGGGACTATAGTAAATGCATAGTTACTTTGTGGCTTTTTTCCATTTCTAATTTCAACCCTATTTTTAAAGCATTTAAAAATGTATCCTTTCTAACCACAATGCCAACATTATCTATTATCATTAGAATTTTATAGCCTATTATATCCAACTTGTCCTCTTTGGTTCCCCCTTCCTTAGGATTTTCTCTTCTATTTTGTTGTGCATAATAACCTTGACCATGACCACCACCTTGGCCTCTACCACAACCTCTACCTTTGCTAGTAGAGTAAAACACCTATTCAAGATTGTTCTTTCTTTGAGAAGAAAAGGAATCCAAGTTAATGTTCATCTCCTTAAGTATCGGCATAGAATTCAAGTTTGCAAAATCAAAGATATCATCTCTCATACTCATAGATAAACTGATGTCTATCTAAGTATGCATGCACAACATCATCATCATCAACTACCAAACTAATAGATCCAAGAGCTTCCACAATACTCTTGATCTTCAAGGCATAATCATTAATGGATAGGTTATCTCTTTTCACCTAGTTTAGCTCTGACTTGAGCTGCAGCTCTCTAACCTTTGTATTACTTCGAACAATCTTGCCAAATTCTTCTGTGCAACAGTAGTGGGGATTTCAAATTCCTACAAATAACTAATCATGCTATCCATGACACTAACAGACAATCAATACATAACCTTGCTTTATGTCTACTCCCAATCTTTCTTAGCCTTTAACTATTTCACAATAGCATTTCATGCAAAAACTTCATGTGTTACTGCCATGCCTTGTTCAATATAATTCCAAATACCTTTGCTCTTCAAGAAATTTGTCATACTGAACTTCCATGCAAGATAATTGTTCTTATTAAGCTTCTTGCTAACAATCTGGTTAAAGTTGTCAGACATTCTGACAAAATAGAAAATCTTTCAAAAACTTACAATCTACAAGTAAGCTAATACTAAGTGCACCACAATTAAACTCATAGCCTTTTTCATTGATCATACAATAGTATTTGCAATCTACAATCTATATACAAACGCCTTTTGTGTGTACAGCCCAATAAATACATGAAACCTTACAAATTCAAAATTTGTAACTTGTGCAGTAGTAAATGACAGGTCCAAAACGGAGGTGAAATGATCTTAGATAGCAAAAATCACCAAGTTTCACCAAGTTTCACTATAATTGGAGATTGTAGCCCTACTAGCTTTAGAAGCTTTCTACGGCTATAACCTAAGGCAAATCGATCAAGGTGGAAGAGCTTCTTACCCATTGCTTGCTTGCTTCTATACTCCGATGCTTTCACCTCAGTCTTCAATTGAGCTTCGTGTAGCCATGGGATGGCTCTAATACTATGAAAACAAACAAGAGGGAAGAGAGGTGAAGAGACCAAGAGCACACACACAAAGGCAATGGAGACTTGAGCACACACAAAGAGATAGAGCTCAAATCTTCTTCTTCTTCTTTCTTCCTCTTCCACACAAAACAACTAAGTCTACAATATGATAAAAGACTAACATGAAAGTATACAGCATATATACACAAGGTCACTAAGTATGAAAAGAAAAAGGTGGCACAATGAATGTGGCGTAACCAAGGATGGACTGTGGGTGTAGTCTAGATGTAGAATCACTGGCACATCCCCATGTCGGTCATGTAACACACCAATGAATAATATCGTGTCACGTCACCAAGGCATGTAGTGAATGCTAGCTCTGTAGAGCTCAACGTCTCTACAAGATTGGCATATATATCTTAAAAAGAGAGAGATATTTAAAAAGTGGAGAGAGAGAGAGAGAGAGAGAGAGAGAGAGAGAGAGAGAGAGAGAGAGAGAGAGAGAGAGAGAGAGAGAGAGAGAGAGAGAGAGAGAGAGAGAGAGAGAGAGAGAGGTACAAAACAAGAGAGGATGAAAACTTACAAAGAGAAAAGAGACTTTAAATGGGGCAAGGGAGAGAGAGTAAGAAAAGTAAATAAGTAAAGAGAGAGGAGGGAGACATAGGAAAAATATGAGAGAGGGGGGAGGGAGAGGGAGGTACAAAATGGAATAGGGATAGAAGTTGCAAAGAGGGAAGAGTCTATAAATGGGATAAGAGGGAGAGAGAGAGGGAGGGAGAGAGAGGTCAACAATGTTAGACTAAAATTGCAAAGAAGTAGAGATGTAAAAAAGGGGTAGGGGAGAGAGAGAGAGAGAGAGAGAGATATATATATATATATATATATATATATATATAT
Organism: Lygodium microphyllum; assembly: GCF_053477565.2. Lineage (NCBI taxonomy): Eukaryota > Viridiplantae > Streptophyta > Polypodiopsida > Schizaeales > Lygodiaceae > Lygodium > Lygodium microphyllum. The sequence goes on from NC_141151.1 coordinate 9,111,956, forward strand.
ATATATATATATAATGAGAGAGGGAGAGAAGTTTCAAAGAGAAGAGAAGTTCTAAATGGGACAAGAAAGAGACAGAGACAGAGATAGAGAGAGAAAGAGAAAGGGGAGAGAGAGAAATAGAGGAAAGGGGGGACTAACAATGTTAGAGTGAGTTGCAAAGAGAAGAGAAGTTTTAAATGGGGCGAGAGAGAGAGAGAGAGAGAGAGAGAGAGAGAGAGAGAGAGAGGTGTAAACTAGAGAGAAGTCACAAAGAGAGTAGAGGTAAAAAAGGAAGAAAGAGAGAGGCGGGTTGAAAATAGAGGTGAGAGATTAGAAAAGCAGAGAGAGGCAGAGGTAGAGAGTATGTGTGTGTGTGTGGACAAAGAGAGAGTAGACTTATAGAAAGAGATATTTATTTATATTTATATTTATAGATATATATATATATATATATATAAGGGGAGGGAGGGAGAGAGAGGTTGCAAAGAGAGGATAGGTAAAAAAGGGGAGGGAAAAAAAGGGAAAAAGGGGGGAGAGAGAGAGAGAGAGAGAGAGAGAGAGAGAGAGAGGAGGGAGAGAGATATCATAGAGAAAAAAGGAACGATAAATATAAGAGAGAATTTGAGGGAAGCGAAAGACAATGAGTAGAGGGAGAAGAGAGGGGAGAGAATGTCATTTCGTGGCAACATTGCATGATAGTGTGGGTATATAGTCTAGCACTTTAAAATTGCAGAGAAAGAGAGAGAGCATATGTGAAGGAGGAAATAACTTGCATGGCCGACAAATAGTACAAACAAATCGCATGATAGCTTCACACAATAAGCCACCATAAAGTACCCTAGCATTTATTGTTAAAAAAGATGAGAAAATGCAATATAGTGTGTGGGGAAGAAATGAGCGAACCAAAGCACATGGCAACATTGCTTCCCTTGCAATGCTGCATGTGAAGCACACAATGAACAATAGTATGGTTTATCAAGCCTCAATTTGGAAGGGTTGCCTAGTTTTTCAAAATGCACTTATTGTGCAATAGTGCCCCGATACATGCCATAGCACCCAACGTGGTTTATCATGCCTCAAATTTGAAAAATTTCCCAACTCTTCAAAACATTTGTTGCACAAAAATAATGTCCCAATACATGCCACAATATCCAATATGGTTTATCATGCCTCAAATTTGAAGGGTCCTTGCCCGCATTTTCAAAACACTTGTTACACAAAAATAGTGCCACAATAGTCAATCATTAGGCCTTAAGTTTGAGAAGGGTTGCCTTGGAACACCTTAAAGTAGCTTCCCTTTCTTTTTAAAGAGATTGAAATCGCTCAAAATCATTGATCCCTTGAATACTCCAATCTATGGGCTAGACATCTCTTTGCTACAAAAGGAGAAGAAGATTGCATTTGCTAATCACAATGTCTACTCCACGATAATCCTTATGATTCACCAACATTTCACCTCTATCTAGTCTTGGACCACCAAAAAATAATCTTTACAGAGGATCAAGCTATTAATATTCTTACCAAGGCCTTGGGAGCCAAGAAGCTTCGACACTTCAAGACTATGCTTGGAGTTTACAAGCTCATGTTGAACTCGAGGATAAGTATTGAGACAATGAGCTCTACATGAGTTGGCATCCACTACGTGCCTTGGTGATGTGACATGATATTCATTGGTGTGTTAGGTAACTAACATGATAATACACCAATGATTCTACAATTGGACTACACCCATATAGTCCATCCTTGGTTATGACATATTCATTGTGCCACCTCTTTCTTTCTTAGTGCGTTCACACTAAGTGACCGCGTATACATACATTGTGTACTTTCATATTACTCTTTTATTATGTTGTAGACTTAGTTTTTTTGTGTGGAAGAAGAAGAAGATTTGAGCTCTATCTCCAATATTTCACCTCTATCTAGTCTTGGACCAAAAAATAATCTTTATAGAGGATCAAGCTATTTCTAGATAAAAATCTGGATCAACTTCCTAAATATCCTTTATATGAGTGAAGAAATCTAACTCCATTGAAGTAACCACCATCACTTCATGTGGTTGCCTACTCAATGTGTCCACTACTCCATTCTCCTTTCTTGACACATTCCATCTCAAAACAAAGTTGATCCAAGAACTGCCGCCCATTACAATTGTCAAGGGGCCTTATCCTTCTATGATTAAGTGAGAAAATAGCGTAAAGCATCGTGAACCTTGCTAATGAGACTTGATATGAAAATCCTACCCAATCAAGTATCTCCACTTCTTTAAGACATGTATAATACCCAAGTTCTCCTTATCATAGGTGGAATGATTTAACTCAATTGCCTTGAGTTCTTGACTTTCATGAGCCATTGGATGAGTGCACTAAAACAATACCACTCCTACGCAATGTCCATTGGCATCAAAAATCACCATAAAAGGTTCATTGGGATCTAAAAATATCAATATAGGATTGAAGAGTGGAAAACCTTCAACTTCTTGAAATCTTAGTTCATATTCTACATCCACATTCACTAGAACTCCTACCTTAAGGCATCTACAAAGAGGCAATTCCACTTGTGCATATTCCTCCACAAACCTGCAATAGATGCATCTTTAGGACAAGGCCAATCCATGAGTGCCTTGACCTTCTTAGGATCCATAGAAATCACCCATGTGGAAATTATGTGCCCCAAATAAGAGAGATACATCATGTGAAATTCACACTCATTGTTCAAGAAATTTTGATTCTTTTCCAACAATTGCAAGACCCTCCACAAGTGATCATAATGCTTCTCACAAGACTTATCGAGATATCATCAAGGAAAATGATAACACACTTCCCAAGAAAAGGTTGCAATACCAAAGTAGATAAGCCTAAAAAAGTAAGCAGGTGCATTAGATGGCCCAAACAAGAGTACCACAAACTTAAATACTCTAAATAGAGTCCAAAATATAGTCTTTGGAATATCTCCTTGAGCCACCCTTCAAATCTACTGATAATCAAACTTCAAGTCTAGCTTGCTAAAAATCACTAAATTTGCTAGTTTCTCCAATAACTCATCTATTAGTGGCAAGGGAAACTTATCTTTAATAGTGAGCTTATCAAGTATCCTATAATTCACACACAAGTGTGAGCTCCTATCCTTTCTTTTTCCCCCAAAAAGATGATATCATTAAATGGACTAGAGTTGACCCAAAGTAGTACTCTACTCCAAAAGTTCCTCAATCTATGCTCAAAGCTTCTTGAGCTCCTTGCTCATTCAATAGGGTGCCTTTGAGTGAGGTTTTTCTCCTAGAAATAACTCGATCTTGAAATCCTTCATTTGTGATGGGGGAAACTCCTAAGGCAACTCATCCAAGAAAAATGAACTAAACTCTTGCAATAATGCCAAACTTGTCTCGTCCACATCTCCCTATTATTGTGATGAAGAACAAGACTCCTCCTCATGCTTTTGCGAATACACCTTCATAGCATGGCTGCCCATGTGAACTACCTACTTCGCCTTGAGATGGGAATCAATTGCCACTTGTTAAGCTTGATCCCCTAGGGCTCCAATAGTGCTACACTAGGTTATCACCACTTACGAAGACCTATCCCAAATGAGGATTGAGTATGAGCAATGATCCACCAAGCCCATGTGTTAGAAAGCCATAGCTTCCCTTAAATCATGTCAACATTGGGGAGGGCAGCCATATTCAAACTCTCAAGATCTTATATTTGAGTAGCTATATCCTCCATCCATACCCTTAAATGCATGTATAGCTTTGGTCTTCCTCTTAGGCCAAAAAGCATGCTCCACTAGTTGTGCCACACTAGTGTGTACTACTTGGAGATGGCACTTCTCAACAAACTTGTCTTAAATCAAAATTGGGGATGCTCCTCCATCTACCGAACAAAGTGAAAGATAGCATATGGCCATCAATTACATAAGTACAAGATCATGATGTTCAAAGGAAGAAGAATCCACATATCCTCAAGGTGCTATATTAAGGGTAAAAGCATGACAAATGAGGTTAAGGATTTCTCTAAGGTCTTGAATCCATCTATTAATCCTTACAAGAGAGAAGAGAAAGATTGCTAAGTTAAGCTAGAGTGGAAGCAAAGAAGACTGTAGAAGACTAAAAGGCGCCAACTTCAAAAAAATTTGGATCACAATTACAAAAAGGGAGTTTAATGTGTAAATTTAGGCACCACTCATCCATAAGTTGCTCTTGTAAAGTTTTTGAACTACTACTTATGGGTGAAGACATAATTCATGGTTGTAAATTTTTAATGAGAGCCGATCACATTTAAAAAAGTCATAATGGTTGTAAAGTTCATGGGAAGTCTCTATTTTCTTTTACTTTGACTAGGTCCAATTAAGTTAAGTATATGCATGAATTCAAAGAAGGATTTGTCAAGAGTGTTGCCCAACTTTAAGTGTAAAACCCCAACCTTATCACTAATTTATATATTGTGCAATATTGAATAGAGAGCTCATTCTAATGTGTGCAAACTTTGGATCCTTCATTCTTCTTCCTTTTTGCCTAAACTTCTTGTGCACATTGAGAGAGAGAGAGAGAGAGAGAGAGAGAGAGAGAGAGAGAGAGAGAGAGAGAGAGAGAGAGAGAGAGAGAGAGAGAGAGAGAGAGAGAGAGAGAGAGAGAGAGAGAGAGAGAGAGAGAGAGAGAGAGAGAGAGAGAGAGAGAGAGAGAGAGAGAGAGAGAGAGAGAGAGAGAGAGAGAGAGAGAGAGAGAGAGAGAGAGAGAGAGTGTGTGTGTGTGTGTGTGTGTGTGTGTGTGAGGGAATGTGAGAGAGAGTGAGGGATTGGTTGAAAAGAATATCTTCTCCTTCATCTTCTACTCCTCCTTCTTTTGGCAATGGAGCTTCTTGAAGTGGATGTGAGGGAGTTGGAGTAGCACTTGAGGAGCTTTTAAGCTTCAAAAAATAATGCAAGAAGGTAAGTAGATAAGTCCGCCAATACTCAAATCATCCATGATTTCTTAGAGAGAGAAAGAGAGAGAGGCTTGATTGCTTCAGAGCTAGAGTACGAGATGACTAGGTGAGGGGAGGTACTTGAGTCATGGTAGAGTTGAGCTCTTGAATCAATAAGATTATCCATCCAATGTCCCACTTGAGTTCTGGTTGAGGCTTGTTGAGGCCAACACACCTTGGAAGTTTTATCCTTCAATTCAAACTTATTTGGGAAGCTATTAACAATACTCCACATTTGCTTGCATGTGAAACACTTGTTCTCTTCTCTGTCTTCTTTTGCTCCTCCCGTCGAGTAGCTACCTTGTTGGAAGTATCTCCACCCACCACTAGTGGACTTGTCCTTCTCTTTGGATTTAGTAGTTAGCATATTGTTAGATTGATCTGTCTTCTTGTGCTTCTCTTACTTCGTATAGCAGTAGCCAACTCCACGGCCCACTCCAAATAATCTAGATGTTTCTCAATTTGAAAAAGAAAATAACGAAACCATCCAATGTAGACAAGAAGCAACCCAATACAATTTACTAGTCCATTCCAACATTCGAAAACATCCAAATCTAAAGAAAATAACAAAAACATCCAATGTAGATAAGAAGCAACCCAATATAATTTACTAGTCCATTACAACATTTGAAAACATCCAAATCTAAAGAATTAACATTTGCCAAAATAGAAATAAGAAACATAATGGCACCAGCCGTGTGTTGTTGCACAAGGCAAGAAACTAGATCCTAAAGTGAAAGTAAAGGAAACACCAAATGCCTAATAACAGAAAGTTAAAATCACAATCAAATCCACACCTAATACATTTAAGCAAAAGCCTATTTCTAATCAATCCAAGGATATAAATAAGTAATCATCGTTGACTACTAACACCCACACCCACCACTGAACATGTAGTCTTTACTTCCACATCACAAGTGGAATTAGAATAGTCAATAGCCCTTGATTATGTCTATACCCACCAACTTACCCAAGGAAAAAATCCTTAGTGCTTCAACAAAAAAGGATACGAGCTCAAAAACTAAAATCACCATCATTAAGAAACAACCAAGACATTCTTTTCTCGAGCCAAAACCTCCAACAAATGTAAAATCTAATTTTGTATGAGATTTGTTATGGAAATGGCAAAAGAATTAGCACAAAAGGATAATCAATCAATAACTGTGCCATAAGAAAATTGTGTATATGATAATATTACTTGCTTAAGTGTCTGTTAAATCTAACATTGGTATTCATTGCACGAACCACTTCTAGCATTACCTATGAAGTGGGAAGAGCAAGAATACATATGCACTCATTACCCACTAACTATAGAGGAGCTCTCAAAACTTTTCCCCAAAGTCATAGCCAAAATTCTCATGTTGATCCCATTTTCCCATATGAGCACTTCCAAAAGAGCCTAAAGGAGATATAAGAGCTAGAATGGCAAGCAAAAGGATGAAGCACATTTTGAAAAAAAACGGTGCACCATCCCTACTACCATTGCCAAAATAGGGTGTCAACTAATAAGTATTGCAAAGCAAAGAAGAGCTATTACAACTTCTATTTGTGGCACAATGTTGTGAGAAGAAAAGGGAGAGCACTATGTAATTGACACACTAGAAGACAAAGGAGAGGTAGGGTGGGGTACAGCACACCTTGATCTCTACCAAGAAACTCCAATAGTGTGTTCCCCCTCCCCCCTCCCCCAAGCCGTGAACTAGCACTTTGGGTAGGGGGAGGAGTTTGTAATGTCTAAAAACCATAAATTTTAAATAATAATAATAATAATTAAATTTGAATCACTGTCAAACATCGTCATCATTGTCATCTTGAATCTAACGACCCCATTGCTACCTCAATCATCCAATTGTATATTTGGCAATCAACCTCGTAGAAACCACTGGGAGTGAAGGAGGAGAAACCATATAGTCAGTTGGCATCCTTAGGATTCTACCCTGAAGTTGTAAGCCTATCACTAATAAAGAAAAGATCCAGTCTCTTCTTGTTCCATCCATATGAAGCATTTTTTGTACTTAAAATTTCTATATAATATAATAAAATGGCTAGTATTACCCCAACCGTAAAAAATGAAAAATGTCTCGATTTTCTTTCAAGATTATGCATTTTCGTATCAAACTCTTTTTGTAAACTTGAAATTGTGAAATCTAGTATTAAAAGTCTTAAGAGAGAAATGAAAGTTACCATCTAAGAAAGGTACATCTAGCCATGCAAGTTTTTCAATCTCAAGGTATCATGCCTTCTATGCCTACCCAGCTGAAGTGCAAGAGAAGAAATTCCTTCTCAATCAAATCAATCCGCCCCAATTTGACAACAAAGGAAAGGATTTTGAATCCAAAGGAATTTCTGGATCAAGTTTGTGAAGGATTAATGATAGCTAAGTTGAAGCTGACAAGTGAAGCTCAGCTTTGGTGGAAACAATGGTGTAAGGACCTAGCAATTTCTGAAGCAACCATCACCTAGGAGAAGCTTAAGGAGGCTATACACAAGTGATACCTCCCACCAACATATCGCACCTTAAAGATTAATGAATTCTTTAATTTGAAATAGTTTGGGATAAGCTTAGAAGCCTACTATTCCAGATTTGTATCTATCTTGAAATAAGCCCCACCCATGGACATGGGCTGAATCCTCCACTGGATACTCACCTCAAAACAATGCGCCCATGGGATTTTGCAAGATGCATTAACTCGAGCTAATCCAATTATCCAAGAACTTCAAACAAAACCCAATAGTGGGAAATTTGGAGACAAAAATCTCCATACAAAGGACTGTGTGGTTATGTCAAAAGGATCCAAGGACAATACTAAGATAGCCAACTGAAGAAGGCCCAAACAAATATATTTGGAAACTTTGTACCTTCAATTGGCAACAATGAAGTGCCAAGGTGTTTCCATTACAACAAGCCTAGCCACTTCAAAAGACAATGCCCAAATATTAGCAGCCACACACTAATCCACTCTCTAGGGGTGAATTAAGACCCCTAGGTTTTTTGAGTCAACTAGTCCCACTCCCACTCAATGAGGACATTGAGCTTTCTTGTTTGGGGGGGGTGTATGAGGGAGGTCAAGTGCACAAACAAGCATTGTAAAATAAACTTTCATCTTGCAAATGTTTGGGTGTTCCTCCCTCCACCCAGGCCTTGCACCTACATAATACAACTATTCTCTTTCACTCTTAACAGCAATCTTGCAAGCTATTCTCTTTTCTAGCAAAGTGCCTTCTTGTGAGCAAAGTTTGTGGTTTGACTGCAGGGGATCATGGTGCCAACCATGGTTGACAAACGAAAAGTTGGGCAAAGCACTCCACACACTCCTAGTGCTTCACAATGGGGGAAAGGGGGCAAGGAGAGGGTGGTGGGAAAGCGGTAGGGAGGAAGAAGAGGTTTGGGTTGGGGGGGGGGGGTGAGGTGGAAGAAGAAGTGGGGGTGGAGGAGAAAAGGGAGGGGAGGGAGAGGGTAGAGGAGGAAAGCATGTGGTTGGCAGGGGGTGGGGCAGCAGGGAGGGGCAAGAGGGAGGAAGGAGGGGGAGGTGCGGGTGGTGACTCCGATTTCTTGGCCATGTGGGCTACTATAGGTAGTTCATCACACATTTTGCAGCAAAGGCATCATCCCTACATAAGCTCTTGAGGAAATATACAAAGTTCATTTGGATAGATGATTGTAAATAAGCTTTCAACACTTTGAAGCAGTGTCTGATTGAAGCACCCATCCTGTGATTTCTTGATTGGATGAAGGAATTCTATGTGCATATTGATGCATCTGTCAAAGGCTTAGGTGCATTGTTATGCTAGAAAGGCTCCTCTAAGCTAGATCAGTCTATCTGCTATGCAAGTCGTAAGGTCATTTATCGAGAAAAGAACTACATAATGATGGAGCTAGAGTGCTTCACAATGGTGTTTGCCTTGAAGAAGTTTCAACACTACTTACTATCAAGGCACTTCAAGTTTTATGTAGATCATGAGGCATTGTCCTTCCTAATAAATAAAGTTGATGTTAAAGGTAGAATGATGAGATGGTTCCTTATATTCCAAGAGTTTGATTTTGAAGTGGTTACAAAGCCCGATTGCTCCCATGTTTTGGCCAATCATCTATTGTAGATCCCTCAAATTGAAGAAGAGGACCAGGATGATTTGGACCTCCTTAATGCTTTTCTATTTTTTATTGAAACAATAATCGTATGGTATGTAGACATTGCCAACCTCTTGGCCATACAACAGTACCCCCTGGCATCTCTAGCAAAGAGAAGAAGAAGCTTATGTCAGCCCCCTCTTACACGTTATTGTTGGTGGCTCACACTGCATATAGATACCTATGACTACTATAAGCGTCGTGATACCTATCAAGGGATGAGAAAGCCTACCAAATCTAGTGCCATGCTACTACAACCCATCCTTTCCCTAAAGCCATTCGAGAGGCAGGGCATTGATTTCGTGGGCCCCATCGATTCTCCAACTAGAAGGAAGCAGAACTGGTACATCTTGGTGTGTATGGACATGTGATGAAGTGGTGTGAAGCCAAAGCTCTCGAATGAGATGATGGTAACAACATAGCCTTGTTCTTATACAAGAATAACATTGCCTACTTTGGCAGATCATGGAGGATTGTTGCTATTCCTTGTGCAGAGACAATGTGGCTCAATAGAACTCCTGAAGAGACTTTGAAGATGCATTTTTTGGGATTGAGGGAAATTCCATACTCCCAGCATCGATCAAAAGCATTGCTCCAAATGTCCCCAATGCTCATGGATTAGGCTATAAACACAAAAGTCATCCTGATATGCCTCAATGAAATCATGTAGGTGATTTTGAAATGTGGCCATTATCACTCTTTGAAAGGTAGCAGGGACGTTATAGAGCCCAAATGACATCACTTTGTAAGCATAGGTTCCTCATTCTGTTGTGATGATCATCTCAGATTGATCTTCTTCTACTATCTGGACTTGGTTATATCCATTGAATCCATCCAATAGGGAATAGAGCTCATGTCTAGCCACTATATTTAATAATTGGTATGTGAAAGAAATAGGAAAATGATAATTCTTTGTCTCAATTTTTCTTGTGAATGTCCACACATGTCTGTAGTTTTCCATTCTTCTTGGGTACTACCACAATGGGCAAAACCCATTCACTATTAGCCATTAGATAGATGAACTCAGCTTTTAAGAGTTTCAATAACTCTACTTTCACTAGGGTTGAGTAATTTAGATTCATATGCCTTTGTCTTTGCCTTACATGCTTGGCATCAGGCTCAAGGTCGATGTGATGCTAATATATTGTGGGATCAACCCCTTCAAATCTTCATATGACCATGCAAACATGTCCAAGTTCTCCTTTAGTAGGTCACACATGATCAATAGCTCCTCTTTTGAGAGTCTGCTATCTATCTTCAATTGATATTCAATGCCATTTGCATCCACAAAAGTTAATTGCTTTTTGCCTTCCACTTCATATTAGGAAAAAATGAACTCACAAATGGGCCTTTTAGCCCCCCCTCTCTCTCCTCCTTAAAATAAGGAAAAGAGGAGAGAAAAATAGTAAAATAATCCTCTTCTCTCTTCACTTTTGCAATCTCGTTTTGCCTTTTTTATATTATCTACAAAGTTATACTTAGATTCCTTCTCTCTCCTTATCCAAGAAGTCTTTTTCAACCAAATTTTATATTAAAAAAGGAGTTAGTTATAGGAGTGTGGTGCTTCATTTTCAATACAAAATGATTAGTAGATACGAGGCATTTGATTTTTTAATTGAGAACAAGGAAAATGAAATTTCAAAAGTTTCTTTTAAGATATTTTGGAGATTTTTTATATTCTAGCTTTTGGTCAAAAAACAAACCAATCGGTCAAATTTCATATTTTTTGAAAATGTTTTTGGAGGTAAAATAAAAATGTCTAAAATATGAAAAGTCTTGGACATCCCTACCCTCTAAGCTATTTTCCCCCATATCTATACTCTCTCATGGCTCTATTGTGACCTCTTCTCTGTGTTTATGCAACCTTCATTAACAAAGTGAATTACTTACACCCCTTTGTGTGCCTCTCTATGCATCTCCACTCTACCTCTTGTGACAACCAAGTAGGCTCCCTGTTTCTATTAGTAAAATGAATACAAGAAAGAAGGAGCTGCATATTGAGGTAGGGATTGAATACACTCCATTATTCAAAAGAACCTAGCGTACTAGTGTTAACCCTCAGGTTTTGCAGAGTTATAGGAAAATGGGATTGAAATATGTGAACTTATGGGTTGATGGGAAAATCTACCCAATTGATTCCATAAACCTTAGACCTCCAACTTTCTCAGGAATCACAAATTTGTTGAAGTATGTGTACGAGGGCGAAAATGGGTTGTTCAGTTACACTAGGCGATTCAATGATCAGGCATTCAAAGTATTTACAAATTACCAAGCAACCATAAAAAATTGTCATGATGTGATTGTTGCACATCAACTTCATATACAATAGCTCTAGGACAAGTGGTATAGCTAAATGACACTATAATTCAATAAAACAATCAAATTATTTCAATGCAGGACACTATCCATGACATTGGTATCTCATATGAGGAGGCAAAGGCACAATTGGATGACTTGAGAAAGATCAACATCAAGCTAACACAAGAGAGCAAACGAAAGAAGAAACCAATCAATGAGTTAATTGTGAATATTAGCCAATGGAAGCGACATATCAAAGCATGTAAGGTAGCTCAGAATGAGAACCTAAGTGAGGGTGAGGTTGGATCATGTATTAGTAGATTGATGAAGGAAAGTATATTGGAAAATGCATTGAGCAATCCTAAATTAAGGCTATGAAGGAAAAGGTGATTGAGTACACATTAAAAGATGTGTCAATTGAGTTCTTAGTTGTGGATGCACAATCCATTTTTGACTAGGCCGGTATTAGCATAACAACCTACTCAAAGTATTTCAAAGATATGAAGGCTGGGTAAGGTCGTGTACTGAAGAGAAATAGAATCATGCCTCTTCCTCAACCTTCAAAGTTAATAGAGGCTTGACGGCAACTTAATACAAAGGTTTTGGAGATGATAGGAGATCCCGTGCATGTTCAATGCATGTAAACACTAAAGATTGGGACAAAAAATGCCTATGAGGTGAAGTTCACCGAACTCAACAATTACTATTTAGATTTGTACAAAGGTACAATCGGTAATGGTAATGTACTACAATATATCTATTGAGGAATGTAATGGTAAATTGCAGTTTATTATAAAATTAGATGAAAGTGAGGTCATCAAAGGAGTAAATCTTGAAAAACATAACTCTGATAAATAGAGCTTTACAATTCGACAAGAACAACCCAGGAAACTTTAGTGCTCAATTCAAGCGCCATGTGTAGTGGCTCGCTGCATTTGAAGTTCCTAAGGAAACATTTGAGGTGCTACAGCTGTTCTTTATGCACACAAGCATTCCAAGCATCATCGATAATCAGGAACATGGTGAGATGCTCTCGGTTGAAGGGTATGGTCAATACTTGCTTGAATGGCATCTTACAAGAGACTTGAAAACTCTAAAATACATGTGTGGAATCTCTAATGGTGCCAATACAAAGAATCCATGCCTATATTGCTTGACAGAGAGGGTGGAAGGAAAGGATGAAAAGAAGAAATGGCAAAGGGTGACAAGTGCTGCACTGATGCACAATAGAGAAGATCGAAGCCCATCTTCAACATTCCATTGGATCATATTCACATTTGTTCATTGCATGATTTTGTTAAAATCATGGAGAAACTTGTATATGAATAAATTGGTTTTGCTTGTAGGATGTAACCAGAAAAAGAAGCCATTGCAATGTGTAGGAATGTGGAGCGAGTGCTATCAGAAATTGGGCTACACAAGCATCAAGTGACGATTGAAAAGGATAAGGAGAGATCATGAAAATTTGGTAACTTGCCAAAAAAGTCTTGCTTTGGAGGAGCAAAGGCTAGGAAGTTTCTCTCAACACCCATCAATGAGGAAGGGAATGTCATGGTTCGTAGGTCGAAGGACTACGATGGGTGAAAAAAGTTACATTTTGTAGTTCTTGATTAAAGTAATGGAGGAAAAACAAGGTTGGCCAAAGCTAAGGTTTGGATAAATCTTAACAAATTGGCTCCTTACTTCGTAAGATGGTGTTTAACAATGAAGATAAGCAAGAATTTATCGATGTTGTGTATAGCTTCTATGAAAACATGGTGGAAGTGTGGGGCAAAAGCTCTATCACACATTACATGGTGCGTACTAAGTTAATATTTTAAAATTGTATGAATTGTATAAACTATTGACCGTAGTTTTACTCATGTGTGATATGTGTCTTTGTAGCATATCCTTGAGGCACATGGGCCATACTTTGCAAAAAAGGGAAGCATCGGAGTTTGGTCCACACAAGGGATGGAAAATTCACATTGGATAGCACGTGATACATACCAAAGAAAAATCGATCATGGTGGAGGGGTGAATAGTAGTAATCCAATTATCCAATTACTATCTTGGTGGTATAGGATTATAGTAGCGGATGAAGCTAAACTCTTGCAAAAGAGAGAAAATGAAAGTGCTGATGAATCGATTGTAGATATGACGTTATCACGTTGTGTCACTAAAAGAGTGCATTATGAAGCCTCAAGTGCCAAATAAAACCATACCAAGTGGCTAGAAACAAGGCTTTGACAAGGCAAAAAATGGGTTCGAAGAGAGCTAAGATAGTAAGATGAACAATGTGTTAAGTATGAATGCAATTCATAGTTTAAGAGAGAAAGAGAGAGTGTGCATCTATGTGAATGAGTCTTATAGTTTAGGATTATATAAAAGAGGGTTTAACTTTCTATCTTATTCATTGAGTTCTCACATCTCTTGTGTAAGAAAGATGGCTAGGTCTAAGGTAGTTTGCGAATAAGCTTCCGCTCAGAGCCCCATATCGTGTTCAGCCCCTTGGAGCATCTACTAGCTCAAATGAACCCCCTTCTCAACCTAACCTAGCTTCCTCAAGTCACCGTCAACAGGGGTCCTCTCCTCAGCATCCCCACAAGAAACACAAGTGGAAGCGAGGTATAGTGGCCTTGAGAGAAATCAGGAGGTATCAATGCTCTTTTGATCTCATCATTCCGAAGGCGAGCCTCTCGAGACTTGTTCTCGAGATTGTGCAAGACCTGTACTACATAGAAAGTAGGAGACACAAGGTCAGGATAAACCTGATCGCTTCACAAAAGAACGTCTTCATGCTCTACAGTGTGCTATAGAGGCCTTTTTAATTGACTTGATGATTGATGCTCAGCGTTGTGCAATACATGCGAAGTGCATAACTATAACTCCCAAGGACTTCCAACTTGTAAGAAATCTTTAAGCAGTGAAGGATGCATTCGTTCCAATGAAATGAACACAGTTTGTAATGTTATCTTTTTTAGCATAGTGTTCTCCTCGTATATTGAACATATGACTATGTCCCAGTGCAAGACTATTATATGTGCCCTTAAAACATGAATTAAATAATGAGTGTTATAGCACCATAGCATCTTGGAAGGCCAAAAAATTTTGTATACTCTGCCACATTGGAATATTTATATATATATATATATACACACATAATATCTCATGCGATGTGTACTGAATTTAAATAATGGAGTAAAGTTGTTTTGTTTTGTTTCTTGAAACACATGACTCTTAATTTTTGTTTAATGTACACACGCATCGAAAGTAGTAATACGTACAGATACGAGTTACGTTATTGCTTATGCACAATTGTAAGTGCAATACCACACATTATGTTAAATTGGATTATGTTAACATATGCGAATGTGTCATTCACGTACCATACATTATTGTCATGCTTACATGAATCACACATTTGTTCAATAAATATTTATTTATAGGATCAAAGTAAAATATCTTATATTCATCAAGAAAGTGATGGCAGATACAAAAAGCCGATAGCCAACAAGAACTCTCATTCGTTCCTTGGCTTTTTCATTGGTGGAGACGAGGGGCCAACTTCCAATGAAAATAGAAGCTTCTTCTTTGCTTCAAAAATGACATGCTTCCCCTTTACCTCTTTCTCTAGAAGAAGCAAATTTGACACTTTAGCAAGGTCACCTAATGTAGCAAGCACACACATTGCTCCACCATGCGTTTAGTCAAACAAGTAAAGAAGCTTTGACCGCTTGATTAGCACCACCTTCTCCAAGTTAGATGTCACAGTATCGCTCGAAAAGGTCCAAACTTGGTCAAAGCTCAAATTTTCATGATTTTTTCTTGCCCTCGTGGTGAGCACTTCTTATGGAAGACCACCAAGTTTGCAACAAGGTTACCAATGTACTCCTTCAGAGCTGAATCCTTTCGTCGATCCGCATATCGAGATCCTCCTTGCCTTGATGTAAACTCATCTATACACAATATGTTTTGAATGATAAAGTCAAATCAAACAATATATTTAGCAACTAACATGGAGTTATCAGAAAGCGACGAAACTTAACAGTAGGGAACATCGGGTCCCCAGAGTCCACTGGTGAAATCTTGGCAAAAAATGATGCCTGCAACTACCCTGTTGGAAGTTTGGTGTCTGGGGCTAGAGATGCACCCTACCGTCAAGTTTTGTCGCATAAAAATATATGATAGTTAGAAATCTCACCTTCTCCAGATCATCTTGTATCTTCATTTTCTTGCATGTCAGCAAGGCACCTCTTTGGGTAGAGGGATCTAGAAACTCCTTGGTAGGAAGCTAGGGCCTTTGTCCAAACAGATCATGCTGTAGTGCTTCAAATTCAACATCCGGCACAAGGTAATCTTCTTCAACCGAGGTAATATGCTCCTGTACTACTATGATGGCACTCATTGTTTCTAAGCTTGTGCCATCATATCTTCCAATCTTTGCCATCATCGGATGCACATCCATGTAATCATAATCGATCAGGTTTTCCATCGAATCCTTGACTAGGATGGAAAACAACTCTTCTTATTTCATTTCCAAGTATTGTAGCACATTTGATAGAAGCAAGTATTGTATACCATCTATTTCAATGGGCAAGGTTAGGTTTGTCGACTTATAGTTGTTCTGAAGAAGATGACACCATGAGAGACAACCCTTGCTCTACCACCACTCGATGTTCCTCTTCAACATTTATGAGCCCTTCAATCGATTCTTCTCCCGTGTCTGTGATAGCAACAACCTGCGGAGTTGTATCTTCATCGCTCTTCTCCTCTAGGGGTGTATCCAATGCAAGGAGGTAAATTGCCAATGCGCAATCACACTCCATGAGATCCAAAGTTGATGTACTTGGTGCATTGCCCATGGGAACAGTACATACTCTGTGCGAATAATCCACATGGGCCAAACACCTATTCACCACTTTTTGATGATTCTTCATTATGCTTGAAATACCATGAGTTGTTCCAGAACACCCAAGTCATGTTGGATCCCTCGGTGAAGTATGTACAGGTAGCAATGGTGCTCACGAAGTCTTCCAAAACCTGAAGGGGGGGATCCAATGATGAGAGCATGCTTTCAAGATTGAAGTTCTTAGAGAAAACATGAAATATCTCGTCACCCTGGCTGGCAAAGATAGTCTTATGGATCCATTCGTCAAAGTGTGTGCAAGTATCCATCGTAGCATGTAAGAGGGATGTGGTGGATATAAAGAGATGAAGAGAGAAAGGATGAAATGAAACAATGAAACAAGAACTAAACTAGTTCTATATGAAGTTTTAAACCATTAAGGACTGTTCGCATACGATATTTAGTTATGGCTTTACTTACGTCTTTGTAAATTTTAAATGCATATGTAAATGCATTGATGTGGAAAGTGTATAACAAGTGTATGATTTTGTATAAATACCATATTTTTTAAATATTGCAAGTTTGCAAGCGACAATATTCTATTGGCCAATTTTTTTTGAAAATTTATAAGTGTTGGATATTACAACTTGTGGTGTTGGGATTTTTAGGGAGACTCTACAATTTCTGAAATATGTGGAGCCACACACTTTCCACTAGTAACAGTATACTTAGCTCGGCTTCGAATTTTTCTACCATCTAGTCTAAAGTAGAAGCTAATAGGTGGATTCTACATTAACATTGTAATTTCCTAGTGCATTATACTCAAGGATCAATCATCCTCCATTTGCAGCACTTGGGGATCGTGGCCCTCACAAATAATAGTAACATCTACAGTTGCACTTTCACACGTGTCTTGATCAAGACATAACCATTTTCCCTTGAGCATCCTCCATCTACAATACTTGAACACTAGGCATAAAGTCTATTGTGTGACAAAGCTCTTGTAATTGGAAAGAAAATTTAGCCGATTCATCCCAAAGTAAGATAATAGTCAACTAAGAGAGAAAATTTTTACCTAAAAGCCATGTCCCTTGTTGTGACTCGACACTCTACTATGTCAAGTATGTGAGTCATTTTTTATGTCCAAGTTTTGTCTAGAATCCTTGTTACATAATCCTCTAATGCACTTTTTATGACATATGTGCTTTTGGTACATCTCAAACCCTTACATTCCTTGAATATATGTGGAAAAATTGCAATTGGTATGAACCAGCTTAGATGTACATTCTTTGAGCCGGTGCTTGGCTTCATAGAGTTCAATATGTCTACTGAAATTTTTGTGCTACACATGTGCAAAATGTCGCTAATACACAATGGTCATTCTATGCTATTGAGATTTGATATGTGCATAAAATCAAGGGTTCCATATTCTTGACCCCCCTTGGGCAATATATACTTGGAGAGTCATAGAAAAAAACAAGGTCCTCTACGAGCTGCTAAGTTGTACGCCCCTCAAAGAGCAATCTACAAATTTCAAGGTAGTAACACTTAAAAGAACCTGTGAAACTCTCAACATTTTGCCACTCATAGCAATCCAAAGGGTATACTTTTGTAAATATGAGACAAGTAGTTACATAGATATCATGAAATTTCTCATTCTCAATGAGTTACACATACTTACTGTTTGCAATGTTTCGTTGAATTTAGGGAATAATGGACACAATATGTATTTATTTTTGCATGAATACATATTGTACAAACGCCTCTGTTACAAGGTGAGAATCAACGTTCCTTTGTTTAAGAGCTAAAATTTTACCCTTCTAGTGCTTTGATACATATGCAATTGCAAATACTTTCACCTTGAAAGCTCCCTTCATACTTAGACGTATATGTACCCAAGACGAGCAATGATACGTATCAATGATCCAATTCCCTTCTTCTGTTACATACTTTTATAAAGAGAATGCTTGTTCTTCTCTCAGGCATTATAACCTACACATTAGATGTAAAAAAGTATGTATTAACCCCTAAATAATAAGCATTTTAAGTTTGTCTAGTAATCACCAATATGCCATACAAATCAACATGGCATTAAAAAATGTTCACACTTTTGTAAATAGACACAGACATCGATATCGAAACACGCGTGGATATGTACATCAACACAAAGTATATATTCAATTTCAAGGCATCACTTTAATCATACCATTTATATGAAATATAATAAAAATAATAGCACAATAATACTCCAAGAATTTTACCAAAATAAATTTTATTATAATGAATAGGAGTCCGATGATTTGATTCAATACATTGTATGAAACGTGGGTATTATAGAGCATAGATGATTTTAAGAAACAATGCATATTTTCATGCTATAGAATATGTGGTGAAACTTGAATTTTAGACTTTCGAAAGTGTGGCGATTTCTTCTCTAAACCAAAGATATCCTATAATCAATTGGCAAATATTTTTTATGAAAATAATAAAGTAATAAAAGACTTAAAGTGTTATTTTTGAACTCAAGATGATAGAGTTTTCTTAATAAAGTGTTATTTTTGAACTCAAGATGGTAAAATTTTCTTAATAATAACGTAGCAAAAACATTGAATGAAAGATAATTCAAGCAATGACTGTGTTATTGCAAAGAAAATAGTACAACTAAAACAAGGTAAATCAAGACAATACACATTGATTAAAGCTCAACTTTCATGTGGAAAAATACCCATAAATAATGTATTGATGAACCACAATGCAACATTCACTTGGATTATCTATACAAAAGCTTTACCATTCAAGTTCATTACATAAAGAGCAACTTGACTATCTTAAGCTTGCCATCCATCAATACTAGGAACTTCATCATTTTCATGACACATCTATGCCAAGTTCATGACACAATGCCAAGTCAATTGTGGCATACTTGTCAAAAGACACTCACTTACCAACTTCATGACTGAGTGCCTACTTGACAAGCACCTTTCAACACACACACACACACAAAACAAGTATCATGATGTGTATACGTTGAATACATGACACATACCAATCCACGTATCTCACAAGTGATTACAAAATGTATACACACAAAGACTCAAAGATACAAATAATGCATGGCAAGAGACCCATCTCATGACACACATACATGCCAATCAATGACCCCTTGCCATACACGTGCGTGTGAAGAGTATACACCTTTGCACAATGAGTGATAGGAGAGGATTGCCTTATCGGTTCTTGTGACATGCATATCCTGAATTCATGGTGCATGCCAATCAAATGGCCTCTCCTATCACACACGTGGATGTGTGCAAATATACATCACACACATACATGCACACCGTGACAAGAAAGGCTGTCTCATGACATGCATACGCCGAATTTTTGATGCATGCCAATCAATGGGCCTCTCTTGCCACACACACCATACCACCTACTTTTTAATATTTTTTTAATGGTATTCTCGAAAACAATTGGGATGTGCTAAGATATCCTATTATCGAGGTAAACACCACCTCGCATTAGCATTAAGTCCCAATCCAATCCCTATGTGGGTTGCTTCAAAATGCTTGTGTGTACTTAAAGTTATTTCAAGAATCCCTTACCTTTAAACAACCTAGAACGAATTTGTGCCAACAATACTTTTTTAGATTTGATGCTACCTTAAATGAAATTGGTTGCCAACATAAAGCAAAAAGTGTGAGCTACAATCCCCTAAATGAGATGCATGACTTCATGCAAATAAATAACACCATATCTTCATGTAAATAAAGAACCCTAAGACCACCCAATACTACAACATCCATAGAGAGTATAGCTTAGATTATAATATACAACAAAGTGAAGTAAGCCAACAATAGAATAAATTATAAGAGAATAAATCACCATGCTTTCCCTAGAATATATGGCTAAGGTGTTGACACACATGGCACCAGTTTTGACACAGTCATGGTTTAGAGAAATTTTTTGTAAGCCACTGAGTTGTATCCTTTTTCCTATATACACATGTTACTAAATGGTGATTAACTAGTGTTTTCATTTCTTACTTCATTTTATAGGAATGTACACTATGCACGGTCTTCATCCCATCTACCAATGCATGTATAATGTTTGGCATATTATTGATGACACCCACAATCCTAGCCCTCTCTTTTTTTGAGGACTGGTTGATTTTTTATGGATTTTATATTATAATTGATTGATTTGGAAGTGTTTGGGAGTGTTTTGGATAAGATTGATTAGGTTTTAGAAGCTCATGATATTTTTAGTGGAGATATGATATTCTAACATGTTCTGTTGATGTCGTTTTGTTGATGTCCTGATAGTGTTTGATTGGTTCTGATTGAGTCTGTTGAGCTTCTATTTTGTTTTCTTTCTATATGAGAGGATGGAATTATGATTAATAAAGTTTGAGAGTTTTTGGAAGATTATTGAATGATTCTTAATAGTTTTGAATGGTTTTAGTTGAGTTAAAGGCTTTCTGATAACTTTTGTTTAACCCTATGTTTTGACCATCTTTAGAGCCTCTATTTTTGTTTTGTTCAGCTCTGTATATCTTTGTAATTATTCTGTGGGATGAATGTGTAGCTTGGAAAAGTTTTCTAACTTTTGGAAGAGATGAATATAAAGTCAAAATGGCTCAAAGAAGTGGAAGAAGTAGTTGTTGAAGACTCGGGTAAAGACTGAAGTGATAATGACACTGTTGAGCTGCGAAAGGACATTGTAGTGGCTCTAGTGACCTTTCATAGTAGACATACCTCTTGGGAGGGGTATCCACGACCAAAGAGGGGTTATGGATTATGATTCTTGATTATTTCAATGTACTTTGAGAGAGTTTGTGTGAGAGAGTGTGTGTGAGTGAGAGAGAGCCAAATCTATGCAAAATAATGTATCTAAGAGTGAGAGATTATGAGAGAAAACTATGGAACTATTGAATAAGAACGCTATGTGATGATTTCCATTCAAAGTGGTGTATTCTCTTGTGTTTTTGTGGTCTCTTGATGAATTCGATGAAGAACATGAAGAGCATAATCAAATTTGTTCAAGTTAAATCCGTGGGAGAACAAGCTGTGTGAAGATTTGAGAAGGTTGGTGTTCTTTTCCTTGTTGTGGTCATATAAAATATGAAGAATATGCTTGTTGATGATACAAGGTAGATTTTCTTGCAATAGATTTTCCATTTTCTTGGTGTTCCTCTCGGGGCTCCAACTAGAGACCCCTAAAACTACCCTAAACATACTTGAGTCTTTGTGTAGACACTTTCCCTAAGAAGGATATGATGAAAAGTGGAGCAATAGTGAAAGTACAAGTGGAAGCAAGAGAGAAGCAATAGCTACTATGGAGGTTTGAGCAAGAGAGAACAAGATGGTATGTGGGAACTCCAATGGTCACAAGATGTGACCTCTCTTTCCTAATTCTATTGCTACTAAAAGAATAAAGAATAAAGGGACAATGATGGGCATCTACCACTTGCAATGTAGAGGTGTGAAAATAGAGTGTACAGAGTAAATGTGGGTGGCTAGGCATAGATGCCTTTAGTCCCCAATAGACTTCCACTTAAAGATGAATGTACCTCAAGTGAGAAGAGAAAGGAAAATAAAAATGAAAAGTATAATATGTACATAATTACAATTGGATGAGAAAAGATGTCATGTCATCCTATGCCCATCATTGTCCTAAGAAAGGCATAACATTCCACTGGGAGACTTTTACTGGGTAGATCTATAGGATTTGTATCCATAGGTATCTTGAAAAGCTCAATGGAATTGTCCTCTACCATCTCTTTGATGAAGTGATAGCACACCTCAATATGCTCTATCTTTGTATAGAATACTAGATTACATACCAATTAAATGGCACTCATTAAATCAAAGTGTAGTATAGGAGTCATAGTCATACCAAGCTCTACCAAATAGCCTAACCATAGGCCTTTCTTGCAAGCCTCAATGGCTATAAGGTACTCGCCTTGATAGTATACAAGTCCATGCATTTCTACACCCTAGAGATCCAAGAGATAACACCTCTAGCAAAGGTAAAGATATATCCAAAAGTGGACTTCCTACTATTTGCATATCCTGCATAATTTGAGTTAGAGTGTAACCCCTATGACTATTATATCCTAGCTATAGTGAGCAAAGAACATATCTGTAGTGCTTTTATGGTATCTCATGGTACCCTTTATGGCTCCTAATGTCTCCTACTAGGTGTAGCCATATAATGTGCCACAACTCCGATTGCAAATGCTATGTTAGGTCAAGTGGCTATCATGGTATACATCAAACTACCCACTATAAATGCATATGAGATCTTTGCTATATTGGTCCTCTCATAATCGAATTGGGGATGATTTTCCTAACTAACATTCTCATGATAAGATAATGGACATCCAATAGGCTTACTATCTTGCATATGGAATCGCTCAAGTACTTTGTGAATGTACTCCTTTTGGGATAAGTAGAGAAGTCCATTAGTGTGACTGTATATAATGCACATACCAAGAATGTGTGAGGCCTACCCCATATCCTTCATCCCAAAGCCCTTCTTGAGCTAAGTCTTTAAAGCATCTAGCTCAGTATGAGCACTATCACCAAGATAATAAGGCTGCTATCACGGGCCTTCTTCGTGTATAGACATGGATCCATATCATAGTAGGAATATCCCTGTGAATGCCCTACCATTTTCTATGTGCAAGATTAAGTCCATAAAGTCTCTTCTTCAATTTGCACAGTGGGCTTTTTCTACATTTTTCCACAAAACCCTTAAGCTGTTACATATAAATATTCTCATGTAGGTCCCCATGTAAAAAAATGTCTTTATATCCATTTGATAGAGATCAAAATCTAACTGAGTAATCAAGGCCAATACCAAGTATAAGATAGTCATCTTGACCATAGGAGAGAATATCTCATCAAAGTCTCCTTTTTCCTTGTATAAGACCCTTAGCAACCAATTTGGTCTTATATGCTGGCTTAGGGTGACTAGGGATACTCTTCAACTTGTACATTCACTTGCATGGCAATGCATGATTTCCATCACGTAAGGAAACTAAGTCCCATGTATGATTTTTTTGTAGCGAATCAAACTCAGACTGCATGGCCCTCTCCTAGGAATGAGAATAGCATATGTGTATAGTCTCCTCATGGGTAAGTGGCTCAGTAGAGTCTGTCACTATGACATAATCCATAGACAGCTCATAATGACTAGGAGGATGTGAAGCTCTAATGGAGGCCTCAAGATTGTCCATGGGGCCTATATAGCATGTCCTCTCTATCCAACATCATGATCATGTACAACATGCAGTTCCTAGGCTACTAGAGCACTACCTATAGGCTGTCTAGATATGGGTTATACTATAGTATGAGGCTTTTCCTAAAAAATCACCTACATCTCAACCACTTGCTCATATTGCTTATCCATCGTGTCCTCATGAAACACATAATCATGGATGCATGTAGCCTTCAAAGCCAAGGTGATAGCCCATCTCACTTGCATTACTGTTTTTGAGAAAGATGCATTTGAGAGACTTGGGATCTAGGTTGTTGGATTTGTCTTTTGGAATATGGTAGAATGCCTTATATCTAACGGCTCACAAATGAGCATATGAGAGAGGTTTTTAAGAACATACCTTCTCAACAAGCTGAACTACCAAGAGTAGTACATAGGAATCTATCAATGAGATGAACAACAATAATAACTGCCTTTGTCCAAAAGTAATGTGGTAAGATTGCCTGACTAAGCATATTGTTAACTCACTACAAGATACATGTCTCATACTGACATTCAAAGCGACGAAAATGTTCATTAAAAAAATTGCCCCCGTTGTCATCGCTAAACACGTCGATATTGGAGTGTCCATAAAACCGTCGCTACACTATTAGCATTGAAATTTTATTGGTTTTGCGACATAAATACCGACACAAATTGCGACGGTTGGCAATGCGTATTGCAACACCAATAGCAACACGTGCAGTAAATTTGTGACACTAATAGCGACGATTACAGAGAAAAAAAATTTGTGGCAGGGCAGCAAGCTACTCTGCCACATATAGCACTATATGTGTTGTATTTATATTCTACAAATGGATTACATATTAAGTGCACAA
Source organism: Lygodium microphyllum (assembly GCF_053477565.2). Lineage (NCBI taxonomy): Eukaryota > Viridiplantae > Streptophyta > Polypodiopsida > Schizaeales > Lygodiaceae > Lygodium > Lygodium microphyllum. The sequence goes on from NC_141151.1 coordinate 9,136,247, forward strand.
TGGTCATCAAGATGAGAGCAAAATGTACTTGAACCCACAAGACTGATACATAGAATAAGTACAAAATCGTTGATGAAAACTTGTGGAATTATGGCAAGATACAAAGGATGATAACACATAGTACATAGAAGATGCTTGCATAAATCACAGGACCAAACAAGAAGAGGATATATGCTCCATGAATCTCCAAACAATTATTTGAAAACAACTTTATGTAGCTTGTATAGAATGTCTCCTTTGATACAAATATTCCACCAAAAGATACCATGACTCATCTCAAGTTCCACCCTACCTCTTACTCTTATTTAGAATTAGGGTTAATTGCCCATACATTGTTGGAGGGGAGCTACGGAGCTCTACCCCGAGACCTACGGACCGCTTATTGATCAAGCGTTTCAAGCCGAGCGGCCATGCCTACCTCTCACATAGCTGACGTGCAATGCCTACCCTACGGGTGTAGTGAGCTTACCTTGATGCTCGATCAAGTTCCCTCCTCTCTCTTGCACTCTAGTAGCTCCACGATCCTTGCGGCAAGCTCAAGCAAGCTCAAGCCCTCTCCGTCAAGCTCCATTCTCCATAGCCACACGAGAGAAGAGAAGAGAAGGGAAGAAGAGAAGATGAAGAGAGAAGATGGGGAGTTTCTTCTCCACGATCCCTCACTCTCACACACTCACTCCCTCACTCCCTCACACTCCCTCAATCCCTCACTCAAGCACAAGCAAGAAGGCAAGAAACAAGAGAAGAAGAAGAAGAAGCTTTGGCCATACACAAGAATGAGCTTCTCATTCACTTTTGAACTTTATATACATGCCCTACTTTTTGGGCGGTCATCCCCACTTTTTACATGGCCGGCCATTAGCCTAGGCCCTCTTTTCCTATTTCCTATGGTTCTAACTTATCCCATTCCCAATTAGTGCATACAATTTGCACAGGAGTGAGCCTAGCACTCTTCTACAAGGGTTCGGGAGCGCTTTCACAATTAATGGTGCGCTTTTACTCTTTTCTTTTCTCGAGGCGACATTGAGGCCTTCTAGAGAGGTCGTTATTCAAATGTTGCAGGGTCTAACTTCCATCCAGTGCGCCTTTTCCTTCCTTTGTCCTGTGCCCTTTCGGTTATCTCCTTCTTCCATTTTCCTGCTCCTTTGCTCCATTTTCCCGCTCCTCTGTGCTACGGTAAACATTACCCCCCTCCTAGCTGAGTGCCAATCCCATGGCACTGTGGTGGGGAGTAGTGGGGTAGTTGGGGTTGTTGCTAAGTGGAAGTGGTGGGTAGATTACCACAATCAAAAGGTGCTGTTGTGAATGAGAGGTGATGGAGTTTGATTAATGATGACCGCAAGAGATTCTGAAGTGCTTTAGACTTCATGAATATGCTTTGCGTTTGTCACACAATTGTACCTCCCATTCTGCGATGGCTGATAAAGGTTTTGCATGGGCATCTCTAGTCATTTGGAGAATTCGAGGTTCCAAAATCTATGCCAATGGTAGGTCCATCACTGAGTTTTCCTTCTGCTTGATTTGGTTCAGTCATGGTAGCCATCAATAGGCAGATGGTCAGCTATATCAAGCATGTTGGTCCATCCAACCATCGGAATATGCAAAAGCTCCTGAAGCTATTGTAGTGGTGTCCTGTCTGACTCAGGGGAAAATTATTGGTCATTAGTAGTGGATGTCGTGGATGATCTTCTTTAGCTGGGTAGCCATTCATTGAGTCATGATCATAGCCTGTAAGAGAAAGTTGTGCACTCCCTAAGGGGTGTGTCTGCCTCATAGTGTGGTGTAAGTGCATGTAAGTGCATGCGTAGTGGAACTGAGAGATGGGTCTAACCTTGGGTAAGCCCCTGGTAATGTCCCACACTTGAGGACCCAGTTCCTGTGTTGTTGAAGGTGCAGTGCAAAACTTAGGGTGACAGGTCTGGAAGTCCTGCCCTTGATGTGCCCTAAGCGTGAAGTGGGGGAGGGGCTATGTGTGAACCGTAGGTGTAGTGAGCCCTTGTGCTTCTTTTTTTTTGTTGTTGAAGAATTGCATATAGGGAAGATGTCCTGGCTAATGCCTATCACCTTTAGCCGAATTACGAGGTGGTTGCAAGCATTGGGATAGGAATGTGAGACTTTGTAGATATTCTTTAATAGCGGCCCGGGCTTTCAGAGGTGTGGATGACAAGAAAGGATGATTGCACCTCGTGAAGCAGGTATCATTCATATCCTCTAAGATTTCTAGGCAAAAGGAGGGAAGCAAGGTTGCCCTCATCATTAATCTAGTCATGGCTCTACTATCTATTCCTAGGTTGATATCAAAAAAGAGTGGAGGGAGGTGGGCTTCCTCGGCTGTGGGTCTCTGCATTAGTAGGAACTTGATAAGCCTAAGATAATTACAGGTAGTTAAGAAGGCTAGATCTGGGCAAGAAGAAAAATCCGCGAGGAAGCGGCTGATAGATGGGAGGAGATCCTATAACCTAAAGACTAGGCATTCCTCGGGGCTCCGGGTATTAATGTTGTATATCTTAGGAAAGTCAAAATCCCCATGAATGTTTTGATCATAGTCAACTCCATGCCTACGAGGGTAGGGCATGTAGATGGGGTCATTGCGTTCTTCAGGGAGCAAGCTGTAGAAGGCGGTCTAGGCATCAAAATTGGTATCCCAAATCCTCCTCTGCCACTTCGGCCATGCCTCGTAGCCTTGGATGGTTTTGGGAACCCTGTTTACATTGTCTTGCCAGTAGTCTGTAGGCTCTTGCCTCCATCTAGTTATTATGAGGCTTCTTTCCTCTATCCACCTATTTGCAAGATCATTAGCCAGATCCTTGATCTTGGCTAGAATGCCTAGAGGCAATGCATGGTCCAGAGAGCGTGGATAAGCAAATGAAAGTTCAAATGGCCTCATTTGGAACTCCCGTTCACGTCATATGACCAATTCCTAAGGCCAATAGATAGGATGGGGCTCCCCCCGTAGTGGCAGGGGCTCTTCAGAGAATTGTCTTGGCAGTGATCGTGGTCTGCGTTGGGCTTCCTCTACTAGTTCTTGTCTTCTTCTTCTGGCTGCCACAATGCGCTCTGGCATATGGGCATCTTCGGGCTCTTCAGGCGAGAGGTCTGGTAGAGGCAGACTGGGCATTCTTTGTTGCTCTTCTTCAGCATCCTGCTCAAAGTCCAGACCCTCTTCGACATGCTGCTCGGCAAGTGATGGGACCGCTTGTGGTGGTGGTGGTGGCTGCTCATGCTCTTTGAGCCAAAGTTCCTTAAGCTCAACAGTGGAGAGACCAGCACGGCGTAGGTAGTGAAATTGCTGCTCTTTTGTGAATCCTGTGCCTGTTGGAAGCTCCCATTCTTGAATGCCATACTTTAGTGCTCGGGTGGTCAGTTCTAGCTTCCTTCTTACCTTCTCCACTGAATCATTGCCCTCCGCCTGGGTGACATGTAGTATTGTGCTAAGGAAGGCTTGCCTTTGTGCATTGGCGCATACATCAGCAACTTCTACCTTGGACTCGACAAGCACTCTCTTGCAGTCAGTCACCACCAAGCATTCTGTTAAGTTCCTAACTCTTTCAAAGTTGTTTCTTTCCCACTCGTTGGCTCTCTCATCCATCTTCTTTCTTCCCACCTCCAACTCACTTGCCAAGGTCATCACAACTTGCTGCTGCTCATTTGTTAAGAACCAAAGTTGGTTCCTTTCCCTAGATTTTCGAGCCAGCTGTTCTTTAGCAATTTCTTTTGCTTGATTTGCAATGCTGCATCTTTTTTCTACCTCGGCAAATAGCTCTGACTTCTCTTGCACAAGTTGCTCATGGCTTTGGATCTCTGTGAAGTGCAATTTTTTTTGGGTGAAGGCCATGGCCATGAGGGCCTCTATGCCTCCCTTAGCAATCTCCAATGCATCTTGTAGGCATTGTGCGTCATTCTGCAGCCTTTGTGCTTCTGCTGCAGGAACTCCCGGTGTTTCCCATTCTAGGAACTCTATCTCTCTCTCCAATCTATCTTGTTCTTCAAGTTCACACCATAGCCGAAAAGCTATGGCATCCTCTTGTTGCTCACTTGGCTCACCCTCTTGAGCTTCTATCTGTCCATACCTTTCCAGCTTGGCAGTTCTTTATTCCAAGTTAGCATATTGCTGCACTAGTAACTTTAGGCTCCGCTGTTCTGCCACCAGGTTTTGCTCTTCATCTTCCAGCCTTTGTCTTAGGCGGCTCTCATTGTCCTGGGCTTCCTTGGTCTTTGCTTCCAGCTGATCTTGTAGCAAGTTCACCTCCCTTCTTCGATTGGCTCCTTTCTTTGAAACTTTTAGCCTTAAGGCTACCAAAGTTTCCTTTTCTTTCTCCAACTCCACTAGGGCCACCTTCTTTTCTTCTTTTGCCTTGTCCAATTGTGCTAGAAGCTCAGCCACATAAGTATCATAGTCGACACCAGATTGCATGGGAGTGGGGGCTGTAGTGGTTGATGCCTCTAGCTCTTGGATCTTTCCTGGACTCGGCATCTGCGGCAAGCAGGCCTTTTTGCTCTGGCTTCTGGTACAATCTCAGCCACTTTATTGACAAGTAGCTGCATCATGCTCATCAATTGGGCTGTGTCTAGAGAGAGAGTGGGTTGCGGGGTGGTTGTGGTTGTGGTGTCGGTTGGTATTGGCACGAAGGAGGAAGGCAGGGGGTGTAGCAGGGACTTGCCCTTGCCTAAAACCACTGGGGCCACTTCCACACTGCCACTTGCTTCAACCTCATGGCGGGGACTCAAAGGGATGATCTCTCCTCCCCCATGGGTTTCTTCGACAGATCTACAAGTGGCCTCTGCCAACTCAGCAAGTTCTTTCATTCTTAGCTCGTCAACTTCCTCCTCTGCCCTTCTCTGCCTCTCTTCTTCTGCCCTCTTGGATTCTTCTCTAATTCTTTCGAGTTCTTCCTCTTCTTTTTTCCTTTGTTCCTCCTCCACCCTCCTTGACTCTCTTTGAGCCCTCTTCATCTCGGCTCACTCTTCTTTGCTCAATCTTTCTTCCTTCTTCTTCTGGATCTTGTCAGTCTTCTTTTGCTTCCATGGTTTAGCCGCTTGAGTGGGTGATACCTCCAGCTCTCATTTGTCACTTATTGTGTTTCCACTCAAGCCTTCTTCCTCGCGGTGAGGTGAGCTTTGGTGCACAGCTTGCTCTTCATCTACACCGGCATCCTTGATAGCCTCATCGATGATTGCTATCAGGACACCGCCATATTTGATTGTAGAGGCTTTCGAGGTAGGCTTTTTTCTTGCGGATCGTGCAATAGAGGCAGGAGACTCCCCACCAGCTAGTGCTGTGGCTGGAGCCAGGAGCGCTGTCGAACTCTTGATAGTTTTCTACACAAAGCTATTTCAATCCACCTCCTTTGGAACTTTCGCATCGATGCTTTCTAGCAATGGCACCCCGATTTTGTTCATTAAAGAGTTGTATCTGTGTCTTGAGAAAAGGGCGCGGACCATTTTAGCTTGCATCCTTGTTGTGGGGTCTGGAATATTAGCCAAACTGATTCCATCCGTTGTGTGCACGACCTCTTTTTTGACTCCCATCATGGTATATACATCTCTTTTTTGGCGCCTCTCCTTCTTGGAAACAAGTCCTAGGGCTTTCTCGACAATGGCTGCATTAAGGGGCACTTGCACCCTTCTTTCCTGGTCACCAGTCCTTACTGTGACCGTGCCAATGCTCCTACCTTCATCAAAGCTCCTTAAGAAGTCAGCGCACATGCTGTAATCTACAACCTGTCCGACCTTTTCCACGTACTTTCGGAGGTTGCATTTGTCCACCAACTCCTTCACTATCGGCTCTTCCAAGATGGCTTCGTCTAAATTCATGGTATGTTTGAACATGAACTGGCTAAATCCACGTGTCTCAACACTAATTCCATACTTTGTCAGCTCTTCTTCAGTGAATGGAAGTTTACCCTGTCCTGCCATAGTAGGTGCCTCTCATTACACCATGCCAATATTAGCATTATGAATTGACTCATCACTAACAAAAACCCAAAAAAGAAAGCATGTGATAATTTGTTGTGCTGCTTCAGAGGCATGAAACTTGGAAATAATTCAAAAGCAACATCTATTTCTTCCTTGCATTCTTTCCTATTTGAATTCAGTTGATCCTTTTCATCCATTATAAATCTTGCTACATCACTTGGCTCTCACTTTGCTCCCCCCCCCCCCCCCCTTTTCCTTAAGTTTTAAAGGAATCCTTCCTAGGATTAGCAAGGGAAGAAGGAGGGCTCGCATGGACGTTGTGGGGCGAGTTACTTGGCCAACAGCCAAGTATAGAGGTTAGGGTTATATTCAAGCTGGGCATGACGATCAAGTTCACATGGTCGTATGGAAGCTTAGGTGATATAGGTCAAGACATCATGGAAGATGTCCTCGGAGTTGAGGCGGCTAGCAACGTGCAGTTCCTCTTCCGTAAGGAATTGGTCAATGTAAGGGTGGGCAAACACATGGTCATCTAAGTGTATGTTGCGTGTAATGGCCAAAACCCTAAATGAAAGAGGTGCCACATAAGTAGGGTGGTGTTCAATTGTTTTGATTTCCCTTCTTTGCTTGTTATTGGTCATGATGCGGCAGTCTTTTTTCTCCCATTGGAGTCGCAAGGCATACCACAGTTGTAAGAATGAAGAATCAGAGATCGCAAGCTACTATGTGAGCTCCTCCAGTTCTTGTTCAGGTGCAGAGTGAACATGCTTGTGGTACGAGGTAATTAGACTTCTGAGAATGGCTTGCTCCTTTGAGATTTCTCCATTAGCGATTAATTCCGTGGCAATTTTGGAAAATTTGATGGTCATAAATTCGTAGTCTTTCCAAGTGCATGGCAATGCACGAACATCAGAAGCAAGGGGTTCATCGAGAAGTCCTAAGTCAAGCCTCTCATAGCTCATAGCGAATGTGGTGAAGGTGTTATCTAACTCCTTGATGCATGTCACTACGTCATCCCCCGAGGTCTCAGCAAGATCCTTGGCCACTGAAAGGAAAGATTATCTTTCATATGAAGGTCTAAGACTTGCTGGTGGTGATGGTGCAATTGGGTTGGATAGTGGTGACTCCATTGATGCATCACACAGATGGGACTTTGCACTCATGAGCACTTTGAGATGCTGCAGGGGGCTTCAGTGGCATAGGAGGTGTTCTACGTTCTACCTGAGCCAGCATGGGGATGCGCAACTCCTCTGACTTGGATAATGATGGGGCATCTAGCTTTGGACGATAAATGTGTTGGGATCCATTAATTACAACCAGTGCTGGTCCAGCTTGCTTTGTAACCTGTGCTCCATATGTGCAAGCCTCTCTAGCTGGAGTGGGGTTGCTTAGAGTTGAGCCTCTTGAATGGCCATTCTTAGGCACCCATATCCAAGGGTCGCCCTCATAGTATCCTTGTGATCGCAAGAGATCTTTGGGGATCCATCGCAGCATGGTAGTGCGCCTATGTCGATAGCCTCTAAGCTGCCTCTTCAGTGAATGATAGTTTTTGCATTTAGAAGCACGTTTCTGCGGTTTACAAGGAGGTGGCCCTTGTCGTTTTGGCACCCACATGAGCGTGGACTCTTTGGCCTTGTGAATGGCCTTGGTGGGCTTGGTTCTAGCCGTTTGAACATGGAGTGAGATATCACAGTCCTTCTCCCTAGGCTTGGTCATAGGCGTGGCCGTAGGGGTCTCTATTGGTGGCTTTGCAATTGCAGAAGGCTCAAGATAACCCTTGCTGAAAGTAGTCACTATGCGCACATTACCTATAGCAAGATGGATGCGATCTAGGTTATAGTCCACATTGCAGTTCGTCTGCTTTTTAAAAGTGCGACCTAGTAGTGACTTATTACTGGCCCCTTTAGTGTTTGGCAACACATAAAACAAGACTGGTATACTTTCAAACTCGATAGAGACAACCACTTTGCATTTTCCTAAGAGTGAGTAAGTATTGCCCCCAAATGGGCTGAGTTTAGTGTTTGTGGGTTGTAATTTAGGTTGACCAATGCATGTCCAATGGTTATGCGTCAAGATATTATAGTTGGCACCTTCGTCGATTAAGGCATCAAAAGAATACGTCCGTTCTGCAATGACTGTGATTTGTAGGTAGGTGGGTGCCACTGCTTGTTCATCTTGATCTATTAGTTCAGTAATAGTGGCCATGTAGACGTTGACAGGGGCTTCAAGCATAGGTGGCTCGTGCAACGGATGGGAAGGAGGATAGTACTTTTTCATGCGACTGCCTTGAAGAAGCCTATTCCTTCACCTTCGAGTGTCTCCAACTCAACATTGCTTGTTCTACTAATTGTATGTACTCGGAAAGGTCCTAGTCCTTGAAATTTCATTTTCTGTTTGTGACCCTTCACAGAGTATAGTAGAACGAGGTCCCCCTGATCAAAGTAGCATTGTTTGACATGTTTATCAAACCACATCTTTCTTCGTGCATTCTCACAAATCAGAGCGTGGGTAGCTAAGAGTCTAGTCTCCGTGAGATGCTCTAACTCCACTAAGCGGTTGGTCCAAGCCTCTCTTCCCTCCCAACGCTCTTGGGCTGCTATCCTTAAGCTAGGGACAAAGAGCTCTAAGGGTAGAATGGCCTCCGTTCCATAAGTTAGCCTAAAGGGCGTCTATCCTATAGCCGTCTTATAAGGTGTACGATAGGCCCACAAGGCCGCCATTAATTTGTTATCCCAGTCACTTCGTGATGTGGATACTATTTTAGTAAGCACATTGACTAGGATTTTATTCGTGGATTCACGCTTGGCCATTTGCTTGAGGGTAGTAGGGCGAGGACCTTCTATGAATGATTAGGAAGGTCGAGAGCAGGTGGGATATCACTTTATTAATGAAGTGCGTGCCCTGATCACTTACTAGTTCAATTGGACAACCAAAACGTGAAAGGACCTGCTCCCACAAGAACTTCATAGTGGTTCTAGCATCGTTCTTCCTAGTGGCTCTTGCCTTTGCCCACTTCGTCAGGTAATCAGTTGCCACAATGATGTAGCGTGCCTGGGAGTACTATGCCGTAGGACTAATAGGTCCAATGAATTCAATGCCCCATCTTTCGAAGGGCTGTCGTGCTATTACGGGGGTCAACTCCATCTTATCCTTGCGCATAGGCACATTAGTCCTCTGGCACTCATCGCAGTGTTTTATAAATTTATCAACATCACGGAATAGGGTGGGCCACCATAGTTGGGATTGTAGCACCTTACGGGCTATTGTATCCCCAATAAAGTATCCTCCAGCTATTCCACCATGCGCTTCTCTCAATATATGGTGTATCTCGTGCTCACACACACATCTACGCAACAAACTATCTTATCCTAGCCTATAGAGTTGGCCGGTGATCTTTAAGATAAGTCTCCTTAGCCTGGCTTTCTCAATAGGTCTCTTAGGTAGACTATTCTCTAGCACTTGAACTACATCATCGGCCCAATATGGCATCAAATCGGCCCTAAACAAGTCTCTTTCGCTAGACAGGCCAAAGAGATGAGCATCCGGTAGGTCGTCAAGTATGCCTTGTCCAACAGCTTCTTCTGTGGGTATGTGGGTATGCGGGACATGTGATCAGCCATGTAGTGTTGCTTTCCCTTACATACAACCACAGAAAAATCAAATTCCAACAAGAGAAGTAGCCATCTAGCTATGTGACCTATAGCGCACGGCTTGTTCACGAGATAAAGCAAGGCTTGATGGTCAACGAAAAAGAAAAAGGGGGTGGCCAACAGATAATGCCTAAATTTCTTTATAGCAAACACCATGGCTAACCCTTCTTTTTCTGTAGTGGAATAGTTCATCTCCATTTCAGTGAACTACCTGCTGGAAAAACTCACGGGGTAATCTAGGTTATGCTCACCAGGCTGGCATAGAGCAGCTCCAATAGCAAACTTAGAGGCATCTATGTGTACATGGAATGTTATTCTGCAGTTTGGGGCTCGTAAGATTGGTGCAGTGGTGAGAGCCTTCTTCAACTCTTCATATGCACGCTGGCATTCCTTAGTCCACTCGAAAACGATCAACAACTTGTACAATGGTCTAGCAATCAATGCATAATTCAGTACAAAGCATCAATAGTATCCTGTATGGCCTAAGAAACACTGAACGCCCTTGTAGTTAATGGGTGGTGGTAGGTTGACAATGACCCTGACTTTTGAGAAGTCGGTGGCAATGCCATTCCTTGACACTATGTGCCCTAGGATACATCCGTGCTTCACGCAGAACTAGCACTTTAAGGGGTTCAACGAGAGGTGGTATAACCGACACCGTTCAAAGACAACTCTCAACTTTTCTAAGTGTTCGGCCCAACTAGAGTGTACACATAAGTCGTCTACGAACACCTCTAGCTTGCATCTAAGCATATCCTTGAAGATGGTGCACATTAATCGTTGAAAGGTCGCAGGCGCATTCATTAGCCCAAAGGGCATAACGATGTAGGCGAATACACCCCACTCTGTGGTGAAGGCAGTCTTGTGCCTGTCATTAGGGTGCACTTGCACTTGATTATAGCTAGAGAAGCCATCCAGGAAGCTGTAGGCTTCTTTGCCTGCTACCCTCTCCAGCATGTGCTTGGTATACGGTAAGGGGTAGTTGTCCCTCTTTGTAGCGGCATTAACTTTCTTGTAATTCATGCACACTCGAATTTAACTATTCTTTTTTATAACGATCACTATAGGTGATACCCAATCCGTGTGCTCAATCTCATATATAAATCCCACTTTCATGAGCTTGTCGATTTCCTCCTTCACTGCATGGGCGTGTTTGGGATTCATAGGGTAAGGTCGTTGCTTTGTTGGCACCGCATCTGGAACCATTGGGATGTTATGGGTCACAACCCTAGGATCAACTCCTTTAAGTTCCTCCAAGGACCAAGCAAACACGTCGACATACTCTCGTAGGAGAGCAACAACTTCTTGGTCAGCATTCTTTGGCCATATGTCTTGGTTAGCTTGCTGACATGCTTCTTCTTGGTATTGCCTCTGTGGCATCTAATGTGGTGTGGGTACATTCCCCGATTGAGGTCGCGATGGTGAAACGGGTGTACTCACACTAGAGAGATCTTCAATTTGGTCTTTCGGTATGGGCTCTACGTCCTTAAGGTGTTCCTGGGCGTCCTTGACCCACTCCTTGACTTTGGCTATAGCCTCGAGTTACCGTTTGGGATGGGGGTATTCCCCTACCTTGGCACTCCCTAGTTCTACTGTCTTAGGAGATGAGGTCTCTGCCTCTGCATCAGTGACCCTCTTTCCTGTCACTGGCATTATAGCTCCCTCAGTCTTAAAGGTAATCTTTGGGTCTGTTCTCTTTCTCCTTCTCCTCCAGCTTTTCTTTCCCGACGAGGTTGCATCTAGGTTACTTGGCCCAGGCAATGAGATGCCTGCCTGTTTTGTCTGTGCTCGCGTCATGACATGTAGTGGGATGGGCATATCCTCACTGTCAAAGGTCTCCACACCAAACAGCCCCAAGGGTACTGAGGGCATGTTGACAGAATTAGTTGATGGCTTCTGTCTAGGACAATCAGGAAATAGGTGTGTGATTCCTTGCTCGATGCGTCGAAGGTCAGCTTTGTCCTTGTTTGCATGTTCCCTTTCCGGGCAGCGTGATGAAATATGGCCTGGATGACCACAAGTCCAACATGAGATTTGATCTTGGCTTGGTCCTCCAAAGCCTTTGCCTCTTCCTCTACCTAGCGCCATCACCGAACTCGCCGGTAGTCCATCAGGACTAGATTGCCTTCCTCATCATAGGATTTATATGGGTTCACATAGGTCTCCTCTTCACTAGGTTCTTCCACATAATGAGTAGGAACGTCACTCAGTGGATGGGTTACATAGGCCCTTGGTGATTTGGGTACGCCTGTTGGGTTCATCTCTAGCCTAGGAATGGCCAGTCTTGCGTCATTTGGTGCTAGAAGCGCCAATTGGGCTCCCCTGCCAAAGAGGTTAGGTGGCATGTTGCCTAAGTATGGAGGGTTGTATTGCTGCGCATATGGGAATCTCCTTGACAATCTGCAATGTAATGCGTCATGACCGAATCTACCGCAGTTCGAGCACGGCCTAGATCTAGGATCTTGGCACTCGGCTGGGAGGTGGTTACCACCACAGTGTATACACTGCACATGCGAGCACACAGGCTTCCTCATTTGGTCTTGCAATCGTGCAAGCTCCATTCTCACCTCAGCCAGCTCCTGGCCTTGGTCAACACTCTTTCCCTTATCCCGTATGCTAGAGTTCTCTCTCTCTCCTGAACCTGTTGACCGCTCTAGAGCTCTTTGACTTGTACTATCCCGACTGGTATTCCTCATGCTTTGCTCCCTAAGCTGATCGTCTTATTGACTCTTCAAAGACTCTAGCTAACACATCCTGGTGTAGAGTGGATTTACTAGCCAAAGCCTTGTAGAGCTCCTCGCTTTGAATTCCATTTATAAACACAATAGACACAGCCTTCTCGTTAGGTCACTCATTAGCAGGGATCCTCTTGAAGAGGCTACACACATGAGTGACATAGTCCCTTACATCTTCCTTTTCCCTCTGACTAACATTCATCAACCAGACAATGAGGTTGTTAGAGTATCCGCCTCAGAGAATCTCTTGATAAAGAGGTCCTTAAGACAGGCAAAGTTCGTGCGCTCAGCTGCATCTAGACTAGTGTACCAAATTCTCCCCTTATCACCTAAGCACAGACCGAAAGCTTGAGAGCGTTGTGCAAGATCCGTGAGACCGTTTGCTTCGCAAACTTGTTCAAATTGCTCCACAAAGCTATATGGATCATTGCTAGGTTCATACTTGTCTAGCTGCTTTGCTACAACAGGGATCCTAGATTGCCCCTTTGCCCCTTGTCTGACCCCTAATCCCGAGAGTAATGCAGTGGCTAAGGCTGTTGCACTCTGCTCAGTGGACGTATTGTCCATGAGCCGCTTGGCTAGAGTTCACTCAATGATAAGTCAGCCTCTGTTGCTCGTTCTCTCTCTGCATTTGGCCCTACTTTCGCCGCACCAGCCAAGGCTAGCACACAGCCTCGTACATGTCTACATCTTGTTGGAGTTTCCTAGCCTTCTACTCGTGGTTATAGGCAATTATGCTCTCTAGTGCCTTTCTAATTGCTTTTCTTTCCTCTTCTAGGCTTGCTACCACTTCCTCTACTGGTCTGCCCTGAACTACCGTCCTAGTCAACAAGTCGTACTCATTGACTAACTCCTGCACTAAGACTGGGAATTCTCCCAAGTCTAGTCAGTCCTCTCCTTGTCCACCTCGTGATCCTGACATTGATCCCAATTTGAGTAGCTTCGGCAGCGTCTGATCCTCTATGTTGTCACCTTCTGGATCTTCGTGTCCCCTTAAGGTCCTACTGATGGGGCTCTCAGGCACCCAACCATGTTTTGGGATCTTCTCCTAATAGTGGGTTCCTTGATGTTATTATATCTCCTAATAAATTCCTTGTTATTGAAAGCAATTGTCAATCTTATTCACAAGTTGTGCTTCGTGCTTTTTAGTGCTCAGTGCGAAAACATGCTTTTTCTTTTCTTGTAGTGCACCTTTGGTGATAAAATCAAAGGTGAGGTGCCAATGCAAGCAATGCTCAGTGCAAACTCCACTCTTCCCCTCACATTCGTAGCCTGATATGGCTCTAAGCATAGGTTCTGGCTAATCTAAGGTCTTACTGAAAGTCCATGCTGCGTTCTCTATTCTGCTTCAGGGTTGGTTGGTTGGTCACCAAAAGTCAAGTCAAATTCTAAATTTGGTATGCTCAGTGTCTAGTTGTTCATGGTGAATCCTCGGTTATCCTGTCTGGCCTTTGGCTTCTAAGGGCTAAATGGGGTTTCCAGGGGGGGTTAGAGATGTAAACAGGGTGGCCAGGACTGTTAGGCAGGTTCAAAACCCCCTATTTTAAGTTCTGGTGAAGTGGTCCAATTCTGGGAATCGGATGGGCAATCCCGATTCGCACTAGGAAAAGTGGTCCGATTCCCGCAGTTGGTCCGATTTCCCTAGTCGGACAGGGGGGTTCGACTACTGCGATGGGTCGAGTGGTCCGATTGTGGCGCTAGTACCAATGGTCTGATTTTGAGACTGGGTCCGATTCTTGCAGTGGTCCGATTCTGGGAATCGGATCGGACAGGGTGGTTCGATTCTTGCAGTCGGACGGTCTGACTCCAAAAATCGGGTGGTCCTATTCTGGGAATCGGATCGAATAGGGTGGTCCGATTCTTGCAGTCAGACGGTCTGACTCCAGAAATCGGGTGGTCCTATTGGGAATCGGATGGGCTGGTCCGACGGCGCGGATGACTGCCCGTGGGTTGCGCGCGATGCCTCAAACCCAACGCCTACTCCATGGACTCGTCCCGTGCCTTCCAAATAGGTGCAAAACAATACAAGGAAATGCCAGGCAATACCTAGAATCACTGTGGCGCTTGAATCGATCGGCACTCCAAAGATCTCCTTGCAGTTCTCTTTCTCTCTCTCTCTCCTTGGCTCTCAAGCTCACTCTCTTCTCATAAGGCAGAATGTCAAATGTGGTCTTCCCTGGCTCTCAAGCTCACTCTCTTCTCACAAGGCAGAATGTCAAATGTGGTCTTTCCTGGTTCCCTGGGCCTCTTATTGCCCCATCCCAGCCTGTTGTAACCTCAGAAGCTAATCCCTCACACTCTTCCAACTAGAAATCTGAATTTGTGCCCCTATTTTTGTGTTTCCAGCAGCAGCAGAACACTTTCTATTTTCCTTCTTTTTCCTATCCTAATCTTAACCTAATGCAATAAAAATCAAAACCAGAGATGGAGATGGATGGTTCTACTCTAGTATTCAACAACAAATCAAAATACTTACTTGCTCCAAGGATTAAAACCTCCTAAATCTCCTAACTATCTCGAGCACCAGTTCGGGCTGCAAACCCTACTTCTATGCTCGATTCGATGCGCACGGCGCTCAAGGCTCGATTCCGTCGGTCCCAGCAACGGAACCAAAATGGAGAGGAGCTACGGAGCTCTACCTCGAGACCTACGGACCGCTTATTGATCAAGTGTTTCAAGCCAAGCGGCCATGGCTACCTCTCACATAGCCGATGCGCAATGCCTACCTTACGGGTGTAGTGAGCTTACCTTGATGCTCGGTTGAGTTCCCTCCTCTCTCTTGCACTCCGATAGCTCCACGATCCTTGCGGCAAGCTCAAGCAAGCTCAAGTCCTCTCCGTTAAGCTCCATCCTCCATAGCCGCACGAGAGAAGAGAAGAGAAGGGAAGAAGAGAAGATGAAGAGAGAAGATGGGGAGCTTCTTCTCCACGATCCCTCACTCTCACACACTCACTCCCTCACGCTCCCTCAATCCCTCACTCAAGTACAAGCAAGAAGGTAAGAAACAAGAGAAGAAGAAGAAGAAGAAGCTTTGGCCACACACAAGAATGAGCTTCTCATTCACTTTTGAACTTTATATACATGCCCTACTTTTTGGGCGGTCATCCCCACTTTTTATATGGCTGGCCATTAGCCTCGGCCCTCTTTTCCTATTTCCTAATGTTCTAACTTATCCCATTCCCAACTAGTGTATACAATTTGCATAGGAGTGAGCTTGGCACTCTTCTACAAGGGTTCGGGAGCGCTTTCACAATTAATGGTGCGCTTTTTTTTTTCTTGAGGCGACGTTGAGGCCTTCTGGAGAGGTCGTCATTCAAAATTTTCAAGGTCTTACTTCCATCCGGGGCGCCTTTTCCTTCCTTTGTCCTGTGCCCTTTCGATTATCTCCTTCCATTTTCCCGCTCCTCTGCTCCATTTTCCTGCTCCTCCGTGCTGCGGTAAACAATTGTGCTCGCTTAATGGTTTCTTCTCCATCTTAGGATCAAACATGGGGCTTGTTGCTTGACTAAAGCCTCCCTAGTATCCATTTTGGTTGATCATATCATCTTTGGTGTCAATTCCCACACTCTGTGTGCCTAAATTTTTGGCACAAGATGATGCAACCTCTCCTTAGCAAAGACCTTGCAGGGGGTATGATGTCTAAATATTCTTGTTTATTTTACATACATCAAATCTACAACAACTCTTTCCAATCGTAGCCAAAGAAGCAGCCACACCAAGGTAGACACACTCTTCCAAAACTATTGGCCCATTTCAAGCATAACCATTTGCATAATTTAAATCACAACAAAACACACATCCATTCAAGTACTATGACTAAGGAAACATTCATATCCATATCACATGTAGTCTCTTGTCTTAATTGTCCTCACCAACTCGAGGTTTAACTACAACTTTTAACATATCATTTATTTAATACAACTTAAGACTAGATCTTTTCTCTACCAGTAGTAAATGATTTTCCAATACAAATTACTCAAGGGTTTCTAAAACACTAGGATTTAGTTATTTTCCTCCTCTCATCTTTGAGGACACCCAATCATTTGTAAATTGAGTTAACTCGAACTATTTTCCTCCCACATGAGTATAATATTGTGACAAGGCAAGTTAAGGTAAAGTTCTACCTAATTAGCATGGTTTATCATGGGTGGGTCCTTCGACAAAAATACTCTTGACGTGAGCCTTGAAGTGGCAAGTTCCTACACATCTCTTTGTTATTATTATCTTGTTTGGGTGTTGCTTGAGCTAGCAATTGCCTTCCCCTTTGGTGTTGGGCACCCCGGGGGGGGGGATGGAGGGCGGGGTGGCGCTTTATAGTTTGAATGGGTGTGGGGGTGCCTATGCTAGCATCAATGTGGCACTCCCTATTGCTCACACAAAGGGGAGGAACGGGAATATTGTGTCCTAGTAAGGGGGGAGGAGACTTTGTTTGGTTGTAGCCGTGTGGGCTATCACAAACCTAGGTTATTATTACACTATCAGGGGCCAAATTTTAATTTAAACTTTGCTCCCTTTTTAAATCTTTCCCTCTCTCTTTTATTAAATATTTTTAAAAGCCTTTTTTTACTTAAAGGCAAAAAGAAATAAAGAAAAAAAGTAATATACAAAAAAGAGGGGGAGAGAAAGGAAAAAGAGAGGAAAGAAAGGCAAAGAAAAAAGAGGAGAGAGAGTGGGAGGGAAAAGAGGAGAGAGAAAATTAAAAAAAGCAAGGAGAGAGAGAAGAAAAGGGGAGAGAGAAGAAAAAAAGAGGGGGGAAAATAATAGAGAAAAAAGAGGGAAGAGAGAGAGGGAGAAAAAAATGAGAGAGAGGAGACAAAAGAAATGAGAGAGAGAGAGAGAGAGAGAGAGAGAGAGAGAGAGAGAGAGAGAAGTGAAAAGAGAGGGGAGAGAGAGAAACAAGAAGAAAACAAAAGAGAGAGAGACGGGAAAAAGAGGAGAGAGAAAAGAGAGATGAAAAAAGATGAGAGAGAGGGAAAGAGGAGAGAGAAAAGAGAGAAGAGAGAGGGAGACAAAAGATTGAGAGAGAGAGAGAGAGGGCGGTGAGAAGAGGGAAAAATGAAAAAAATTTGGAGAGAGAGAGAGAGAGAGAGAGAGAGAGAGAGAGAGAGAGAGAGAGTTGGGGGACAAGTAAAAAGAGAGAGAGAGATAGCAAAGAGAGAAGGAAAAAATAGGAGAGAAAAGAAAAAAGAGGGGAGAGAAAGGGGAAAGAGAGGAGAGAGGGAGGGAAAGGGAAAATAGGAGAGAGAAAAAGGAGAGATGAATAAAAGAAAGAGGTGAGAAGAGAGCAAGAGAAAAAGACTTGAGAAAGAGAGAGAGAGAGGCAAATATAGGAAGGGAGAGGAAAGAAAAAGAAATCAAGGGAGAGAGAGGAAAGTGAAAAAAGTTTGAGAGAGAGAGATTTGGGAGGTAAGTTTTTATATAGAGCAAAGAGAAGGAAAAAGTAGGAGAGAGAAAAGAAAAAAAGAAAAAAGAGGGGGGAGAGAGGAAAGAGAAAGAAAGGCAAAGAAAAAGAGGAGAGAGAAAAAAGATGAAAGAGAAAGAGGAGGCAAAAGAGAAGTGAGAAGAAATGAAATAGAGAGAGAGGAATAAAAGAGAGAGGTAAGAGAAAAAGATTTGAGAAAGAGAGAGGAAAATATGGGAAGGGAGATGAAAAAAAATTAAGGGAGAGAGAGGAAAGTGAGAAAAAATTAAGAGAGAGAGGGATGAGAATAGAGAAAAAAATGGAGAGAGAGAGGTTTAACTTGAACTTCAAACTTTGTGAGGTGCAATTAGTACCAACTTTGTGTATAGATGAAATTTTATAAGTTTAATACATAAAAGAGATTGTATATATATTTATGTTTTATATTACAAATTTTATAAATTACTTTTAGTTTTACATCTGATGCGAGAAAGAAAGAATTATGAGATGAGAGAAAAAAAGGCAAAATTTAGGTATAAAAAATTGAGGAGAAGAAACAAATTAAAAACAAAGAGAGAAAAAAAAGAAAGAAAAACATTGTCGAGCAAAATTACAGTACGATAGTACAATAAGTTCGTTTGCCGTTCTTACAGAGCGACCCCAAGTGAAAAAAGATGCAATGGGGGATTGTTAAGTATCCCTCTATTGGCCCCTTTGCCTAATTAATAATGGTGATCCAATGGGGGATTGTTAAGTATCACTCTATTGGCCATCAACAAGAAGCACTTCTGTGCTCGGCCCCTTTCACAGGGAAGACATTCTTGACACGGCATTGAAGCTCACAGTTCATAGTCCTCTCCTCTCCTCAATCAAAGAAAGTGCCGTGACGCCGCAGCTTTTGGCGCGGAATCTGCTCAAGGCCACGCTTGCTGTGAGTCTCTGTTTCATCTGTTTGATGTGTGTTGAGAGAGAGAGAGAGAGAGAGAGAGAGAGAGAGAGAGAGAGAGCGCTGCCCCTGCTTGTTGAGACTCTGGATTTCTTTGCCCTATGGTCCTTCGATTGTTGCTGTACTAATGTCAGGTCATCAATCTACAATCCGAGAGAGAGACAGCTGTCTCTGCTTGTTGAAACTCAGTGGATTTCTCTGCCTCATGGTCCTTCGATTGGTGCTGTACTAACGTCAGGTCATTAATCTACAGCACTGCATGGAATTAATGTTAGATTTTCTGTCGAAATAAATGATCCATTCTTCAGCCCTACGCAGAGACATGTGCATCCATTATGCCATTCATTATGGTCTCCTCCTTTTTTACAAGTCTGGGCGTTAAAATCACTCGATTAGCTAATATGTCACAGTGAATGTTTAGCCCCTTGTCGCCGGTCATTAGCTGATCACTTGCTGAGCAGATTCTTCATCATGCGAATGTTTCACTTAGTATAGCCTATTCTCATTAATGGGCCATGGGAACATTTAGCTCACCGTGCTTTCTGTGCGATTATGATCTGTTTGTGATATAGTCATGGCAATCACTGGAGTTCAATTCACAATGATACAATGATTATGTCCTCACATGGTTCATCAGTGTCTATGGAGTTCCACTCATAATGAGACGATAATTGCAAGCTTATGCCCTCACATTGTTCGTCATTGTCTATAAAAGTCTCGGAATGCATACATCTTTTCTCATCCATGCTTCTGTCTCACAATTGAATCATGTCTTGACAGGGTTCAAGTTTTCACCATGGGGGACAAGAATAATGATGGAGTCGTGGCTGCAGAGCTGGAAGATTATGAGATTTGTGGGGATGATGCTACTCTGGCAAAGATTGCAGCTGTGGAGCCAACCCAAGTCAATCCGTGGATTAACCCAGATAATGTAAAGCTTAAGCACAGGATAGGCAGGGGTCCATTTGGAGATGTCTGGCTCTCAACCCTTCATAGTTCTGATGAAGAATTTGATGAGTTTCATGAGGTTGCTGCAAAAATCCTTTCATTTGTAGGCGATGATCAAGTTCAAGATCTACTTCCAAAGTTCTACCATGTGTTTCGAAGGTGCCAGGGTCTGGAACGAGTGAGCTGGCCCCGAGGGATCTCCAGGAAAAATGGGAAGGTGTTTCTCGGGTTCAACTTCCATCTGTTAGATTTTCAGTTGTAAGGAAGCGTTAATTTTTACAAGGGCCTTCTGACTAACAGGACCCAAATCTTGTGGCTTTTAGCATCACTCATTGATTTGGGTTGTAGGTCTGTATCATCACAAAATTCTACGAGGGTTCCGTAGGTGACAAGATGGCTCGTCTGAGAGGGAATCGTCTACCTTTGACAGATGTGTTAAGGTGAGTTGTTGGGCTTATGTGAATCTGAATGATGATATTGGAATCTTCTTCAGTTCAGGGAGTGGAATGTAAGAGTTTTGTAAAGTTTTGCGAATGCTTTGCAGATATGGTTTGAATTTGGCACTTGATGTTATAGAGCTGCATTCTGTTGGAATCATGGCTCTCAACTTGAAGCCTTGCAACTTTCTATTGGATGATCAGGATAATGTCATTCTGGGTGAATTTGGTATTCCCATGTTGCTCTTAGGCAGCTCATTTTCTGATACTGAGGCAACCGTATGGTTGGGCACTCCCAACTACATGGCACCCGAGCAATGGAGTCCTGAAGTGAGAGGTCCTCTTTCCTTTGAGACAGATTCATGGGGTTTTGCTTGCAGCATCATTGAAATGTTCACAGGAACAAAACCTTGGGACCAATGTTCTCCTGAGGAGATATTTTCTCTTGTTGTAATGAAAAGGGAAAGGCCAAGAATACCAAGCGGGCTGCCTCCTGCAGTAAGAAAAGTCATCAGGGGTTGTTTTGAGTATGACTACAGGAAAAGGCCATCTTTCAGCGAAATTTTTCGTGCTTTTGAAAGGTAAAATTAAAGCAAAGTCCCTCCCATCAGCAGAATGTTCTTGGATGTGAAAATGAGGCCAGCTGTTTCTTTTGTTTAATGCTTAATGTAGTTGTTAGTTATGCTTGTCTGATCTGTCTTTGAATGCAACTGTTTACTAGTGCAGATTGAGGCTATGTCCCCCAGGTCAACTAACTTTTCTCAAATGATGTCTGATTTAAAAGAAACTAGCTGCTTCTTTTGTTCTTGTTCAAATGATATTGGTAGTAAGACATGTGATTCAGGTCAACTAAATTTTTTCAAATGATGTCTGTTTTAAAAGAGTCTGTCTGCCTTGTTTTTGTCCAAATGATGTTGGTAAGACACATGATATGTTTCTGATTTAAAAGAAACTAGCTGCTTCTTTTGTTCTTGTTCAAATGATGTTGGTAGTAAGACATGTGATTCAGGTCAATTAAATTTTCTCAAATGATGTCTGTTTTAAAAGAGTCTGGCTGCCTTGTTTTTGTCCAAATGATGTTGATAAGACACATGATATGTTTGATCTGTTGCTAGTTTCAATACTCTCAACTGTAATAACTTGATCTCTTTGCCTGGTATCTCTCATCGTTCTTGGTTTGTTGTTGTTGTAAAGGAGGACTGGGGAAGAATTTAGAAATTAGTTTTCTTGTGAAACAGTGAATTGTGGGCTGTCATAGATAGTTGCGGTTATCCATGGTTAGCTTTGTGTAGTTGAGTTGAACTGATATGATTGGACTCATCAATGATTAGCACGTATAGGGAGTTTCAAGTGTAGAAATTCTCAATTCTGTAGAAGCCAGTTGAAAGGTTCTGGCTGGCTGTCTGGACTGATGGGACAGACTCCAACTTTGAAGTGCTTAATGGAAAACCTTCAGGGTCATGTTGAGATTGCATTGAAGGGTCGATTGCTCAGTTTAATTGCTTATCTGATATGCCTTATGTGTTGGCTTTGTGCAGCCCTCAGGTACTTTTCCGAGAAGGAGACTGGGTATATGATCCTGATGGAAAGGTGGCAGTTGTGAAAACTGTTGTTATTCCTGACAGTATTCTTTTACAATACTCTGACAAGAAGACTGAACTTGTAGAGAATGAGAAAATTGGGAAATTGTCATTTTGGAGGAATTCCTTTGTGGTTGGTGATGTGGTTCACGTGAAGGATTCTCCCTTAACTAAAGATTCCACAGAGCCGCATGAGGTAATAAGAACAGAGGGTATTGTTGCAGACATTGACAAAAGTGCAGGGACTATTCTACTGAAGTTTTCTGAATCCCAAAATCCAGTGAAGGTAAGTCCAGCTTTCATAGAGAGGGTTTCTTCAGGTTTTGTCATTGGGGACCTTGTGCGGATTCGAGATGGGTGGCCCTCAGTTTCTACGGTAACACCAGCAGGACGAAGTCCCTCTTCTGTTGGTGTGGTACACAACATTGAGTCTGATGGCAAACTGAAGGTTGCATTCTTAGGCAGGGAAATGTTGTGGTTGTGCAATCCAAGCGAGGTGGAGAAAATGAAGCCTTTCTGTGTTGGACAGTTCGTCAAATTGAGGAGTGACGTGGTATCCCCACGTTTCCAGTGGCCTCTCAGGAAAGATCGATGTTGGGATACTGGTAAGGTTGTTTGTATTGCACCCAATGGTGGTCTCATTGTCAGCTTCCCTGGGCGTATATGGAATTGGGATGAATGGTGGGCCGATCCTGAAGAGGTTATAGTTGTCCAGATCAATGATTATGACAGGCTAATTGACAAGTATCATCATCTAGAAGCCATGCATTGGTCGGTGCGTCCTCTTGCCATTGCTTTTGTCTCATTTGTTGCACTAAAGCTAGGCAGTGGAGTTGTTCATGCACTTCCACTGTGTGGAAAAGGAAAGAAAAAAGGGGCAGAAGATACTGATCAAATTAAAATGGAAGTGGTGACTGATATCCAAAAGGATGCTGGAAATCCATCCTGGTTGCCTACCTCTGTGGCACATATTTTGTTCAGAGATGCGCCCGTGACACAGTAGTTATTGTATGATAAATGTTCATATTGTATCAAAGTGTAAACCTGTGAACAAAGTCAAAGTGTACATAACATCTTCAGTGAAGGCTTTTCATGATTGCGAGGTCTGGAAACTGTGGATCCTCATGGGGTGCTTGATTGTGATTCTTATTGAAGAACCCTGTAAAATTGTGCATAAATTTGTTATACTTACAAGAGGGTGGATAAATTTGCTGTTATACAAATGTTGTGCAATAAGCAACCCTTTGTGCAGACTTTTTTTTTGAATTGTTCTGCTCAGACACCTCTCTCTCTCTCTCTCTCTCTCTCTCTCTCTCTCTGTGCATGTGGTTTGCCCTATTTTGAGCGAGGAGTGGCAATGGAGCACAATAAAGCACACAGGACTGTTGAAGTGAGAGGCAACATGGCATCATACTCAAAAGGGGGTGGATAAATTTGTTATTGTACGAGTGTGGTACAATAAGCAACCCTTTGTGCAGTTTTTTTTTTTTTTTTTGGAATTGATATTTTGCTCAGACATCTCTCTCTCTCTCTCTCTCTCTCTCTCTCTATGTGTGTGTGTGTGTGTATAATGTGCACTTGTGTGTTGTCCCAGTTTGAATGAGGAGTGGGAAACGGAACACAATAAAGCACACAGGACTGTTGAAGTGAGAGAACATCAAGATCCGCTGTTGCTGGCATTGCCAACACTTGCAAGGTCTGAAGTGTCTGCAACTTGGCCTCCAACTAGCAGGCCACTGTTACTGTCAAGTTTCTAGCCAATTCTTGAGCTGCGAGCTTCCAACAGCAGCTGCCAAATTTCGGCCTAAGTGCCATCCACAGTGGGAGCCTTCAACAGCAGCTCACACAGGCTAGCCATAAGTAGCATCATGTTGGTGTCTGTGACCTGTTGCTCTTGTTTTCGTCTTATTTGCTGCGTTGAAGCTTAAAGCTCTGGAGTCAAACGTGCATGGGAGGGGAAAGGAAAAAGAGCATAAGATAATGGACAAATTAAACTGAAATTGGTGACTGATTGCTAAAAGATGCTGGAAATCCATATAAGAATGCCTATGCATATGTGTCTCAATGTAATGGAAACATGCATTGTGTGCCTTGTGTTGCATGTCTTTTGGGTCTAAGAAAAAGAGGTTACATTGGACTATACTGTCATGACCTGTTATTAAAATGCCTTATGGGTGAAATGTCACTTCATAACAATTGTGTTCGCATTAATATAGCATCTTCATGATTTGTCAGATGAAATATAGATGTGCATACTGAATTAGTGTCAGAATTACTGGACTGCAGTCAATCTGGGAAGCTCGACTCAAATAGATTGTTGGGGGTTCCAGGGCAGAGCTTGATGTCAAGGATGTAGTATTTACAGTTAGATGGTGTAGGAAGTTTGTAAGTAGAACGGGTAAAGTTAATGAAGCTGAGTTGGCTAAGATCTTCAGTTGTTTTGCGTAGCTACTCTTTGTTATGTAATTCAAACATTCATTATTAATACATTCAAATCTAGCCATTGTGGTCAGGTTGTCATAGATTCGCAAATAATTTAATGGAAAATTTTCCTTGGAATGGGACCCTGTGTTTTCCTTCTTGATGAATGTGATAACATGAGTAGTCTTTTCCCTTGGAGGATTAAACGCAATTTTGACAACATTGTCATGTTTGAGTTAGGAATTTCCAAATAGGTTAGAAGGATTGTGGGCATCTATGTGTCAAATGGGCTCACAACCCATGTGTCCAAGAGTCAAAGAAGCTATTCACTTGTAATAGGGAAACCCTAGTTCTTGTTGAGATGAGAGTATCATGATTTTTCTTAACGGCGAGTGGATCTAATGAGAAATAAAAAATGTTCAATCGACACGAAGTTCAATTCATGCTTGATGAGTAGAGAGAGAGAGTAGAAAGAAGAGGAGAATGAGTCAAGCCACCATGCAACTAAAACATGTGGAAGAGATGGTAAAAATAAGTCCACAGTTCTATTAGCTGATCTACAAGGGGTAGAATTTAAGAATAAGGTTAATCTTAATAAGATTAAACTTTTTTATTTTCAAATATGCTAACGTACTGAATGCATTGTAGGTCCATGTTGGGGTTGATTTGAGACATACAGGAGAGCTTAAATTGGTTGATGGGGCGGTTAATTTCTTATTTGGAGCACCCATATCTCGAGAAAAGATATCATCAGGGGAGGCTTATTTGGTGGAGCAAGGGATATAAAGTGATTGAGCAAGAAGACGTTATCTTTGTGTGGAAAATTAAAGTTTTCTGCGATCACTGCTTACAAATCTTGACAAGCATCCTTGTCGAGTTTAATGAAGAAGATGCGATTATACATTTTAAAATTATAAATTGTGTGGAGAATCCATATTTACAAAAGCTATCACATGCAGTCTTTTGATATGTATTTAAAATACAATATGGATATGAAATATTTGCAAATTTTTTACGAGTTCAACTATGTGATGTTTTGTAATTATATTTTTTGTTATTTTTTTGAGTTAAAGAAAGAAAAAATAAGCGTACACCCAAAATTGAAGAAAAGCTTAAACGTTTGAAAGCTTTCAAGTTTGTAAACTACAAAAGCTTTAAAAAGATTAAAGAAAAGCATTGAACATTGGGAAGCCTTAAGCCTATATAAAGGGGGGAGAGTTAAGTAGTATGGGCCATTCTCTTCATTACAAAATTAATCTCATATTGGAGGAGAGACGAAGATCATACATAAGTGTGTGGAGATGCGTACGTTAGTTCCTCGGTCATTACGTTTGCAAGACAAAAGGTTAGATTCAAATCTTTGTCATTCGTTCTTTTTAGGATTAGTTTAAACAATTTTGTCATTCATCTTTTAGTTTATTAAGGTTAGATTCAAATCTTCGTCATTCGTTCTTTTTAGGATTAGTTTAAACAATTTGATCCTTCATCTTTTTAGTTTATTATAATTAGTTAGTATTTGTCCATCCTTAGAATAGTTAATTTTGTCAAGATAAGTTTACTATAATTAGTCAACACAATTAGTTTATTATAATTAGTTAACATGATTATTTATTTAGTTTTTTCCCTTAGAATAATTAGTTTTGTCATAGTTCAAACAACTAGTTTTAGCAGTTACACTAGATTTTGTTAACTTAGTTAAAACCATTAGTTCTAACGATTAGATTATATTATTATACTTAGTAAATATATTAGTTACTACTAAATTAAGTACTAATACTAGTATTAGTTAATTAGCTAGACTTATTAGTAGTATTACTATGAGTTTATTATTAATGTTAGATAGTTAGACTTATTAGTACTACTAGTAGTATTAGTAGTTAGACTTATGCTAGTTAGACTTGTTAGTACTATTAGTACTACTTAATTAGTTAGACTTAGTCAAACAAGTTTCGGAATCGGTTAATTGATCATAAGGAATCACAATTTTTCATTGCAAATGGTAATGACATGGCCATACCGAGTCCTAGCAAACAAACTCTTAACGCTATCGTTAATAGCTAGCATGCCATGATAGACTCGCCATAGCTATAACTTATTATCACTACATCAAAGCCGTCACTAGGTTCGGTACCATTGCCAGGCCGAGTTGGATGGATTCAATACTTGCACATGCAAAGTCAGAGCAGTGGGTTGATGACTTGGGCAAGCTAAGGTGCAATGTAGGGCTTGCAAAATACGAGTTGACACAAAGTAAGGCGAAGCTAGTGAATCGCTTCGGTGCTAGCGAGGTGTTGATGGATTGCTAGTTCTACTTATGTAGTATTAGTAATAGTTAATTAGATAGACTTATGTAGTATTAGTAGTATTTGTACTAGTTAATAGTTAATTAGTAGTTGCAGTATTAGTAATTAAACTTATTAGTAATATTAGTAGTACTTAATTAGTTAGACTTATTAGTAATATTAATAGTTGTAGTATAGTTAGTTAATTAGTTACACTTTTGTAATATTAGTAGTATTTGCAAGGTGACGCTAGCGAATTGCTTGGATGCAAGTGAGGAGTTGAGGGACTGCTAGTTCAACTTGTAGTATTAGTAATAGTTAATTAGATAGGCTTATGTAGTATTAGTACTAGTTAATAGTTAATTAGTAGTTCCAATATTAGTAATTAAACTTATTAGTAATATTAGTAGTACTTAATTGGTCAGAATTATCAGTAATTTTAATAGTTCTACTACAATTAGTAAATTGATACACTTTTGTAATATCAATAGTATTTGTAATAGTTAGTATGTAGTTAATAGTTGCAATATTAGTATAGATAGACTTATGTCAGTTAATAGTTACATAATAGTGAAACGAAAATGAAAGAAAACGATCTTTTGAATGTATGACGAAAACAAAAGCGTAGCGAACTTTCGAACGTACTGGAAAAAACAAAAACATAAAACTTCAACAAACCAGATATTTTGAATGGACGGGGGAATGACACCTTCTTACATAAATATTTAATTACGAAGAGATTTGTGCGAACTCTTCGACATGCCATATAGCATATTTTCTCATTTCATTTAGTTTTTTTAAAAGGTTTTAAAGTACTGTTATAGTTAACGATCTTTTGAATATATAGCAGAAACGAAAGCGTAACCAACTTTCGAATGTACTAAAAAAAAAAACGAAAACGTAAAACTTCAATAAATCAGATATTTTGAATGGATGGGAGAATGATATCTTCTTTCATAATTATTTAATACAAAGAGATTTGTGCCAACTCATCGGTATGCTATGTAGCATGTTTTCTCATTTCATTTGGTTTTTAAAAAGTTTTTGAAGTATTGTTATTGTTTATTGATTTCATTTATTTATTTTATTAGAATTACTATTAAGAAGAAAAAAATCATCATCTTTACACATCGAAAAAATAAACTATTCTTTAAAACGTAAAATTACGAAGTATAGCATACTTTTCCATGAACAAGTGTACTTCAATTTTATGATAAAAACATATTGTTCTCATCAACATCAATGGACATTACGAAGAAACAAAGTCACAAGACATCCTTCATGATTTCTAGAAAAAGGAAAACTATGGCTTTTAGAAAAACATCACTAAAATAGTTTGTTTACAACTTGGTATGACATAGAAAAATTTGAATAATCTTGGGCAATAGAATGTGAAAGCATCATTGGAAGACTAACAATGTGCGCATCCTATGGTATAGTCACAATGCAACATCATGTTGTCAACTTGCAAAACGATCCATCTACAGAAGAAATACAAGTTACAACGGCTTTGTTAAGTACACTACTCATCCTTGCATGCCAACAACATGGAATCAACATGATGATAACTAAATGTCAACCATGTCTTGGAAAGAAAGAGAGAAACAAATGCATGGTGTCACTCTTACAAGTACACAACAAATTCTCGATGCAAAGACATTATAGCTTCAATTCACCATAATTGATACATCCATCTCAGTCTGCAAAATGACAAGAGCGATTGCGAACGAAACCTTGGACCATCGATCTACTCTTGATAACCCTCTAGTCTCTTGGAATGATGGATCGCTTTCACAACCATATACTAGAATTGACTTGACTACATCCGATATTGCAGATGTGTTTGCTTTCAACATGCTACATAATCCATTGATCCAGAAGTACATGGCTATAGCAGAACATCCACATCCAAGGACATGGTTTTGCATCCTCAGTAGACAATCCATCGAAAGGATTATAGAGCTCCATCGTGAAAGCTCTCCATTCAACCCAATGCTCCAAGCAGATCACGAGAATGAAAGATGTAACAGTTTGCTCAAAAGTGTATTCGAGCCAAGCCGACGATAGGCATTCCAAAGAGCAATCAACAGGAGTTTACATGCATCATATTACAGAATATTAACTGTCTCCTTGAAAGAATACCAATGTTTAGGATGGATGGCTTGCCTGTAAGAACCTCAACGTACCTAGATATCACCTTGGAAAATGTAGTGTTTCTGTTATTATTCCCACTTGGCCATGGCGCCTACGATGGCAACATCTACCTTAACGAATACATCAAGATGAGGGCTTCAACCCTCTTCTCTATGTACATCTTAGATAAGCCTTACATTTCAAAATCTATACCAGCTAAAACAAGCTATCTTGATTGCGAACAACATAAGCACGACTTGCCTACAAAGGGACATTGACAACTAAAAGCGCACAACAAGCATAGTTCCAATGAAGAGGTTTTCAAGCACATCCTTCGATAATATAGTGTTCCCGCCTCAATACCAGGGTCCCCATCTTGGCACCAGTGTAACTTAAAGGACCTTATCACAATGGTCAATGCACGGGGAATGCCTCATTTCTTCCTCACGTTCACTCTGCAGACGAGGTCATCAGTACAAGGTGGAGGGCCGAGATCAATAAGTTGGAATGCATCGCAAAGGAGTTCAATCTTGAATTCTCATGGAAAGACTATCCCGTCAAGTTTTGGAACCAACAATAGGCCCTAAAAATCAAAGATACATCTATTATCGTCTTGGAGATGAGCACTGAAATGTTGTGCCTTATCACCCAATGTTATTGCTCCTATGGGGAGTGCACATGAATATTCAACGAGTAATGAACTCTTCCATCTCTTACTACCTACTCAAGTACTCAATGAAGGCGGAGCCGATCGGGAAGACAAACATCTAGACAGAAGATGCCAATAGACTTGGATTGCAAGACTTGGACTCCAACAAGCAGAAATTAATTTCCACCGCAATATTGTGCAAGCTAGTGTCACCCATACTGAAGTGGCGTTGAATTTCTTACAGATCCCGATAGTCACAAGAAGTGTGTCCGTTAAGTACATCGATAGCTCCCCTACACAAATACGATAGCGAAAGCTCACAAGGACAGGGAATATCATCATGCATCCTGTAGACCTTTACTGTGCCCAGCCATCGATCTTAGAGCATTTAACATTCTACCACTACCACAAAAACTATAGCATCACCAAAATCACCACCGCATTTGATCATGAATCCACTCTCCATGATGCTTATGGCAATACAATGCAAGAGTATACGAGACTGGTACGTTTCACCGATTTTTACCCAGGCCACCAACCTAAAGGTTTCTTCTTCAACACATTACTGCAATGAAAAACCTTCAGGTCGTCAGAGAGCGAACTAATAAGCGTCGAGAGAACAGGACACAATTATACTACAGCAAGTGCCAACTCCGTGGTCTCATGTTCGACGAGGAAGACCTTGAAATGTTCATCACGGACTACACACAAAGAAACTTGCATTGGACCCACCAACTAATGAACATGATCATTCAAAAGATGCCTTTCATCAAAGACAACCCAATGACATTCACAGTACCTCCAACAGCTTCTGACTATGAAAGTGCCATCATATTAATATGAATAAAGATATTACAGTTAATGAAAGAGTATTGAACAATGCCTATTGAGAGTACTCTAACAATAAAACAACAAGCTGTCTACAACCACCTCATCGATGCGACATACGGCCTACATGTCATCAGCGGCACACCAGGCAGTGAAAAAATCTTCCTCATACATTACTATAGTTACAACCTCATTGCTAGGAATAAGAGCACATTGTTGACAGGTTGTTGACAACAAGCACATGAGAAGCTGCAACTAGACTTTGCAACCTATCCACCACGATCCACTACCAGTTCAAGATACCAGTATGTGCACAACAATATCCAGTACAATTGCAAGAGATGGATGAATGCTACATTGCAATAAGAGAAGCTGACACAATCATCATCAATGAGAGGTCCATGTTGACAAGGACAACGCTCAATATAATAGTGCATCAGATAGTGAGCATCTACCAAGAATCGTTGCTCAATCCACTCAGCAAGAAGCTCGATCTTGCACATTTACCACCTATTGCAATCATCAAGCCGAGTTTTGCGAACAATGTCACATCACATCCTCCTCGTACTGGGCACATGGAAAGCAACACACTCTCCCAGCACGTACATGACTTGTTGTTCCTATAGTTCCTACAAGTGATCAGGTATCATTGTCCAACAAAGTGAGATATATATGAATGCTTATGTCAGTGCATGATCGACGAGAAGGACATCCTAGATTTCATCGACCAAAAAACAACAATCATATGCACACACAAGGAAGATATTTGCAAGTACAACAAGTAGATTCTACACAAATACTACACAATTGAATAGATCTAGACCGTCAATGTTCAAATGAATGCAAATGACGAGCCGACATTGTAGACCTGGCTACATGACAAGAACTTCCATGAGATAGACAAGATAGCACTTGTTGGGGCAACTGCAATGATAATTGAGAACATTGACCTCACCATAGTGCAACAAATGCTACCATGTGTAAGATCAACCATATTGACACAACAAATGAAAAATGATATCAGGAATCTAGGTCACGATTCTTTCAACAAACCAACAACTCATCCTGTGGTGTAGCAAGCATCGACGCAAGGCACTGATGAATAGCAAGTGGTACCATAAATCCATGTTCTCTTTGACAACAACGCTAACTCACATGCACTTAATATGCATGATTCCTCAAATACATACTAGATAGACTCGAATTTGAGTTCGAAGACATGGTTGACAATCCACTACGAACAAGCACGGCCCAAGCGTTAGACACAAGAACAAACAGGATTGGGACGTACCCAATTGAGCTATTGCATTATGAATTTAACATCTTGCTCAACCAGTTGGTAGAAGTCACGAAAAAAGAAGGCAAGGACACACTAGAAGATTACATGAGAAATAACCATTACAATCATGGTCATGACAATCCTACAATAACGATCGAGAAGGTCACATACCTACTAAGCAAAGAGGTTTATACCTAGAAAAATAGTCCAACTCCAATCCATTCAATGACGTAACCTACGTAATAGGAAGCTCTCAAACACTTCTTCTCAAACTTAAAAAAAACTCATAGAAACGCAGATAGAAGCAAACCAAGAAGAAACCAAACTTCTGCCAAAGCCAAACTTCCAGCCTCAACCATTGAAAGTGTCCTGCCACCAGCTCAAGTACTTCCATATCATCTGGCATCGTTTGCAACCGAGACCCACGAGCTAGTCCAAAAGCGCCAATGCAGAGATACAAAAGCAAGTACTTCATCTACATCATAAGATGTAAGAAAAATGGAAAGGAGTATGTAGGACAGAGGATGAACATCGTGAAAAGAATCCAACAACACCTAAGAAATCCCATCAAGAAAATGAAGAAAAACATATAATATACAAAGCTAGGAATTTTGAGCAAGCCACCATCTATAAGAAAAATGCAACCGTGGTAGGGTACAACAACCTATATAGACACCCAACAAGATGTAAAAAGTATTATTTTGAAGAGAAGAAACCTCATTTAACATACCAAAAAAAATGTGAACATTCAAAATCACGATTAATGACTCGAACTACATATGCATACATATTCTCCTTTTGACATCCACCATGTATTTAAACAACACAAAAACCTACCTACAAATCTACGTCACTTTGAAACACGACGCATGTCTAAACACCATCAGTAAAACTGCTACATAATAAACATGTAAGAACTGCACATAGAACTTCATAATCCTTTACTGAGCTGCGCTTGTCAACATAGTTGCAAATGTTATGTAAGTTTTCTCAAATCATTTCAAAGCATGCGAATCTTCTTTCAAAAAGATATTATCCAAGCTACTAGAGTTTCAAACCCTAAATTTGATTTTCTTAGAAAAGTAGTCAAGTCACTAATATTAGCCACCAAAGTCATCCTTGGCCTTGATCAAATCAATTTTAGGAGAATAGTTCACCCATGTGCCTCCACATAAGAGGGGAGCCTTGTACCCCTTAGTTTGCATTTTCTATAAACCAAGTGCAAGTTTGGTTATCTTGAGTAAGCACTAATCCACCCAATGGTGGTATAGGGCCTTCAAGACTAAAAAAACTTAGATTGATCAAGACCATCGTTAGGTTAGTTCCATAGGTAGGTCTATGTACCCCATATTAATATGTGGCAAATCCAATGAGAAACCTCCTTGCTATGCTCAAAATTTCTCTAGGGTGTAGACATTGTCATGAAGGACAAGTAATTGGATGATTGCTAAAGGTCACCATCTTAGGCAATTAGGAGGGAGATCATTACACAATAAAGTGGTTATCAAATATGGATCATCAAGGTATTAAGATTCTTGTATTGACTAAACTTCCAAAATATTAGAACATGGATCATCCAAACTTTCAAAATCAGAATACACAAGTCTATAATTTCTTTAAGTGCTCCTTGATTTGCAAGTAGTCATCATAAAGTATATAGTATACTTTGCCTTGTCACAATATGCAATATCAACCTCAAGGTCATACCTGAACATGAAAAGGTTGTAGCTTTTAAAGTGGTTGTATTATTTGTTCATTTATGTTAACAATGAATGCCTTCAATGCATATTGATAAAACAATAAGAATTATGTGGGTTCGATTGTAGTAAACTTGTAACTTCACCTTTATATTCCCACTGGCCTTTGATTGAACAGTGATAATGTATTATAAATGCAAGTCTTTAGTTCTATGTAACATGTGGCAACCTAATTTATGAATTTTGGCATACAAGACATGCAAACATAAGGTGAAAATAGCAATTTGAATAAATAATGAAAAAACATAACACTTTGGATTTTACATAACATGCGACCACCATGTTTGCACAAGTTCTAGAGATTGGTAGTTTGAATGTCACCATAAGGTATGTATTCATACCGAGATGTAAAAAGTATGCAATCTCAAAAAAAGAGGATAATAACATATAAATGCTTATGTGAAATATTGTGATGAGTAATGTAATTGAAAATAAATGCCTTGCATATGCATAGCACATCCATAGCACTAAGGATTTCATTGGACATTTGTAGGCAAGGACATCTTCATAACTTGTATATATGTACAATCTTCTACAACTACTCTACATAGCACACCCAGAGAGAGAGAGAGAGAGAGAGAGAGAGAGAGAGAGAGAGAGAGAGAGAGAGAGAGAGAGAGAGAGAGAGAGAGAGAGAGAGAGAGAGAGAGAGAGAGAGAGAGAGAGAGAGAGAGAGAGAGAGAGAGAGAGAGAGAGAGAGAGAGAGAGAGAGAGAGAGAGTGTGTGTTGAGGAGTTTGGAGACAAAGGATAGCACTTGTAACTACTCGCATATGCAAAGCATAGCCATAACACCAATGTTAGGATTTTACATGCACCCCTTCTTTTCATAGGACATTGTCTTTTGGACCTTGCCATTCCCAATTGCATGGCAAATTTGAACATTGTCACTCCATTGACAATCACTGGATATGTATGCTTTTCACACCTATTTTTGTAACACATAAATTTGTAAAAGTGACTAAGTTAAACAATAATAACAATTGAAACTACTAAAGCGTATAGTGTATAGTATCATTGACAAGCTTTTCTTAGGTTTCTACAAGACTATGGCATAGAATCACACAAAGTAATGAGACATTCAATTCAATCATAGATAGAGTACCAACTTCCAAACAAAATACATAAAGAGATCAACAACTAGTAAAAACTTGAAAGGTATTTGCATGCAAAGTCAAAAAACATAAAAAGAAAATCAAAAGAAGCACCAACAACTTCCTCAAGTTGTTTTCAAAGCACTGGATCTCTTGTTCTTCATGCCTTTCCAAGCATCATAGCATTCACTCCATGGCAATTGTTTTGGATTTGAAAATTTTGTGGTATTCATGCCCACAAACATTAGCAAACTCAAAGTGTGAAGTGACAAATGATTTCGAAACTTATTCTTGATCTTATTCATCTTGGAGAATCCTCTCTCACATGCAATTGAAGAGAGGGGCAATACAATAATGCTCTTCATGGCTTCATAGTTGATGAAAGTGATTGCTCCCGTTCATTATGATTGCAACACTCTTGCCAAGCTAAGTCCATGTCTCTGCCCTTAAAACAATTACACATTCTTGTTATGAAATATCTTCACTCACTTTTGCATTCTTGTTCACTGATCAAAGGACTTGCATTTTGACAAAAATGTTTGCATAACACTTGCAACCATTCCTTGGTTGAAGTATCTAACTTTTCCAAATCAATATGCTCATAATCTTATGGAGAGAAAAAATTTGATGCTTCATATACATCAAAATCATTTCTAAATTTGTCCCATAGAGCATGGATCAAAGTTATGATGTAGCATCTATAAATATATCATATGTTCCACTACATCATCATAAGTCTCTTGTCCTTCCCACATAGGTCCCAAATGCAAAAAATGTTTATGATTTACACCTTGTGTATCTTTGTACATCATAACTTCCATATGTTCATACACCTTTTTGATAAAGCTCTCCATATGCATAGAATTAGCAGCAAATTGTGTGCTAAGAAATGTAAGACGAAAAGTTTCCATAATGGACTTAATATGACTTCCAACACTCGATATGTTAGGGTGAGTATCTTGAAAAATGGTATTCAACATGTTTAACTCCCTTCCAATCAATTCCATGAAAGATCTTGTTGCACCGAGGCAGAACAATGAGGATTTTTTCGATGAGTAAAGTGTCTCCAATTCTTTTGATTTCCAGAAAGATCAGATAGATGAATCACTTTGATCAAGCCAATTTCCAAAGTACATAAGCAAAAAAGTAAAAAAGGAGTTTCACCTTATAGTTAGTTAAGAAAGAATACAAAGTGGCATTCTTAGTCCACATGATAGTCAACAATGCAAGCATCAACCTCACAATGTTGGTCATCACTTGAGCCCTAGATAATAATTTGAGAGCATGCATGTTTTGTTGTTTAAGCTTGCCTCTCCCACCAAATATTAAATGACTTAACAATAGCAGTCAAGAATGCATGCCTTTTTGTGGATTTAGAAGTTCATTCATACAATTTTCTCACTATTTTATCCAAGTATTGAATTCCTTGAACCTCCTAAATGCATCATTTGCTGTAAGTGCCTCTGTGTGAGCTATGCAACAATAGCTCACTATTTGTGGTATCTCTCTACATAGCCTTGTCACCAAACCTGTGTTGGATCAATGGTTGCATTTAATGGATGAAGAAGATCCATGAACTTTGTGGTTACAGAACTGCTACCTTCATCCTCAATATAAGTAGCATACATGACCATATGCTGCTGCCCCCTTATATCAGTACTCTTGTCAACCTAGATGGAGTAGAAAGGACTACTCCGGATACCATGTCCTAATCTCTCCCAATAAACATGCTTAATGGACTTTTCAAATTCTTTTCCTTCCTTTGTACTAGTATAAAAAGAGTACTCACTTCTGAGAGGCATATTTGCGGTTCTCATGAATTTTTGGAAGTTGCTTTGATGTTGAAACTCCTCTAAAGGTAAATACATTTTGATTACATACGAAACAGTTTGTATACATGTTATTATACGCTCTTTCTCACAAACCACCATAGTATTGATGTGCTTTTCCATAGGGATCATACTTCCTTTCTCATGCTCTTGCCACATAAGCTTTGCCTCAATATGCTCTCTAGAGTTTTCATGGATCTGTAATGCATTCTTTTGCAAAGATGTTGCTCCCTTGGCTTTACTAAATGGATTTGCCTTGTGAGCAAATGAACACCATTTGTATTTCACCCTCTCTTTGCCATCATTATCAACAATGCAATAGACCCATAGGTGATTAATTTTCCAATGCTAAAGAAAAACCCTATGATGTTATTTCTTTCTAGAGCAATTGCTTTCATCAATACCAATTGCTACATTCACAATATTTGATGCATTAATATCCTCCTCTCTCGGCAAAGCATGTGATCCAAAAGATTTTTCTACTTTCTTTTATTTTTACTATTTTTTATGTGCTTGAATGGAGTCATGATTAGACATTGCCACATAAAAAGATATGCATTTGATTTTCCATTGTATTATTTAATCACAAATTGAGATGAACTAAATCTGATATAAAGTTAAAGGAAAGGTCATGTAGACATACCTCAAGATAGAAATGTGAGCTTGTGACTTTTGACTCCAAAAATCTCTAGCTTTTGAGACAAGTTCCAACTTCCAAGTTCCCACCTTTAAGTTCTTACATATGCTTTGAAAACCAATCAATCGTATTGGGACTTATCATTTAGTTAAGGATTCATAGATTGTAAACTGTAGTCACTAATGTTCTCTTTAACCATAGATCGAATTAACTTTATTGACGTACCATTTCCACAATTGTGCAGGACCACTAGTCTTTGGTTTTTCTATGTGGAGTTCGAGTCTTAGACTCATTCTGTAAAGACTACAAGTACAACAAATTACAGTGTGCGATGTGGTGATTGGTCAGCTCTAATGGCAATATGGCACCCAAGGAGTTTAATACCTGTCATAGGTGGCGTTGGCTGTAGATTGTGTCGTTGTAGATGGCATCCATTGCCGAGGAAAGCTTACGCTCTTGCTCCAGATGGCTCCTATTGGTTGCGATGCTACTCCAGCTAGCTAGGCTAATGCTCCAGTACCTCGATTCCTTGATTGAGATGATGTTGTAGCTTGCTGCTCATGTTGGCTGCAACTTCTAGTGCTAGTAGGTACTCCAGCTAACTCTTGGTTCCTCTTGACGGAACGTTATATATCGGCCTGGCACTACGGGAGAAAGCCCACAGACAGGCGACGCAACGCTTTTTAGGTTTATATATTACTTTAAATTATTATTATTATCTCTATGTTTCCATCAACGCGCGCACCAGCTGGCTGTTAGAGCGCAAGGATGTCAGGCGCACTACAACAGAAACGAGGCATAGACTCGCATGCTAGACGCGTAAAGTCGGGCGCGTCTATCATTGCGTCTATATGTGCGTGTAAAAGAGCGTGTAAATAGACGCGAATTTTGCGTCTATATATCCGCGCAAATAGACGTGCCAGCAGACACGCAATTATTTAACCACCTAAAATTGGAATTAATATAATTAAAAAACCAAAGTTAATAATTATTTAACCACCTGAAATTGATTCTTGAGCATGCACGTGCGTGCATGATAAAAACCATAGAATCAAGAATACACATTGAATCATTGAATTAAAAAAACAAAGTTAATAATTATTTTTTCATTACTCTCTAATGAATGGCACTTTCTCCAGTTGACAAGCCTGATATAAGTAATTAGCGACAAGCGACAGAAACCTTATTATACAATTAGTAGCAAGCATTGCAATATGTATCTCGTAATTTCTCTACTTGAAGATGATAAAAAATACTTCTTTTTTATTATGAAAAATTCAATTTAGCTTTAAACTTGACTATTGATTCTTGAGTATGCACGTGTGCGCATGATAAAAACCATAGAATTAAGAATACACATTGAATCATTAAGCAAATTAAGTATGTTACAGTGAATGATCCATCTTATCTTCAATGAGATCAGCCCTTGCGAAACTATCTACTTCTAGGTCTATGTTACCAAGAGGTAACTAAACAAATAAGTCTATCCCACTATCAGATGTGTTGCTATACTGCTCAACAACTTCATCAATATCATCGACAATCACATTATTGTCTTCTTCTGCGTTTCCTTGAACATCCTCGCGAGGTTCATCTTGTACTATATCATGTATATCATCCACTATGGTGTCATCATGCACATCATCATTAATTGTTGGATTGTCATCTGCTATCTCCATGTCGGTAATATTACCATATATTAGTTTTGAACGATTAGATATAGGGATGACATACCACCATCGGTTATTATTTACCATTGGATGATACACAACTTGTATTTAAAAAACAAAAGCAAGAAACTTAAATACTTATTATATTGTGTATATGTATCACATGTATACATATTAAAAAATTAGCCTTTGCATATATACCTGCTCGCATTGTTGAGGTAGTACTAATGTGTCATTCTTGTTTTGGTAAAATTTTGTAGAGTCAATGATTACAAAACCACTTGGATGACGTCTAATTGTGCAATGCTCACCATTTGTTACCACTTCTTTAAACCACTTCACATCCAGTACATATATAAAGAATTGTCTGAAGTCAAGCTTCAGAATATCTTGGATCAAGCCACAATAACGTTCCATGGTACCATTGGCATCCTTGAAGTGAACAAGGACACCACAATCTTGGGTATTTCTCTTTTCATCTATACGTTGAGTTCGAAGATGTTTACCCTCACAAAAAAGTGCATTAAATAATATGCACTAGTAGTAAAAGATAAAAGATCAAACATGTCAATTATTTATATAAAATAAAACTTATAGAAACAAATTAATTGATAGTATGTCTCACCTTTGATAAGCAACCTCGTGCGTATTCCCACTCTTCTTGAGATATATTAGTTTCCTCCTCTTTTTCCATTCTCTCCATTTCCTCATGTAACCAATCTATATCAATATGACATGGGAGCGCATTTAGATGATCTAAAAATGAGACATTACGTCCATATCTAGTGCGAAATTCTTGTCTTTCGCTTTTTCTTCTTGCCCTTGCTTCATTTTATAGTGTCACCCATTTGCTCATTACACCACTATTGAGCACACAAACACTATTTAGCTTACGAAGTTATTCTTTTGTTAGCACTTTACTCATTCCTTTTCCTTGAGGTATTATAGAGGTCATCCTTAAGTATTCATAATCTTTCCATAGTCGTGGTTGAGAGGGATCCACTTCAGCAAGATATTCAGAGATATAAACAAGGGATGATTGCCCTAACCAACCCTCAGCCATGCTTCTCTCAGGCCGTGCTTTTTGCCTCACAAAATCTTTCAAGGTTTTCATGAAGCGCTCAAGAAAAAACATCCACCTTGCATGAACTGTCCCACAAAGTGCGATCTCATCAATCAAATGTACGAGTAAATGTAATTGAGTAGTCAAAATGGATCGAGGAAAAATTTCCTCCACCAAACAAACCACCTCAACAGATAATACTCAAGTATCTTGCAATGTGTTTGGATCAATTTCCTTCGAGCTCATGTATCTGTTCAGGATGTATTTGAGAATTGTTTATTTTTGTGTAGAAATTCAAAGATATATAATGAAAAAATACAATGTATACACACCTCACAAGCTCTCCCATCTTGTAAATGATATCACGTACATCTTTGGATACACAATGGGATATGCTAGTAGGAAGTACGAAATGAATGTAAACAATATTCATAGATCAAATGATCAATTGAGGAAAAAGTCATCATACCCCAAAGTTTACACATAGTTACTCCACTAATTACTATATTCATGGTTAGAGATACCCTTACTTGAATCATTTTGTGCCAATCGTGGGACTTCAAACCAGATAGTTGCTCCACACCTCTTTTCTTTTTCTTTATGAAGGCTTCCTTGAGACATCTCATACATCCTGTGGGTGTTCGAAAGCTATATATTTGTTCCTTCACTATTTTTTCCTCGTTCTTTGACAACATCCAAGGTGCATGGGGTAGCTCAATCTTTCCGCTGGGTCCAATGCGTGGCCAGGCTTGTCTCATGCGACCAATGTTACGTAAATCCTCCCTTACATTGACTGAATCACGAGTCCCTATCAAGTGATCCCATAATGTAGATACAACATTTTTGAGATATTGAGTTCAGTCCAGTACGGAAGACGAAAAAATATAGAGAACCTAACAAACAAACAATATATTATGTAAACAATTCATCATGCTAAATACTTTAAAGTCAATCGAGAGAAATACACTTCTTACCGACTCATGCCGAGTGGAGGGTGGCTGTCGGCATTAATCCATCTCTCCTTCGAATCTCGAATGGTTAGAGATTGTGGAGTCATTCCATTAGTAGGGAGAACATATTTGGGATGGTCAATAGGAAGAAATCGATGATGATTGTCGTAGATAACCTTCTTTAAACGTGCTGGCCTAGAGGAAACTAGAGAGGGACCGCGAATAGGACATGCATGATATCGTGATGTGGTTAAACCTGAAAAAATAAGTGAATTAATAAAATGAAATTGATTCAAGTCTTGAATTTTAAATATAGAGTTATATACATGTACCTGAACACTCTCCGTATCCTGGAAAGTCATGCATGGTCCACAAGAACATGGCCTTTGATGACACCCAAAAGAAGCATAAAAACAAGGCACAAAAGAATCCAAGCATGCATCATATTTTCATTTTTTGTCAAGAGAATAACATTTACATTGTTTCAAAATCACTAAAATACACACTTACATGAGGGGGCCACATCCACATCCACATCCATCATAAATAAATGATATACACAAAAGTGTTACGTGCATGCATTTGTAAAGGGTAGGAATACTCAAAATTAAAGGCCAAAGGTCTTATAATATCAAATGTATCAAAAAATTCTAAGAAATAATAAAATACGAAGGGGTGTGCTTTTTGGGGAAGAGGTGGGGTGGAGTGCACGAGTGGTTATGTGCCTCTTTCCCTTCCCTCTCTTGTCCAATTGCACATTCTCTTTTTGGTGGTGCAAAAAGTTTTTCTCTCTCCTCTCTTCTCTGTCTTTTGTGCAAAAATTTTTCTTTTCCCTTTTGTTCTTGTATAATGGTTGAAGCTATGGATGAAGATGATGAAGATAACGAATCGGTTCATTATTAAGTGGAAGATTTATGGTTTCTTTTCAGTTTTGAGATTAATGGCTCAGCCATGTGCATAGATTTTGCACACTTCTACCTTGGTTTCATGTTCATTTCCTGCCGTGGGAGGGTTGCTGTCATTTTGGTGCGCAGCCGGGGAAACAGCTAATCTCAAGTTTTGTGAAGAATTGCAAACACAAAGGAATACAAGTCCAAAAGCTTTTGTGTTGTAGAAGAATCGAGAAAGAAGGCCTCCCTCAAATGAGGGAATATGGAGCAAAGAAAAACCAGGAAATCTCATGGGGTGTAAGATGAAAATTCAACCAACAAAAGCACCTTGATTGCAAATACTAGGAAAAGAAGAATGTGATGGAGAAGCAATCATTGGCTTCCTCACGACCAATCTTCATGTCCCTATGCCTCATCAAATCAAGAGAAAAGAGAAGCAAAATTAGTCCAGGATCAAGATGTAGCACATTCTTTGCAAGATATTGCTATAGCCCCCATTTGTGATAATGAAAATATTCTAGTTCGAGCACCCAATCGTCTTGATGCTGATACAACTAATAAGCAATCCAAGATGATAGAGTAGAGAAAGAGGATCCCTCAACCCCCATTGACCCTGCCCAAGGGATAAATGACATCTCTAATGATGATCTGTGCTGTCTGGTAGTCTCTTTTTATGAATAGGTGAAAAAAGCCAAGGAAGGGGGAGAACCACTGCATAAGGTCTTCCTCACAGCGCAAGGTCCTGAACAGGCATGCAGACTCTTCTCAGTTCTATCAAAGACAATCTATGTTAAAGCAGAAGTAACAGAGGCACAAGAAGAAAAAGAAGAAGGAGGAGGAGGGTGTAGTCTCATGATTGCGAGCTCGGTTGTCTGTCTGGGAGGAAGGAGGGGTTTTTCTGTGAAGCATGCAACCATCATGGTTAGATAAAGTGGCAGTGAGTCGTTGTTTGCGAGATGAAAA
The DNA here is from genome assembly GCF_053477565.2 of Lygodium microphyllum. Classification (NCBI taxonomy): domain Eukaryota; kingdom Viridiplantae; phylum Streptophyta; class Polypodiopsida; order Schizaeales; family Lygodiaceae; genus Lygodium; species Lygodium microphyllum. The sequence continues at coordinate 9,178,300 of NC_141151.1, forward strand.
AGAAGAAGAAAAAAAGAGAGAGAGAGAAAGAAGCCGATGCAGTAGCACGAGGGTTTCGCTCCCCATCATGGCCCTGTGAATTCCACTCCCCTGGCCCCTCGTCTGAAGAAGACATAGTATAGCAGCAGTAGAGAAGAAGAAGAAGAAGGCCAAGAGGTGCTCATGAAGTTAGTGATGGTCTTGGTGCCCTCAGACACAGTATGCTTGGAAAACTCCCCAGTAGAATGAGGCAGACGGCCATCTGGATCTCTCACAACATGATGGTGGATTTCTTGTTGTGATGGGTGAGGCGGGAGGCCTCATGAGAATAGGCGCACTATTTTTCTGAAGAAGAAGAAGAAGATGTGCCTCGATGGCCAAACCTTCTTATCGCTGGCTCTCTCCTCTACCATTGTGTCACGGATCTCCTTGACATCCCCTCAGGCTTCCTTCTCTACTGATCATGATGGGATCTATCCCTGTGCTCCCTCCTCCTCCGTCTTCAACAAGGGAAGGGAGAGTTTGGCTCCCTTCTAAGGTGCATCCACAAAAGTTGGTTTAAAAAAAACCAGCAACTTTGATACCTAGCAAAAAAAAAAGAGTAGCCTACATACCTCTAAGAAGAAAGGAAAAAGAGATAGAAGAAGAATAAGAGAGGGGGTGGGGAGTGTGATGGAGAAGGAAAGGGAAGGGCTTGAACCAGAATGTTGCTCAAAGAACCAGAATGCCCTTGAGCAGCAGGACGTGCAAAATTCTACCATCCCCCACTTGCTCGATTGGGCAAGCCGTTCACTATTGAAGAGAACAGAGAGCGAGGGCGTGAAAATTTTCTCTCTCAATTCCAAACCGTACCTTCCTCCTAGAAACCATTAAGCAATGTGCTTTTTTTTTCTTCTTCACAACCTTGACGCTTTCTGCACAGAAGAGAAGAAGAAGAAGAAGAAGAAGGAGCAGCGTGGGAGCCTATGAGCTTCCATTACAAGAGTGGGTTTGGTAGATAACGGTACCACATTCCGTTCTCTTGTGCGCGTGCTAATTGAACCATCTCATATGAAAACGAAGAAGATGGAAGGAAGAGAGAGAGTTAGAGAGAGAAGTAGTGAGGGAAGGAGTGCGAATGTGATCTTGAAAAGGGCATTGTAATCAGAAAAGTCGTTCGTCCACCTCGATTTGGAGCTATTGAAGAGGTACGTTTAGCTGTGGCCGGTCTGACGAGCTTGACATCAGAGTCAAGGGAGCTAGGTCTTCTCTGTCCATGGCTGTTCACAAGCAAAACGACAAATAAGAAGATAAAGCAAGTCCATGCTTTCAAGCCGTGCTAAGATTCATCGATCGAGATGAAAGAAAGGGGGCGGCAGGAGAGAGGGGGAAAACAGGGGAAGGCATGCAGAGGAAAAAAAAAGGGGGCCAAATCGAAAGTGGGTGGAAACAAATGTCTAATTTGAACAAAGATGGCAAAGTGGCCAACAAGGAAAAATCGGATGGAAAAGGTACGAGGAAGACGTTGCGACACTAGAACAGAGACACAAAAGAGAGGGGGGAGGAGGAGCAGGAGGAGGAGGAGGAGGAATCACCCTCCCTTTGCCACTGGCCCCATCGCACATATGGATTGACATGCTGCACCCACTCTAGTGGCATTATTATCTTCATCAGCATCAGCAAACCTAGTCATGCTGCCCGCCTTCCTCCTGGATGCCTGCTACACATTCCTCCCCTGCCGCCTTGCTCTCATTATGAAGAAGAAGAAGATGTTGAAGAACAGATAGTTCAGTCCTTCAACGGCTACTCCTCTCCTAGTCCACGGTGTTGTCTTCTCCCCTTTGTTGACACCCTACATCTATGCCTCCCTTTCAACCGCAAAGCAACAAAGGCAGTAGCAGCATATTCGAAAATGTATTATCTACTTCACAATGGGGGAACGACAGAATTTTGCATCTCTTGGCTTTCCACAAGAAGAACAAGTACCACACGGATACAGAGATACAAAGAGAGAGCATGTAAGAGGTTGAGGATGGTGAAATGCAAAATTGAGAAAGCAACGAGCACGAGATTTCACAGTCCTCCCTTACTCCTTCACCGATCCATATAGACAACCCTAACTTCGCAGTTGTGCTTGTGGATGCCATGAGAAAGCTCTCTATGCTCTGCTGTTGTTCTGTCGTCTCATCATCCCACAAAACCCAATAATTAGCACAAAATCAGATATCGAGGGAGAGAGAGAGAATGCCCTCAACCACCAGGAAGTACAAGGCGTCATCATTGCATTGTGGTCTTGCGGAGGTAGAGGATACGGAGGAAGAGGATGCTCCTTGGCGTCAAGGCCGCAACAAATCCCATCGTATCTTCTTTTCCCTCAACCCTAATGAAGTACCAAATACCCTAACCCTTAACTTTTAATGAAAAAAAACAAATAACATATTTAATTTACTAAAACACTTTTTAAAAAACAAAACAAATGCATGGTCCTATTCTATATTGCCTCTCAAATGAATCTCTAAGCTCAATCCCTTTGAGACCCCTTGAAAGTACCTCCATGTCCTTTCATAGTCCCTTCATCCCCCTCCCTCAAACTTAGCAATACTACACTATTTCTCTCGAGTCTCCACCATGGCACCATCTTCATCCTCCTCTATGATGGCCTTTCCCTACTCTTCACCTCTCCATCCTTGCCAATATATTCCTCCCACACTGAAGAGTAGAATCCCCAATATTTTCCCCCTTTCATTCTCTCCGAATTCCCTTGTCCCTCACCATTCCTAACTTTCCCTTTCCTTCATCTCACATTGGCAACAACCACAAGGAAGTGCAAGAAAGAATAACCCTTTTTTTAAAAAATACACTCTTCAAAAAAAAAAAAAACTTATCTCAAGAGGAACAACCAAGCCCTATTCCCAAAGTATCCTTGGGCCTGCATGATGGAGTCTTTTTCCTTTCTACATTGGACAAAGAAGTTGTTGTTGTGATCATTGTGAAAGACAGAACCCTATCCTTTGAAGACTAGAAAATATTTTCAGTGTGGGAGTATTTGAGGCAGGAGTTCCCTTACTCTGGTGGTCAAGGATTTGGAGTCCCATACCCTACCATGGCTAGGCCTCATCCTTATGATCAAAGCTGTTTTACTAACAATTTTGGAAGTTGTTTGTGTTAGACAGTGGTTCTTCTTTGACAAGGTTCGCGAGGATGCTTCACATTTCAGTGTGGGAGGAATATGATGACACCCAAAAGAAGCGTAAAAACAAGGCACAAAAGAATCCAAGCATGCATCATATTTTCATTTTTTATCAAGAGAATAACATTTACATTGTTTCAAAATCACTAAAATACACACTTACATGAGGGGGCCACATCCACATCCACATCCATCATAAATAAATGATATACACAAAAGTGTTACATGCATACATTTGTAAAGGGTAGGAATACTCAAAATTAAAGGCCAAAGGTCTTATAATATCAAATGTATCAAAAAATTCTAAGAAATAATAAAATACGAAGGGGTGTGCTTTTTGGGGAAGAGGTGGGGTGGAGTGCACGAGTGGTTATGTGCCTCTTTCCCTTCCCTCTCTTGTCCAATTGCATATTCTCTTTTTGGTGGTGCAAAAAGTTGTTCTCTCTCCTCTCTCCTCTGTCTTTTGTGCAGAAATTCTTCTTTTCCCTTTTGTTCTTGTTTAATGGTTGAAGCTATGGATGAAGATGATGAAGATAACGAATCGGTTCATTATTAAGTGGAAGATTTATGGTTTCTTTTGTTTTTGGTGCGCAGTCGGGGAATCTTGCCATCAACAAGCACCAGAAGAGGCTGAAAATGAAGAAATTGGCATTGCCAAGAGGAGAAGAATTCAATGGATGTTTGTAAAGTTCCTTCTTCCACTGAAGAGTTGGAATTTCTCATAATCCAAGCCACTTTCCACAAGAAGTTCATTCCACAATGGTGGAAACACATCACCATCATGATGCATGCTTTATGTAGTGGATAGTTTCCTCTTCTTGATGAAGCAGCATAAACTTGCATCTTGGTGGCAAACTGTTTGGGAACAAACTGAAGAGTAGAAACAGAGAGAATGACCATACATGGAAGATTTGGCATTCATTGAGAAGTTTCCAGACATCATCAAGTGGGAGATTGTGAAGAAGCTTCAGGAGTCTTGGTTTGTAGAGGTTCACAAAGACAAGAAGGAAAAGAGTTGGAATTTGTTCGTGGATGCTCAACAGCAAGATACATGGGATGCTTGGTGCACTGATAATCTTCTGTTTGTTCAATTGGCAACCCACTGGAAGTTGGTAGACAGAGTGTTCTTCACAACATACACTGTTGAAACCATCAGAAGCTGGCATTACTACGATGATGGCACCACCACAATGCTTAGATGTATGCATTTTGACACCTTCAGAACCGAATACCTTTCTCTGTGCAGTGGCATGAAAGCAGAATTTAGAGACGTTGAAAAGGAAGAAGTAGAAGAAATGTTGGCAAGAGAGTCCTCCAGAGACTGAAGCCTTCTCTTATCCCTCTATGGAGCACTAACAATAGAGTGGAGCCAACCCCCTGATGAATGACGCAATAAAGAGGCAAGCGTTAGAATGAGTCCAGAGGTATGTGAGAAGAGAGAAAGCAAAAATCAAAGCTGAGAACGAGCTCGCAGGAGAAGCCACCTTTGACGCCCTTATGGAACTCTTTACAGAAGTCCCAATGGCACATCAAGCCCTTCCTCCTCTTGCTGGAGGTCCACTTCCAAGCCAGATCCGTCTTGGAAATATTGATGACAGGCCAGCGAATGTAGTTCCATTGCCAATTTTTAAGGGAGAGTACAATGAAGACCCTGATCTTCATGTAGCAGAGTTTATGGTAGCATGTGTGGCTAACAATGCCAGAACCCCTGAGCATTGGTTAGCAATATTACCCACCACTTTCAAGGGCGCAACGTTTCAGTGGTATGAGAGACAAGCAGCAGGAACTTTTGGCACATGGGACGACCTGAAGTTGGCCTTCCTCACTAAATTCAGGCGTGAAGGTTTTGAAGAGCGGATGCGAGAGGAATTTATGAACCTAAGTCAGTCCTCTGGAGAAAGAGTAGAAGCTTATGTCTCACGAATGGAATCCATCCTGAAGAGATGGACTAACCATAATATAGATGATGGCATTCAGAAGGGGGTGTTTCTCAGAGGATTACAACCAGAAGTTCGTAAGTTTGTGGAGCTGCAAAGACCAGCCACACTGCAAGCTGCAACAGAAGGTGCAAGACTGTACGATGAAGTGGAAGCTAGATTGGTGATGAATCCAAGAAGAGGAGTCCTACCTCCTCTGATGCCATGAATGATGTATCCACCAAATGCAGTCCCAGGGACAGTCCCCTACCCTTACCCACAGATGCCCTCAGTATCACAGTACAGTGCACCAAATCCACAGTGGCCACAATCCATGCCTCAAATGATGGTTCAACCACAACAACAATGGTCCCAACCAATTTCCCCAGTGCCAAATTAGCAGCAACAGTGGAACCCTACCAACTGGAGCCAACAACCAATAGTTCAAACAGGAGCTCTGAATCAGAATCAGAACATAGATCCCTCTGTACTAGCCCAGCCTATTGATGCAGTGATTATAGAGACTCCTCAAAACCCTACTACTAGTACCTCAGGAGGAGAAAGCTTGAAGGATTATTTATCCAACTCGGTTGCAAATATCAAAAAGGAGTTGATGGATGTGATTATAGAGCAGCTACAGACGCTGAAAGTGAATACCGCCAGCATATCCAAAGTTGCATGAGTAGGAAGAGATGTGATGCGGTCAAATACTTGGTGTGGAAAGTGTCATCAAGCAGGCCATTTAGCCACTGAATGTACACAAAAACCAACCATTCTTGGAGCCTTCTGTTCCTACTGTTTGCGGAAGAACCATACAGAGGATATTTGCTCTCTAAAGGAGATGCATGATAGGAGAAGAAAGGAAGAAGACGCAAGATTCAACTTGCTGGAATCCAAAATGAAAACACATGATATTGGACCCAAGCCTAGAGAGTTTGGTCCTAATTTCAGACCCAGAAGATTTCCATCCCAAAGTTACAGAGGAAGACAGTCTGGCAGTGGTCAGAGATCAGAAGTGGAGTGTTACAGATGCGGAGAAAAGGGACACATTTCACCAAATTGTCCAAATCCCAGAAGGTTAGTGGATTATAAGCCCTTATGCAGTTGATGAAAAGGAGAAGGCCACACTACAAAAGATTGTCCAAGCCCAGCCCCAGTGAAAAACAGTGCTACTGATAGTCCGGCCAAGGCCCAAGAGCCTACCTCCAATTTAGTGGAATTGAAAGTTGTTGCTATCACGCGTGCAAAGAAGAAGGAACCACCTATCCAGAAATTAAATAATCCTCCTGCCAGAACAGTGAAGTTCAATCTTCCACCAGAAGAACAGAACAGAACAGAGCTTGACAGTTCCGTACAGAGCACTACAGTGCCATAGAGAGTCACAGAGACAGTTCCAGAGACAGGACCAGAGGTCTAGGAAATAGAAGAGGAGGAAGTGCCACAAGTGGTAGAAGAAGTCCCCATGATGCCCCTGTTGGAAGAAAGAGGGAAAATGAAAATGGGTGTTGCCCCATTTCCTAACCGGTTAGAGAAGCCAGTGGATCCTATTAAGGAATACGATCTGGTCAGAGATCTAGATACCTTTAAACCAAACCTCACATTCCGACAATCATTGATGTTGTCTCCCAGTTTTGCCGAAAAAGGTTCAAAAGTATACTGACAAGAAGACGTGGCTTAAGGATTGCTCCCTCAACAGCAACAAAGTCCAACAAAGCTCCAAAGCCTGTCAAAGAAGTGGACGTGGCTAACGCCTTCCTGGATCCGGGTATCCCAGAGACTCGTGTGTGGATAGAAGGCTGCTTCATTGCAAATGCACTGATTGATGGTGGTTCATCAGTGAACATTATGACGGATGTGACAATGAAGGATCTAGGCCTACAAGGTGTGCAACCAATCCAATGGCTCATCAGACTGGCGGATCAGAGCAGAATCAAGCCTTTGGGCATTCTCCCATATGTGAAGACTATAGTAGCCGGAAGAGATTATTGGCTAACCTATCTGGTGGTGAAGCCAAACTCTTATGGTACATCCTACCCTCTGTTACTGGGCAGACCATGGCTTTTTGAAGCCAGAGCAAGGACGGATTGGTTCAAAGGAACCTTGACCTTGGGTAGAGGACCCAACAAAGTGGTGCTGAAGCTATATGGTGCTCAACAAGGACATGGATCCACATCCTTGGAATTATCTTCAGACTCCCCTAATGAGGCTACAGATGGAACATCAGCAGATGAAGATGCTGTCAAACAGATTCTTCCCAAGAAAACAGTGGCACGTTCCTTAACAGTGGATACTGTAAGCCAACTCCCAAAAGATGCAAAGCCATTGTCAATGGGTGAATACTTTCTGCCTGAACCGGGAATGATTTCTAAAATCACTTCTGATAGTGAGATAGAAGCATGGATGTACTGCTCTCCCTGTTACATGGCCATAGCAGAGCCAGAGACAGAGGCAGAAGATGAAACAGAGAACCTGTTCTTCTCTTACAGAGCTCCTACAGAGACAGAGACAGAGGCAGGAGAGGAAGGAGATGATATTGAAGAAGAAGGTTATGAAAGCGAGACAGAAGAATCTATCCCACCCGAAGAAGATATATATGAAGAAGAAGTTCCAGAAGCATCAGAAGCAGACGAGCTCATGCTGTGGGACAGGATGGCGATGGTACCATTTGGTCTGGTAAATGGATCTTCTCATATGCAAAATATTTATAAGAAATGGATTAAGAAGACCAAGCCATCTTTTAGCAGTGGCTCATGCCACCCTCACCCACCTTTGCCAAGGAAAGATGATGATGATGCATCGTGCCAACAAGCACTAGTCCCACAAACCCAACAGGTATCAGAGGGTCCCTGCTATGTGACGTTCCTGGACGTGTCATCAGAAGATGATTCTTCAAGCCAAGAGGTAACTAATCGTGAAACCAAACACGAAACGGCTCTAATCCCATTCCAACATCTCAAGGAGCAACCTAAGTCTCCACCAAGAGAAGAAGTTGGTTCTAGTGGGACATCAGAAGAGGACACCACTCCCTTGAAGGAGTCGGATCTGTATCCAGAAGCAGTCCGTGGGACCTTCATCCGTGAAGTAGAAGGTGAAAGGCAGTTAACTTTTGTGGATGCAGATGGCATTGAACGCCATTTGAAGGTGGGTAGCAGCCTACGAGAAGAGGAGTTGTCAACTTTGTAAAACTTGTTGAAAGAGAATTTGGACGTGTTTGCATGGTCCTACAAAGACCTAAAGGGGATTGATCCCACAATATGTTAGCATCATATTGACTTGGAGCCTGATGCCAAGCCAGTACGGCAACGACAGAGGTGAATGAACCCGAATTATTCCACATTGGTGAAAGCAAAGCTGCTGAAGCTTCTGGAAGCCGAGTTCATCTATACAATGGCAAATAGTGAATGGGTTTCACCCATCGTGGTTGTACCCAAGAAGAATGGCAAGCTTCGTATATGTGTGGATTTTCGCAAGTTGAATTCCAAGACGAAGAAGGATCACTTTCCTACTCCTTTCACAGACCAACTGTTGGACACAGTGGAAGGGCATGAGCTTTATTCCCTTCTGGATGGATTCAGTGGATACAACCAAGTACATATAGCAGAAAAAGACCAATCCAAAACAACCTTCACCACACAGAATGGGGGACCTACGCTTACCGAGTGATGCCATTTGGGCTCTGCAATGCCCCTGCTACTTTCCAGCAAGTCATGATGGCCGCATTCCAAAATCATCTGCATGACTTTATTGAGGTATATTTGGATGACTTCTGTGTCTATAGTTTGATCTGTGAACACTGTGGACATTTGGAACAATGCTTTGATCGATGCCGGGAGTATGGGATTTCCCTCAACCCCGACAAATGCATCTTTGGGGTCTCTTCTGGAGTTTTGGTAGGCCACATTGTCTTTGCACAAGGGATATCAATAGACCTTGCAAAGATCGAAAAGATCGCAGCTCTGACAGCACCCACCAACCTCAAACAGTTGAGGGGATTCCTAGGCCATGTGGGTTACTACAGAAGATTTATAGCCCATTTTGCAACAAAGGCAATCTCCTTGCAGAAGCTTCTGAGGAAAGATGCAGAGTTTACTTGGACGGAAGAATGTGACAAAGCCTTCAACACTCTGAAGCAGTGTCTAATTGAGGCACCCATTCTTCAACCTCCTGATTGGACGAAGGAGTTCCATGTACACACTGATGCATCCATTGAAGGCTTAGGCACAGTTCTCTGTCAGAAGGGCTCCTCGAAGTTGGATCAACCCATCTATTATGCAAGCCGAAAAGTCACTGATAGGGAACGGAACTATACAGTGACAGAGCTGGAGTGCTTGGCAATGGTGTTTGCCCTAGAGAAGTTCCGCCACTACCTCCTATCTACCCACTTTAAATTTTATGTGAATCATGAGGCCCTGCCCTTCCTGATGAACAAAGCAGATGTGAAAGGACAAATGATGAGATGGCTCCTTCTATTCCAGGAGTTCGACTTTGAGGTAATTACCAAACCTGGTCGTTCCCATGTTCTGGCTGATCATTTGTCGCATATCCTACAAACTGCAGACGAGGAGCAGGATGATCCAGACCTCCCTGATGCTTCCCTATTCTTGGTAGAAACTGTAACTCCCTGGTATGCAGACATTGCCAATCTGCTGGCAACCCAACAGTACCCTCATGGCATTTCTAGTCGGGAAAGGAAGAAGCTTATGTTAGAATCATCCCCCTATACCCTGTTAGGCGGTGCACTGTACAAGAAAGGCAAAGATGAAATGCTCAGAAGATGTGTTGCAGAAGATGAGATTGGGATTGTTTTGAAGGCTTGCCATGACGAGCCATGTGGAGGCCACTTTACAGGAGAAGCCACAGCTAGGAAGGCTCTGCTAGCAGGATACTGGTGGCCTACCATTCATAAGGATGCCTATGATTACTGTAAAAGATGTGATGCTTGTCAGAGAATGGGGAAACCCACGAAAACAAGTGCCATGCCACTACAACCTATCCTTCCTTTGAAGCCATTTGAGAAGTGGGGCATCGACTTCTAGGCCCAATCGATCCTCCTACCAGAAGGAAACAGAACAGATACACCCTCGTATATACGGATTATGTCACAAAGTGGTGTGAAGCTAAAGCCCTAAAGCGGGACGATGGTAACAGCGTGGCCGTGTTCATGTATGAGAATATCATCACCCGTTTTGGCAGTCCCTTAGAGCTGGTAAGTGACAGAGGCACTCATTTCATTAATAAAGTCATGGAAGAGTTGACAGAGCTGTATAAGATCCACCATCGCAAGTCCACTCCTTATTACCCCAGAGCCAATGGCTAAGTCAAAGTCACGAATCACATCCTCTGCTCGATCTTGACAAGAACGATTGCCGCACATCGTCATGATTGAGATGATCGACTTACAGAGGCCCTCTGGGTGTACAGAACCTCCCATAAAGCAACAACAGGACAGACACCCTTCCAGCTGGTGTATGGTACAGAAGCCGTTTTCCCTGTTGAATTGGAATTACCCTCTTTGAGAGTGGCCATCAAAGAGCGTTTGGGGGACGATGATTCACTGCAACGCCGTCTCCTGCACCTGGAATGTTTGGATGAAACTCGCAGGATGGCTCTACAGTGCATGGAAGCCACGCAAGCTTGACGTAAGGCTTACCATGACAGCTTCATCAAGCACAAGGAGTTCAAAGAAGGTGATTTGATCCTAGCCTATGATTCATGATTTGGCAAGTTTCTTGGCAAGCTCCAACAGCGGTGGATGGGCTGATATAAGGTACTTGCTGTCAACCCTAATGGCTCTGTCCAAGTGCAGACCGTTGATGCCTCTGATGATCCCTTCCTGATCAATGGATATTGTTTGAAGAAATACTTCCCTCCTTGGGGATCTTGACAATCACGGTCACTTGATCCTTTCCCCTGTTGGCGTGGCCCTGTAACTCTTATGATTCTACTTCTGATAGCAGTTCTTCAGCCACTTCTGATGAAGTGGACACAACCCTCTGTCCCCTCAACCCCACCTTCCAGCCTTGATCTCTTATCCTCTATTTTCCACCAGCGACAGTGGCGAGGTGGGTTCTGACAAGTGGTATTTCTACCATTCCCTTGCTTAATTCGAAGAAAAAAAAAGAAGAAAAAAATATCGGTCATGGGAGAAAAGGACTTAGGTCCTTGTCATGCCGACCTATTCTTCGAGAAAAGGTGGAAACACCCTCGGGAGTAGGAGAAAAAAATTAAAAAAAAAAACAAGAAAAAAGAAGACAAGAAAGAAAAAAAAACAAGAAAACAAAAAAATCTGTTATGGGAGAAAAGGAAGCAATTCCCTGTCATAGCAAGCCTCGTTCCAAGAAAAGGTGGCAAACACCCTTGGGCGAGAAGCTGGCTGTGGAAAAGGTGGCAACACCCAGCAGTCCAGAAAGTGGATTCATCAATTGATATCCCCAGGATCCAGTTCCGAAGCTGCCTCCCTTGGTACGCTATGTCCTGGGTCTCTCTGTAGAGTGTCTAACTGTCCTCTAGCAGACGACATATTCCTATCCAACACAACGTTCGATTTAATGGCTACCTCCCTGGGTACGCCTCTTCAACAACTGACGACACGATCTTCATCGACAAACAATCGAGTGACGCGAGCTTTCATCCTAACCGGATGGGGAAGTGAGTATGGTTGCCCTCTGTATCTATCAGAGAGTGGGACAGAGGGTGGGGCGAGTGACCAGTCTTTTCCTTTCAAATCAAATGAGAGGTGAGAAGTGTGAATGAACTGTTGCACGCATGGGATGGGCCTCTCAATGCACAAAGCACAATTTGTTTTTGTGCACTGCACTATAAGGCTCTCTGGCCTTCCTTCTCGCACCGTATGCCGGCACGGGGCAGGATGCACAGTTGCACCATTAAATGCGCACAAGGTATACAACCTTTGCACAAGTGACGGTGAGGATTACATCAATGGGTTTTAGGACATGGTTGCCCTCCTGTATCTATCAGCAGAGCGTGAGACAGAGGGTGGGTTGAGTGTGACTGGAGTTTCTTCAATCAATTATTGAGAGGTGAGATTGAGGGACGTTACGACGCTTGGAGTCAGGTATGTTTCCATTTTCCTATGCACCCATGGGGTGGGTCTCTACCGTCTTCACAAGACACACCACCTTGTTCTGTACACTGCACTGTAAGGCTCCCTTGCCTTCCTCCTTGCACTTATGCCAGACGGGTTGGACGCACTAATGCACCATCAACTGTGCACCCTGGCATACTCCCTCTGCACCATCCCCCTTGTCGATTTCTAAACCAGGTATGAGATATGGGATTCAATCATTATTTCTTGAGTGATATTAGTCATGGGGTGAGTGATTGCTCTTTCATTCCATATGAGTGATTGTGAGTTGAGTGTAATATCCCTCGCCATCGACGAATTTCCTGCGATTTCTTCAACCAGCTACCTCCCTGGGTGCTGTTGCATGGTCCCTGCCATGACGGGCGTGTGCTGGAGAGAACCTTGGTACCTCCTGCTGCAGCCGATAACAACACCGGACATGCCATCGACAATCAACCTTGATCCTCAACAATATGGGCCAAGTTTTTCTAACCCTACACCTTATGTTTCTCAGTGACATTCATGTTTTAAGTGTGGGGACATTAGTGGATGGTTTGTTGTGTGGTCCTAGGTCCCTGTTGCTCGGTTCACCCTATCCGTTAAGGTTTTAAGTGTGGGGACGCGTCCCTGCGCGTCTAAATTGCATATCCTTCTGCATATGCCTCAACCTACTCATACATGTATGCCATGACTTGCTTTTACCCTAATGGGGTCCCTTCCCACCCACTCATTTATGTTCCACCCAACCTCAGGGCTGTTCCCTTGCAGTTTTCCTTCATATCCTGATTTCGTTGTCCTGCCATGTGCATGCACCCTACGTTCACCAAACTCCACATCCAACCTTATAGACCTGTTCATCCCTTTGAAGTGACCATTTTTCCTTTTTACCTACCCATGTTTCGGTGCACGGTTTTCAAGTTATTAATTTTTGAAGCATTTTGCGCACATTAGCCGATTTTCCATGTGAACGTGCTTTGCTTGCTTCGGAACCGTGATCTGACATCATAGCCCTGACAACCGCTTTCTACCTGACATTTTCCCTTTTTACTACGTGTCATTTTGATGCATGGTTTGTCCAATATTAATTTTGCGGTTTCTCAAGACTTTCTCGTGTGTCTTTTTGACATTTTTCCATGTGAACCTGCCCTGTTTACATCGGAATTCCAATTTGATTTGACAGTCGTGTCTCCTGTGCCTTCCCCCACCTTTTTCCTTTTTCCTCCACCCTCTTTCGACTTTTGGATTTTTAATTATTAATTTTTCAATGTGTTTTTGGGTGTATTTTTGGTGTTTTTTGCATGTGAACCCCTCCTACTTCTGTCGGAATTGCGTTCTACCATGACAACCCTATGCCACCCCTTCCTACAGACATTTTTCCTTTTTATTGCATGTCATTCCGGCGAGCGGTTCGTCCAATATTAATTTTCAATTTCATTATCGGGTCTTTTTTTTGGGTTTTTTGGACGGATCTTTCGATATTAATTTTTAATTGCGTTTTTGGACCTGTTTTTCGTGTTTTTTGCACGTGAACGCCCTTTACCCCCCTGGAACTCCTGTTGCACATTTCCCCTGTCTTCCCCTGCTTCCTGCCCCGTTTTTGTTTTTACGACATTTCGTTTTGATGACCGGATTGGGAAATATTCATTTTTCTTTATTTTTTTGTGTTTTCGCGCGACTCGTTCCGTGCGTGAACGCGTCCGTTTTCAATTTCCCGCGTCTCCATGCACCCCGGTCGCGTCCGCGTGCCCCGTTCCGACATCCCGGCGCTATTTCGATCCCGTCACGGTAAATTTTTTTACCCCGCCCCGCGCACGCGCGCGGGACGGGGGTACGCCTTTCTCTTATGGGCCCCCCTCCCATCCCATTCCCACCTCTGGGCACCCCCCATAGGTACCCCTGCCCATTCCCCTATACCCACCCCCCATGCCTATTCCCCTATGCCCACCCCCCATCCCATGAACCCTCCCTCCCATTCCCCTCCCACACCCTTCCCTATCCCCCCCAACTACCTTTCTCTCTCCCTCTCCCTGTCGTGCCCGCTCCCCCCCTCCATCTTCTTCACCCTCCCCTCCTCCTCCTTTCCTTCTCCCTCTCCTCCCCTTCTCCTTTCCTTCTCCCTCTCCTCCCCTTCTCCTCCTCTCCTTCCTCCCCTCCTCCTCCTCTGCTCCTCTCCTCCCCTCCCTACTCCACGCCTCCTCCCTCTTCTCCTTGCCCGCCATCGTGCCTCCTTCGTGGCCTCTGCCGGGCCGCTGGCTGCCTGCGCCCTGCCCTCGCCTGATGATTCCGCCATGTAGCGGCCATTCTGCCCGCTATGGCCTCCTCCCTGCGCCCACGCCGCCGTGATGCCCCTTCTGCCGTAACGCTCGCGGCTTCTCCCCGCCGTGCCGCTGCCTCCGGCGCTGCGCCCCCTCCTCGTCGCGTGCTGCAGTCGCCATCCGCCGTTGACCCCGCCCTGCCACGTGCCCTGCAACCAAACCCACCCCCCTTACCCCCATCTAAGCCCCCCTTCCCCCCCCAATGCCCAAACACACACTAAACCCCCCCCCCCCCCCCCCCCCCCCCCACAAACACACACAAACCCAACCCCCCCACACAAGTCCCCCCTTCCCCCCCGTCCTACCATCACACATAAACCCATACCCCACCACACCCCTCCATAAGCCCCCCATCCCGCCGAACCGTAGAACCCCCACTGTCCCCCTTCCCAAGCACTGTTCCCCCGCACATAACCCACCAAACCCCTCCATAAGCACTGTTCACACCCGCAGAACCCCACACCCACAGACACCCCGCAGAAAACCTCCCTCCAAGCCCTTGTTTCCACCCGCAGGAATCCAACAACAGAACACCCCCCATACGCCCCTTTTCTCAGCCCTTGACACACGCGCGTGTGGGTGATTGTGATTGTTCGTGTTCGTGTGCGGGAGATTGTTCGCGGATCTTCACGCGCGGGGACGCGCATTAGCTGGTCCATGAGGTGGTGTTCGCGGTTGTTCACACGCAGCTGCCACGCAGTCTATTCCTCGGTATTTTCCCGGATTGTTAATTTCAAATACTCGAAAACCTTTAAAATACATTGAAAAATTAAACAAATCATTAATTTCAAATACCCGAACACCCCCCATACACCCCTTTTCTCAGCCCTTGACACACGCGCGTGTGGGTGATTGTGATTGTTCGTGTTCGTGTGCGGGAGATTGTTCGCGGATCTTCATGCGCGGGGACGCACATTAGCTGGTCCATGAGGTGGTGTTCGCGGTTGTTCACACGTAGCTGCCACGCAGTCTATTCCTGGGTATTTTCCCGGATTGTTAATTTCAAATACCCGAAAACCTTTAAAATACATTGAAAAATTAAACAAATCATTAAAAAATACTTAAAATTTCTAAAAAAAAGAAAAATCTTGAAAAATCCTCAATATTTCTGCAGCAAATTGCCATATTTTTCTAACCTGCAAATTTCAAAAAACAAATTCAGACCATTTTAAAATTTAAAATTCTTTTAAAAATACCCAAAAAATAAAAAAATTCATTAAAAATGGTAAAAAATTCCAAATTAATTGCAAAAAATTTCAAAAAATTCCATTAACATTTTTACTTATTTTTGGCATATTTTCTAAGCTGTAAAAATACTTCATTAAACACCTAAATTCATTTTTAAAAAAATCATCTTTCATTCAAAACACACACTAAAAATTCTAGAAAAATCCAGATACCTTGGTTCTTTTTGGATTACTGACGTCTATTTTGGGATTGAGAAGAGCGCATTCATTGCATTCACATACATCCACTACCAGGTATTTTTTTCTCTTTTATCTTTTTATTTTTTTTTCGCTACCTCGAAATTCACGGTTAATTATTAAAATGAACCTTAAACACCACCATGGCACGCGTGCTCGCGCTAAACACACCATTTTATAATAAAAATAAGCTCGCCGTTCACTTAGCACGCGCTAAGTGCGCTTAAGAGGCACTTTAATATTTTTAATTAAAATGAACCAGCCGTCACAAGAGCACACGCTGGCAAAAAAGCGCTCCACATCACCTTAAATTTTTAATAAAGGAACTTGCATTTAGAGACCCAGTCTTATCGAAGTTCGGGATTCGAATTAATGCACCGTTTTAACCTAATAATTGGTAATTAAAATTTTAAGAAGGAACCCCCGTTTTCTTGATAAGGTTTATCACTTAATAAAAATTCATCCATTTCTTAATAATTTATTAAAATGAACCTTTCATTAAATTAATTCCCCCTCACTGCACTTATTTCCCCTTTTTAATGAACTC
The DNA here is from genome assembly GCF_053477565.2 of Lygodium microphyllum. NCBI lineage: Eukaryota > Viridiplantae > Streptophyta > Polypodiopsida > Schizaeales > Lygodiaceae > Lygodium > Lygodium microphyllum. Next base: position 9,194,734 of record NC_141151.1, read on the forward strand.
GTTTCATGGGATGGGTACGCGAAGTCTTCGGAGTTGTCTCCATGGTCAAACCTGATTATCAAAGTTGTGGTCTTGATATGTGTGGGTTGTTGTTATGTTTTGGTTCAGTTTCTTTGTTACGGTTAAGGGTACAGTGTGTAGTTTTTTTCTTTATTGCCTGATACGGGGATTTGGGTGTTTGCATGATGTATAGCATGAAGCTTTCGGTCGCATATGTCTAGAGGTCATGTCGAATTTTTTCTAGGCTGTGGTTTGCTTGGGGATAGTTGGTTGAGTCAGGTTTTATCATATTGGTTGCTATCTTATCCTTGGTTTTTGTCTGTTGCTTTGCAGGCATTCTCCTTGTTTGTCTGTGTTGTGGTGTGTGTGTAACCATCTGAATGGCGCCTCACACTTCTCCCCCTATCCAATATGTCCCACTAGTCAGTAGGGATTACTCTTCCCTACTCACTTTTGAGCCTCTCACGAAGGCGGGACTCGCCACTTTCGTGGCTGCCTCTTTTCCATTGCTTCTAGAGGATCCATCGATGTGTGACGAGTTTCTGGCCTCCTACAGCAAGAAGTTGGGACTGATCCAGGGTACTTCCATGACTTTGACACCTCGAGGCCTTGGGAAGGCTCTATCTCTTTCCTCCAAAGGTGAACCCTTTGTTACAACTCACCAGCTTTCTCTAACGAAGAGATTTTGAAGCTGTTACAAAAGCAGACCAGGGAAATTCTGGATGTCAGGAGTTTCCTTTTCCATGATCACTGATCCTGTGTGGAAGTTGGTCTGTCAGTTTCTCCAAGACAGGTTTATGCCTGCAAAAACGCCATCCCATTACTTGTCCAAAGAGCTCTTTACAGCTTCAAGGATGGTGTTAAAAGGAGTAGCTATTGATTGGAGCACTTACCTACTCACTAAGATGGATCAACATTTCGTCAAAGTCACCAGGGGCAATGCTACCAATGTCACCTATGGATCGTACTTGTCTGTCTTCTTGACCTACTCAGGTTTACAGAAGCGTGTGCCTCCACCTCCTCCATCTGATCCAGTACCTCCTCCTCCTCCACCTTCAAATGAGTCAGAACCAATTGATATAGAGGATTTGGATTCTCCGTCTCCCCTGGTCATACAACGCAAACGCTTGAAGCGGGTAGCAGATAAAGCTCCTTCAGTTCTTCCTTCTGTGCCCATTCTTGCTACCTCTGGCAGTGATCTCCCTGGTTATCTCACATGTAATAACCTGTTCAGAGCACATCGAGAAGGTTCGTTGGACATATCAGTCCCCTCACTAAACAGTCTAGTCTCGGGAGATGCCATTCCTTTCCTATGTAAAGACATTCAGAGTTCCATTGAACTGTCAATGACAGCCTGTGTTCAACAGCTGTACGCTTCTTTTTATGAAAAACTGATGCAGTCTAAGGACCAGTTGCATAAGGCAACATCCGAGTTAGCCTCTGCTAAGGATACCCTAGCAGATTTGTTTAAGCAGATGGAGCAACAAACCCAACTGATTGCAACCCAAAGAGATGAGATATCTTCTTTGAAGATTCAGTTAATAGAGGCTCAATCAGAGGTTACTAGCCTCTCATAGGAGAAGGAGAGGATGTCCACAGAAGCCCAAGAGTTCCAAACTCTTTTAGATGTCAAACTTTCAGCCTTACAGACTGCTAATGAAACAGTGGAATCACAAGCTTCCCAAATCAAGCAGTTGCAAGATCAACTGGCAAAGTCACGGTCTGTTCCTCCAAGCCCTCATGTTCCCTTGATCCCTTCTCTCTCACAGCAGGACTTGGCAGCTCTTCAAAGATAGGCTACCTTGTGTCCTCTCTTCCAAGATAAAGTGGAAAGATTGCAGTCCAGGATGGATTTGTTATGGTCTTCATTTGAGCGATTCCAGGAATATGTTTCTCCGGACTATTCTTTCTTTGTCCATTATCAATTACAGAAGTTGGCCTTCTACATGAAGCTTTCAACGATGGATCTTCCTCTTCCAGAGGATGGTTGGAGTGGGGCTTGGTCTCCTGAGTTACTGACAGAGGTGGTCCGTATGGTGTTTGAAGATTCTGTCACGACTGATACCATGTTGATGTCATATATGTATCTACGAGGAGACTTGTTGATTCCAGATGAAGTGGATATGGCTTGGTATGTGGGAGACATGGTTTTACAAGCTATTTTGTATGTCAACCATTTGGAGTTGCGAATAGATGACATGTTTCATAGTTACTCCTCCAAAGTGGCTACTTGCCCTGATAATTCCTGGCATACCATGATTGATTCTGTGGTCCTGAATCAAAGACAGAACATAGCCCCTACCTATGTACAGAGCACTAATCAACAGAGGGTGGATCTCTTAGCTTATCTTTCCAAACATAATCCATTTGATTCTACCTTTTTTGATGCCTATCAGAGAAAATCTATCTTAGGTCCTTCTGTTCCTACCCTATTGTATTATCAACAAATGGCTCACCGTTATGATATATATCTTTCCCTCTATCAAACCAATTCCAGAACCATCTTACCCCTTCTTTTCCAACCTCAATATTTTCCTCAAATTCCCATATTTACATACTGCTCTTTTATTGAGGATAGAGTATTTTTCCCTTCTCCACCATGTCCTTCTCCATCCATTCATGTACCTTCTACCTTTTCTATTTATCAGTTAACACCCTTTCTAAGTGATTCCCTAAAATTTTCAGCCACTCCTTCTTTAAACTATTCTTCCTTTTATGATTTTGCCTACCCATCTCTTCATCCACTTTTCCTTATTTCACTTCCATCTCCTGCCACTTCTATATCTCAACCACCTCAGTTGGTTAGTGACTATGACAGGTTTGATCATCAGATTTCCAAAAGAAAGGGATGGAGCTCGAATGATTCTCTTACAGGACCTCAGATAAACTGGCCAATAATTCCAGGAGATTGGACAACTGGCAGTCAAGCATACCAGAACTATATGCATTTTGCTCACCAATATTCACAGTCTCTGGAGCCTTCGATGAGATTGACAGCTCATTTTGCTTGGTATCTGGCGTATATGCATAGGCATTCCCATAATGATCAAAAGGCCATTCCAAAACTTTGTATGAATGTCAATGTGAATATTGACTCCCACCAGTTGGATGTCCTATATTTTCATGCCCTGTGTTTGCCTAGCAGATACCTTGTCTTGTTGGAAAGGATGTGCTGCCTTTACTTTTTTCAGAATCCTCCCAAGACATTTGTAGATGAATCCTTGTCTATGGATCATTTCCGAAATCACCAATCTTTCAAGAGGGATCATCTTCATTGATACCTTTGCCATGTATGGTGGATGATTTTTAATGATAAATCTCTCTTTTTGGAGGAGTCATTCAGATGGTTGTGTTGTGTGTAGTGTTTGTGTTGTGGGTTAATTTATGTAATAAGATCGTGGTGGTTGCCTATTGGATTGACTTTCGTGCCAGTTACATTTTGGAGAATTGTGGTGATGGTGTTGCTGGTTGGATAGTTGAAGATGCTGATGCAGAAGAAGAAGAAGAAACCTCTTATATCCTTTACAAGTTTGTTGTGATTTTCAGTTTGATAAGAAGTGTTAATGTATAAAGGGTTTTCCTTTCGTTGTATTTTTATATCAGATACAGGTGATAAGTTGGGGTCGTGGTTGGATGGATTGTTTTTGAAGATGTATTGAAGATCAAAGTTGAGCTTTTGAATGAACTTGTATTCCCTTTTTCCTGGGTCACGAGGACGCTTCCTTATTAAGTGTGGGGATATGTTGAGTGTTGAAATGACATGTTTTTTGGCTGATTTTTGTTGTTTTTGAGAGTTGAATGGTTGATTTTATGAGATGATTGATTGGTTTGAAAGTGGTTTGAGAGTGTTTTGGATGATATTGATTATGTTTTGGAAGTTCATGATGATTTTCAGTGGAGATATGATGTTCTGATAAGTTCTGATTGGTTCTGTATATCTTCTGTATAGCTTCTGTTTTGTTCTGATTGTTTTTTGTATGAAGCATGGATTGATGATTGATGAAGATTGAGATCTTGTGAAAGCTTATTGAATAGTTTTTGAGAGTTTGGAATGGTTTGAGTATGAGTTATGAGGTTTTGATGACCTTCTGTAACCTTCTGTAGATCTTCTGTAGAGCTTCTGTCTATGTACTGTAACTGTACTGTAGCTGTTCTGGTACTGTACTGTGACTGTTCTGTATGCTTCTGTATGTGTTTTGTTGGATGAGAGTGTAGCTTGGGAAAGTTTTCTAGCCTTGGAAAGAGGTGAATACAAGTGCAAAAGAGCTAAAAGAAGTGAAAGAAGTAGCTGCTGAAGACTGAAGTAAAGACTGAAGTGAAGTGACAGTGGTGAGCTATGAAAGGACACTGTAGTGGCTCTGGTGACTCTTCATATCAGACATACCTCTTGGGAGGTACATCCACGACCTAAAAAGGATTATTAAAAGTGATTATGAGAGATTGTAGTGAAAGGTCTTCTTTTATTTACCATTCACCTTCTTTCTCATTCAATGTTTTTAGCTAAACTTTCTTATTTGATTTGCACTTTTATGCATTACTTCTTATTTATCTATACTACTATATTATTAGGACTATGGGTTTGGTGTATATCAAAGCATGAAAAGGCTCACAAATTTGACTATAGGTCACCATACCAAAAATTTAAATTGCATGGTGCAATGATTAAAAGATATAATGCCTTTGCTATCGTGCCTTTACTCGATGTTGTGATGATTAGATATTGTGCATTTACTCAACATTGTGCTATGCCTTTGATTTCATCTCTCTCTCTCTCTCTCTCTCTCTCTCTCTCTCTCTCTCTCTCTCTCTCTCTCTCTCTCTCTCTCTCTCTCTCTCTCTCTCTCTCTCTCGTAAGCATGATCAAGAGAGGCATGTGGACATGGCAACAGGCAAGCAACAGTAGGGCTTGTCATATAGGCAAGGTTGGTCACACACACACACACACACACACTCTCTCTCTCTCTCTCTCTCTCTCTCTCTCTCTCTCTCTCTCTCTCTCTTTGCAATATCATTGAGACTTGGGAAGAGCTATTGTGGCAAGCTTCTTCTTTGCAATATCCCATGCTCATGTGGCTTTGTCTTTATTATGTTCCATTTGATCTGTCGGCCCCTCCCCAACTGAAATTGCTACTGAGATACTGACAGAAAATCCCCTTATCTTGCGTCTTTCATGCATGGAAGAGAGCATACAAGCCACATAGGCAAGCCACGCATGCAACCTATGTAAGGTAGGCAATCCATGTTCACTCTACCAGCCAGTTATTTATATTGTGTGAAGAGAGAGAGAGAGAGAGAGAGAGAGAGAGAGAGAGAGAGAGAGAGAGAGAGAGAGAGAGAGAGCTTCTAATGATTAAAATGTCGTGATTAGAGCTTTGGTCATGTGATTGTGAGCCAATAACAAAGTATTTTTTATGGCTATTGGTTGAGGTTGGTTCATCCCTCCCTTTTCCATTTTATATGGTATAAGAATAGTACTTTGTTGGTAGTTAACTAATGTTAAAATAACATGTAATGCTAGAAATGTTTAGTTTAGTATTTGCATTTGAATGTTTGAATGCTGTTTGAGTGGTTTTATATTTTATAAGAAAGGGAGTAGTTTTACTCTTCTCAATAATTTACGTGATTTCATTTTGTACGTAAAGTAGAACTCTCTCACTCTCTCACACACACACATCCATAATATTTTAAGTTTTTATTTAATATTTTAATATTAAATGAAAATATTAATTTTTTTATTTTTCTCTTATTGGTAATTTATGTAAATAAATTCGTGTCTATCATTAAAAACATTAAATTAGTATTTACTTGTAAATGTTAGAGATGTTTACTTTTATTGAAAATTTATGGATTTTTGTTTTGTAAACAAACACACACACACACACACACTCTCTCCCTCCCTCCCTCCCTCCCTCCCTCCCTCTCTCTCTCTCTCTCTCTCTCTCTCTCTCTCTCTCTCTCTCATTAGGGGATTTTTGAGGTCTCAAAAATACCTTTTAGGAGATAGAGAGAGAGTGCTCTAGACCAATAGGAGTAGAGCCTCTGTAACAGAAGTTCTACTTAAAAAAATACAAAAAAATATTTTACTATATAATATATATATATATATATATATATATATATATATATATATACATATATAATATTAAGACTTTGTATTATCAATATCTATTTTTAGCCTCTTATATTCGTGATTATGATATTCTTTACATTAAAGATATATAGTCCACGCCACTTTTATTTAATGATATGTCTGGATTAATGATAATTGTATTCTCCCACTTTCTTTTATCCCTTGTGTTTTTCCCTCCTTTCTTGTGGTAGCTTAGTCATCTCTCTCTCTCTCTCTCTTATATGGATACAAAAATTCGACCTTCAACAAGGCGTCCAAGCTTCCAAATCACATCCATATCAGTGCTTAACTCATTCCAAAAATATGGAAGATGGATTCCTACAATCATTAACAAAGGCAGTTGGATCACTATACAAGCAATAGGCAAAACGTGGGAAAAGGTGAAGATATGAGAGCTTGTTCATCTCTGCTTGGAAAGGTAGAATCCGAGATTTCAAGCTTGAAGTAAATAAGAATAGAATAAAAGAGGTTCTGGTGCAACATGTGTTTATATATAGAGAGCTATGTTTGGAACCTGAAAGTTCAAATATTCCAATGTATAAACCAAATTGTAAGGATTTGATTCTTAAAGTCTTTATTTTCTTGAACTTGGTTTAAGGTTTTCCATTATAACATTTGTTCATTTGACTTGTAGATGTCTATCCCTCTAATCTTGAGAAATGGCAACTAGTTGAGTCTATTGTTGATGTGATTGATGTGATGCATGGCTTGATTGGAGAAGAGATGTATAAAGGTAGAAAGAAGACAGAGCTTGCAGAGAATGTAATATTCTTCTATGACCATTCTTATATTGTCCCCATGTAGTGTAGCCAATGGGGATCAATATCCCCCTTTCCTTTGCTCGATTTTTCAAGCTTTGAGTGGCTTTTGTCAAGTCCAACTACTAGTGAGGGCTATAGATGTAAAACATTTTTTGAGATACAGAGAGCATTAAAACCTAGTATCTCAAGTAAGCTAAGCAAAGTTACTTTGTTCATGCATATTAATATATTTGTTGACTTCTTTTCTAATGTTGATATAAGAAGATCAAAGGCCATGCTTTCAGTGAAGAGGCTAACATATGACCATGTTATAAAATTTGTTGATGATGAGAGATGGGACATTAGGACAGAAGGAAAAATTATATGTAAGATAGATCAAGACTCTACAGCTTATAAATATATGATTGCTACTCAACATTTCATCCTTAGCTTTTATTATAGTAGATGGCATTATGTTGGTGGTAGTTTGGTTGCTTTAGATCAAAATCTTGATAATTTTAGTAAAGATCCTATAGTGGATCTTGATGTTTGGTACAATGAGGACATTATTGCAATCCTAAAGGTTAGATCATCATATACGCTATATCAAGTGAGGATGGATTTACAGAATGAAGATATTGAACTACCATACTCATTTGCATTCCAACTTAAAACAAAAAGAGCAAGTTTTTATATCATATTATATATACTTAGGTGTATATCTGATTTCACTTCCTGATTAATAAACATTTGTAACATATTTTTTTAACATATATCAATGAGAAGAGAGAAGAATATACAATGTAAGGATATTGAAGAAAACATCTCTTTACTATCAATATAAAATACATGTATAAATTTTGTGTCAAATTTTCATTAGCCATCTCCATGACTTATACACAAGGGCTTACAATCAATGAGGCAAAGCTACTTTTTTTGAGAACTTTTCTTAGGAGAAGGGACATCATTTCTAGGATTCCTTTTGCCTATCTTTGATGCTTTGGTTGCCTTGGGTGTTGAAGGCATAGCTTCACCTGCTCTAGTTACATCACCTTCTCTCCTTTAATGTTTTAGTCCCCCACTATTGTCCATTCTTGTTGGTTGTATACAAATACAATTGACCATTATGTAATTCATGAGCTTTGCTCTTATATACCAAACATACTCACTTATATAACAATCCCTTATAAATTGTCATACATTTGTAAGAGAAGATTTTTAGTTCATTGTTATTTTTTACAATCGACTATATTATTATCATCAATGGATTATTTTGCAATAAACCTCTATCTTAAAGTTTAGTATGTTTCACATCACCTTTATAAATTTATCATCATTGAGATAAATAAACTAAACCAATCTTCAGGCATTTACAATTACTCTCCGGCCGCAATAGTAACTATTATCTTGATGAGGACACTTCAATCGACAATATAAAGTAAAACTATGAAACTTGTTTATGGTAGTTTTTAGAATAAATTTTCTTAGGATGTTCCAACCATATTAATCAAGAGCTTACCACAACTTGTCTATATTGCATTGTTGTAAGTAAGTTAAAAGGCATGGGAGGCCTTTTCTGTAGCACTTCAATCAATCTTTTTACAGCTCTGTACAAAAAAGGCAATAAAATTAATAGTTATTACAAAAGAAATATCAAAATATTTAGAGCACCTACAACAAAAAGATCAAAATATCAAGGAGACCCTAGATTATATAACTTACAACTTGGCATTTCCATGGCTTCCTTTTATAGAATTGATGAGGAAACATTCCCTCTCCACACAATCTATTCCAATTAGGCTCTAATGAGAATTGAAAACAAAAATATTTCAATAATCTAGCAAAACAAGATCTCATAAAATCGAAAAAAATATCAAATTACTTACTTTTCATTGCATGGAATTAGAAGAAGCTCCAAAGTTTCAAAGTCAATTGAATTGAACCAATGGTCAAATGCACTCACATCAAGCTCACTCCTCATATAGTATGAGATAGATGGATCAAGAACCTCAATCTTTTGTTGTATATCAAAGGGGAGCTCATGCATTACTCACCTAGCAAAAAGGAATGAAGATAGTAAGCATCAATATGAAAGTCAATTGCTAGAAAAATATAGTGAGTAAAAATAAATTTTGCTATACTATACCTCATCCTAGTAAGAAGAATAGAGTTATTTACTTCTCTCACTTTATTCTTGAGAATTTGAACACAATCAGAGTCTAAAAATACCATATTAGATCTTTTGTTAATATCACCAGGTAAAAAGCAACAAACATTGAAGCCCTTAGGGTTAGCCCTTTCAAGAAGGGTAGATAACTCCTCTTCAAAAGATGAGAGTTGTTCTGCTTCCTTTTCTTTCTCATTCTTTCTTTTATACTCCCTTTATTTATTTGCTTGCTCTTCTGTGACATTTTCCTCTTTTTCATGTTGTCTTGTGTCCTTTTCATGGGTGATATCTTTAACCTTAAGATCTGGATCATTTGTCTTCTTTCTATATGGAAGTACATTTAAAATATTAAGATCCTTCACATTAGAAAGGGGGACTGGCTCAAGGACCTTTGAAAACTTGTATCTCAATCTCCTGAGAATTATCATATCTTTATCCATAAGTGTAAGCCTATGTGTATAAGCAACACATATATAAGAATCTTGAAAAAACTCAATAAAAAAAGATTATGTAGCCTCCTGAATACAGTTGTGAGAGTTTCCCTAGTCCATCTGAACTATCAAGACTATGCTTATCACAAATTTCTTTGACAAGCCTCTGAAAAGGCAGTTTTGGAATTGCATTATGTAGAGCCTTCATTGCATTTCTAATCTCCTTTAGGCACCTAACATGCTATGAAAACCTTCTTCTTGGCTTTGATTTCCTTGTAAGTTTGAAAGACTTGGAGGATTGATGGATATTTGAAGCAAGACCTCTAGGATTAACTTTCTGCTTCCTTGCAGTGGCCTTAGTTCTAGCCATCTGAAACATTAAAAAAAAAACAATCGAATTAGGAAAAATATCTAAATCTCTCATATAATGTTATCTACAATCACTAAGTAGTAAAAAACACTAATCACATAGTCTACCTCCAATTTCAATAAAACAATGCAGGCACAAGACATATGAAATGCGAGGAGGCCTTCTGGACAAGAGAATCTAACACCCTCTTGCGTTTCATACGTCACAAGAGAAACAATGCATCATAGGCCGATTGCTATCCACACACAAATGAACACAGGGTCGAGATGGCCAAGATTCCCTATGCATCCGTAGTGGGCAGTCTTATGTATGCCATGATAGCTACTCGTCCAGATATTGCCTTTGCAGTTGGTGTTGTGGCATGCTATATGGCTACACCTAGCAAGAAGCATTGGGATGTCGTGAAGGTATCATGAGGTACTTGTAGGGCACTGCAGATATATACATATGCTATGGTAGCTAGGATACAGAAGTCGTGGGGTACATTGACTCTGATTATGCAGAACATGCAAATAGTAGGAAGTCCACTTCTGGCTATGTGTTCACCTATGCTAAAGATGATGTCTCTTGGATGTCCAGGGTGTAGAAGTGTATGGCTCTTTCCACCACTGAGGCCGAGTATGTTGCAGCCACTAAGGCTTACAAGGAGGCCGTATGGTTAGGCCATTTGGTTCATGATCTTAGTATTGATGCTATCCCTACACTACATTCGGATTGTATGAGTGCTATTCAATTAGCCAAGAATCCGGTCTTCCATGCAAAGACGAAACACATTGAGGTGAGGTATTAGTTCATACGTGGGGTCGTTGAGGACAAGTATGTTGACCTTGTCAAGATCTTGACTGACCAGAATCCTGCAGATCTACTCACAAAAGCCTCTCTATGGAGCGCTTTGCCTTCCTTAGGAGATTGATGGGCATGGGATGAGATGACGTTTTTCCTCATCCTGTTGTATATGTGTATATGTTGTATTGTCTTTTTCATTTTTTTATTTTTTATTTCACTCCTCACTAGGGAAAATTCTTCTTTAAGTGGAAAACTGTTGGGGATAAAGGCGCCTCCACCTAGCTGCATGTGTATTGCTACATTGATAGTGCTCGCGCTTGCACATTACAGGTGGTGGGCGCCCATCACCATCACTTTATTCTTTATTCTTTTAGAGACAGATGAATAAAGGGAAGGCCGGTCAGACATTATGACTATTGGAGTTTCCACATTGTGAGTCTATCTCTCTCTTGCTCTTGCTCTCCTGCCATAGCTCTCCCATGCAAGCTTCGATCCTTCTCACCTTTCAGTATCTCTTATCCATGTGAGGCCTCCTTGCATCCTGCATGCGGAAGTGCTCAAGGACTTTATGAATGTACTCCCTTTGTGACAAGTAGAGGAGTCCTTGATGCCTGTCACGTCTAATGCACATACCAAGTATGTGAGAGGCATGTCCCAGATCATTCCTCTGAAAGCTCTTCTTGAGTTGAGCCTTAAGAGCATCTAGCTCATCATGAGCTTTCCCTGCTAATAGCATGTCATCCACATAGAGTACCAAAATAAGCAAAGATCCATCACGGGATTTCTTTGTGTACAAGCACGGATCCATAACACTACGACTGTAGCCTTGTGACTGCATAAAAGCATCGAACTTGTGGTACCATTCCTTAGGTGCCTGCTTTAAGCCATAAAGACTTTTCTTCAACTTGCACACAAGGTGCTCCTTGCCAGGCTCTACAAAGCCCTTAGACTGCTCCATGTAAATCTAATCATGCAAGTCCCCATGTAAGAAAGCTATCTTGACATCCATCTGGTAGAAGTCCAAGTCAAGCTGTGCAACCAAAGCCAAGACTAAGTGCAGGGTGGTCATCTTAATCACATGAGAGAAGACCTCATCAAAGTCAACACCATGCTCTTGCTTAAAACCCTTTGCTACCAATCTAGCCTTGAATACTGCCTTGGGGTGTCCAAGGGTACTTTTCAGCTTGTACATCCACTTGCATGGCAAAGCCTTCTTGCCAACATGCAAGGAAACCAAATCCCAAGTCATATTCTTATGTAAGGAGTCTATCTTAGACTACATAGCCCTCTCCCAGGAGTGACTGTCACCCCTGCGCATAGCCTCATCATAGGTGAGAGGTTTTTTTGCATCTATAACCAAGACATAGTGCATGGAGGGCTCAAATCTATCAAGTGGGCATCTATCTCTAGTAGAATGCCACACTACAGGCTTTGCTATTGCCCAATATTCTATCCAAAACCCTAGCCATGAACATCTGCTATTGTTGCAGGCTGTTCACCTGGCTATATGGGAGCTCGTGGCTCCTCCTGAAATATAACCTTGCGTATCTCCATGACTCTCTCAGGCTGTCTATGCATCTTGTCTTGATGGAAGACTACATCATGGCTCTGCGGATGACTTTCTACACCTACGGATCCTATAGATGGTTACCCATCTCTTCTACATCTCCATAATCAAGGAATATGCATTTAACACTCTTAGGATCTAGCTTGTTACGATTGTCCTTGGGGCACATGGTAGAATGCCTCACATCCAAAGACATGTAAATGTGCATAAGAGGGAGGATTTCCTGTCCATATCTTCTCTGTAACTTGGAAATCAATGGCACTACATCGCAATCTATTAATGATATGCACAACAGTCGTAACTGCCTCAGCCCAAAAGTGCTGGGGTAGGCCTGCATGGCTAATCATACTACAAACTCTCTCTTGGATGGTCCTATTCATCCTCTCAGCCCTACCATTCTGGGGAGAGGTGTAAGGGGTAGTCAATTCATGCTTAATACCCCTCTCATCACATAATTGCTCAAAAGCACGTGAGACGTACTCACCCCCATTATCTATCCTTAGGCATTTCAGCCTACATGTTGGTTTTCTGCCAAAGTAAGCCATCTCTAAAAAAATGATAATGCATTGGACTTTCGCTTTATGGGATAAGCCCATACTTTATGTGAAAAATCATCTATGAAAGTAACAATATACTTTGTATCACCCAAATATTGACACAGCATGGGTCCACAGACATCAGAATGTACCAAAGCCAAGGGCTCACTTATGCATGACATACCAAACTTCTTATGCGTACACCTAGTTTGCCTGCCATAATGATAATGATCACAAGAATCAAAATGAGAATAGTTAAGGGGTGGTAAGTATTGCAAACCAAAAAGCATTTTCATTCCTTTAACATATATATACCCCAAACGAGCATGCCAAAGAGATATATGAGGAAAAGACCCCACCAATAAAACATGATTGACTGTAGATCCAAAAACAACTAAGGGGTACAGGCTACCATCCTTGGCACCTCTCGTAAGCACAAGCCTGCCACGAGTAATCTTCCATGTAGAGTCTCCAAAAGATACATGATATCCTGCATCATCAAGTTGTCCAGTGGACATGAGATTACGTGTCAATGCAGGTACATGACATACATCGTGCATAACAAAACTGTTGCTAGAAGAAAAATGTAGCCTAACATTACCAATGTCGACAATCTCAAGTGACATGTCATCACCCAAGCACACAGAACCCGAAACAGAACGATATGAATGGAGTCACTCTCAGCAAGGTGCCACATGAAAGGATGCACTTGAGTCTAAGAGCCAACACTATGCATACACAGAATGTATCTCTTACATATGTGAAATACTAGATGACTCTGCTGCAAGGATATAATCCCCATCACTATCCTCAGGCTGCATAACATTGATCTCTTCAATTTTAACACTTGACTTAGTAGGTACTATGCTGTGATCAAAATAATTTTCTTGCACTTTCTCTTCCCCCTTGTCTTTGTGCCTTTCATTGCGCAACTCATGACATTGTGGCCTTATGTGAACTTTCTTCCCACAATGACGACAAGTCAGATTTGCATTTCTCCCAAGCGACTTATTGAACAACTTGCCATGTGACTTGGACCGAGATTTCTGTGAATCCTATCCATGATCATTCTTTGCATTTCCATCATGTCGGCCTCCAATTGTCAAAGCATGAGACACATGAGAGGCATCCAAATTCTTACGATTTATCTCTTCTTACAAAAGAGAGCTCTCAACATCATATAGCTTTAGAGTAGTGGCAGAAGCACATAAGGTAGTGCGGAATACATCCCAAGACTCATTAAGAGTTCCAAGCAAGAACAACTGAGTGACATCCTCTTTGAATTCAATGCATTGCAAAACCAGTTCTTAAGAATAGCATGAAACTAGCTTAGATGAGTTGACATGGTCACATTCTCTTTCATGGAGAGATCCATAAGTTATTTCAGCCAATACATTTGACTTGCAAGACTTCAAGACTATCCCGACAAAACTTCAGCTTGGAGGAAGTAGTGTTGCTTTGACGTTCGAAGAATCTACTCTACTTATTCTCTAGTACTAGGTCTGGCTACTTTTTTCAAGGGTGGCCCTTGACATGGTTGCTAGTGTTCAAGACCCGAATGTCATTAGGCAAGAACTACTAAGGCAAAATGTATTGCTGCCTATGATCAAGAATAGCTCTGACCATGGGGAGTATAGCTCGAAGAAGCCTAGGAGAGAGAAGATATACTTATTGCCAAATGATATCTCATCATCAATGTAATGCACTTTGTAATATTCTCTTGAAGTAATGAAAATCGATGTTTGTTGGATTTGCATGCAATGTAGTTTGTCATACGTGTCGTTTATTACTATTTTTTACTTGAATGTTACGTTTATTTGTCAGATTTATACGCAACACGATTAAATGTACCCTAAATTTAATATGTAGTGCTTTATCGAATTCGTGCGCAACATGTATTTGTTCGAATGCATGTAACGATAACTCAAAGACATAAATAAAACAAATAACAAGTGAATTTAAAAAAAAGATATGTAAAAAAATGTATTCATATTCATAACATTTTACATGGGATCCATTACAACTGGGGTTTTACAAAATCTCTTTGGAAGCTACATTTTCGTAAGTAGTATACCTCTATCATTGTTGATCTCCGTGAGGACTATCCTTCCATCACTGGAAGAAGCTCACTATTCGCAGATCCTTGTCGGTGATATTGACTCTCCTTGCATTCACAGCTACATAGAAAAAGTCTTTGAACAAGTCAATGAGGTAAGCTTTGGTAGCTTCTTGTAGTGCAAGGAGGGCCTAGGCAATCCAGTGATCGGGTTATTGCAAGCATGATCCATATGAAAAGTATCTCATGATGTTCTTAATTAGTATGCCATTCATAATCTCTCGCACCAGCTTCTGGAATGGAGCCTTTGGGATTAGGAGGTGCGTGGTCTTCTGGTAATGGTGGATCTTGCGAAGAGCCAATGTGCTTGGTCTCCATCAATGCTTGCGATGCTTTGTATAGGCTCTGGTTCTCCCTATCCTTCTTAGCCAATAATCTATCATTTTCCATAAAAAACTACATATTCCCTTGTAATCTTGTCTGCATATTTATCAAGGCTTGATGAACCCCTGCTAATTCTTGTGTGATAAGTCTACATGTGTATCCATACAATCCTTCATTGCCTTCACAAACAAACTTTACAAATGATGTAAGCCTTCAAATTGTGGTGGCCTTTGAGTGACTGGATCGGGTGGATAAATGCACCAATCAACCCAAAGGTCCACATTTTTTTCCCTGCATTTCTTTCTTATTGCATGTTGTATCTTATTACATAATCCATTTCCACTATTCTTTTGAACATTGGTGCATATTCATCCTCCAATTGAAAGTGGATATCTCTCTTTCTCTTGGTACGTCTTACACTTGCATTCTACAAAGTAAAATGTATACCGATTTTAACTTGGATTAACATTCAAATCACACAATTATACCCCTTTGATTCACTATATCAGTGTTCTTTTATACCCAGTTGGATCTTGTCTCTTTCTCTTGATTTTAGTCATGATAGACCCTAATCAACCCCTAATCATAGCTTTTAATCTACCTCTAATTAGCATTAAATCTTATCTTTTGTTCTATCCAAAATATTCTCTCTCTCTCTCTCTCTCTCTCTCTCTCTCTCTCTCTCTCTCTCTCTCTCTCTTAATAAGAATTTATCAAAGATATTTAAACACATTTATATAGAAGCTTGGCTAGTGGAGAACAATAACATCATCTTATCTTCTGTCCTAATTTACTCTCTGTCACTCTATCACTTATTTTCTTAGTTCATCTCACACAGTCCTCTCTCTTTCCCCCCTTCTCCCTCTCTCCCTCTCTCTTCCCCCCCTCTCTCTCTCTATGTGAATTGATGCTTAAGGATTAAACAACAAGTGTGAAGAATAGTAACATTACAAAGTTTAAAAAAATAAAGATACCTCCATTATCACTTGAATGCTTGTAGTATAGACTGTTGAAGAGGAAGATATCTTATAGCATAGTACTGAAGAGGGAGATTGCTTGTAGCAGGGTAGAGAGTGTTGTAGATAGTACTAAGTGCTGCTTCAAAAGAATTCACATGCAAGAAACCATATTTTGGAGGGAAGGAGAAGAGTATACAAACTTTGGGACAAAACTAGAGCTTTGAGAGGGAATGAAAAAATGCCCAGAAATAGGCATATACTTGTCCAAAAAAGATAAAAATTTACAAGGAAACTCTCGAGGAAAAAAAGTATATTTGAGAAAAAAATATTATTAAAATATGATATGTATGTCATTTTATATCATTTTTTAACTTCCACCCTTTTAAGAAGTGAGAATGAGAATGATTCTAATATATTTTAATGTTGAAAAGTCATGAGGGCATTAAAGAGTCATATATCAATAATTGGCTCTATTTTTAGAGAAAATAGAATTGTATTTTTGTAGTTATGAGGATTTTGGAAAAAAGTGACCTTATCCTATAGTTTGGAAATAAAATAATAGGTGAAATTTACTAGAAAAATACAAATATGAGATTTACTTGATTGTAAAAGATCTCTTATTATAAAATTATTTTGGAATCTCTTTTTAGAGAGAGAGAGGTGAGAGAAACTCCTTAAGGGGCAAAAAAGAGAGTCCATATTTCTCCTAATGTAAAAAGTATTCATTATATGAGCTAAGTATAGTGTTTTGGAGATTCGCTTAGAATATTACTTAAAAATCTAGCCTCTTAAGATTTCTGAACTTTCTCAAAAGTATATTTTACACATTAAAAGGCTAACGCGATTCCATCTAGGATTTTTCATTATTTTCAAATTTTGAGAATAGTTTATATACACCTCAATATTAAAGCACATGTTTTGTGTAGTATGGAGGCTTCTCTACAACAAACAAGAATGTGTCCACAGCAAATGTCACAAGAAAGAAGAAAGTTCGTCGTGCACTCAAGTATGTTGGAGGGTATGATACTTCTATTAGTTTCTTGAGGGTTATTTATTGCTTGGATGGGATTGAAAAGCAAGTGAAGACATTATTTCAATGTCATAAAGATTTGATTTCTCTTAGTGAGAACATTGGTAATCATCTATAGAGGATCAGTATAATATTGAAAGAGAAATATGAAGGGAATCTTATTGATGGAGTAACGATACAGAGCGAATTAGAAGAAATCAAGGGTTATATAGGAGACATATATAAACACATACATAGATATTGGTGGCCACATGCTAAATCTTTAGATGATCATGAAGAGAAGATAAAAAACCTTATTAATAGTACATGTCGTATAGAGGATGGAGTATGCGCGTTAATTGCTCATAAGAATGAGAGCTTAGTTGCACCAGAAAACATTTCTCTTGATGTGCAACTTATTTCTTTGAAAGTTTATCTTAATAGGTTTTTGATAATATTAACCTAGATGAATAGCCACATAGGCTCATCCTCTCTGGAGAACATTGCCCTTGATGTGCAACTTACTTCTTTGAAAGTTTATCATAATAGGTTTTTGGCAATGCTAACCTAGGTGAATTGTTACATAGGCTCATCCTCGAATCCATAGCTTGCTTGATATATGTAATATCTATAAGACTTATTAAATGAGTTATTTGACAGAAATCTCAATTTTGAAATGCATTATCTATCTCTTGCAAATTATAAAACTGTTTTAAACTACTTTAATAGTCTCTTTTTCCCTCTATCTTAAAAGTGAAGTCAAAATTTGCAGAGCTCAGCTTGTTATGACTTGCGGCACATCATTAAGAAAGTCGTATTCTTGAACTCTACCACTTCATTCTCAAATAATGTATTGTTGTCACTCATGCTCATTTCTTCTACAAAGATAATAAAATGTTACAAAGGGAAAATAGTCAGAATACAAGTCTTTAGGTGTTCTAGAAATAGACAATGATACACTCATGAGTTTGTAATATTCCCACTTTGAAGCTTATAATAATAAAGAGTTTCACTATGTCAATCATGATGGATATAGTTTGACAAAAGTGCTCTCATGATTTACATTAGATACATAAAATAGTTGAACCATAAAAGTGTCGAGATAAAAAAATAACTTGATAATGTGTTTTACCATAATCCAATAAGAAAAGAATGAATGTTGCAAGGTCTCACCTTAAGTTACCTCATGATTAACTAGCATCCTCTTTGCTTTCGAGATTAGCTAACACCTGAAGTGCAACAAGATGATGATGGTGGAATCTCTCACCTTGAGTTACCTCATGATGATGATATTTAGGTTAAGCTTTTTCTTTCAAGTGGACACTTTAGGATAGCTCTGAGTTCAGGAGTAAGCATTATGTATGCATGCTTCCTCATGGACAACCTTTAGTGGCTATTGTACCTTCTGTTTATTTTGTTTTATTAATTGGCTAGAGATTTTTTAGATGGTGATTCTTTTACCATCTTAATACTCCATGTGTATGCCATGCTAGAATCCTAGTTCATTGAACGGTTATACAAAGATATATAGTAAAATAGATAAAAGCATCATTGACAATAACACCAAGAAGTGTTTGATGTGCTTTCATCTCAAAATATAGTCTTATGGGATGTCCCTATTGTGGGATATGCTCATCAATAGTAGTTTATGAGCCATTTAATTGTTTATCGAGTGTTGAATAACCTTCTTTCACCACCTTGGTGGGCCTACATGGCTATGCTAGAACTAAAGAATCTCTATTCTTTCACTTCCAGTCTTAGATGCCTTCCAATCTAGGACACCTTTGACCCTTTGGTGAGTGCTATGTGCAGATATAGACAAACAAACATTTATTAGCAAGGTCTTCACACACACACACACACACACACACACACACACACACACACACACGGGACTAGATAATGCTTAGCTGGTCTTTAGTGAGTGCCATGTATGCATATGATCTTGCATGGCCATATACACATTTTCTCATGCATGCTAGAACTAAAGCATTTCTATCCTTTCACTTTCGGGTCTAAGACACCTTTGAGTTTAGGAGTTGTTAACCTCAAATCGGAATGGCGAAAAAATAAAGGAAAAAGTGCAAAAAGAATAGAAAGAGAGCAAAGGCGTAGAGGCGGCCTCGAAAACTAAACTGAGGAAAAAAGAGCAATTTTAAAGGAAAGGCACCTCAAAAACTCTAAAAACTCTTGTAAAAGAGCGCCAGGCTCCCTCCTGTGCCACTTGTAAAGGAATAGACGGGTATAGGCTTAGGGCATGAAGCAAGAAGAGGGAATTAGGAAAAGGGACCTTGCCATAATGACCGATCATGTAACAAGGGATGGGTGCCCATGGGGGTTTTAGGGTTTGTATATATTAAGTTCAAAAAGTGAATGAAAGCTCATTCTTTGGTGTGTGGCTAACAAGAGTCCTCTCTTCTTCTCTTCTTCTCTTCTCCTTGCTAGTGTGTGCTCTTGAGGGAGGGAGTGTGAGAGTGTGAGGGAGTGACTGAGTGTGTGGAAGTGAGGGATCAAGAGGGTGAAGCTCTTCACCATCTCCTCTTCTCTTTTCCTCTCTCTTTTCTTCCCTTGTCTTACCTTACACGTGGCTATGGAGAATGGAGCTTGGAGATGGAGGAGACTTGAGGATGCTTGAGCTAGCATCTAGGATCATGGAGCTACCGACTTGTGTGAGGGAGGAGACAACTCGTTTCGGCATCAAGGTAAGCTCACTACACCTCGATAGGATTGACGACACATCGGCTAGGTGAGAGATAGCCATGAGAGCTCGCTTGGAACGCTTGAAGCAATAAGTGGTCCGTGGGTCTTGGCGGTTGAGCAAAAGCTCCCACATTTTGGTTATGTTGTCAGGACCAACGGATTCAAGCTTGAGCCCTCGCGCACCGCATATCGAGTATCGAAGTAAGGGATTCATCCTCGAACCGGAGCTTGAGATAGGTAGGAAGTTGGGTTTTTGATCTTCAAAACAAGTAAGTATTTCGGGTTATTTTGCTAGTTTGATGATTGGAAAAGATGGAGAAATCATTTCATTTTTTTGCCTTCGATCGCTGTTGCATTTGGAGTAGAATAGGATTAGGAAATTGGATAGGAAAAGCGTAGGGTTTGTTGCTGTAAAATAGGGCACAAGTCATGCAAAAATGGAAAAAAAAGAGTGCTTGGGATGTTAATGTCGGCAAGTGAGTGATTGGAGACACTGAAACCTTACCCGGCAAGGGATTTAAGAGCCAAGGGGAATGGGAAGAGCTCATTTCATGCCCTGATATTGAGAGAGAGTGAGAAAGAGCAAGAGTGTGTTTCCAGCATTGATTCGCTTCGATCTTGCTATTGAGGAGCTCTCCGCGCAATTCAGGTACGTCAGGACCTCTCTGCTATGTATTTGTTGTGATCTGGAAGGCATCGTGCTTGGTGGTTGTGCGGATCGTTAGTTTTGACAAAATCATTCCCGACGCGGTTGTCGTCGCGCACGGCTCAACCTGTCTGAGTGTTGGTGATTTTGAGCTAAGTCCAAGAATCGACTCTCGGACCATTCGGCCCACTTGACCATTCGGACCTCGGCCAACTATACTCGGATGCCTTTCACTTGGTCCATCCGAGAAGCATTCGGACCAGCCTTAAAATTCGGCCCTTGGCCCAACACCACTCGGACAAGTCAACACTTGGCCCAGCCGAATTCACCATTCTGCCCTCAGCCCATTAGCCTCAACCCAGTAGCCTTGGACCTCAACCCTCGGCCCTCTTGACTCAGACCTTGGACCTCGGTCCTCTGCCCTCGGCCCATTTGGACTAGTTACCATTCGGCCTCGGCCCCGTCCGAGTGAATTCACTTAGCCTACAACCCCATTCGACCCTTGGCCCGCTGTCCAAGTGACACACTCGACCCCTGCAACTTGGACGAATAACCCAAAGATGGACAAGATGGCCAGATGCGGGTCAACAAGCCTACTAGGCCTAAAATGAAGCAAGAGGGTGCGTAAGCCGTTTAGACATTTGTTTTTCGCACTCACCCTGAATTTTTGCACCTGAAGTACACTTAAGGACAGCGGAAAGCTTGATTGAGCACAAGTGCATGGGAAAGAACACACACATTGAGGAGAGGTAAATTGAGGATTTGATGCAATAAGTCAAGGAGCTCACTCAAATAAACACCTCAAGGAACCCAACAGTAGGAGAAGATCCCAAGACATAGATGGACAACCAAGGTATAGAGTAGGACCAAGCAAGCAGCACTAGAGAAGTGGATCTCACTAGCTTGTGCAACCTGATCGACAGCTTGGTGGAGCACGAGAACGTGATCATGCTAGAGGAAAGCTCAGACCGCAGGCCAAACGAGGAACTCGACTTAGGAGTTTTTCTAGAGGTGATTCAGCAACTGGTAAGCAGCTGCGATGCGCACGCTCGGTATGAGCATCACGGTAGAACAACAGAAGCCATCATAACAGACTTGGAGGAGGAACAGAAGCTATCCCACAAGGCACTACAAAGGCATAGTGAAATACAACCAAGACCAGCGTGCTAGGAGCTTAAGGCAGAATGCAGAATTGCGTGAGGTATAGCGGGTGCTGAACCTGGCAGATGGGAATTGGACCGATCACGAGAGAGCCATGGAAGGAGACTTGACATTGAGTGAGCTTCTCATGAAGCGATTGCTTGATAACACCGTAGTGGAGCAGAGTGTTGCAGCACTAGCGACATCATTACTAACAGGATTAGGAACAAACCAAGGCTCTAAGGGCTAGTCTACAATCCCAATTGTTGCAAAGCAACTCGACAAGTACCAACCCCACAATGACTCATATAGCTTTGTAGAGCAATTCGAGCAAGTCTGCGAGGCCAACGGCCTCACCTACTTGACTCAGTGCTCTCAAGCATTCGGGCTTTGCTTAGGCGACAAGGGCCTCAAAAACCTCTTCATCAAGAGGTCCTCCGAGCCTGATTACTCTGACAATCTGCTAGTGAGACTGATGAATGTCAAGAAGAAAGAGAAAGAGGACATTCGAGACTATGTCACCCACATAAGGAGCCTCTTCAAGAGAATCCTTGTGGGCAAACGACCTACCAAGAGAGAGCTGTACACCGTATTTATTAGTGGAATACGGAGTGAGGAGCTATATAAGGCCTTGGTAGGTAATTCGAGCTTGCAACGAGACTCGATAGACAGGGTGTTTGAAAAGGCCATTTGAGTGGATGACCAGCTGAAAGAGTGGAGCTCCAGGAACTCAAATTGAGAAAAGACCAACTTGCAAAGTTCGGAGAGAGCGTCAGCCTCTAATGAACGATTAGGTCCAACAGCCCAAGACAAGGGGAAGGCCTCTGAGACAAACCAAGACTTGACTGAGGTGAAAATGGAGATAGCCAAACTACATGATATGTTGAGATGACCAATGCGCCCACACGTACAATGGCAGAAACCACTTGCCGGCCGAGTGTCAAGACCGTAGGTCATGAACTTGCGCTAATTGCAGTAGATTTGGTCACGACGTTGCACATTGCACATTACCAAGAAGACTCCCTTACTCACAACCCTACAACTAGCCCTACCTAGCGAGCAGACCCCAACAATTCTTCGGGGAAGGGCATCCACATTGGCCCTTCCTGCGCCTAACGATGTTAAACTGGTTGTTCCTAGAATGGACATAAATCTTACAGGTATACCAAGACCGCTTGGTCCCTACGTGACTCATCCACCAATTGATGCACCAGTCCACTATGTGGAGGAGCCAAATAAGGAAGAGACTTACGTATACCCATACGTCTCACACGATGACAAGGGCAATGCAGTCCTTATGGACTATCAGACAGTGCCACCGATGGTGTTAGGAAGAGGCCGAGATAGAGGCCTAGGAGGGCAGATGCAGGATCCCAATCATATGTTGGACTTGCTGCCATCCAGGGCACGTCTCATCACGTTGGCCTGAATGAGAGCAACCAAATAGAGATAAGGTAGACCTAAGGTGCCCAGAGTGTGGAATCACTCACCTCTTCATTGAATATCCCAAGCAAAAACCATCCTCAAGTTCAACCAACATGCCATCTATCCCATTGGGGTTGTTTAATGTCGAGAATCTCGATGGGGAGGCCACACCTATCCCATTGCGTGTCATGACCCGAGCATAAAAGAAGCAGGCCAACATATCGTTGCCAGATCCGAGCAACCTCGATACAGCCTCGATCAGGAAGAAGAACTGTAGACGGAGAAAGAAGAAACCCAAAGCTAAGATCATGCTGAAAACCGAGACTGCCACCACTCTGTCTGCTGGAAAGAAGGTCATTGACGAATGCGGAGGTAGAAACCTCAGCCTCTAAGACGACCGAAAGGGAAGTGCTAGGGTAGGGGAGTACCCGCATCCTAAGTGCCAACTAGAGGCTATGAAGAAAGTGAAGAAATGGGTAAGAGAGGCTCAAGAGCACCTAAAAGATGTAGAGCCCATCCTAGAGGACGAGATCGAAGATCTCTCCAGCATAAGCACGCTAGTCTCACCCCCTCGATCGAAAGCAAGAGATGCAACTGCCTTGCAAGCGGTACTTCTTAGGCAAATCCTTGACGCTACAGGCCAGCAAATCAGTCACGGCCATTGACTAAGATGATTCAAAATATGAGAAAGACAAGTAGTCAACGACCTCCTTACCACGCTGGTGACCACCCCTGTGACGCTGAGCCTCGGAGACCTGCTTAGGTCGCATTCCACCCTATGGCAAGACCTAAAGTAGTGGGTTGAAGGATCATGAGAGCAAGCTGCCATAGATCTGCATGATCGTGACACAGAGACACAAATACCAAGCCTGACGCTACACTCTATGCCCAAGTCCTTGCACATTATTGCTTTTGGGAAGGCACCGAGACGCATTCAGTCCTACCTGTCTTAGCCTTGGGCAACACAACTCGAAAGGGGATTGTAGACACAAGAGCAAGGGTTAGTGTATTGAGCCACACAGTGCTTCAGACGTGGGAAAACCCGCCTGTGGAGACCGCCAGGTTCAATGTCACACTAGCAAACAGTATGAAAGTGAAACCGTTCGGGGTACTTAAAAATTGGCGATGAAGATCACAGGTGTCCAGTTCTCACTCGGCTTTATAGCCATGAAGGGAGTGGACTACGACATCCTATTAGGCTGATCCTGGATGTGCAATGCAAGAGTCATCGAGGATCGGGGTAACGGCTTAATCTTCTTGGGCAATAGAACGAAAGCTGTGAGGGTAGAGATGGACACGTGGAAAACCTCACCAATCGACTTGAATGCTATCTCCGCGATGCTTAAGGGTAACGCTCAGGTCAAGAAGTCCTATGGGCCCTTGACCAAGTATATCCCATGCTCAGAGAATGAGGGAGACTGGATGCATGTCCATGCTACGATCGACATGCCATTCTCAGATCATGAGACATACGAACAAGCCATCGAGACAGTTGGTAGGACAATAGACACACCCTCCACACCAGTTTGCATGATGGCAAGAACCCTTTGTGGGTGACCTAAGCCTGTCACATTCCAAGTGCCAATTAACAAGAAGGAACTCCAAGAGATTGTGGAGTATTTGATTAGCACGCTAGCTGGCAATCCAGCACAAACTTCAAGCCACTCCAAGATCTGCTAGATGGACCTAGCTGGCAATGGACCAGGGTGCATGACTTAAACCTCATGTACAATTGGGCCCTAGTCTTTGACCAAAAACAATAGTTGTGCCAAAACCTAGCGGACAATGAGCAGTCGGATGAAGATGATTCCAAGGATGAGTACGAAGACTGTCATTTCTTTAGTGGCAAAAGTAAGGGTGAAATAGACACGGTGGAATACGACATTGAGGGACGAGAAATAGAACAGATACAAGCAGACTTCAAACCACAGAAAATGGGTGTCTTTAGGATGGAGCGAGGGGTCATGCGCATGAAATGTGACCATGCGTGGTTGGAACACACAAGAGCCATAGATTTCAAATCAGCAGGCTTAACCCAACCAGGTATGACATTAGTGCTTAGAACAGAGTCACCCTCTGAGCTGCGACTGCCGGGAGAAACTACCTCTTCTAGCTAAAATGGTGAGTTCGATTCCAAGTTGGAAGTGAGCTCAAATAGCGACCCAAAGATACCTCGACCATCCAAGACCAGACGCACCAAGGGGGACCTACCCATCCACCTGAGTCGTCGACAATTGAAGGAAGATAGGGAAAAACAGCCTAGGGACACACAAACAGAGGATCAAAGAAAGCCGCAGGATCTGCCAGAGGAGATTTACAAAGTTCAAGAAGGGTGACAAGGTAGTAATCCTGTTGGGTGCCAAACGCCAAGGGCAAACGAGTGAACCCATCGAGGGACCAGCCAAGGTCAAGGAGGTGAACGTAGCACATGAAGGGGAGGCACCTTGATCAGTCTTAATTGCCGATGACTTGAGTGAGGAAGAGGAGACAAGTCTTGTTGCTCTCTTGCGAGAGTATATAGACGTGTTTGCTTGGTCCCTGGAGAAGCTTAAGGGGGTGGATTCGAGTGTAGTGACTCATAGCATATTAATGACACCAGACGCAACACCGATCAAGCAGCGAACATACCCGATGAATACAAAACATGCTCATGCAGTCAAATAAGAGATTGACAAGCTGATGAAAGCAGGATTCATTTACGAAATTGAGCACACGGACTGGGTGTCGCCCATAGTCATAGTGATGAAGAAGAATAGAAAGATTAGAGTATGCGTCAATTACAAGAAGGTGAACACTGCCACTAAGAGAGATAACTATCCATTGCCATACACTGAGCACATGCTCAAAAGAGTGGCAGGTAAAGAGGCCTACAGTTTCCTGGACAGCTGGCTCAAGTGCACAAGTACCTGAAGCCATACTATCCACGGTCAACCGTGTTAAAGATGGTGGATCTTGGTAATATCCAGTGGGAAATGGCGGGCTCCATCCCATTTTAATAGGTCATGGCTCAATTTTAGCTTAAAAAATGAAGAGAGAGAGGTTTCTAAAAAAACTATGGCTACTAGTTGTACTAGCATGTTGTTAGGTTCTCTGTCATCACATGCATGCCAAGGCAGACAGAGTCGAGGGACAAGGAAGGCAACGACTGGCTACGGGTCATAATCGGGTAGCCGTTTGAATGGCAGCACGATGATGAGAATGGATGGAACCATTACAATTGTTTTCCTGGAACCAGCAGCAGCTTGAGGGCATATGGTGGATATAAGGTTCATTGCAGGGGCCTTTGTCCAACAAGAATTGTGAAGGCCTGAGAGCGAGGAGAGACAGAGGCACAGAGAGAGAGAGAGAGGCGCACACACACACAGAATCGGAAGCAGGTAGAGAGAGAGAGAGAGAGAGAGAGAGAGAGAGAGAGAGAGAGAGTGAGAGTGAGAGAGCACTTTGTCATGCTCATACACTGTTATTTCTAAACACACAGCCACACCCGCACAAATAGGAAGCATGCATAGAGAGAGAGAGAGAGAGAGAGAGAGAGAGAGAGAGAGAGAGAGAGAGAGAGAGAGAGAGAGAGAGAGAGAGAGAGAGAGAGAGAGCACTTTGTCATGCTCATACACTATTATTTCTAAACACACAACCACGCCCGCACAGGTTTGCTCCTATTGCTCGTCAGAATGGTAAGCCATTGTTCCGCCTAATTCTTGTCTGGATTGTTGTCTTGGGAAGGCTCCTCAAGATTGCAAAAGCTTCCCGGCGGAGGCTTCTCCCGTTCCCTTCTTCCAACTATTATGAAATTTTGGTAAAAATAGAGTGCATGAGAGGTGTCGATGTCATTAGGGAATAGCCTGTGCTCCTACCAAGCTCTAATTTTGAATATACATATGCTTGTCCTCTGTGTACTGCTACAGAAAATGTTGGAATCTGACAAAATATCTCATATCTCTCTTTGAAGTTGAAAGAAAAGCATCCAAACACATGGAAAACCTTTATAAGATCTCATATTTTTAGGCCATATGTCTTTAGAGCCTTAATCAGCATTCTAACACACACTCCTGCCTCACCTGAAGAAATTTTGAGATTAGAAGCTCTATAGAGCTTATACTAAGCCTCTACTATACGTGACATTTGGTTGTTTTGGACAGCATCAAAGATTCTCAAAAATTTTGAAGCAAATCAAAGGGATTTTGGTGGCAAATCATCCCTGAAGTACCCTCAAGTACTTGCCCTCAAGTCTTCATCAACATTGGCCGACATTGAAAGGATTGGAGCCAACATTAGTCAAGGCAAGGAAATGGACAGCATATGTACCTTTAATGTCATTAAAATTTTGGCTTCTTCTTTCAAATCTTGGAGTCTATATTCTATATTGGAGCTCTCTTCATTGGTCATTCATGCTCTACAACAAGTAGAGAAAGATTTGGTCTACATCTACCCTTCTTGAAGCCATTTGGAGCAATCATGAGAGTCTATGAAGCTGAGGCTTATTCATTGATGGAGCACTCTTGATTTTGGGCATTCTTGGACGAAATCAAAGAGGACATCAAGCTCTATTTGCTGATGTCAAGCACTATTGATGAGAGGCTATTTCATCAACAACAACACTCTTCTCCTACAAGCTAAAGAGGTATAGTAATCATTTCCAATCTCTCTTTAAATCCTCTTGCTGAGCTTAGTCCAATTGCTAAAGAGGGAATTGGATGATTAAGAAAGCCGTTCAATCAATCAAATGCATTTCATGGAAGCCTATAGGGTCAATGTAGTGATTGCTCAATGCATAATCAATTCCATCAACTGAAATAATCATTTCTAAATGCCTCAAACTCTATCATAGTGATTGATCAATACCTATCCACTTCTATTCACTGAAGTAATCACTTCTTAGTGTCCCAATTCTCAATTTCTTTTGCCTAAACCTGACATTGATTGGTTTCCCTATTTGTTTCTATGTCATAAGTAAATTCTACCCAATGGTAAGTGGAAAAAGATTTGTTAAGCAGTGAGTCACTGCTGAGGTGATCCCTTACCCATTTTCATTTCAAATCCAGCCTATTCTATTCAATTCTTGCATATCATAAAAGGGCAATCAATATTCCATGCATTTGATGCTAATTTTTAGAGCCTAGCATTGAACTGCCATGTATATGCCCACGAGGAAAAGTGGATGCCGGGCGAGTTGGTAGGACAAAAGAGAGGTGACCCTCCCCTATTGACGATGACCCTGAAGGGGAGCGCGACCCGGCTCGAGAGGGAACTTTGCACACCCCTCGAGTCTCAGATCCCGCGCATTTAAAGTTTAGGTGCACGTACAAAACTCAAGATACAAGAAATCAGCCTACAGCATGATGTATTTGGCAGTGGTTAATTGATGTATTGACAAATGCTTGGCAACCATTGAATGGGAAAGTGTATGGAAGGTAATGCATGGAAGAAAGATGTATGTCTCCTATGATAATGACACATTGGATCAGCATTGAAGTGTTGGGATAGAGTACGCAAGCAGGTCATCATTGATTTTGGCAATCTACAATGGATTATTCAGTCATTTTGGTTATTTTAGAGAGTATTTTCAGCTTGGGCAAATGTATTTTCAGACAGCAACAGTAAAGTACCTATAGAATTTTTTGTACTTATCCACTTTCAATACTTGATAGCTTGTTTGAAAGGAGACTTCTCAAGCTTCAAGTAGAGCCAAAGAGTTCATTATTCGGAGCTCTAGAACTCAAGATAATCGAGTTTTTCCTCTGCTGTATATACATGATAGAAATTGACTCATGGCAAGGAATAAGAAAAGAGACACTGTTTTGGACACCATTAATGAAGAGATGAGAGAATACCAACATGAACGAAGTGAACATGATACTTCTCAAGAAGCTCTATACTGTATGCACTATGAGAATGAAGAGGTTGATGCAAGCTCCACTCATTCCCCTATCAATCAACCAATGAATGGAGTTGAGATGTCTCATGCTTCTATGAACTCTAACAGTCTACAACAACTCTCAAATGATATTAAAGACATGAAATCAGGCCTTGATGGTATGAGGATGGGTATTGACAAGCTAGTGGCTATCTTTAGTGAAAAGATGTTACCTACAACTGGTCCTAATGTCCCACACCCTCATTTGGTTGAAGAGCAACCCAAACCTTCTACTCGAAAGGTGGTAGGACAATTTGAGATTGGGGAATCATCAAAGGCTAAGGATTTTACTCAGCCCACTTCATTTCAACCTAAGCCCCATCAATCAAAGGCCTATTCTCAGCCACATGGGCAAGATCCACACAAGAGGGTTCAAGCAAACTCTAGGCATGAAGAAGACATCCATGGTTGCAATTCATTTTACAAGAAAATTTATCCCCAAACAAATGTTGGTGGGTATGAACAAGGGCATGTGAATTCAGTCCCAAACTCCTATGGACAGCCACAACACAATTCTCATACTCAAATGCAACCTAATAGGCCAAGCTCCTTATCGAATCATGGTTGGCCACAACAAAATAGTGGGCAGCAACCACCATTCAACACTACTATGCATGGACAACCTCAAGGGTACCATGGACAACCTCCCAATGTGAGCAACGCCTATTTTCAGCCTCAAGGAAATTATTTCCAGCCACAAGGTTATGGTATGCAGTTTAGACAACAAACCCCATATGCACAAGGAACTTGGAATAATGAATTTCCTAGGTAAGGCTCATTTGGTAACTCTTTTGGGCAACAACACCATAGTGAACAACATCACCATAATGGGCAACCACCTCAATATGAGAGAGAGTACAAAGAGAAAATAGTCATTTCAAATTTTAAAGGAGAGAATCCGTCACCCACGGAGTTGGAGGAGTGGTTTGACAAATTGGAGATGTACTTTTCCCTTTATCCAAGGCCCGAAAATGCTAAAGTGAAATTTGCAACCCTTCATTTAGAAGGCTATGCACATACTTGGTGGAGATATATGACGAGGATGGGACATTATTTCTTATCTTGGGACGCATTGAAGAATGCCATGATTGAAGTCTTTGTTTCTCCCACCTTCGAAAAGGAACACTTGGAGAAGAAATTGTATGCCCTTGAGCAATGTGGTCTCTCAGTTAGATAGTACTCAAATCAATTTTTAAACCTCTCAATGTATGTTCATGGAGTTTCTGATAGTGCCAAATTGAACAAATACATATTTGGTTTGGAATCTACCCTATTCTTTGAAGTCGGAGCCATGAATCCTACATCCTTGCAAGCTGCCATTCAATTGGCTAAACGTTATGGGTAGAAATACAAGGGTTTTCAGCCAAAAACAGGGCATTCATTTCAGCCTACACAGTTCCCAAAGGCATCAGGCCATTATGGGCATGTTAGAACTGATTTTCAGCATGTTGGGAAGCCATCAAATGTTTTCAACAACACCTACAGCAAGATACCAACTTTTTCCACTGTTTATGGGCCAAAACAAAGCAGTAATTTCAGATCTAATGCTGAAAATAAATTTGATGGAAAGAGGACTGATATTAGTGCCAAAATTTCAGCCCCTACCCAAGGCAAACATGTGTCCAATGACAAGCTCAAAGAAATGTATGCCAAAGGACTATGCTTCAAGTGTGGAGAGAAATGGTCACCCGACCATAAGTCCAAGTGCAAGGCTAAAAATTTGAAGGTTAGCATGAACTTCGAGGATGATTCTGATGCTGAACCTATTGAAAGAAGTCTAGCACAGCTTGAAGGCTCAACAACTCAAGAAGAGATGCATGAAAATGAAGAGAGTATCCATGATGAGTTTTATGACCCGATGGATGGTTTCCCTTTCGATCCGAGCAGTCATTACTTGGGTGATTATTGGACTGATTTTCATCCCTTGCTATGTGCCATATCAAATGATGCATGGAGTGGTTTAAGAGGGGACAATACCCTACGCCTCAAAGGCCAAATCAAGGGAAGGACCGCTCATATACTCATTGATACGGGAAACACACATAGCTTTATTAATTCCAAATCACTCAATGGGCTAAAATTGAATACTCATGATATGCCTACATCTCTCAAAATCCAAGTGGCAAATGGAGACTTTGAAAATAGCAATCAATGCTGTCCAAATGTACCTATTACTCTTTCTCCATTGTGCACTACATCGGTGAGTTTAGTTGCATTAGAAATGGGTCCCATTGACATTATACTTGGCTGCAATTGGCTAAAATCTTTGGGCAGATTTACTATGGATCTCAACAAGATGGAAATGGAATTTCAATGGTGTGGACAATAAGTAACTCTACATGGTGTTGAAAAGAAGAAAATGGAGGTGATCAGCCCTAAGAAGATAAAAAAGGAGATGAATACAAAGGCATGTATGTTCACTATTCTTCTTTCCAAGGTTGATGGGGATCAACCCTTTTCTTATACCAATGACATAGATCCATGTCTTTGCAAGTTGCTTAAGGATTATGATGATATTTTTCAACCACCTACTTCTCTTCCTCCTAAAAGAGAAGTGGATCATCCTATAGACTTGCTGCCCAACACCAAGCCCATTAACAAACCACCATATCGCCTCTCCAAAGTGGAAAGGGAAGAGGTAGAGTGCCAAGTGAAAGAGCTATTAGAAATGGGTCTCATCAAGGCAAGCCAATCGCCATTTGCCTCTCTGGTCCTTCTTGTAAAGAAGAAAGATGGCTCTTTTCGCATGTGTATTGACTACCGCAATCTTAACAAGGTCACTATCAAGAATAGGTATCCAATACCTAGAATAGATGACCTCTTGGATGAATTGAAGGATGCTAAGGTATTCTCCAAGATCGACTTGCGATCGGGGTATCATCAAATACGCATGAAGGAAGGGGATGAGTTTAAAACGGCCTTTGGGACGAAAAGAGGCCTCTATCAATTTATGGTTATGCCTTTTGGTTTATCCAATGCCCCAGCCACATTCCAATCTCTCATGCACAACATACTTCAGCCCTTGCTATTTCGAACAGTTTTGGTGTTCTTTGATGACATTTTGATCTATAGCAAGAACAAAGAGGACCATTTGCATCATGTAAAAGAGGTCTTTGACATATTGAGAAAACACAAACTATTTGCTAAGGCAACTAAGTGCTCATTCATGACAAAGGAAGTTGAATACCTAGGCCACATAGTGGGAGAAGATGGAATCAAAGTGGATCCTAAGAAGGTGCAATGCGTCAAAGAATAGCCTACTCCAACTAATGCCACTTCTCTAAGAGGCTTTCTTGGGTTATCTTCCTTCTACCGTCGGTTTATGAAGAATTATGCTCATGTTGCAGCCCCTCTTATTGATCGACTGAAAAAAGAGGCCTTCTTTTGGGACGAAATTGCCGACAAGAGCTTTAATGAGTTGAAGCAATTGCTTATTTCAACACCTATACTAGTTTGCCCTAATTTTTCTAAAACTTTTACCATCCATGTGGATGCTAGTGGTAGAGGTTTAGGGGCTGTTTTGGTCCAAGAGCATGGTGTCATTGCATTTGAGAGCAAAAAAATTGATGAGAAAGAGAGGGAGATGCATGTATACGAGCAAGAGATGCTTGCTATTTTACATGCGATCAAGAAATGGCATCATTACCTCTATAGGACGCATTTCAAAGTCAAAAGTGATCATAGAGTGCTGAAGTATTTTCCCTTGCAACCCAACCTTTCTCCCAAGTAAAAGAGATGGCTGGCCACTTTGCAATCATACGATTTCGAGATAGCATATATGGCTGGAAAGGATAATATTGTGGCCGATGCACTCTCTAGAATGTGGGCATGCAATTTATCTACCCTATCTACAATTTATAAGGATTGGATAGACGACATCCAAGAAGAATATGTGATTGATGAGCATGCTACCCAGATTTTACAGAAATTACAGCAAGGGTGTGATGAAGAATTTCCAAATTTCAAAGTGCATAATGGGCTCTTATGGTTTAAGGGTAAAGTGTACTTGGTTCTTAATAGTAAATTCAAGCTGAAAGTGCTCCATGAGATGCATTCATCGCCAATGGCTAGTCATTTGGGTCTTTTCAAGACTTTTGATAAAGTTCATCAAGGCTTCTACTAGAAGGGTTTATGGAAAGACGTCAAGGAGCATGTATCCAAGTACTTAGAGTGCCAACAAAATAAAGACTCTACCTTATTACCAGCCTTGCCTTTACCCATCCCTACCGGTAAATGGATCAACATTTCCATGGATTTTATAACGAGACTACCTACCACTAGTCATGGATGGAATAGTGTCTATGTGGTTGTTGATCGATTGACTAAATTAGCCCACTTTTTTCCAACCAAGGTACAATATTCAGCCAAGCAAGTGGTTGAGCAGTTCATGGAAAATGTGTTCAAATTGCATGGTATGCTAATAAGAATAGTATCGGATAGAGATACCAAGTTCATGGGCAACTTTTGGAGAAGTCTTTTATCTTCTATGGATACTTCCCTCACTTCTAGTACAACCTATCACCCCCAAACCAATGGGAAAACAGAAAGAGTCAATCATTGGGTGGAAATTTACCTTAGACATTATTGCCATGACACACAAGCTTCATGGGATCGTTGGATCCACCTTGCTAAATTTTGCTACAACAACACACTTCATTTGAGCATAGGTATGTCCCCATTTGAAGCACTTTATGGATACAAAGTTCAAATCCCATCAGCTTTGTTTCATGAAGATATCAATCCCCAAGCAAAGGAAGAATTGGAAAGAATGGAGATGCTCATGAGGCAATGCAAGGACATCATAAAAAAAGCACAAGAAGTAATGAAAGTTTATGCCAATGAGAAGAGAAGGCATTTGGATTTCAAAGTTGGAGATTGGGTGTTTCTCAAAGTTCCCAAGGCCCATTATGCTTCATTAAAGGGTTGAAACAATAAGCTTGCTCATAGATTCTATGGACTGTATTTGGTTTTGGATAAAGTTGGAGAGCTCGCTTATAAGCTACAACTACCTTCTTCCACTAGAATACATGATGTATTCCATGTTTCACAGCTTAAGAAGTATGTTGGACCTGATGTGAAGGATTTGGAAGAGTTGCCACCTTTAGATGAGGCAGGACTTGTTATATATGAACCTAAAAGCATTATTGGGAAGAGAGAAAAAGTGCCCAGAAATCGTATTCTTACTGAGTACCTCATTAAGTGGAAGACTCTACCTATAGAGGAATCTTCTTGGCAATCATCCACTTATGTGAATGATTTTCCTTGGTTATTACAGGATGATACATGACAGACTGTGCAGGGATTGTGCAGGGAGAGCTTTCTGTAAGAAATTTCTATCATAAATAAAATTGTCTTGACTTTATCAAAAATTGATTTTGATGTTATGGGATGATACTTGAGAGTGTATACTTCATTTCTACACCTCATACGTATCATTTGGACCACTCTATCAAAAGTTATGACAGTTTTTTTTTGCAAATCAGACCTGTTTGGACAGCAGCCAGTTTACCCACAGTTTGACATACATAAAGGACTCTCTCACATGGAAAGTGCTTCATATCATATCGGAGCTATATAGGCATGATTGCTATCATCTTCCACTTGGATTTGGTCCATTTCTCCTTGGTTTTGAGGACAAAACCATCTTAGGATGGGATGGTTTGTCGTGAAGGAAAATACCTTGATATCTTTTGCACCTTGGAATCATGTTAGTTCTATAGCATGTAAATTCCAACCCTTGTAAATTCAGCCTTTGCCTTTGTGAATAGCCCTTAACTTTGGAAATGGGGGTTATAATAAAGAGGGCAAGAGGCCAAGGGAAGACATCTTTTGGCTCATTCACTAAATCTGATTGTCTACTTTCTTGAAGTTAGCTTCCTTCTTGTTAGCTAAAGCATCAGCCATGGCTGTCATGTATCTTGGAACCATCAACATTAATACATGGCAAGATGTCTCGGTGCTATAGTTCTTTGTTATTTTCTTGTTGTTTTCATATCAATTACAGTTTTAGTTAGATTTCCTTTCATGGTTGAATGCTTCATTACACTCGTAGTCAAAGTTATGATGCACAACAAAATAGAGGACAACCTCGAGGAAGGGGAAGTCAAAGAGACCAACTTGCGAATTCTAATATGCAAGATAATTTTGGTGATAGTAGGGAGTACTGGCATTGTGGCCAAAAAGGTCACATTTCTAAAATTTTCTTAAAAAAGAAGGCTCAAATTAAAAATGAAAAAAAAAGTAAGGCAATCATGTATCCAATAGCAAAAACAATGATGATTGAAGTGAACAGTTGTTTCTTGTATATCACTTTGTAAATGATACAACTATTGATGGTTCATTAAAGAATTATATATGACATGTAGACTCAAGTTCCTCTCTAACCACATGACTTCTCACGAAAAGTGATTTAGAGAGATGAGTAGTGTAGAGTCTCTAGGCTATATGGAGATAAGGGATGATAAAGCTTACCCCATCACTCATGTTGGAAATGTTTCCTGCATGCAAGATGGTAAAACCAAGTACTTGGCTAATGTGCTATATGTATTAAATATTACAAAAAACTTGGTTTATATTGGTCATATGGTAGAATAGGGATTGTAGGTTCAATTCACATCTGCTTGTTGTTATATAGAAGATCCTAAAAATGATTACAAGTTGATTGCAAAAGGAAAACATGTTGATAAATTGTTTACTCTTGATGTAAGTCTACCTAAAATGGAAACTACCATGTTTGCACAAGGTTTAGGTGTTGTGGTTGATATTGAAAGTTAGCATAAGAAAATTGTCATTTGAACATGTAGCAGCTAAAAGACATGTAGTCAAAACTAATTGTGGATGGTTTACCCAAGTTTAGAGTTGATGGGATACATAAAGTATCTAAAGCATGTCAATTTGAAAAGCAAGCAAGGCATGTAGCTCATCACTATGCATACATGGCTAAGGTTATGCAAGATGTGGAATCCACTTGTTTTAAGAATGCAATGGATAATGAGTATTGAGATCATGCTATATATGAACAAATGGCTACACTTAAGGATAATGACACATTGGAGTTGGTACCTTTATCTGAAGAGGTAAGAAAGCTATTGATTGCAAATGGGTTTACAAGGTCAACAAGCATAAGCCAGATGGATCTATTGAGTGTTATAAGGTATGATTGGTTGCTAAATAATATGGAGAGACTCATGGCATTGATTATGAGGAGACTTTTGCTCCAATGGCTAAAATGGCCATTATAAGGACTATCATAGTGATGGTTGCATCAAAAGGTTAAATCATGCATCAAATGGATGTTAAGAATACCTTCTTGCAAGGGGAGTTGCAAGAGAAAGTTTATATGGGAGCAACCACCTGGTTATGTGGATAAGAGTCATCCAAATTATGTATGCAAGCTTTGTAAGGCCTTATATGGATTGAAGCAAGCAGTCAGGGCATGGCATGATAGGATCGTAGAATCCCTTGTCATCATTGGATTTTG
This sequence comes from Lygodium microphyllum, assembly GCF_053477565.2. Lineage (NCBI taxonomy): Eukaryota > Viridiplantae > Streptophyta > Polypodiopsida > Schizaeales > Lygodiaceae > Lygodium > Lygodium microphyllum. Next base: position 9,231,174 of record NC_141151.1, read on the forward strand.
TAGAGCACTGACTCTATGTTTATAAGTATAATGTAGGTATTATGGTCATTACTATATATGTGGATGATTTGATCATTGTGGGTGATAGTGATATAGAGATTGAACATGTGAGGGGTCTCATCAAGATTGAATTTGAGATGAAGGATTAGGGAGACTAGTGCTATTTTCTCAGCATAGAGATAATCATGACTTTAGAGGGTATATGGTTGTCACAAAGATAGTATGCATTGGATATGTTGAAAAAGTATGGTATGTTTGATTACAAGCCTATTGCTATACCTTTGAATGTCAATTCTAAGCTTATTGCATATGAGAGTGACTGGATTGAGGATGTCACTATGTATTAGAAGATTTTGGGCATACTTATCTATTTGATGATCACTAGGCCGCCAAACCTAAAACTACACAATTGGTTTGGAGAGTCAGTTTATGCATTTTCCATGAAAGCCACATTGGGATGCAGTGTAGCACACATTGCGCTATGTCAAGTCCACATTGGATTATGCCTTATTCTATGGTGCAAGCATACCACTGGACTTGCATGATTACACAAATACATATCTGACTGATAATATTTCAAACATGAGGTCTACTAGTTGTTTTATGTTTTCCTTTGGCATTGTTGCTGTCATTTGGAGTAGCAAGAAACATCTGACAGTTACCTTATCTAGTATAGAGGTGCTACAATTGCAACATGTGAGGTAGTTTGGCTATGTAAGCAACTTGGAGATTTGGAAATGTAGGTGGACAAGAAGGTTATCATCTATTGTGATAACTTGAGTATCATTCAATTGGCCAAGAACCTAGTGTATCATGTGCGAGAAAAACACATGGAGGTCCATTACCATTTCATTCAAGAGCTGATTCTAGCAAGTAATATTGACTTGGTTTATGTTAGTCTAAAGGATCAAGTTTCTGACATTTTCACTAAGGCCTTGGAAGCTAAGAAGCTTCAACACTTGGATTATACCTAGAGTTCATGAGCTCATGCTAAACTCAAGGGGGAGTGTTATGAATCGGCATCCACTACATGCCTTGGTGATATGGTCGGATATTACTCATTAACACATTAGGTAACTGATATGTAGATGCAACAATGATTCTACAATTGGACTATACCCACATAGTCCACCCTTGGTTATGGTGAATTCATTGTGCCATGTCTTCTTTCCTTAGCGGATTCACACTTAATTATTGCATATATATACATTGTGGTACTTTTCATATTGGTCATTTATCATATTGGAGACTTAGTTCTTTTTGTGTGGAAGAAGAAGAAACAAGAAAAATAAGATTTTAGCCCCATCTCTTTGTGTGCTCAAGTCTCCATTGCTTATGTATGTGCTCTTAGTTTCTTCACCTCTCTTCCCTCATGTCTGTTTTCACACGTGGTAAGTAGGTTACAACTTCATTATCTTGTTGCTTTATGTCTATAATGAAAGTTGTTTTAGAAAATTATTAAGATTTTTGAAAAATAAGATCATCACTTGGCTCATGTATATCACAATGAAGGCTGTAAGAAACATTTATATTATTGTTGGAAAATAGGTTTACTAAAGCATTGATGATTAAAGTACTAAAAGAACCTTTGCTCACCTTCACTTGATCAATACATGAAATTGCACATAACTCTTATTCAAGTGGTTGTGTATAAGTCTTGCCCTTTTGAGCAACATGGAATTCCCTTAAGTTGCTTGGAACTAGTTAGTATAAATTTACAAAGCTACATGGATGTGATTGAAAATCTAACAATGAATCTTTAAGATCAATGCCCAAAAATTTTGAAAGTGTAGAGCATGTATCATTCCAAGGATATTGAAAAACTTAAAAATTTGGAGATACACAAGAGTACAACCAAAACTTATATTTATTTGGTGATTCATCTCTACTAGTTACAACTTAATATTAACTTGCATATGCTATTCTATTGTGCTACATAATTTAGAAATGTAGCAAATTCTTACACTCAAAAGGCTTTTGAAAGTTGATGTTAATAGAGAAACCCCTATAATGAACTACAAATAAGGTTGCCATCAATACACATAAGCACGTGCACATACATGTGTGCATGCATGCACACACACACACACATGCACACACACACACAAGGGGGGAAGGGAGCAAGAGAGATTTTCCTTGGTAGGCCTTAAGACATATTCCACCTTTGAGTTTCAAAATTATAGTCTCAATAGCTTGCATCAATAGTCTCAATAGCTTGCACTAACCATTCTATTAAGATAAATGTGATAAAATGTCCAAGGTAACACATCCTAGAGAATATGAAGAAGAAATTCCTCCACATGTGAGAGCATAACAACAAAAAGTTGGAAAAAAGAAAACCTTGCATGTAAATTATTGGAAATAAAGTAAAAAAGATCCAAAAAATACCTATGGTCTTGCAAAATATAAAGAATGTAAAAAAAAGATTAATAGTTTATCATGTAAACAAGAGCTCTTAAAATGTACTAGCATTCTACTTACATGGAATTCTAGGCTGCTTCTCGCGGGTGGCTGCAAAATGGCAAGTGAGGTTGCCCTGCTATAGCATGGCAACTTCACTCAAAAAAGGCATGCTTGATTCACATGGTATTTAGAAACTTCCCCCTTCCTCCCTCCTCTCCCCCTCCTCTCTCTCTCTCATGCATCAAACTTATAAACTTTCATCCATATGTAATAGTAAGAAAGCACATCCTTGCTTCACATGATACTAATGTATGTATGTATGTATGTAAGTAATTCCAAGCATTACAAAAAGACTTTCTCCAAGAGACCTAGTCAAAACAAAGATATCTCCTTTTTTTAGCAATCATTTTTATCTCCAAGTAGGATATTCACAAGTGAAGTAGAGCTCGACACCAGTAAATTTGGCCTCTTTCTAGTTTTAACACCACAAAGGGAAAGTATATGACATCCTACTTTCCATTAGAAAGCCATGAAGGCCAAGTTTAAGACATCCTACTTTTTGTCTTTGTCTATACATGCCCGAGTGTTTCCAAGTGTTACAAAAATGGCCTAATGCTAACAAAAAAAGATTGTCTCCAAGGAACCTGACAAAAATAGAGCTTTATTTTCTTTGACAAATGATTAACAAAATATTTATTCTTGAGCAAAACAGTGAAGGTAAAGTAAGGGCTAATGCCATTGTTTTTGTGAGTAATGGCATGGGGGGACACGATAGTCTTACCTCTCTTTTTGGCACCTACAATTGAAGAAAATCACAATATAAGTACATGCAACAATTAACAAAGTCCATTTTATTCCAAAAATAATAATAGCTGGTCGGATATTAATGAACCATTTAATAGGTGTACTGAGATAGATATTGATACAATATTACAAAACAACCCATATCCTTGAATCCATACTTAAACCAATGCCTTGGTATCTTATTAGTATGAGAGCATTGAAACTTCTTCTTGTGGTCAATCTTGTACATATACACTCAAAAAGCATTGAATATATCCACAATGTACAACTTCAATAAAGCCTGTGATCTTAAAATCTATATTGACATCATCATATAAATACTAAACAACTCTCACAAAAAGTGTTCTTCTTATGATATCATCAATCATTACTACATGTAACGTGCATTGTAGCTCCTTTTGATAGTCAAAAGCTCGATAATAGCCCACGATAGGAATCCACAAAAGTCAAATAAATATTGAAACATGTGAAATAATCCACTTTCTAAAGAGTATATGCCAATCAAACATGGCATAAAGAGAAATTCACACACATGTCAAAACACTAGCCCTACATGGTCCTCAACAAATACATCTTTGCAAAAAATCAATGCACATCAATGTATTTTATTTTTTGAAGTACATCCTTGTATACAATGTTTTTGGTCATATCCCCATCCTTTTCATCCAGCAAGACTTTCATACCATGTGGGGATTTCACCTTTGAAAATGCAACATATAATTGACCATGTGTAAATATTGGTGTCTTTAAATAAAGCATAACAATAGATAAAGTATGTCCTTATGATTTCTGGATCATCATAGCAAATGCCACTCAAATGGAAAACTATCTCCATTTCATTGTAAATGGCAATTGTGAAGCATTGGGAATAAAAGTAATCCTAGGAATAAAAACTCAGTCACTTACATTTGCCCCTATTATTATCTCAACATCTATCACTTTTTTGTTGAAAGCCTTACATATCAACCATGTACCATTTCATAGACTTTTTTATGGATTTAGGTTTCTAAGGAGAATAGTAGGTGCATTTATCTTTAGAAATAATAAATGGGGAGGAAATGCACCTCCAAGTTCTAACATATTTAAATACTCCACGAAGTCCTACCTAATTTTTGGGCTAATTTCCTTTTAATACTACCCTGAAATGAGATTCTTGCCAAATCTGAGTTTGCCACTTTAATACAAAAATGAGTCATCATTTGTCTCTACAATTGAATCCGCACTATAATACTGTCTAACCTTACATGGCATCAACTTTAATACGTGATCACTCAGAGTAGTCACCTCTGTATTCCGTGATGCGAGTATAGATAGCTAGCTCATTAAAATACATTGTATAGTCACCTACACTAGATACATCATTGTAGGCACTATTAATTAAGATTTCGACAGAATGTCCTTTTAACACCATGCCAAGTGGAACACATAACTTATCAAAATTTTTAGTAATGCATACTCCATCCCCTATTTCTTGAATCCAACCAATGAATCCATTGTTCATTACTATACTAGCTGTTGACATGCACATTCTGAAATAACATTGAGACCCTCCCATATTGCCACAACTAAGAGTAACATAATGCAACATTAACAATATTTTCACGTGTACCCTTTACACAATCAACAACGCATGTTTGAAATCCCCTCCAAATAGAACAACCCTTCCACCAAATGGCTTACCACAACTCATAATGTCTCTTAAAGTTCTATCAACCACTTTAAAGGCATGTTGATGGGTCATAGGAACCTCATTCCACAAAATAAGGCTCCATTGTCTCAACAATTGAGCAAGATCGCTTTGAACAAGAATATTACAAGTGGATTGATTATTTAATTCTATTAGGATTTGAAACCATGAGTGAGTTGTACAACCACTTGGTAAAAGAAAGGCAACAATGCCACACAATGTTATTGCCAATGCTATACGACCACCACTACGCAACTTCCAAGTAAACACTTATATAAAAAAATATTTACATACCCACTAGGACTATCCAAAAAGAATACATCCCTAGAATTTTCATCCATAGCATTGATAACTGCACTAAAGGTAATTTTGTGTCACTCATTCAATGTTACCTCCATAGATTCAAAAACCCTAAATTTTTCCGATGTGCTACATGCATATTCATCTTTCATAGGGCGATTCGCATGCAATTCTGAGTTTGGTTGATGAGGTTCTAGAAACCCATCAAAATAAGAGAGTCTTTTCCCTATATGGCATAGAAGTTCTTGAAGATGTAACAAAGCCATATTAGATGCCTCTTGTTGTACAACACTAGGAGAGACATGCATGAGTTGTAGTTGTAATCTATATAGGATATCCTTTGCCATTTATACCCAAAACCTTTCCCATAGCTAGTTAAGCTGAGCATGCTCACAAAAGAAAAAAATTGCAACAAAAAAAGCATGAAGCTAAGCACCAATTTGCATGAGGGTATCTTTTTCCAAGCACATAGAGTACTCATCATCACTCTCCAACATGCCTCTTGCAATGCAAGCATCCATGAAAGTATCGTAGATCACATTGTCAATAGTATGCAAATCCTTAAAAGAAGTGTATCCTTGATACTCTATTAAAAGTAATCACAAGGAGTAAAGCTCACCACAGGTAAGCATCACAAAATATATCTGACCACATGTATTCCCATGGTTCCTCTTTGTTCACATCTTCTACCATGTATTCCATACCTAGCACATTGGAAAGTCTTGATATGGAAGAGTTCTAGGATCTGGATGAATGTGGTTGCACATAAACTATTTAGTAAGATTAGTTTTTTGGAGGTCTTCATTCTACACAATATCCAATACATTATATGTATCTCAAAACACCACATAATTCTCAACATGCAAGTATACCTCTAACCGCTATATAACATGCTTTTCATTATGCAATGGATAATCATAGATTCGTCATCATGCCTCAGAAGAAGAAATATATTGTGTATCCAAATAACTCTGGATCTCATCCACGTCATGAATATTGCCACCATTTTGTGCCAAATCAATCCCAATACCAAAGTATGAACAAATATGTGAATGTACTTGTTTGATAACCCTAAAAATCCTAACCACAACTCTTGAAATATCATTTTCTCATCGGTAGGTGTTTCCTTCCCCCTCCACTACTTGTGTAAAGCAACCAAAATCAATTTAGTAAAAGGCCACAAAAGCAAGGCAACTCTAAATATATCCCCCTAGGTGACAATAGCATTAATTTTTTATTCATAATACTAGTTTTTAGTAGTACCTATTTTCTTTGACTAATAATTATTAAGTCCATGTATTTGAGTGAATACTTGGAGCTCAATCATGTTTATTATAAAGATTTTGAGGTCACCCATTAGAGAGAGAAAGCCTTCTTAGTGAGATAGAAAAGTTAGTTATATACACATGCATAATTGATTTCTTCTAATTAACAAACAAAACAAAGTAAACATGGAACCATAAAACTTGTTATCAACACATTTTATCGAAGGCTTTGTTTGGTTTTTAAAATTCAGGTACATGCACATTAAATTCATTGTGTGCATTCAAATATTGAATATTAAGTATTAAAAGTAAACCATATACTAAGCATCATTGGATTATCAAAATGACTCTATATTCTATAGAGAAAATTACTCTCTCATATATATTACATTGCAAAAATTAGTAAAGTTTTCTCTCTAGATTGCAATAGATAATAGCTCTTTCTATAGATAAAACATCAAGAAATAGATATGGCATTATACATACCCAACACATTTTACTCAATTTAGCTTTGTTACATAAAAAACATTACACATCTTAGCACATCTTATGCCAACTTCACAAAAAAAAAACATATATTATCACAAAAAAAGCATTGATTCAAGCACTTAAAAATATGTGAGACAATAGGACCTTATAAGTTTCATCCTAAGTAAGTATTCCTTCTTAGTTTGTGACCGTTCATCTAATGACTCAATTGTTGTAGTAAGGCATTAAACATACTAATATTCATTTGCAACTACAAGAACGGTAGTCAACAACCCCTTTGGAAAATCATAGGCTCATGATCATCTCCAAGCCCCCAAAGCAGTGCCCACATATGATTCACCAACAAATTCATTAACGTACTTGTCTCAGTAACAATTGTTGAAAGTGCCCTTACTTCACTACCTAAATCAATTGAGACTTATTGAAGAACACTCAGGGCTATCCTTTGTCTCACACACAACACATACAAATTTTTAGCTTGTTTGTGTAACTCCATTGAGTACATGGCAAGTGCATGATCAACACGTGTGCATAAACCCATTTGCAATTCCATGAACTCATTCATCTTGGTCTCAACATATTTAAAGTCTAAAGAACTTGAAGTAGTCATCACATTTCTTCCAACCCTTGCAGTTTTTGTATATCTAGCAACATGCATTTCTTATCCCCATGCCACTTCTTTTATTCTCCACACATTCACTCTATTAAAGCCCCCATTTTGGCTGCTACAATAAAATATACAAATGATTATCTCCAAAAAAGTATATTACACTTTGATGTAAGCATAATTAAAACAACTGTCTTTCATACCCATGAGAATGGATATGCCATGTCAGTGTGACATGGTATTACTATTATTTCTACACTAAACATCTCTTCTTGCTAGCTTCTTACAATCTCACAAGGTGATGAGGAAAGAGACAGTAATATATTATGTTTCAAAAGATGTAAAAAAATACATGTCTCTCCCTTTTATACCTATGTCAGTGTGACATGGTATTACTATTATTTCTACACTAAACATCTCTTCTTCCCAGCTTCTTACAATCCATCTCGTCTCCCAAAGGTTTTTGACCTTAAAAACAAACTTACAAAAGTTAGAAAGGATGGACGAAACAGAATACTACTCCGTTTTTAGCTATACAAGTAGGGAAATGAATAAAATATTAAAGACATATGGAGTGAAATGAAGGAATGAGAGTGAGCCTCAACTATATACATGATCACGAGTGCTTCAAAAGTACTTGAATCCCTTAAAGTCTTCAAAAGATGGACTCAAAATGAAGAAGACAACTTGTTGCAAGAACAAACCCTGCTAAACCAAATCTACCATAACTTTTGGTAGAAGTGTCCAAACAAAGCATACCGCTTGTCAAAACATAGCTCTTGAAGAGTACATTGAGTTTATGTAGGTGGCATAATTCTAAAAATTGGAAAGAATAAAAAATATTCTAAAATATTCTGTTTTCAAGACCCTGTTTACACCACAACTGGCTCCATACTATAGTATGCTTTAAGCACCAATGTGTTCCATAGGTAAGAAAACTCATCTAATATAGAATTAGGCTCCAAGAAGCTTCTTTAGGTGGAAAACCTCTCCATTTAATCAAACATTCAATGATAGATCGAGAGCGAAGCTTCTTCTCACGCTGACCTATGAAAGCCTCAGGGATGTATTGAATAAGACATTCTTCATCAATAAGTGGCAGTGTCAAGATTGTGGGAGAGAAGGAAGGAGTCTCACTTGTAGCTTTCTTGCTTGCACAATGGGGGAATACACACACAGGTGGAGGCTGAAAATAGTTTTCCTCTTCTTAGTTGTGTAAGCCAAAAAGAACTCTCATACAAAGAAATAGAAGAACCCTATATATGGGTCTCAAAACCAAACTCAACTAACTAAGATGGCACACTAACTGAACCACGAACTTGAGTAGATAAGGATGGCTGTCATCTAGCTATTATTCATGGGCGGTGTACCAACCGCATCTGCAACTAACAAGTCGGTGACATAAATGCACAACGGTCACCCTGGCATATCACGAGTGGAGCTCGATATCTCAACACTCCCCCTCGAGCTCAATCCCAATTCCTGCACACCAAGCAGGTCTCTGAACTTGCGCAGCTTCTCTGCACCCAATGCCTTTGTAAATATGTCAGCTACCTGATCCTCTGTGCCGACATAAACTAGATCAATAAGACCTAGTAAAACCCTCTCTCGCACATAGTGATAATGCACCCCAATGTGCTTTGTTCTAGCATGATAGACTGGGTTATTTGCCAAGTGTATACTGCTCATGTTGTCACAATAAATGACAACTGGCCCATCTGTAGGCTGATGCATATCATAAAGTAGCTTATGCAACCAAGCTACCTCACATGCAGCCATTGCTGCACCCCTGTATTCAGCCTCTGTGCTCGACAAGGCAACTGTAGGCTGTTTCTTGCTGCTCCAAGTGACTGCAGCACTCCCAAAAGAGAACACATATCTACTGGTAGATCGTCTATCAGAAATACTACCAACCCAATCAGCATCACTATATCCATGCAACTATATCTGAACCCCAGTCTCATAAAATAGTCTATATTGCAATGTGGACTTCACATACCTGAGTATGCGTCTAGCCGCATCCAAATGTGGTTTCCTTGGAGCCTGCATAAACTGACTTACCAATCCAACAACATAGCTCAAATCTGGCCTGGTAATAGTCATATAAATCAAACTTCCTACTATGCGTCTGTACATAGTAGGGTCTTCTAGAAGCTCACCTGCATCTACGCTCAGCTTCACATTCTGCTCCAAAGGAATTGAAATAGGCTTACAGCATGTCCAATCCATACTGCATCTGCAAGAGCCATATCCCACTTGGTGATCTAATCACCTCAATGCCCAAGAAATAACGCAACTCTCCCAAATCCTTCATCTCAAACTCCTACTTCAATAGCATTTTCACATGAAGGATATCTTCATCACTGTCACCTGTCATAATCAAATCATCAACATAAATGACAAGTAGCTTAATACCTTTCTCTATTTTTCTCACATAAAGTGAGAAATCTGCCTTGGAAATCTGAAAGCCAATAATGACAAGATACTGTTCTATCTTGTCAGACCATGCTCCAGGTGCTTGCTTCAAGCCATACAATGCTTTCTTCAACCTGCAAACAAACTCAAGATGAACGGCATGCACATAACCTGGTGGCTGCTCCATATATACCTCTTCTTGCAAATCACCATGCAAGAAGGCATTCTTTACATCCATCTGATGTAAAGACCATTCCTTTGATGCAGCCATAGCAATGACTGCTCTTACGGTTGCCATCCTTGCAACCGGACTGAATGTTTCTTCATAATCAATGCCATATGTTTATGCATACCCCTTGACTACTAATCTTGCCTTGTATCTGTTCACAGAACCATCTGCATTATGCTTCACCTTATAAACCCACTTACAGCCAATTGAATTCTTACCTTTAGGCAAAGGTACCAATTCGCATGTAGCATTTGCTTCCAAGGCATCCATTTCTTCATCCATGGCTTTCTCCCATTTTTCTTTTCCCATGGCTTGCTCAAAAGAAGTGGGTTCTGGTTCATGTATCACTTTGACCATATATGCATAGTGAATGGCTATAAATCCATCATATTTCAGCCTATCCACAGGATCCCTAGCTCTGGTAGACCTGCGCAAAGTAGGTTCACTCCCAGGTGCTCTCAAAACATCCCTGGTCTTCCTTACTCCAAGTGTAACAATAGAAGGAATACCCAACTCATCATCAATGCTCTGTTCTGAGCCACTGGATTCACCATCCACATAAGAGTGACCTGCATTCACATCAAGCATGGGTTGATCTACCTTCTTTTTTCCTTTTCGTGATACATGCATACCACTATCTGCATTGCTTTGAGAAGATTCTCCTGATCTCAATTTGCCTGTCCATGGCGAAGAATGTGAACCACTGCTAGAGGACGCTCCAGGTCCACTAATATCTTGTGACTGCTGCTGTGAATTCTGTGCAGCATTACCATTTTGTGCATCTACATTATCAATCACATTTACTGGTTTATACCAGCTACTCATCTCATAAAAAACAACATCTCTGCTCACTGTAAACTTACGAGTAGAAGGGTTATAGCATCTATACCCTTTCTGCTCTGCAAAGAGTAACCAATAAAGATGCACTTCTCAGCTTTTGGATCCAACTTGGATCTCAACTCATCTGGCACATGAACATAGGCAATGCAACCAAAAATTTTCAAATGAGAAATATCTGGTTTCCTACCAGTATACCTCTCCTCTGGAGTCATCCCATGTATTGCTGCAGTGGGAGTCATGTTCATTATGTAGACTGTTGTAGCAACTGCCTCAGCCCAATAAAAATCTGGCAGGTCTTTTTCATTGAGCATGGCACGAGATACCTCTCCAATATGCCTATTTTTTCTTTCTGCAATTCCATTTTGTTGTGGGGTATGACTACATGAATATTGCTGCTTTATGCCATGCTCCTGCAAGAACCTTGCAAACTCATTTGAGAGGTACTCTCCCCCTCCATTTGACCTTAGGCATTTTATTTGCAGGCCTGTTTCTTTTTCAACCATAGCTTTAAGAGTTTTGAAATACCCAAAAACTTCACTTTTCTTTTTCATAAAATACACCCAAACTTTTCTGCTATAGTCATCAATAAAAGTGACAAAATAATGACAGCCTCCAAGAGATGCAACTTTAGTAGTCCACACATCAGAGTGGATTAATTCCAATGGCTTCTTACTCTCTTGAACATGTCTAGGAAATGGTTTCCTTGCCTATTTTCCAAATTGGCAGCCTTCACATACCTTATGCATTTCTGCAATTTTGAATTTAGGCAATCTTGCAACAATATTTTGGGCCTGCATTGATTTAAGTCGCTGTACATTAACATGACCAATGCGTTTATGCCAGATATCAATATCTGCAACTACACCGGTCCCATGTGCAAACATTGCTGCACTCAATTCAGACATGTCTGCATCCAACGTAAACATTCTGCCCTTCTTCTTTCCTTTTGCTATCAAGCGACCTTTATTTTTCATATCCTCAATAAAGCATCCGTGAGAGTTAAATCTAACCTGCAAGCCCTGCTCAACCATTTGACCAATAGAAACTAGATTCTTGGTGATATTCGGGACATGAAATATATCCGATAGGTATTTCTTTTTCCCATCCTGCATAGACAAATGAATTTTTCCAATCTGCACAATAGGATGTGCAGTATCATCACCAGTCTCCAAATCCTGGTTTTTCCATTTTCCTTGCATCCTGCATCCATTCTGCATGACCTGTCATGTGGTTTGATGCACCTGAGTCAACATACTACACATCGTTTCTTTCTTCTGCACTTGTCACAGAATTGGTCATGTGCTGCACCATAAACAAATGCTCATTTCTATCATCACACTGTCTACTAGAAGATGCATAATTCCCTTGTTGCAATTTTCCATTCATTATATCATTCTGCTTTTTATAGCAGTCCTTAGCCATATGACCCATTTTACCACAGTAGTAGCATTCAACATTGTTGTTTGCATTTTGGCCTCTTTGCCATCCATCACGACCTCTTTGGCTCCCTCTGCCTCTAGAGTTACCACGTCCTCCTCCATAGGACTGGTTTTCTTGAGTTTGCTGCATATTCTGATTTCTACCACGGTCTCCAGATCGGCCTCCTCTACCTTTGCCTCTACCTCTTCCAGCATTTGAGTAGAAGACAGCTTCTTTTGAAGTTCCTCCTGAAGAAGATGCACCACCATTTCTCTGCTCCTCAGAAATTAGAAGAGCAATCAACTCCTCAAAATCAGGAAATCTTTCACGAATGGAAATGGATGTTCGGAACTGTGCATAATCCTTTCCTAGACCATTCAAGGTCACAGAAACTAAATCATCATCTTCCACTGGCGACCCAATGGAAGCAAGTACATCTGCAATATTCTTCACCTTCATGTGGTAGTCATTGATGCTCATATTTTCTCTTTGCACATTATGCAACTCTTGCTTGAGCTGCATTTTCCTGGCTTGCGTATTTGCTATACATTTTTGACAAAGTATCCCATGCCTCCTTTGGCGTATTTGCATCTTGAATATGCACAATCATAGAGTCTAAAATACTGATAGACAGCCAGTACATAAATTTCTTGGCTCTCTCATGCCATGCTTTAAATGCATGCATTTGCTGTTGATTGGGAACATCAGGAAGAACTGGTTCTTCTTCATTTCCTACAACAAATTCCCAATATCCTTTTCCCATAAGGAAATTCGTCATTCTAAACTTCCATGCTTGGAAGTTGTTCTTGTCAAGCTTTTCAGTGACAATCTGTGAAAGAGAATCAGACGCCATTGCAGAACACTGCAAAAAATTATGTCACTGCAAAGAACACAGCTTCAGCCTCACAAGGGAAAATCTGCAAAACTAACGAAAGTGGTATTTGACCACACAGTCACTTCCTAGTGACGATTTTGCATCAACAGGCAACAAGGATGATTCTGTAACTCCCAATGTCTCTGTGCACAAGCATACGATGCAATTTCTATAGTAACTTTTCACCGACCTGTAGAACAGTGGTCGCACAGCATAAAACTGGGCCTTTTTCTGAGTGTGTGCAGAAAACTTCCGCCTCCAAAACACGCCCCGAACTGGCCTCAAATCAAAAAAACAGGGTCACCAAGGGCTAAAGCCCTTGCCCGCAACATATACTGCCCACTTGCTTCACCGCGAAGGGCGTCTCAACCTGAGACAATGCACTCTTGCACTTTCCGGCTGTGCTACCTGCAGAGACTTGCTCCCAAAACAGAAGAATGAAAGCAACACTGGTCCTCTTACCAGAACACTGCGAACTTGGCTTGCTTTCTTGAGCTCCTTACCATGAACAAGGCTCTGATACCATGTCAAGATTGTGGGAGAGAAGGAAGGAGTCTCACTTGTAGCTTTCTTGCTTGCACAATGGGGGAATACACACACAGGTGGAGGCTGAAAACAGTTTCCTCTTCTTAGTTGTGTAAGACAAAAAGAACTCTCATACAAAGAAATAGAAGAACCCTATATATGGGTCTCAAAACCAAACTCAACTACCTAAGATGGCATACTAACTGAACCACGAACTAGAGTAGATAAGGATGGCTGTCATCTAGCTATTATTCATGGGCGGTGTACCAACCGCATCTGCAACTAATAAGTCGGTGACATAAATGCACAACGGTCACCCTGGCATATCACGAGTGGAGCTCGATATCTCAACAGACAACTCATCAACTGTATCAATAGGAGCACCATAAAAAGGCTTGAGCTAACTAACATGGAATATATTATGAATCTTAGTAGAAGAGGGTAGTTCCAATCTAGGATCCTGTAGGGTCCATAAAATCTGTGAGCAAGCTTATTACTAGATCCATCCTTCAAGGTAGAATAATGAGACTTGGTTACTTTTAGCAAAAATAATTCTCCTTCTTGAAACTCTAAATTTCACTTCTTCTCATCTGCATACATCTTCATCTAATCTTGGGCTTTCCTAAGATTTACACTACTGAGAACAAGGGTTTGCATTCCATCTAATTCTTCTTTCCCATGAGGATTGATTTTCTCATTGAAAATTATTGTGGGTAAGGGCACCTTATAACCATATATAGCCTCAAAGGGTGAAACTCCAATACTCCAATACTAGCATGAGTGGAGTAATTGTAGGCAAACTCAGCCAAGTGCAACCAAGAATCCCTTGAATTTTACACATCATGTTAGAAATGTCGAAGATAAGTCTCCAACCCCTTATTTACCTTTTCTATATGTCCATCAGTTTATAGGTGATAGGTTCTACAGAAGGAGCCAATTTAATGCATATGGATGTGAATACCACCTACCAAAAGTTACTCATGAACTTTGAATCCCTGTCATGAATAATCACATGCGGTAATCCATGTAATCTAAAAATATGCTCCATAAACTGATTGGCCACTTGAGAAGGAGTAAACTAGGTCTTGTTTAGAATAAAATGGGCTACCTTGGTGAGTCTATCCACTACCACATATATACTATTTCCATTCCTTTTTTGTAGTAGGCAAGCCAGTAATGAAGTCCATGGTAATGTGTGTCAATTTTCCCATAGTCTTAGGTAATGGATGCAACAAAACACTTGGCTTATGGCTACTGTCCTTATTTTTCTCTACTAATAAGGCATGAACTTTATGACAAAATCTTTGACATATTTCCACTGTCCTTTCCAATAAAAGCTTTTACTAATATTATAATAGGTTTTAAAAACTCCAAGTTGTCTAGCTAAAGGCAAAGAATGCTACTCCTCCATACTTTTTTATGTAAAAGAAGTAGAGGGAATAACGATCTTACAATTTAACTACATTAGGCCATTTTTAGGCTAATAATGGGAGTCATCCTCCATGAGTGATTTCTGAAAAACATGGCTGAGCTTTTCATCCAAAATATAGGCTTCTAGTAATTCTTCAATCCAATCATTATGTAGCTTAGTCATACGTGAAACTTTGCATGCCCATATACGAGAGAGAATTAGCCACTACATTGTCTTTTCCCCTCATATGAGTGATGCCAAAATCATAATTTTACAGTGTAGCTATCCACTACACTGCTTAGGATTAAGATTGGACTGATTGAGAAAGTATTTTAGGACCTTGTGATCACTTTGAACTCTAAACCGGCTACCATACAAATAATGGTGCCGTTTCTTTATCTCATGTAAGATAGCCAACATCTCTTGGTCATAGACATTCATAGCCATTTACTTATCTGTAAGCTTGCAACTTTCAAAGGCAATCACTCCATGCTCCTGTAACAAAATAGCCCCTTTGCCTCGGCCATTGGCATCACACTATATGGTAAAATCCTTCAAAAAATCCAGGCATACTAGAATAGGAGCAGAAGTAAGAGTTCCTTTAATTGGTTGAATCTACTATCTACAAGTGCATCCCAAAAGAAATCTTCCTTCTTCAACCTGTCAGTCAAAGGAGTTGCAATAGCCACATAATGCTTAATGAATCGATAATAAAATGTGAATAGACCAATAAACCCCCTAAGTAAAGTAGTGTAGTAGGTGTTGGCCAATCTTTAGCACATTACACCTTCTTGGGGTCAGCCTGGATCCCTTTTTCACTAACAATATGTCCCAACAAGTACTCCACCTCAGTGGTCTACATGCAAAAGCATTTTTTCTCATTAGCAAAGGATTTGTGATACCTCAATACATAAAAAAATCTTCTTCATGTGTGATAAATGGTCCTGAAGAGTCTTGTTATATATCAAAATGTCATCAAAGAAGACCAGGACAAATTGAAAGAGGATAGGCTACAAAATCTTTTTCATCAGACTCTAGAAGATAGTTGGAGCATTAGTAAGCCCAAATGGTATCACTAGAAAATGGTAGAGCCCTTGAACAGTCCTAAAGGCAGTCTTGATTTCATTACCCTTCCGCATACGGATTTGATGATACCCTGACCTCAAGTCAATATTTATAAAAAAGAATCTAGCCCCCTTGAGCTCATCAAGAAAATCATCAATTTTGGGTATTGGGTACCTGTTCTTCACCGTGTGTTGAGTGTGGAAATGATTGGTTTTTGGGCTGATTTTTTGTTGTTTTTGTTGCTGAATGGTTGTTTTTGGTGGTTGATTGTTTGAGTTTGAAGATGTTTTGAAGTGTTCGGAGTGGTTTGAGTATGTTTGAAAGGTTTTATGTTGGTTTTTGATGAAATATGTTGTTCTGAAGAGTTCTGTAATTCTCTCTGTATGGTTCTGTAAGGCCTAATTTTCTTCTATTTTGTTCTATTTTGGTAGTAGAGATGGTTGAATGGATGTTTTGAGAGATGATTGAAGTGGTGTTAAAAGGTTTATGAGAGATTGAATTGGTTTTTTTTTTGTTTTTATGATTTTTATGGGTTTTGTTGATCTTCTATAAAGTTCTGTAGCTTCTCTGCTTCTGTAGCTCTGTAGTCCTGTTGCTCTGTTGTTCTATGGTCTGTTCTGTTTGTTTCTGTTGAGTGTTATGATGGATGTATGGATGTTTTGGGAAGTGTTCTTGTCTTAGGAAAAGGATGAATGGAAGCTCTATTCAAGTCAAAAGAAGTGAAGAAGTAGCTGATGAAGATTTACAAAAGGTTATAGAAGGACAGTGATAGAAGCCAGATTTCACAGGGCACTATGAAGTCTCTAGTGCCCCTTCATATCAGACATACCTCTTGGGAGGTGCATCCACGACCTAAGAAGGATTATTGAGGGTTATTATGAGAGTATTGTAGTGAGAATATGATGTACTATTGATAGAGAGAGAGAGAGAGAGAGAGAGAGAGAGAGAGAGAGAGAGAGAGAGAGAGAGAGAGAGAGAGAGTCAAAGATAGTCAAATCTATCGAAACAGTGTAACTGTATATGAGAGATTGAGAAAGAGAATTATGAAGATATTAAAGATGAATAATATGTGATTGATTTCCATTCAAAGATAGTGTATTCTCTTGTGTTCTTTGTTCTATTGATGGATTTTGTGAAGATGTTGAAGATTATGGTTGATTCTATCAAATCCGTGGGAGATATCTACTATGATGCTGCATGAAGAATTGTTGTTTTCTTTGTTTTGATGATCAGAAGAATGAAATAAAAGCTTGTTGATGTTACAAGTTAGATTTTCTTGCAAGAGAATTCCCTTTTCCTAGGTGTTCCTCTTGGGGCTCCATGTTTTTGGTGCGCAGCCAGGGAAACTTGCCATCAACAAGCACCAAAAGAGGCTGAAAATGAAGAAAATGGCATTGCCAAGAAGAGGAGAATTCAATGGATGTTTGTAAAGTTCCTTCTTCCACTGAAGAGTTGGAATTTCTCATAATCAAAGCCACTTTCCACAAGAAGTTCATCCCACAATGGCAGAAACACATCACCATCATGATGCATGCTCTATGTGGTGGACGGTTTCCTCTTCCTGTTGAAGTAACAGAAACTTGCATCTTGGTGGCAAACTGTTTGGGAACAAACTGAAGAGCAAAAACAGAGAGAATGACCATCCATGGAAGATTTGGCATTCATTGAGAAGTTTCCAAACATCATCAAGTGGGAGATTGTGAAGAAGCTTCAGGAGTCTTGGTCTATAGAGGTTCACGAAGACAAGAAGGAAAATAGTTGGAATTTGTTCGTAGACGCTCAACAGCAAGATACGTGGGATGCTTGGTGTTCTGACAATCTTTTGTTTGTCCAATTGGCAACCCACTGGAAGTTGGTAGACAGGGTGTTCTTTACAACATACACTGTTGAAACCATCAGAAGCTGGCATTACTATGATGATGGCACCACCACAATGCTTAGACGTAGGCATTTTGACACCTTCAGAACCGAATACCTTCCTCTGTGCAATGGCATGAAAGCAGAATTCAGAGACGTTGAAAAGGAAGAAGTAGAAGAAATGTTGGCAAGAGAGTCCTCCAGAGACTGAAGCCTTCTGTTATCCCTCTGTGGAGCACTAACAACATAGTGGAGCCAACCCCCTGATGAATGTCGCAATAAAGAGGCAAGCGTTAGAACGAGTCCAGAGGTACGTGAGAAGAGAGAAAGCAAAAATCAAAGCCGAGAACGTGCTAACAGGAGAAGCCACCTTTGATGCCCTTGCGGAACTCTTTACAGAAGTCCCAATGGCACATCAAGCCCTTCCTCCTCCTGCTGGAGGTCCACTTCCAAGCCAGATCCGTCCTGGAAATATTGATGATAGGCCAGCGAATGTAGTCCCATTGCTAATTTTTAAGGGAGAGTACAATGAAGACCCCGATCTTCATGTAGCAGAGTTTATGGTAGCATGTGTGGCTAATAATGCTAGAACCCCTGAGCATTGGTTAGCAATATTCCCTGCCACTTTCAAGGGCACGGCGTTAAAGTGGTATGAGAGACAAGCAGTAGGAACTTTTCGCACGTGGGACGACCTGAAGTTGGCCTTCCTCACTAAATTCAGGCGTGAAGGTTTTGAAGAGCGGATGCGAGAGGATTTTATGAATTTAACTTTCAGTCCTCTGGAGAAAGAGTAGAAGCTTATGTCTCACGAATGGAATCCATCCTGAAGAGATGGACTAACCATAATCTAGTTAATGGCATTCAGAAGGGAGTGTTTCTCAAAGGATTACAACTAGAAGTCCGTAAGTTTGTGAAGCTACAAAGACCAGCCACACTGCAAGCTGCAATAGAAGGTGCAAGACTGTACGATGAAGTGAAAGCTAGATTGGCGATGAATCTAGGAAGAGGAGTCCTACCTCCTCTGATGTCAGGAATGATGTACCCACCAAATGCAATCCCAGGGACTGTCCCCTACCCCTACCAACAGATGCCCCCAGTATCACAGTACAGTGCACCAAATCCACAGTGGCCACAATCAATGCCTCAAATGATGGTTCAACCACAACAACAATGGTCCCAACCAATTTTCCCAATGCCAAATCGGCAGCAATAGTGGAACCCTACCAACTGGAGCCAACAGCCAATAGTTCAAACAGGAGCTCAGAATCAGAATCAGAACAGAGATCCCTCTGCACCAGCCCAACCTATTTATGCAGTGATTACAGAGACTCCTCAAAACCCTACTGCCAGTGCCTCAGGAGGAGAAAGCTTGAAGGATTATTTATCCAACTCAGTTGCAAATATCAAAAAGGAGTTGATGGATGTGATTATAGAGCAGCTACAGACGGGGAAAGTGAATACTGCTAGCATATCCAACGTTGCAGGAGCAGGAAGAGATGTGATGCGATCAAATACTTGGTGTGGTAAGTGTCATCAAGTAGGCCATTTAACCACTGAATGTACACGAAAACCAACCATTCCTGGAGCCTTCTGTTCCTACTATTTGCGGAAGAACCATACAAAGGATATTTGCTCTCTGAAGGAGATGCATGATAGGAGAAGGAAGAAAGAAGACGCAAGATTCAACTTGCTGGAATCCAAAATGACAACACAGGATATTGGACCAAAGCCTAGGGAGTTTGGTCCTAATTTTGGACCCAGAAGATTTCCATCCCAAAGTTACAGAGGAAGACAGTCTGGTAGTGGTCAGAGATCAGAAGTGGAGTGTTACAGATGCGGAGAAAATGGACAAATTTCACCAAATTGTCCAAATCCCAGAAGGTCAGTGGATTATAAGCCCTTAAGCAGTCGATGCAAAGGAGAAGGCCACACTGCAAAAGACTGTCCAAGCCCAGCCCCAGTGAAAAACAGTGCTACTGATAGTCTGGCCGAGGCCCAAGAGCCTACCTCCAATTTAGTGGAATTGGAAGTTGCTGCCATCACGCGTGCAAAGAAGAAGGAACCACCTATCCAGAAAGAAAATAATATTCCTACCAGAACAGTGAAGTTCAATCTTCCAACAGAAGAACAGAACAGAACAGAGCCTGACAGTGTCGTACAGAGCACTACAGTGCCACAAAGAGTCACAGAGACAGTTCTAGAGACAGGACCAAAGGTCCAAGAGATAGAAGAGGAGGAAGTGCCACAAGTGGCAAAAGAAGTCCCCATGATGCCCCTGTTGGAAGAAAAAAAGAAAATGAAAATGGGTGTTGCCCCATTCCCTAACCGGTTAGAGAAGCCAACGGTTCCTATTAAGGAATACAATTTGGTCAGAGATCTAGATACCTTTAAACCAAACCTCACATTCCGACAATTGTTGATGTTGTCTCCCAATTACCGAAAAATGTTCAAGAGTATACTGACAAGAAGACGTGGATTAAGAATTGCTCCCTCAATAGCAACAAAGTCCAACACCCACCCCTAGAGTCTGTAAAAGAAGTGGATGTGGCTAATGCCTTCCTAGATCCGGGTACCCCAGAGACTGATGTGTGGATAGAAGGCTGCTTTATTGTAAATGCACTGATTAATGGTGGCTCATCAATGAACATTATGATGGATGTGACAATGAAGGATCTAGGCCTACAAGGTGTGCAACCAACCCAATGGCTCATCAGACTGGCATATCAGAGCAGAATCAAGCCTTTGGGCATTCTCCCATATGTGAAAACTACAGTGGCTGGAAAAGATTATTGGCTAACCTATCTGGTAGTGAAGCCAAACTCTTATGGTACATCCTACCCCCTGTTACTGGGCAGACCATGGCTTTTTGAAGCCAGAGCAAGGACGGATTGGTTCAAAGGAAACTTGACCTTGGGTAGAGGACCCAATAAAGTGGTGCTGAAGCTATATGGTGCTCAAAAAGGACATGGATCCACCTCCTTGGAATTATCTTCTAACTCCCCCAATGAGGCTACAGATGGAACATCAGCAGACGAAGATGCTATCAAACAGATCCTTCTTAAGAAAACAGTGGCACAGTCCCTGACAGTGGGCACTGTAAGCCAACTTCCTCAAGATGCAAAGTCCTTGTCAATGGGCGAATACTTCCTATCTGAACCAGGAACTCCCTCCAAAATCACTTCTGACAATGAGATAGAAGTATGGATGTACTGCTCTCCCTGTTACATGGCCATAGCAGAGCCAATGACAAAGGCAGAAGGCAAAGCAGAGGACATGCTCTTCTCTTACAAAGCGCCTACAGAGGCAGAGCCGGAGTCTAAAGAGGATGATGATGAATCTGAAGAAGGCAACTTTGAAAGCAAGACAGAAGAAACCACTCCACCCACAGAAGGCATAGATGAGGAGGGAGTTCCAGAAGCTTCAGAAGCAGAAGACTCCATGTTGTGGGACAAAATGGCAATGGTACCCTTTGGATTAGTAAATAGATCTTTCCATAGGCAAAGCCTATATAAGAAGTGGATCAAGCAAAATAAGCCGTCTTTTATCAGTGGTTCTTGTCGCACCCATCCACACTTGTCAAGAAAGGATGATGATGATGCTCCTTGTCAACAAGTACCAATCCCAAGGCCACAACAGAATTCCAAGAGCCCCTGTTTTGTAACATTCCTGGATGCATCCTCTGAAGAGGAGTCCTCAAGCTCTAAGATAATCAACATTCAAACCAAAACCGAGACAGTGCTGATCCCATTTCACCATTTCAAGGGGCAACCTAAGTCCTTACTGCAAGAAGACGTTGGGTCTAGTGGGACATCAGAAGAGGACACCACCCCCTTGAAGGAGTTGGGTCTAGTGGGACATCAGAAGAGGACACCACCCCCTTGAAGGAGTCAGATCTGTACCCAGAAGCAGTCCATGGGACCTTCATCCGTGAAGTAGAAGGTGAAAGGTAGTTAACCTTTGTGGATGCAAATGGCACTGAACGCCACTTGAAGGTGGGTAGCAGCCTACCAGAAGAGGAGTTGTCAACCTTGTACAACTTGTTGAAAGAGAATTTGGACGTGTTTGCATGGTCTTACAAAGACCTAAAGGGGATTGATCCCACAATATGTCAGCATCATATTAATTTAGAGCCTGATGCCAAGCCGGTACGGCAACGACAGAGGCGAATGAATCCGAATTATTCCACATTGGTGAAAGCAGAGCTATTGAAGCTTTTGGAAGTTGAGTTCATCTATCCAGTGGCAAATAATGAATGGGTCTCACCCATCGTGGTTGTACCCAAGAAGAATGGCAAGCTTCGTATATGTGTGGATTTCTGCAAGTTGAATTCCAAGACGAAGAAGGATCACTTTCCTATCCCTTTCACAGACCAACTGTTGGACATAATGGCAGGACATGAGCTTTATTCCCTTCGTGATGGATTCAGTGGATACAACCAAGTGCAAATAGCAGAAGAAGATCAGTCCAAAACAACCTTCACCACAGAATGGGGGACCTACGCTTACCGAGTGATGCCGTTTGGACTCTACAATGCCCTTGCTACCTTCGAGCAAGTCATGATGGCCGCATTCCAAAATCATCTGCATGACTTTATTGAGGTATATTTGGATGACTTCTATGTCTATAGTTTGATCCGTGAACACTGGGGACATTTGGAACAATGCTTTGACCGATGCCGGGAGTATGGGATCTCCCTCAACCCCGACAAATGCATCTTTGGGGTCTCTTTTGGAGTTCTGTTGGGCCACATTGTCTCTGCACAAGGGATATCAACAGACCCTACAAGGATCGAGAAGATCGCAGCTCTGACAGCACCCACCAACCTCAAACAGTTGAGGGGATTCCTAGGCCATGTGGGTTACTACAGAAGGTTCATAGCCCATTTTGCAACAAAGGCAACCTCCTTGCACAAGCTTCTGAGAAAAGATGCAAAGTTTATGTGGACGGAAGAATGTGACAAATCCTTCAATACTCTGAAGCAGTGTCTGATTGAGGCACCCATTCTGCAACCTCCTGATTGGAAGAAGGAGTTTCATGTACACACCGATGCATCAATTGAAGGGCTAGGTTCTATCCTATGCCAAAAGGGCCCCTCGAAATTAGATCAACCGATCTATTACGCAAGCCGAAAAGTCACTGATAGGGAACGGAACTATACAATGACAGAGTTGGAGTGCTTGGCAATGGTGTTTGCCCTAGAGAAGTTTCACCACTACCTATTGTCTACCCACTTTAAATTTTATGTGGATCATGAGGCCCTATCCTTCCTGATGAACAAAGAAGATGTGAAAGGATGAATGATGAGATGGCTCCTTCTATTCTAGGAGTTCGACTTTGAGGTAATTACCAAACCTAGTCGTTCCCATGTTCTGGCTGATCATCTGTCGCGTATCCCACAGACTGCAGACGAGGAGCAAGATGATTCAGACCTCCCTGATGCTTTCCTATTTCTAGTAGAAACTGTAACCCCCTGGTATGCAGACATTGCCAATCTGATGGCAACCCAACAGTACCGTCCTAGCATTTCTAGTTGGGAAAAGAAGAAGCTTATGTTAGAATCAGCCCCCTACACCCTGTTAGGCGGTGCACTATACAAGAAAGGCAAAGATGAAGTGCTCAGAAGATGTGTTGGAGTAGAGGAGATTGGGATTGTTTTGAAGGCTTGCCATGACGAGCCATGTGGAGGCCACTTCGTAGGAGAAGCGACAGCCAGGAAGGCTCTGTTAGTAGGTTACTGGTGGCCGACCATTCACAAGGATGCATATGATTACTGTAAAAGATGTGATGCTTGTCAGCAAATGGGGAAACCCACCAAAAAAAGTGCCATGCCACTACAACCTATTCTTCCTTTGAAGCCATTCGAGAAGTGGGGGATTGATTTCGTGGGTCCCATTGATCCACCCACCAGAGGAAAATAGAACCAATACATCCAGGTATGTACGGATTATGTCACAAAGTGGTGTGAAGCTAAAGCCCTAAAGCGGGACGATGGTAACAGCATGGCTTGTTCATGTATGAGAATATCATCACCCGTTTTGGCAGTCCCCTAGAGCTGGTAAGTGATAGAGGCACTCATTTCATTAATAAAGTCATGGAAGAGTTGACAGAACTGTATAAGATCCGCCATCGCAAGTCCACTCCTTATTACCCTAGAGCCAATGGCCAAGTCGAAGTCACCAATCACATCCTCTGCTCAATCCTGACAAGAATAATTACCGCACATCGTCGTGATTGGGATGATTGACTTACAGAGGCCCTCTGGGCGTACCGAACATCCCATAAAGCAGCAACAGGACAGACCCCTTTTCAGCTGGTGTATGGTACAGAAGCTGTTTTCCCTATTCAAATGGAATTGCTCTCTTTGCAAGTGGCTATCAAAGAGCGTTTGGGGGACGATGATTCACTACAATGCTGTCTCCTGCACTTGGAATGTTTGGACGAAACTCGCAGGATGGCTCTACAGTGCATGGAAGCCACGCAAGCTTGATGCAAGGCCTACCATGACAGTTTCATCAAGCACAAGGAGTTCAGAGAAGGTGATTTGGTCCTAGCCTATGATTCACGATTTGGCAAGTTTCCTGGCAAGCTTCAACAGCGGTGGATGGGCCCATATAAGGTACTTGCTGTCAATCCTAATGGCTCTATCCAAGTGCAGACCGTTGATGCCTCTAATGATCTCTTCCTGATCAATGGATATCGCCTCAAGAAGTACTTCCCTCCTTGGGGATCTTGACAATCACGGTCACCTAATCCTTTGCCCCGTTGGCATGGCACTGTCACTCTTATGATGCTACTTCTGATAGCCATTCTTCAGCCACTCCTGATGAGGTGGACGCAACCCTCTGTCCCCTCAGCCCCACCTTCCAGCCCTGATCTCTTATCCTCTATTTTCCACCAGTGGCAGTGGTGAGGTGGGTTCTGACAAATGGTATTTCCACCATTCCCTTGCTTAATTCGAAAAAAACAAGGAAAAAAATATACATATCGGTCATGGGAGAAAAGGACTTCGGTCCCTGTCATGCCGACCTATCGAGAAACGGTGGAGACACCCTCGGGAATAGGAGAGAAAACAAAAAAAAAACAACAACAAAACAAGAAAAAAGAAAAGAAAAAAAAACAAAGAAAATAAGAAAAGAAAAAAAATTGTTATGGGAGAAAAGGAAGAAATTCCATATTATAGCAGGGCTCGTTCCAAGAAAAGGTGGTTAACACCCTTGGGCGGGAAGCTGGCTGTGGAAAAGGTGGCAACACCCAACAGTCCAGAAAGTGGATTCATCAATTGACATCCCCAGGATCTAGTTCCGAAGCTGCCTCCCTTGGTACGCTGTGTCCTGTGCCTTTCTGCAGAGTGTTTGACAATCCTCTAGCAGACGCCATGTTCCTATCTAACCCCACGTTCGATCTGATGGCTACCTCCCTGGGTACGCCTCTTCAACAAACTGACCACACGATCTTCATCGACAAGCAATCGAGTGACGTGAGCTTTCATCCTAACCGGATGGGAAAGTGAGTATGGTTGCCCTCTGTAACTATCAACAAAGAGTGAGACAGAGGGTGGGGCGAGTGACCAGTCTTTTCCCTTCAAATCAAATGAGAGGTGAGAAGTGTGAATGGAGTGTTGCACGCACGAGATGGGCCTCTCAATTCACAAAGCACGATTTGTTTCTGTGCACTGCACCATAAGGCTCCCTGGCCTTCCTTCTCGCACCGTATGCCGGCATAGGGTAGGATACACAGTTGCACCATCAAATGTGCACACGGCATACAACATTTGCACAAGTGACCATGAGGATTACATCAATGGGTTTCATACAAGGGCTGCCCTCTGTAACTATCAAACGAGCGTGAGACAGAGGGTGGGCTGAGTGTGACTGGAGTTTCTTCAATCAATTATCGAGAGGTGAGATTGAGGGACGTTACAACCTTTGGCGCAAGGTATTTTCTCTTTTCCCTATGCACCCACGGGGTGGGTTTCTGCCATCATCACAGGACACATCACCCTGTTCTATACACTGCACTGTAAGGCTCCCTTGCCTTCCTCCTTGCACCTATGCCAGACGGGTTGGACGCACTAATGCACCATCAACTATGCACCTTGGCGTACTCCTTTGTACCATTCCTTTGTCAATTCCTAAACCGGGTGTGAGATATGGGTTTCAATCATTATTCATCAAGTGATGTCCGTAATGGGGCGAGTGACTGTTCTCTCATCCCATTTGAGTGCTGTAAGCTGAGTGACTCTCCTTCATCAGCAACACCGATTCGACGAAATTCATCCACCAGCTACCTCCCTGGGTGTTGCTGCGTGGTCCCTGCCACGAGAGATGTGTGTTGTGAAGATACCTCGGTACCTCCTGCAGAGCCGACAACGACACAGGAAGTGCCATCGACAGTCAACCTTGATTCTTGACAACATGGGCTAAGTTTTTTTAACCCTACACTTTTTGTTGTCAATGATGTTCATTTTTTAAGTGTGGGGACGTTAGCGGATGGTCTGTCGTGTGGTATTAGGTCCATGTTGCTTGGTCAACCCTATCCGTTAAGGTTTTAAGTGTGGGGACGCATCCCTGCGCGTCTACATTGCATACGACCCTGGATATGCCTCACTTTGCTCATGCATGTCCGCCATGACTTTTTGTTATACTCTTGGGTCCCTTCCCCGCCCACCCGTCCACTGTCACCCCTCCCTTGGGGATGTTCCTCCTCCATTTTCCTTTCTCCTTTATTTTGTTGTGTTTCTAAGTGAACGCACCTTACGTTCCGCCAAATTCCAATCTAAACTTATAGCCCTGTTCGTCCCTTCAAACTGACCATTTTTCTTTTTACCTACCCCTGTTCTGATGCACAGTTTTTGAGTTATTAATTTTTGACGAGTTTTGCATACATTAGACGGTTTTCCATGTGAACGTGCTTTTCTTGCTTCAGACCCGTGATCTGACATATAGCCCTGACAACCACTTTCTCCCTGCCATTTTTCCTTTTTACTCCGTGTCATTCCGATGCACGTTTTGTCCAATATTAATTTTTGCGGTTTCTCGGGACCTTTTCATGCGTCTTTTTGATGTTTTTCCATGTGAACTTGCCTTGTTTGCATTGGAATTCCAATTTGACTTGACAACCGTGTTCTCCGTGACTTTCCCTACATTTTTCCCTTTTTCTCCCCCTCTTTTGACTTTCGAATTTTTAATTATTAATTTTTAAAAGTGTTTTTGAGTGTCTTTTTGGTATTTTTTGCATGTGAACGCCTCCTAACCCTATCAGAATTGCGTTTTAATGTGACAGGCTTGTGAAACTCTGTCCCCCGCACAGTTCTTGTTTTTGCTGCCCCCTGTTCCGATGAACCGATCTTTTGTTATTAATTTCCGACCTCGTTTTCGTGTGTCATTTTTATGTTTTTTCCATGTGAACGCATCCTCTCGCGGTCGAAATTGTGTTTTGACGTGATAGGGTTGTTGGGCGCGTTCTTCTGCACATTTTTCCTTCTTTCCACTCTACATTCTGGTGAGTGGATTTCCTGAAATTAATCCCCGTATGTGTTTTTGGGGCTGTTTTTCATGTTTTTTGCATGTGCACGCCCTTTATTTCCCCCAGAACCCAAGTTGACCTTTTCTCCTATCTTCCCCTTGTTGTTTGGTACATTTTTTGTTTTAACGCTATTTCGTTTCGACGATCAGATTGTGAGATATTAATTTTTCTTTATTTTCACGTGTTTTGCGCGACTCGTCTCGCACGTGACTGCCTGCATTTGTGGTTTTACGCATCTTGCCATGCCCGATCGTGTACGCGCCCCCATGCTTCCGTCCCGATGCCATTCCAATCCCGCCATTGCAAATTTTTTTGCCCCGCCCCGTGAACACGTGCGGGACGGGGGGCGCGCCCTTCTTTTAATTCATTTCTTTATTATTTTAACACCCTAACACCATCTTTATTATTTTTCCAACAAAGAAAACCTTTAATATTTTTTAAAAAACAAACAGAAAATTCCATTTTACCCCCCTCCTGCGTCCGTTGAAACCACCTCCCCCCCTTCCCTCTTCTCTCTCCTTCTTTCTCTCTCTCTTCTTCTTCTTCTTCTTCTTGTCTTTTTCTCTCTCCCCAAAACCCCCTCCCTCTCTCTCCCCTCCTTCTGATTCCTACTCCCTTCTTCTCCTTCATCCTCCCTCCCCTCCTCCTTCCCCCACCTCCTCCCTCTATCCTCCTCCTCCTCTTCCTTCTCCCTTCCTCCTCTCCCCCCTCCACCCTCCGCCAAGGCATTGACCCCCCGCCCGCACACGCTGACGCCGCCACCTGGCCTCTGACACCCGCCACCTGGCCTCTGACACCCGCCACCTGGTCGCCGTCAGGCCCTCCTTGGCCGCTGCCACCAGAACCACATCGCCGCCACCGCCTAGGCATTGACGCCCGCCACTGGTTGCCGTCGGCTCCACTTGGCCGCCGCCCTGCCGCCTTCTTCCTCCTCCTCCACCTCTTCTTGCTCTCCTCCTCCTCTCCTTCTTTTATCTCTCACCACCCACCCTTCCCTCCCACCTCCTCCCCCTCACGGCGCCTCCCTTTTCCCAAAACCCCCCCCCCCCCCCCCCCCCCCCAACCGAACCACCCTTCCCCCTAACCATAGTTCCCCCAACCCTCCTAACCACAGCCACCCCCCCAACCTCCCCCTCATAAGCCCCTTCCCCCCCCCCCCCCCCCCCCCCCAAAAGCGTAGAATATACAACATTAATTTTAAAAAACAACACAAACACCCGCACCCCCTTCTAGGCCCCCTGTCACACGCAGGGTGTGCACGTGGTGGCTAT
This sequence comes from Lygodium microphyllum, assembly GCF_053477565.2. Taxonomy (NCBI): domain Eukaryota; kingdom Viridiplantae; phylum Streptophyta; class Polypodiopsida; order Schizaeales; family Lygodiaceae; genus Lygodium; species Lygodium microphyllum. The sequence continues at coordinate 9,260,160 of NC_141151.1, forward strand.
TCGCATGTGGGCCTGCCACACCATTTCTGCATGTTCGTGATCGTGTTCGTGCTTTGTTTTACCGGCCGTTCACGCGCCAGGACGCGCTTCCGCCTTGTCCGTGCGGTGGTGTGCTGCAGCCAACCGTTCACACGCAGTCCTTATCAGCTGTTCACACGCAGCTGGGTACTATCCTTTTAATTTAAAATCCCAAAAAACCCTAAAAACACATTTAAAAATTCAAAAAAAATCCCAAAAAAATCCCCAATATTTTTGCAAACAATTGACATATTTTTCCAAACTAAAATATAAAAAAATTTACAAAAAAAAGTCAAAAATTAAAATTCTTTTCAAAACCATGAAAACTTTTTTTTAATGCCTTAAAAATTCATAAAAATGCCGAAATAATGTCAATTTTTTTTTTAATTCTACAAATTCTTTTGTACATTTTGCCAATATTTTCTCATTGAAAATGCTTTCCTTAATTGGCAAAAGTATTAATTGGAGCCAAAATCCTAATTTTTTTTAAAAAAAAATTCAATGAAAAAAATCATTTTTAATCCCACAAATGAGCTTTAAAAAAAGAATTAAATCCGATCACCTTCTTTACACTTGATGCTCATGATTAGTTGCTGAAATTTCATATCCACATCACTTTAAAGAAAAAAAATAAACAAACAAACACATCAAAACACACTTTTTTTTATAAAAAAAACAAACAATACAACCAAACCAAACTTTTAAAAAAAAAAAAAACAAAAACAACCCAGAAAACCAAACAATCATAATCTCAAATCCCAATCAATCCAAACCCCCAACATCTCCATTTTTTTTCTTTGGTCACACGTCGCATTTGTTTTATTATTTCTTTTTGGTCAATGTGTTAGTTATTTTTTCGTTTTCCTGTACGACAGGACGACTAGTCTTAGTCGACCTTTTGTCAGTTTTGTGGATTATCGGTGGATTGCGTCTCTCCCTTTTCGAGGCCGTCGTCTCAGACTTTGCAGACAGACCCACACATTGCTAGGTTTTTTCTCTGTTTCCCTCTCTCACGTTGCACCATAACACACATTTAAATTGTAATTAAAATCAATTGACCGTTGCACATACACAAAATTAACAGATAGCACTTCATAATATTGTAATAAAACGCACCCGAACGTTAATTGTAAAAGGAACCCTGCCGTTGCACAAGCACCTTTGCACCATAACCCACTTAATTTTTGTAAATTAAAACCCATTCACCAATGCACACGCACACGCGTTTCAGACACATTAACTTGTAATTAAAATCAACCCCCGAAGTCACGCATGCATGCACTCAAGTGCCATAGATCATGTAATTATAACAATGAACTGCATTAGTAGAGACCCAGTCAAGTAAAGTCTTGTCAAGTTTGAGAGGGGCTGGGCTACGTTTCCGACTCACCATGCATTAACGGATTAAACATTAATAATGAACTATGCTCAATTGATTATTTAAACAAAATGAGTCGTTAGTTTCACCCATCCACTTCACCGCACTGTAGAACCCTGAACGTTTACGGGGATTGGGTTTTCTTGGTCAAAGATGTCAGTCATATCTGTTCATGTCTATTTTACTAGTCCGAGTCTGTGATTCTGTTTTGAGTCTGGTCAGTGTCTGGGTTACGGTATGTGTGACACTTTTGTTTTATTTTGTGTGCTTGATTACGGGGTTTTGGGTGTCTGTTTGTACTGCATATTCACCAAGCTTTCGGTCGCATATGTGCGTAGGTCATGTTGAATTTTCGGTAGGATGTGGTTTGCTTGGGATGGTTTAGTCCAATCAGTCTTGTCCTAAATCTTTCTTCTGTCGATGGTCTCAGTGGTGGTTTTGTTTGTGGGTTTTGCAGGTTTTCTCTTTTATTCCTGGTTTGTGAGTGTGGTTTTTGCTATAGTCTGAATGGCATCATCTTCTTCTTCTCCCCCTCCGATTGTGGTACAGCATGTTCCCCTCGCAGTCCATGATTATTCTCTCCTTCTAGAGGCGGATTGCATCCGACGTGCAGGCCTCAGACCATTTGTTGCCCTTACATTGCCGTCGGTAGATGAGAAGCTTTGTTACTCCTTCTTGGCTTCTTATAAAAACCAGTCTGACCTAGTTTATAACTGTATCTTCTGCTTATCTACAGCTAATATCCATGAAGCGCTGTGCTTGCCCCTTTCTGCTTCCTTTGTGCCCGGCGGTAATAACCAGTTACTTACTGCTGAAGAGATAGTTACGCTCTTAAAGAAGGAAACTTCTACCCCCTTGCTTCTCAATCAACTTATTAACAATTCAGGGGTCTCTATTGCTCCTATCTCTTCTCCAGTATGGAAGCAGTTATGTCAGTTCCTCCAGGACCGATTTATGACGAGTAAGTCAACTTCTAAGTATCTTTCCAAGGAACTATTCACAACTTCTGTGTGAAGATCCTAGAGGGTGTTAAGTTCAACTGGGCAAGCTTCTTACTATCCAAGATGGATCAACATTTCCAGCGTGTACGGAAGGGTCAGATCATTAATGTTTCATATGGTGCTTTGTTACAGTGCATTATCACTTTTGCACCTCCTCCTGGTGGTGTGCCAGTGCTTGATTCTGTTCCTTTACTGCCGCAGCCTCCACCATTAGTCCCTTCCCCTCCACCTATGCAACCAAATTCAGAAGATGAGGAGTCCCCTGTTATATTTTCTCACAAGAAACGCCTTCGTATAAAGGGTCCTTCCAGCCCTCTTGTACTTGCTTCCCCTGTACCCGCACCTGTTCCTGCTGTGTCTAGTAGTGCCCTTCCTTCTTTCCTCTCCTGTCCTAATTTATTTTCAGCCCAAAAGGAAGGACAAATTGATCAGCAGATACCTTCATCCTTACATACTATATTATCTAGACCTATGCTTTCACAGCTAGTTTCAAATGTCCAGTCCACTCTGGAAACCTCCCTTACCTAAGACTTGAATGTTTATGTGGGGGATGTCATCTTACAGGCAGTCATGTATGTGCACTCAGTTGAGCTCCTGCTAGCAGATAGTTTGAAGTATTATCATGAGCAGACGTCTTGGTGTAAGGGACATGCTTGGTATCCACCTTTGGAGGCTGATGCTTTGGAACCTCGTTGTCTTTGGAGTGTTTTCCATAAATCTGATATCCAGCCATTACAATCTCAGTTGTTGAGCTTTATTACTGATCATCCATTATTTACTGATTCCTTTTTCCAAGACCTTAATTTCCGTTGTTCTATCTATCCTTTGGATCCTGGTGATCTCCTTTCTTATTCTCTTATGGCGTATCATTTCCCTTTTTATATTTCCCTTCTTTCCTCAAGTCCTGATACCATTCCGCTTTTATCTTTTATCCCTTCTGGATTTCCTCATATCCCTGTTTTTACTATCTGTCCTTTTATTGCTGATCCTACATCATCACCTACCCCTTCTGACCCTCCACCTTCTGTTCCTCCTATTCCTTCTGTTTTCTCAGTGGATTCCCTTCGTACCTTTTTGTTGAATTCTCCATCTTTGCCATCTTCCTTATCCCTTCATTTGCCTTCCTTTTATGATTTATCTTATCCTCCTTTACAATGTTCTCCTCTTATTCCATTGCCCCCTTCATCTGATTGAATCAATCTTCCTCCCTAGTCAGTGCTAGATACTCCAGGATATGACAGTGACATACTCCGTCGAAGACAATGGACGCTACATGATTGTGTGACAGGACTAGTATTTAATTGGCCTCTCATTCCAGGGTCCTAGGATACTTCTGCAGCATGTTCGAACTCTTACCTTCATTTTGCCAAAGTGCATGTTACTTCTGAGAATACCATTGTTCACCTTGCAGCTCATCTTTGTTGGTATCTTGCTTTCATGCATCAGCAGTCAAAGCTGAATATTCGAAAGAGTATCCCTCAGTTGCTCATCAATCCAAATGTAGACGTGAATGTTGCTCAGATGGATGTTCTGTACTACTTTGCACAAGTCTTTCCTACCAGGTTCCTCATCTTACTGGAAAGGATGTGTTGCTTACAGTTCCTCCAGAATGTGCCTCAGCATTTTGTTGATGAGAGTAAAGCTTTGGAGCGTTTAAAGCTTAGTATGCAGTTTAAGAAGAAATACCTTCATCCTACTTAGTAATGGAGCTTTTTCCTCATTGTATCATTCCTCCTTTATTAATGGAAAATTTCTTTTTGCTCTCCAATTTTTGGGGATCCATGCCATTCAGACTATATTTGTATATGGGTATTTTTTTGTATTGGGTGATGTTTTTTTCAATTGTGTGGAGCTGATGAAGATGAAGCTGTGAAGATTGATGCAGTTGGTTATCACATGGTTGTAGTTGCAGATTTGGATGCAGAACTCTTATATCCTTTAATAGTTTGAGTTATTTTGGTTTTTATCATATTGGAATGGTTTTTTTTTTTGTGTTATTGGTTTTCCTTTCATATGTGTTTCAGATCCAGGTTATGAAGCTGATATGTTGGGGTCGTGATCAAAGTGGGTGATTTATGCCGAATTGAATATTCTTTTTAGCAGATCATAGAGCTTTTATTCTTCCATTTTCTTAGGTCACGAGGACGCTTCCTTATTAAGTGTAGGGATATGTTGAGTGTGGAAATGATTGGTTTTTGGGTTGATTTTTTGTTGTTTTTGTTGCTAAATGGTTGTTTTTGGTGGTTGATTGTTTGAGTTTAAAGATGTTTTAAAGTGTTTGGAGTGGTTTGAGTATGTTTGAAAGGGTTTATGTTGGTTTTTGATGAAATATGTTGTTCTGAAGAATTCTATAATTCTCTCTGTATGGTTCTGTAAGTCCTGATTTTCTTCTGTTTTGTTCTGTTTTGGTTCTGTTTTGGTAGTAGAGATGGTTGAATGGATGTTTTGAGAGATGATCGAAATGGTGTTGTTCTGTGGTCTGTTCTGTTTGTTTCTGTTGAGTGTTACGATGGATGTATGGATGTTTTGGGAAGTGTTCTTGTCTTAGGAAAAGGATGAATGGAAGCTCTATTCAAGTCAAAAGAAGTGAAGAAGTAGCTGATGAAGATTTACAGAAGGTTACAGAAGGATAGTGACAAAAGCTAGATCTCACAGGACACTATGAAGTCTCTGGTGCCCCTTCATATCAGACATACCTCTTGGGAGGTGCATCCATGACCTAAGAAGGATTATTGAGGGTTATTATGAGAGTATCGTAGTGAGGATATGATGTACTATTGATAGAGAGAGAGAGAGAGAGAGAGAGAGAGAGAGAGAGAGAGAGAGAGAGAGAGAGAGAGAGAGAGAGAGAGAGAGTCAAATATAGTCAAATCTATCGAAACAGTGTAACTGTATATGAGAGATTGAGAAAGAGAATTATGAAGATATTGAAGATGAATAATATGTGATTGATTTCCATTCAAAGATGGTGTATTCTCTTGTGTTCTTTGTTCTATTGATGGATTTTGTGAAGATGTTGAAGATTATGGTTGATTCTATCAAATCCGTGGGAGATATCTACTATGATGCTGCATGAAGAATTGTTGTTTTCTTTGTCTTGATAATCAGAAGAATGAAATAAAATCTTGTTGATGTTACAAGATAGATTTTCTTGCAAGAGAATTCCCTTTTCCTAGGTGTTCCTCTTGGGGCTCCACCGTGATCTTGTTTAGATCCCTATAATCAATACAGATCCTGAAAGATCCATCTTTTTTCTTCACCAACAAGACCGAAGATACATAAGGTGAAGAACTAGGTTCAATGAATCCCATTTCAAGAAGCTCCTTGATTTGCTTGGCTACTTCTTCACGCTCACACTTAGACAATTTATAGGGTGGCTTATTAATTGGCTTTGAGTTGGGCTCCAAATCAATTGGGTGATCTACTGCTCTCTTAGGAGGCAATGAAGTAGGTACTTCAAACAAATCCTTGTACTCCTCATGAAGAGATTTCAAAGCTAGATGATTTGCCAAATTTGTGAACTGATCTTCAACCTCTTTATTTAGGTACAAAAAAAATTATGTGAGTGCCTCTTGTACTCCTTCTTGAGTTGTTGAATGGTGATAAGGTGATAATCTGATTTACTAGAGATTCCCTATAAATGGATGAGTTGTCCATCAAAGATAAACTCCATATATAGTTGTGAGAAATCCATGGTAATTTTTCCCAATGTCATCAACCAATCACACCCGAGCACAATATCTATGGGCCCCATTTCCAAAGTTATCATGTTTACTTTTGCTTCATAATTTTCAACTGGCTGTAAAGAAACCCATGGGCATATTTGAGTGTTGATAGACAACATACTATGAACCTTGGCTTTTGTATTTTTGTATACACACTTTGTTGCATGATTAGCTGTATACTTTTTCTCACATTTGAAGCATGGGCCTTTTTCCTTCCTTTCTTTGTAGAGGTCCATAGGAATAGACTTTGGATTCATATTGACTGAAATAGATTTATACTTGATGTCCCCTTGTTTAAAATTCACTCTTGGATTGTTTGCTATCCTAAAATTGCTCTGAGGTCTTAAAGCATTGAACAATGGATAACTTGGCTCTCTTAGGTTCCCACTTTGTGTATGATTGTTGCCATAAACATTGCCAACTTTTACCTCTTTTAAAACAATCCTTGGTTGTCATAAAGACGATGCCTAGCTTTACTATTGCAATTCACCATTGTGGATATCATTCTTCTTAGCACAACAATGGGCTATAGTGTGACTTGTTTTGCTACAACAATGAAAAACAATGCCACAATTTCTAGAACCTCTATTCTACCATCTACCTCTTTCTCCAAAGCTCCCCATGTCTCTAAAGTTTTTATAGCCTCTTAAAACATGTATTTCATTGAATTGTTGATTTAACATATTTTACTAGTTATCACCAGCATGTCCCATACAGTGGCTTCTTGAAGAGGATCTGCCATGTCTCCTTCCCAAACTTGAGTAATATGCTTGAACCTATTCACCGCTTCTTTCAGATGAATCACCTTGCATATTGATATCTTTGGTGATCATGAGAGAGAGCAACTCATCAAAATCTAGAAATGGCTTCCGTACATATACAGAAGTGACAAATAATTTTCAAGCTTTCTCATTATTAAGGCCACCCAAAGTAAATGAAATCAAATCATCATCATCAGGCATTGCAACAATCGCTTCCAAAGAATCTACAATGCTCCTTACCTTCAAAACATACTCATTGATAGACATTTTTCCTTTTTTCAAAATATTCAAATCTTTCTTGAGTTGAATCTTCTATGCCTTTGTATTTACTAAAAATATATTCTCAAAGATTGTCCAAGTTACATTTGAAGTTTTCACATTTCTAATATGCCCTAACATAGTGTTATCGAAATGATTGTAGATAGCCAATATATCATCTTTTTGTCCTTTGCATTATTCTGCTATTTCCATGCCTTTAATTCATTTGTAATTGCAGGGTTACTCAAGTATGGCTTCATTTCTTCTCCTAAAATGAACTCATAAAGACCTTTGCCAATAAGGAACTTCATCACACGAAACTTCCATGATGGGTAGTTGACCTTGTCTAGCTTCTCAATGATAGGGTTTTCACTACTCTTTATCATTATTACAAAATTAATATAAAACAACAAGTGAGTATTCTACAACCTTTCATAACAAGTGCACAGTAAAACACCAAACATCCCTTTTCAGTGATTACTCAATAGTACATGTAATCTACACTTATTTGTAAATAAAATTGTATTTGCTTCTTGGTAAACACCTCAGAACTTATAGATTCAAAATCTATAACCTGTGCATCTACTTTCGGTTGACATAGCCGAAATCACACTATACTTTGAAACTTCTCTCCACAACCTTGTGGGTCTAAAAAAGGCCTGAAACAGCCTCAAATGGCTCAAAAAGTAGTGGCTATTTACAAAATATACATTTCTCTATTCGCACACTAAATCTCACAACAATCTAATATTTTTGCTCTACCCTACTTCTAGTGCCTCCACAAGCACTATTCAAGAGAAAGAGTAGAATATAAGAGCTTCTTACACATTGATTGCTTGCTCGAATCCTTGTTTCTTCTCCTTCACTTCAATCTTTAAAACCAGTCTCTCTTAGTGGCACATGTCACGAATCGTGTGATAGGAAGACTCGCTTGAGTTGATATGCCAAACACACTCCATACACATAAGAGGAAGCTTGCTCAAGAACACAAGAAGAGAGATCGATGCCAAAACATTTTCTTGTTGGTTTTTTCTTTCTTCTTTTTCTTTTTACAGAATACAATATATACAAAGTATAGATAAGACACAACATAAAGGAAAGTGGTCTACTAAGTCAAACAATGCATAAATTATTGTACTAATTGATTGACACTCTAACTATGCCAGCTATAGGTAGGTGCCACAAACTAAATATGATAAGTGATAATTCAGTGGCTATGTGAGGATCATAATAACCACTAATGTGCTAAGTATAGACGTGTGGACCCATCTAGCTAGGTGGTTCATCATCAATGTCTGTATCTATTGAGCTTGCTATCTCAACAACAAATACCCCCCATCTAGTGGCAAAGATATTCTTTGGTTTATCATCTGAGTGGACTTACACCACTTGATTATATCTTGAAAACCTATCTAAGAAGCTATAAGATCTCTTCCTTGTTGCTACTTTTTTGTTCATATGATTAGCATATGGTAATGGATAGTGATTTCTTTTGGTTTTGCAATATTTAGCTTATTGTAATTAATACATACACAAAATTTTCATTTCATCTTTAGTACCATGACAATTGATGATACCCAATTTGTATACTCTATCTCTTCTCTTAGTAACTTATCAATCTCCTTCTTGACATGATGGGTGTATTGAGGATTCATTGGATATAAGGTCATTGGCTTGACGTGCTTGGCATCATCATTCCATGGAATCATATGGGTGAGAACTTACGGTGAAATGTCCTTAAGGTTAGAATAGTTCTAGGCAAAACCATCTTCGTATTCCTTCAAAGAGTTAAGAGTTATTCCTCAATTTTACATTAATATCCTCATTAATGTAAATAGGCTTAGGGTACTTCTTTGATCTTTGCTAATCCCTCAATGGGTTTATTAGATGTGCATTTGCATTTCACACCCAACAAGATGACTATATGATCACTCTTTCTAAACTTTGTGAATCATGGTGGGAGGACTTGAGGCTTCTTCTAGCTTCGAGTTTCTAACTCCTTAATATTGTGTTTTAAGTGTTTTCACCTTAGGTGGACTAGTCCTTGCTTCCATCTGAGTCTGATTCAAAACTTATCATGATAGTATTCTCCAATACTTTGACTAGGTCATTGTCAACTATGAATACTTAGGGATTTGAATAATAATCATTGAGTTGGTACCTCATTTGTTTGTAATTTAAGACCCTAAGGTATTCGAGCCATTTTAACTGTGAGTTTAGTCTCAGGATACCCACATCAATGAGCAATGTAGGTTTGAGTCCCAGATCTAGATGGGAAACACGTATCACTCATGTGCCCTCTCTAAACAAGCTTTCTCATGGTCTCTCACCCCCTTGAACTCTCATTTCATCAAATCTTACTCACTTAGCTAGCTATGGATAGCTGCCCATGGCTCACCAAGCAAGAAGTATGCCAAAATAGAATAGTCTAAATAGGAGGCTCAACACATTATAGTCTAGATGAGTGTTGTGAGCTCCAGCTCCAATGACTCCACCAACATCAGCATTCGAGCTTTGCACTTCTTGCTCTATCGTCCCTCTTGCATGTGAAGCAAGACCTCTTGCTAGTTTGTCCAAGCCAAGACGGTTCCGCCTTTGATCTCTCTCCCTCCTCCTCTCTCTCTTTCTCTCTCTCTCTCCAGGTCCCTCAAGCTCTCTACACTTGATGCAATAACTCAATCTATGTACCTTTCAATCTAGAAATGAATCCCAAGAAGGTAAGGAGAAAAGATAGAGAAGCAAACATAGAGCAAGATCTAACACACAAGCCCTCACAAGACCTCTCTCCCTACCTTAGAAAGCTCACCTGCACAGAGTACTTAGAGGTGAAGAAACAGAGTAGTGATAGAGAAGTAGATAAGTCTTTGTTACATTAGTCGTGGAATGAGTTACAAATAAGGTTTCTCACCTTATAAATGAAGTTTTAAATTTTTGAAACTTGGGCAAGGCCCTATTCTCTATTGGTGCCTGCCACCCATTCACGTAAAACTCGCCCTCACAGGATCCCTCGACCCTTCAAGTTATCTTTTTCCTACAAGAGGCTAACTTACACACCTGTGCATGATGTAAGGCTTTATAAATAGTCAAACCACAAGGGAGTTGTGGGCAGGAAGGAATGACTACAATTGGTGAAGCATGTGACATTCATGTCTTCCAGCAGGTCTAAACAGTAAGCTGGTGGCATGGTGGCATGTAGAATGAGATGGACCATAGCATATTTGTCAATACTTGTGTTGATTTCAAAGAACAAAGGGTGGAGTCGTCCTTCCTCTAGTGCTCTCTTTTTATTTAATAAGACCAATAGGAGCTTGAGATAGTTACATGTGGCAATGAAGTTTGGCTTCAGGAAAGTTTGAAATGTATCCACAAATCACTAGAAGGTGGGCCAAGTCTCTTTCTTTGAAGTTAAGATAGTCATCCATCCCTATGGCTCTTGCATTATACATTAGCAGGTAGTGATATTTCCCATGGATGTCAAGGTCATAATCCACTCCATGCCTCCTAGGATAAGGTAGAAAATAGGGTTTTCCTCTTTCAACTAATGCAGCACTGTAGAAAGTCATCCATGCCATGTTGCTGGTTTTTAGAATGGATCTTCGTGAGGCTAGTTGTGCCTCAAATCCTAGAACCCTTCTAAGTACTCCCCTAACCTTATCACTCCAATAATGCTCCTCAGTGTGCTATGACCCTGGTTCTTGTAATTTCTGGTCAATCCAGCATTGTCCTAAGGCTTCGCCCAATTTGGATCACCTATTCCATGATACTAACAAGGAGGGTCCGTTTGAGCTTCCCACCCATCATGTCAAATTTAAATTGCATGGGTCTGTCCCCCCTAGCTCAGCTCTTCTCAAGGTGGCAATCTCATCCTCATAGCAAATCGAGGATGTCTCTCTCATCTTCTCCAAGGGGGTATTCGGCACCTCTTGGGGTGTCGCCATGGACCATTCTCTAAGTTCACTTATCCTTGTAAACCTCTTTTCTTTGGGTCTATCAGTGTTCCTAATGAAGTGACTAATCTGACAAATTCATTGTGGCAAGCTGGTCAGAAAGAGTGGTGTCTTCAATATTTGGTATGTTGTACTCCTCCACATCTAATGGCAAGGGAGGGTGACAATGGTGGTTGTTCTATCTCCAAGAAGCCATGTCTGGTTGACTTCTCATCTGAGAAGTCATCTACCTTGAGTTGACACACTACCTCATCTATTGTGGGCTTGTGCTTAGGAAATTATGGCAGAGGTCCCATAGTGTTCTGAAGTGCCTCTCCAGCCATTTGCGATTTTCTTTTGAGGTCTTCTATCACATCTTCTTGTATGTAATGTCCCCATTACTTAGTTTATTTGTGTGTATATGTACTGCAGAATCCCTACAGGATTTATAGAAAGCGGGACTAATTTACTAAAATAGTCTAAAATCTCTAGTAACATGTTTAGATTACTTAAATCCCACTTTAGATGGACCCAAACATATACTGTGACTTATTTTGAAGGGAATAAGTCATCCAAGACAAAAGATGGAGAAAAATGACATAATTTATGAAAATTGTTATTTCTGCCTATTTTTAATGGATTTTTACAATTTTGTTTAAGCTAGCTTGTCGATCATATGTATTCAGATCATTTTGAGTATCCAAAAAACTATATTCGGAGTTCATATGACAAAGTTATGATCCAAACAAGTTGTAGACAGGCATAGGCCAGAAAAAATGAAAATAGTGAAAAAAAAGCATAAGCTTTAAAGCTAAATGCCTTAAGCTTTTATGAAAAAGCAAAGAAAAAACACACATGCGAGGGAGTGGAGAAAAACTATAAAAGGGAGGACAAGGAGGGGAGAAGGGCCATCAAAATCACAAGTGTGTGTAAGGCTTGAGGTTGAGATTTTATCCCTTGCCTTCTTCGATCTTGCCATTGAATTCCAGAGAGAAGGTTTGAGGACATGCCTTAAGCTCCTCGCCTACATTGAAGTTCCAACATCGTGAGTCGCTATGGAGATTGGCTTGAGTTAATCTTAAAGCTTCTCACCTATTTTTGAATATCGACAACAAATTCACATCCCTGCAGCAAGTGACTTCACAAACCCCCGCACGAATTTTGTGCAACATCTAGCTCCATATCAAGAGAGGGAGACAAGAGTAATCTTGACAAGGACGAGACGCCGATCGGGAAGGAGGAGACTCTATTCCGAGAGACGAAGAGACATCATTTCATTCAACCCAAGGAAGGGGATATGCCAAAGATCTCTCATCCTCTTCTACTCTAATCTAAGGAGAGAAGACATTGAAGAACTCTATCCTATTCTATCAATCCGGTTAGAAGTCATACCTCTACTCTCATCCCTATTCCGTCGACTAGAGAGAGAGAGATCATACCTATTCTCTCGTTCTTGCTCTATACTAGAGAAAGAGCTACCCTTGTTCTTACCCTTGCTTGCCAAGCTGAGAGAGAGAGAAATATTTCTCTCCATGAAGCAAAAAGAACCATCCGTGAGGCCTACATCATCGAATCTGGCAATAACCATCATCATCATCATGAGTCCTACACCTTTGCTAGCCGGCATTACTACCATATTCTTCTTCTTCTACGAATCATACTTATGTCATGGCCCTGAAGAAAAAGAATTCAAAAGTGAAAATCACGAATGACCTTACTAATGTGGAAGTAATAATTGGATTTGCGAGCGCACGAGAGTCACTAATAGAGTCACGGGTGCTGATAACAACCATGTACCAATTTCGATACCACAGGTTTTTCTATTCAAATTCAATAGGAATAAGATAAGAAGATCTTATAGGCTAGAAATTGTTATGGGAGCTATGAAAACTTAGAAATCAAGAGAAATCATGAGGGATTTTAAGGTTACCCCCATTGAAAAGAAGACTAGTGAATTCAAGATGAATTTACTAAGAATGAAACCCTCAAGAAACTAGCCAAGGATATAGTTTTAATCTAGAAGCTTTGATAGAAGATTTTAAAGACCGAAAATATCTCTAAGTTAAAGGAACGAACTTAAGGACAAGAAACTTGGTTACAAGAATTGGGAAGTTAGAGACCCCAAAATCTAGATACCCTTAGTTAAATTTCAAGGGGAAGAGTTCATTATGTGAAATTCAAGTGTCGATTGCTACAAAATTAATCATCACTTGAAAGTTGCATGATTGTTTGAAGTCATAACTGCTTGAAGACATCAATCTTGTTTGTGATTTTCTAGATTAGATATCTTGATTGAATTATGTATTGGAACAGATAAAAATTGAGGAGCCCTATACCTCCCCCAAGGATAGGTGCTGAATCCCCATACCAATAGGGGATGTTTTTACCACCGCAGAAGCATGGACTGTCTCCGATGGTGAGAGGTCTCCCAACATGGATCGTATTAAGTAGGAGATGGATAGGGTGCCAGGGGGGACTTTGGCTAGTAAATCCTTTTCACACCTAGGAACTACTTAGTCCCCTGTATGGACCGAGTTCTACTTGGGACACCTATAAGTGCTAGCTATAGGTGGATTTGATCTTGGTGATGTGCAGATGCGTCAGATGAGGTAGCACATGAAATTGTAATTTTTCTCCTGTATGGACAGGAGAACACACATTATGGAACATAATCAATGAATTTGTTTTATTCTGATTGTATGTCCGTGACTAAATTACATAAACGAACAACTGTGCATAAATGGATTTTAATTAATGAAGCTGTTTTTATATGTTTCACGTAATGTGGTAGGTAATTAGATAACTAAGAACTTCCATAGAGGGAAGCAGGTGGATGGATTCCCGACAAATCTTGTCCTATGGTAAGGTGGTCTCGGTTAGCCGAGAAGTTTCCCCAAAAACAAACACTAGGAAGAAACTCTAGGAAGGGTCGATTCGCTGACTTACCTAGGGTTTGGTCTCAGAACTCAAACTGTAAATTATCTTAAGGGAAAGGTACAACAATTGTGCCAAAGCATTGTGAGGGATCTCATAAATCCTTAGTCTACTACTAGAAAAAAATGTTGTACTTCATGACCCTTGTAATGGCAGTCACTCCTTCTGGACAAGAAGCCTCTCAAAGGACACCTCCGGATGTGAGCTGGTTGTTGATAGGTGACTATTAGATCAATTAGGAACCTTCAAGTCGATCCTCCATGGGTAACGGTAGGATGCTTTCCCTACAACGTTAACTAGCCGGATCATTCTAGTTAGAGTAGGAATGGCGACGGCTAGAAGGCAAACTTTGAGTGACTACCAAAACGTTACTTGTCACGTAATTAAGGTGGGTACGTTACATTGTATGGGTTTTTGTGACTTTAGAGTGTCTTCATGAAACTCCTCTACAAAATCTTCATTATTATCTCTGCCACTTTTCCCCTATCTAAGGCCACTTTCTTATTGTGCTTTATCTTTGCCAATCTACGAGCCAGCTCGTACATGGGTTCTTCACTTCTTGCTTCTAGTTGTTCCATCTTTTTCTTTGCTTGTTCTTACCCTCTATTCTACCACTTCATCAAGGCTTCCAAAGTGGCAATTTGGTCCCTTATATCACGTTCAAGTTCTTCTTTCTCCTTGTTGAGTTTTTCTATTTTTTGATCAAGGTCTTTCTTGTTTCCATTGGCTTCCTCCTATTGCCCTTCCAACTAGAGCATCCTATCCTTCACTTATATAATTTCTTCTCTATCTTGTTGCAACCGGTTGATCTGGTATTCTTATTGCCTCACCTTCTCTTCTAGTTGAGCCATGGTGGCCATGGCCTCCTTGTGTTATGCTTCCCATTTATCCATGCTCTCCTTCTCTTGTGTGTGCTGTCACAGTACTTCGTCGTAGTACTTGTTATTGTCTACTCCTCTCTTTGCTAGCGAAGCTATCTCCATCCTTAGGGTGTAGACATCCCTTGTGTATTGTCATTGTAGGGTGGCATATGCCTCTTTTTCTTTTTCTAGAGCTAGCGTGGCATGTTTCCTCTCCTCTTTCTTATGGTTCCTTTGCTCCTCTGGGGTCTTTATTAAATCATCAAAGTCTTGTCTAGGCCCTTGTGTGATGATGGCATGTGAGATTATGTTTATTTCACCCTTGGGATATTCTAGCGGCTACTATTTGATCTAGTGGCTAGTAGTTCTTCTGATCTACTTTTGGAGACAATTGAATATATTTCATCTAGCCACTCTACTACCAAGGAGATGTGGTTGCTCCCTTCCCCTACAGGGGTTAGGGGTAGGGGTGGTAGTTTTAGGAGTGGTAAGTTCATGGGTGGTGTGGATTTTTCTACTATTGGCTTGGAGGTGGGAGTGATGTAATGGTCCTCATTAGATTAGCTCTTTCCCCCTTGTCTTCAACCCCATGGTGACTCCCACTCATTGAACTTCCTACTTTCTCTATGTTTTTACTTGATCCTGCACCAGGTTGGGGTGGTTTGGGTGGAGCATCCATGTCTACTCTTCTTTCCCTCTTGTATTCTCCGTAGAGTTTCATACAGCTTGATGATAGTCCTCATTTTCCTATCTTTCCTTTTTTGGAATTCCTTCATGGCCATTTCTAGTGCATCCTTTTCTTTCAAGGGTGTTTTTTCCTCTTTACCCTAGTTCTTCATGACATCTTTCTTCTTCCCCCCTTTTGCAAAACCCTTATTCTCCTTGCTTTTCTCTTGGTCATCTTTCCATGACTTTTCTCCATTTCTAGCTTTCTCTTCATTCTACTTTTTGATGGCTTTTTGTTGTGCATCTTCTGCCCTTTTCCATCTCTCTTATTTGATCTTTTTGTTCATCACCATATGTACTTTTCTTCTTCCCTAGGTGATCTGTGCACTCTCCCCTTCTTGGGTTTGATTTTGCTTCTCCTGTGTATTAGATTGTGCTTTGCTTGTGGTCTTTTCCTTTTAGTTTACTTTTTGTATTGAGGAGTTTGACGTGTTCTCTTGCATGCTTGTTACTCACTACCTGACTACATTTGGGTCATTTAGAGCTTTCTCCATAATGGCTATGTGTTCTCCTACGTGCATGTTACCCACTACCTGACTATGTGTTCTCTTACGTGCTCCTTACCCATTACCTAACTACATTTGGGTCATTTAGAGCTTTCTCCATAACATCAATTAGTACACCACCAAAAGCCACCATGGCAACTCTTTTTGTGTATGCATTTAGGTCCACATCCTTCAAGTGCCTTGTGACTAAGTCTTTAAACATGGTCAAGTGGATCATGTTCATTACAACATTATGGCAAGCAGTAGAGAACAATGTGTGTATAAAGTTGGCTTGTAGTTATAAATCAAGGTCATGGATTGCCTCTAGCTTGATACCGTAATTACCCATTTCTTACCTTATAAATTTAAATTGAGCAGCGACATCTTTTCTTTCTTTTGTTTTGAAAGGCCAGTGCAATAGGCCTAGAGCTTGATGCACCAATTCAACCGAGAGAGGAATCTCCACCTTCTGTAGTCCCTCTGTTGTTTTCACTATGACAATTCTTGCTCTTTTGTCTACATTATAGTTTGGCAAGAACTCAATACATCTTGGATGGTTAACTTTTCCCCCAAACTTCTCCACATACTTAGCCAAGGAGCACACTTGCACCAATTCTTTGGCTTTCTACTCTTTGTCAAACAACATCTCTAAGGTTCTAAATTTGTCTATATCTCAAATCTCCATCTCTCAAGATATTTGCATTCATGTTATATTTTTCTTGCTTTGCATCTATAAAAGGAATGTGTGGCTTCCCATGCCTCTCAAGGATAACCTTCTCATAGACTCTTGCCATTTTTTTATATGTCTGTAAAAAGGAGAATCTATGATGAGAAAGAAATTTGAAATTACACAAGCTCACATTTTGTTTGTTTAAAAATTAATTGCTACTTTATTCCTTGTAGAAATTGTGAATTATGAAAGAAATTGACTTCGAGCAAATGATTGAGTCCCTCCCCTCCCCAAAAGTTTAGCAATGCTTCCTAACATGTGGGGGTGGAGTGGTAGAGGAGGAAATGGTACATGGCTCAACTATGCTTATTGTATAATGACAAAAAAAAAGGGAAAAAACATAAATGAATTTTTTACAAGTGAAAACTATAGAAATACGCAAGGGTGCAGGCTAATGAGATGCTGTAGGACCCTTTTGCAAAAGCCAATCATAAAAATTTAGGATTGTATTCCATGGCAACATAGTGGTCCATGTCACTTTATCTGATTCCCACATGGGTGATATAGGTGAGAATATATGTAAGGAAATCTCCTATGTTCACATAGCTAGCAATATGTAGTTCCTCCTGACATAGTAGTTTATCCAAATATGGATGTAGTAGCATATGGTCCTCGAGGTGAGTTTTTTGTGTGACGGCCAACTCTCGAAAGGAAATGGGTGTAGTATAAGTGGCATCATACTTAGTGGTTTTGATGGCTTGATATTGTTCAATGTTAGTCATTATTTTTTACAGCAACCAGTTTGCTCCCCCTATGCTCGAAGAGTGGACCACTTTTGAAGAAATGGATATTCTAATTTGGCTAGTTTCTCCAAGTTTTTCATTTCTATTTTTGAGGCCTCTATGCAACTATGCTTGAAAGATGTTATTAAGTGGTCATGTATGCCTTGCTCCTTGCTAACTTGCATGGCAATGAGTTCTTCAACAATAGAGTCATGCTTGGTGAAAATGAATTCATACTCCTCCCAAGAGCAAGGAAGGCCTCTAACTACCATTGCATTGTCTTCATCCAATATCCCTAGATCCAGGCAGTCATAGCTACAAGCAAATAGGATGAATGTATTGACAAGATAGTGGATGTTATCAACTATACTATCACCCATATCGGCAGGCATGTATGTAGGTAGCAATTGTGTAGGTGGTTCTAGTTTAACATGACTTATTGATGATATACTTATACTTGACCTCGCTGGAGGATCTGCTTGATTTTCTTTCATCTTTGGTACATGCCTGGATGGGGGCCTGGTTGTCGTATTAGTTGAACATTGATCTTGAGGTGACTTAAAGTGGAGACGAATGGCGTGTCTCTTTGAGTTTGAGAAGGTGTTCTCTCTAGAACCTAGTGCTTGAGTTGGGGTAGTTGGAGTTGATGTTGTTGTGAGGACCATGGGCTTTTGGTGTTTAGGCATCCACCTGTGAGCAAATGATGGCGGTCAATGATTTAGAGATCTTTCAATGCTCAATTGTGATGGCATGAAAGCATTCCAACTAGGCACTTGATTAGGTGGCATCCTGGATTGCCTGCTGCTACTAAAGGGAAGCATAGTGGTTAGTTTAACATTAGTATCACTAACAATATGAGAATGAACTGGTTTGCCTTTTGTGAGTTGCATGGTTGTGATAATGATTATTGTGGGATTTTTCGAAAGCCATACCCAACAATTGCCTTAATAATCTCCTTGTATGTGTAGTTAGGCCTTAGGGACCATTGTAGCTTTGCATGTGTTTGTTTGCCATGATGCCACAACTGTTTTATCGAGTTCTTTGATAGAAATTTCAAGATTTGGGTCGTTTCCTAGACCGATTTTTGCAAGTCAGAGACCTATTCTTGGGAACATACTCGGTGTGGGATTTTTGGGAGGTGGCTAGCATGCTTACTGGTTCCTATTTATTCTTCTGAGATTGTTGCAATTCATTCACTATTTGTTTGACCCCTCACTAGAATTAGTGGAAAATGAAAACATCGATGGCATTTTAGGCTTGGCTAAAGCCTAGATACCCTGGATGAAATCCATTATGATTATGACATTTGCGAGAGCAAGACGGATACATTGGATCTCATAGTCAACATTGCATTAAGTTTGTCTCTTGAAGGTTTGGCCCATCAATGTTTCTTGTCTCACCCCCTCAACATTTGGAAGTACATAAAAAATGACAGGAAGGCTTTCAATCTTGATGGTCATTATTACTCTACACTTTCCTAATAGGAAATATGGTTTTTCCCATATGGAGTAATTTTGGTCATGGTAGGGGCTAACTAGGGTTGTCTAATTTTGGTCTCCAATCGATGGTATTGTAGGATTGGCTAGAGCCTAGGTACCATTGCTGAAAGCCATTATGATTCTAACATTTGCAAGAGCAAGATGGATACATTGAGTCTCGTATAGTCAACATTGCATTAAGTTTGTTTCTTGAAGGTCTTGGCCCAATAGTGTTTCCCGTCCCACCCCCTCAACATTTGGAAGGACATAAAAAATGATAGGGAGGCTTTTAGTCTCGATGGTGATTATTCCTCTACACCTCACTAATAAAAAGTATGGTTTTCCCATATGGATTAATTTTGACCATGGTGGGGGCTAACTAGGGTTGTTCAATTTTGGTCCCCAATCGGTATGGCATAGTTATCATACGTGGGTATGTTATTATCAACCCTTTCGTCAACCAATGCATCAAGGACATGATCTTTCTAGGTTGTGATTCACAGACTCAAATAGGCTCATGCAATGGTTCCCTTATCTTTGAAGTTGATTTAAGTAAGGGATATTGCATGTATGTTAATGGATGGCAATAGCATAGGGGGCTCGTGCAGTGGGTGTGCTAGTGGGTAGTGTTTCTTAATGCAACTTCTATTTTGAAGAATCCTATGCCATCTCACTCTAGGGTTTCAAGATCCATGTTATTGGTTCTACTAATCTAATGAACTTGGAATGGTCCTAATCCTCGAAACTTCATTTTCTATTTATGGCTCTTCATAGAATACAGTAACACTAGGTCACCTTTTTCAAAGTTGCATTGTTTGGCATGTTTGTCAAACCAAGCCTTTCTTCATGCCTTTTCAAAAATAAGGGTATGTGGTGATAAGTCAAGTTTTAGATAACCTTTTTAATTTAATTAAATAGTCAAGCCTTTTGGCCTTCCCATCTCTCTTATACAGCTATCTACCATAGGCATGGAACAATGAATTCGAATAGCAATATCATTTTTGTTCCATATGTTAGTTTGAATGGTGTTTATCCAATAGTTGTTTTGTAGGTAGTGTGATATGCCTACAGGGCTTCCATCAACTTATCTTTCCAATCACTTTGCAAAGCAAACATAGTTTTCGTCAATACATTAACCAAGATTTTGTTTGTTACCTCCGCTTGACCATTGGCTTGGGGATTGTATGGTGACACTTTTTTATGGATAACTAGAAAGGTGGACAGCATATGCTTAATCACCTCATTGATGAAGTGTGTACCTTGATCACCAACTAATTCAATGGGGCAGCCAAATCGGGAAATAACTTGTTCCTAAAGAAATTTAGTAGTGGTCCTTGCATCATTCTTCCTCATTGCTCATGCTTCAACCCACTTCGTAAGATAATCGGTGGCTACAATGATGTATTTTGCTTGAGAGTATTGAACAGAAAGACTAATGGGTCCAATGAAGATTATATCCCATTTTTCGAATGGTTGGCATGCTATTGATTGTATCAACTCCATTTTGTCCTTTCATATAGGAGATTTTGTACACTAGCACTCATCATAGTGCTTAACAAACTTGGCAGTATCACAGAATAGTGTGGACCACCACAATTGAGATTGCAGAACCTTATGTGCAATGGTGCCTCCATTGAAGTGTCCTCTTATAATTCTACCATGTGTTTTAGTGAGCACATAGTGCATCTCATTTTCACATGTGTACCATCTCAATAGGCCATCATGCCCTAATTGGTAAAGTTGACCAGCAATCAATTGATAAGGTTGAACTTTCAAAATGAGGTATCTTAGTCTAGCTTTCTCGATCGGGCGATCAGGGATTCCATTTTCTAGAATTTGCATTATATCATTTGCCCAATAAGGCATAAGGTCTTCCTTGTAAAGCTAGTTTTTGTTGGATATTCTAAAATTGTGAGGATCAAGTAGATCATCCCATAATGCCTTTCTTAGCAGGTTCTCTAATGGGTATGTGGGATATATGGTTAGCCATATAATGTTGTCTTCCTCTTTGCACTATCACTCAAAAGTCAAATTCCAACAAGAGCAATAACCATTTGGCAATATGCCCTATCATGCAAGGTTTATTAACAAGGTAAAGCAAGCCTGATAATCAACAAAGAAGGTGAACGGTGTGTCCAAAAGATAATGCCTAAGCTTTTTAATAGCAAACATCATTGTCAACCCTTCTTGCTCTATTATCTAATAGTTCATCTCTACATTAGTGATTTTCTTGCATGCAAAACTCACTGGAAAATCCATGTAATGCTCACCAGGTTGGCACAACACTACTCCCACGGAAAAATTTTAAGCATCAATGTGTACATGGAAGTGATAGACCAATCCAAGGCTTTTAAAATAGGTGTCGATGGTTAGAGCCTCCTTAAGCCACTCATAGGCTTGTTGGCACTCCTCTGTCCACTCAATTACAATCAATAGTTTGTATAGTGGCCTAGCATTCAATGTATAATTCAATACAAAAATTTGATAATATCGAGTAAATGGCCTAGGCCTAAAGCATTGAAATCCCTTATAGTTGGTCAGAGGTGGAAGATCAACAATCACCTTAACTTTTGAGAAGTTAGTGATAATTCCATTCCTCAATACAACGTGCCCTAATATATAGTCATGTTTAACCCAAGAGTGGCACTTCAAGGGGTTTAACAAGAGACCATAATGTTTACACCATCAAAGACTATGTGAAGTTCCTCAAAGTGTTCTTCCAAATTTTTGTGAACACATAAATCATCAACAAATACTACCATCCACTTTCTAAACATGTCTTTAAAGGTCACACACATCAGGTGTTGAAAGGTAGCAGGGGCATTGGTTAGCCCAAATAGGATGACTATGTAAGTGAACACCCCCCATTCGATGGTGAACACTATTTTGTGCCTATCATCCAGGTGGACTTGCACCTTGTTGTATCCTAAAAACCCATCCATGAAGCTATACACTTCCTTCCCTACCACCCTCTCGAGTATGTACTCAATGTAAGGTAAAGGATATTTATCTCTCTTAGTAACTACATTGACTTTTTTATAGTTTATGCACACTCGAATCTTTCCATTCTTTTTTGGTACAATCGCAATGGGTGATATGCAGTCCATCTGCTCCTATGCCCAAAATTTTGTCAAACTCTTCTTTTATAGCATGAGAATGCTTTGGATTCATGGCTTAATGCCTTTGTTTAATAGGTGTTGCATCAAGGACCATAGGAATGTTATGGGTTACTATGCTCAGATCAATACCTTTTAGCTCCACTATGGACCATGTGAACACATCAGAGAATTCCTTTAAGAGACTAATGAGGTTAGTCTCCCTGGTCATTTGCTAACGAATATCGGTTGGGGGAATTTTCACCTTCACCAACGAAGTTGACTTCCTTGACATTGGCAGGTCCTTCAATGGGCTCATTGGTCTGGCCTTCTCTCTTTATTCCCAGTTACACTACTATTCGATCAACCTATTTGATTTTAGTGAATTGCTTAGGTAGGTCATGCGGTTTCTTTTGCTGTTCAACATTTGAATCCTTAGATTGCTTCCTCTTTTCTCCTCCAATGGTCTATGTCTTAGGTGGACTGGGAGGTCTCCTTTGGTGTGTCGATTCCTAAGGGGCTTTGGAATCTCATTATCACTATCCGAGCTTATCTCAAAATCGGAGTTGAATTCACAACCTTCATTGGAAGAGGGAGTATCACCCCAAGTAGTCGTAGCTTGATTGTTGATCCCATTTCATATAATGCTGTGGATGCAGGTTGGGTTAATCTTGCTTGCTCATTAGTCAGCCTAGATGCTCTAGCCAAGTCCTGATCACAATCCACCTTGATGACCCATTTTTCTATCATAAAGGTTTTAATGTCTTTGGGCTTAGATTCCATAATTATATGTTCTATTGTGAGGTGTCTGCTAGGCTCATTCCAAGGCGCACCTTTTTGTTGTCCATCAGTATGTTTTCCAAATGATGCCGCCCAGTGCTCCCTTGGAACATCAAGAGGTTTGTCACTTAGACCCCATTGAGTCTACATCGCAACGAAAGAGTTCCAACCAAACTCACTAGGATCCACCTAAATTTTTGGGTTCCTATAATTAGCTAACATCAGTAATTCCAAGCTTCCACTTCCCACAAGACTACTCGAGAACTAAAGCGGACTTGCCATTACACTTGGTTCAAAGAGACGGAGTCTCTGTGGAAGATATACAAAATTCCATGAGGGTATTCTGCCTACCAAGATTCCACCTTGGTAACTAGTATTTAGGGTTCGAGGATCCCATCCTAGTCATGAAGGGGCTCGTCAAATTCTAGGAGTAATGTTGAATTTACAACCAGAGCCCCCCCTAGCACACACATCTCCTACTGCCTAAGGCTATCCCTGCACACAACAGGCCTTTCACTAATAGAGCTAGTCTAAGCCTCTCGAAGCGGTACACATGACCCTCTTAGAGTAGGGTCTCACCAAGCTAGCTTGGGGATAGCCTAGCGTGACCTTTCCTTTTATCATGTTTGTCAATGTTTTTAATCAGAGATCTAGATTCTAGCAAACATAAATAGTCATTTCAAACGTATATCAAATCATGCAACTCATAGCTTCACATAGCCAAGGTAGACCTTAGCCTTAGGTAACCTCACAATCTAATGAGGATTCTTCTCTCCAACAAGAAGTGTTAAGTACATTTTTTTTCAACTTGTTAAGCAAGACATGAATTTCCCGTTTAGGCTATCTTACCCAACATGAGCGAAATTTCTTAAAGAAATATATTGCGCTAATAGCTTAACGAGATGACTTACAAGTCCTTTAAATAGAGTTTCACTTTTTTAAGCATTAGCCAACATTTAATCTTGTCATGTTTGATAATAATTTTATCGAGTTATTTTACTAATCTTGAGTGCGCATAAAGTCATATGTGCAATAACCTCTTGCAACTATTTCCATTAGAGTTCTACGATTTAGGATCTCAATTAGTCTAACTACAAATCATAGTGATTTATCGTTTATGTGTGTACTAGTATGCTTCCTAGATGAAACTTTCAATTATTCGTGTAAGTGAAAAATATAGAAGCTTATATTTTATGTAATTAATTCTTATATGGATGTTGTTCGTGCAATCTAACAAGTAGCTCTTGTACCATTTGATGCAAAGGCTACATTTTTTTGTAAAAATTCAGCATAAACCTTATTATTTTATGTGGCAAAATAGTAGCCTAGTGGTGAATAACCTAGTTTGGCACAACAATATTGGGAATTTTGTCTTTGCTCACATTCGTCACACTTGATTTTCTGTTGGTAGTGGCAACTATGGCAACCTCGAGCACTCCCATATCTTTGGCAATACCCGTTATTTGACTGGTTGTGATGGTTCTCATGGTCTTTCCACCTCGCTGCTTTTTGGAGCCATCGTCCATGAGCGTATTTGAGAGATAAGGAAGGTGGAACAAATTTGAGATGGGAGACTGTAAGATCAAATGGCTTAGATGAAGTCGGTGAGAGAGGGGGGGTTGAGCTAACTCTCTCCCTCTCTAATTCTCTTACTAACTCTCTCTCTCGCAGCCTCTTGGGGTGTCTCCCTTTCTCTCTCTCACTATAGCTTTCTTCTGTATCCTCTCAAGGTCTCTTGTGCCTCTAGACAAAGTAGAGGGCATGCCTTTTTATAGGTCAAAGGGAGTGCATGATGCCTTTCCCTTCCCTTCTCTTTTCTGCCTTCTTTGGGCAAAGATAGCTCCTCCACTCAAAGTGGGGAGCTTCTTTCTCTCTTCCTCTTCTTTAATTTTTTGAATCAACAAAAAGGAGGGTATATGCGAGGCTTGAGGCTATCGATGCTTGCTTATGGAGATTAAAGGAGATATTTTTTTACAAAGAGGATTTTGATGATCATACCGATGAAGAAGATGAAGATTATGATGACGTTGATGATGAGGATATTGACGATGAAGAGGATGATGATGTCGATTATGACTATGCTGATGAGGATGATGATGATGATGTGGAAGATAATGATTAGGAGGGGGTGGCCTTCTTTTTAGTGGCTGTCAGTTGCCTGCCTTATTTCTTTAGTTAGTTTTTTTTGTTTAAGTTTTAATGTTAGTAATCGTTAGTTTAGTTAGTTAGTTTTTTAAAGGTTAATTATTACTTTAGTTAGTAACTAACTTACTAACTATTACTAACTTATCTATTTTACTTACTAACTTATCTAACTTACTTACTAATTGACTAACTAACTAGCTCATAACTAACCTTTCTAACTTATGATTGACTAACTAACTTTTTAATTTTTCAAAAATATTACATCCTCCTCCCCTTGGAGAAATCGAGATGTCCTCATCTTGAGAGAAACCGTGGGTATTGTTGATGAAGAGCATTCTCATCTATCCATGTAGCATCTTCTTCAGGATAATTCTTCCACTGGACAAGGTATTCTCTAAGGGTTCTACTTCTCAATTTTCTCTCCCTTTCGTCAGTTACTCTATCAGCTTGTAGCTCAAGGACTCCTTGGCTAGGTATTACAACTTGTTGATCATCAAGGATATGGTTAGGGTTAGCTACGTATGCTTTTAACAATAAGCTAACGTGAAATACATTGTAGTTTTTTGTAGTCTTAGGGAGTTATATCTTGTAAGCGCTTGGTCCTAAGCACTTGAGAACCTTGTAGGGTTCACAATATATTAGACTTAGCTTTTTAATCTGACTAAAGACAAAGAACTCTTCTTTGGATAAACGCAGACAAAGACCATGTCTCCTTCTTTAAAGATTCATTCTTGCCTTTTTAAATTAGCATACACCTTTTGTCGGTCCTTGGCAGCTTGAATATCTTGTCTGATAATCTTGATTTGATCATCCATTTCTTCTAACATTTTTCTCAAAGCTTCTACCCTTAGAGTAGGATCGAAAAAATTAAGTGACATATGGCAATCTTGACCGTATAGTGCCTGAAATGGAGTCATTTAAATACTTCGATGATAGAATGCATTATAAGAAAATTCTATTAAGGGTAGATACTAAATCCACCTTTTAGGTTCCTTGCTGCAGTATGCATGCCGAATATCCTCAATCACTTGATTAACTCATTCTATCTGCCCATCAATTTGTGGATGATAAGGAGTGCCGAAATAAAGTTGGATCCCAATGGCTTCAAATAAACTCTTCCAAAAATGTGATGTAAAAAGAGAATTACAATCACTGATGATCCTTTTAGGTAACCCATGTAACCTAAAAATATCTTTGACAAAAATTCTTGCAATATCTGAAGCTTTGTAACTAGTTTTTGTTGGAATAAGATTAGCAACCTTTGTTAGCATGTCTACTATTACCATTATTGAGTTATATCCTCCTTGTACAAAAGGTAACCCAACTACAAAGTCCATGCTAATAAACTCCCATTTCATATGGGGAATGTCAAGTGGCTGGAGTTTTCCTATTAACTTAAGTACATCACCCTCATTTTGAAATAAACAAGTCCTTCGTTTTCATCTGTAGAGAATTCTTAATACTTAGTCTTGAGTTTAGGATCTTGTTCCTTATTTTGAACTTCCCAAAACAATTGTTGATAGTTTGGATCCTTATTTCCTTCATCTTTAGTCAATTCGATAATAGGATTAGTTGGCATTGATACCATTGTAGCTAGAGTTTTGCCCTAGATGGTTCTTCAGTGATAAGAGCATTAAGAAAGGCCTTATGACACTAAGCGCATCTACTACTACATTTTCTTTACCAGGTTTGAACTTAATTTCAAAGTCATGCTCCTACAAAATTTTGATCCACCGTCGTTGCCTCATATTAAGATCAGGCTAAGTAAAAATCCACTTAAGACTTTTATGATCAATGACTAAGGAAAACTTATTTCCAAACAAGTAATGTCTCCATAATTTGAGAGCATGAATCACATCTAACAACTCCAAGTCATGAGTAACATATCTATTTTCATGGGCTTTCAACTTTCTCGAGGAGTAAGCTACAAGATGACATTCCTGAATTAGTACACATCCCAATGCAAGAGAGCTGGCATCTATGACAACTTCAAATTCCTTGCTTAATTCAGGTAGCCTTAAGATAGGAGCAATTACCAAACTATGCTTTAGTTGCTCAAAGCTAGATTGTTCAATTGGCCCTGTCCAGATAATGGCAACTTGCTTTTTGAGTAGGTATGTAAGAGGTGCTGCAATTTGGGCATAGTTTCTCATGAATATCCTATACCATCCTTTTAGACCTAGAAAACTTCTCACTTCCTTGATAGTGGTTGGGGGTGGCCAATCTTGAACATCTTTGACCTTGGCAAGATCTACCACGTTCAACACAAGATACAGTCATTTCGAATTCATTGTGATGTCATTTGGGTTGACAAATGCCCCAGCTACCTTTAAAATATCTTCATTCTTGACTCTGATCTAATAATATCTTAGAAAATATCATTGCTCCTTGTAGATGATCAAGAAGCTCGTCTATCCTTGGGATTGAGTACTTATTCTTTATTGTTACCTAGTTTAGCCCTTGGTAATCGATACAAAGATGGAGAGTTCCATCTTTCTTCTTTTGGAATAATACTGGGCTCCCTATGGTAAACTACTTGGCCAAATATACCCTTGTTCTAGTGGTTGTTTGACTTGCTCTTTTAGTTTGATGGATTCAAGAATAGACATTTTGTAAGGTCTTTTTGCAACTGGAGTGACTCTTGGAACAAGTTTGATCTCATGATCAACCTCTCTTTCCAGAGGAAACTTAATTAGCTCTTCAGAAAATACGTCGGTGTATTCTTTTAACCATGATGGTTCTTCTTCTATCTGGTCATCTTGATTTACCTTGTTAAGATTGATCAAGTAAACATGTAATCTGTTCTTCAAGCCTTTCACAATTCGAGAAGCTTTTGCTAATTGAACTTTAGGTTTCCCTATTTCACCTTGTGTAGTTGCTATTTCACCGTTCAAATCTTAAAATGTAACTTGACCTTTTCCACAATGGATATGAGCATCATTGGGAATCAGCCAATCTATTCTCAGTAAACATTCATAAGCTCCTAAGTTTATTACTCTGAACCTCATAGTTGGAAGGTTTTATCCTAGGTTAAACACTACGTTTGCAGTTTGTTGTGTGTAGAAAGTACTTCCTTTCCATTTGCTAATTCCACAAGTAGTTTTGATGCATTTATATATCTATTCCTAACTTCTTAGCACACTTGGGTGAAATAAATGAGTGTGTACTTCCACAGTCAATCAAAACTTTGAATGATTTACCTTGGTGACTAGTCGGTGTCTATATTATCGAATATTGACGATTTGGAACCTTCTTGTGGAATGCAGCATGAACAATTACTTTTTCAATATCTTCTTCCATAGTAGGGTCTTCCTTCTTATTAATCTCTTTAAGGGTAATATTTGACGTATTTGACATTTTTCCTCTTGCCATAGCTACTTGACCATGGCCTTTGGCAGCTCTGTCTTGACCTCGAAATTGGCCTTGGTGATGGTTTCCACCAAGCTTTGGACAATCTCTCCTGAAATGTCCTTTCTCATTACAGCGAAAGCACCTAAGACTATCCATGTTCCCTGGGTGGGAACAAAATTTTCAAGTGCAATGGATTTTACTTTTTTTTTCTAACCTTGGTAAAATTGGCCTTGGGCTCTTTTTGCTTGACCTTTGAATCCTCCTTTGCTCTGGTTATGGTAGCTCCAAAACTTATTATTTTTAGGCTTTGTTTGTACTTCCCGCACAATAGGAGCTGCTCAAATCAAAGCATCTTGGAGGTCTATTAAGCGCATTGATTCCAAACGAGTGTTCAGAGGAGAATTTAGCCCATTGCAGAACTTGGACACTTGTTGAGTAGTATCCATGGAGGGTGCATATTTAAGAAGTGAAACAAACTTGGAGTAATACACCTCCAAGGTCAGTCCCATTTGCTTCAAATTAAGGAACTCATTCATCTTCTGGGTGTGATAAGTTGGAGGTAAATGCCTTCCTCTTATAGCTTCTTTCAGCAAATCCCAAGTAATGGTATTTTCAAGGACACCTTGATCTTGGCACCACTGCTTCCACCAGATTCGAGCTCTGCCAATTAATGTTAGCTTAGCTATCATGGCTTGGTTGACTGGGATAGTTCCAGTAGTAGTAAAATAATCTTCCATGGATTTGATCCAAATTTTTGCATCGGCTTCCACATTCTCGCATTTCTCGTCAAATCTCAAAGGTTTGACTTGCTTCAAAATATTCCTTTTCTATTGGGCTTTGTTGGGAATTATTGTGGGTGCAAAATTCTAAGAAATTTTTAACCATTCCCAAGTTAAATTTTACAAAAATTATATAGCGTTAATATTAGAGTTCAATATTCAAATTATTTCTCACTTAATTTATTGAAAATTTTTCAATTAAAACTCTTTTTCCATTACTAAAGTTAAAATGCAATTTTAGAGATTTCAAGGGAAAATAAGGTTCCATTATTTCTCTAATCAATAAAGTATCAATCAATCTTTATTATAATGGATGTACAAGGTAATCAAATGGAAAGAAATACATTATTTAGATAGCTCACAAGCTCATCTTATTTTTTTTAGAAAATGATTCCCTACTACAATCTAAGCATGACACTCTAATACATCCTTTATGAAGTAACTTGGATTCTGAGAGTAGATATCTAGGAATCTATATTTTTTAGGGAGTTCAAGAAATCCGTCCTTTTTGTAGTTGCGGTGGCTAGAGCAACTTACGACTTTTACTCTGTCGGTGCTAGAAGGATCTTCGTAACTTCCTCATGGATATACTGTTTTAGTTTGATCTTCTTGCCTCTAGTATACAGGGTTGAGTTTACACTAGCTTCATAAAATAGATAGATCTTGACAACTTTAAGATCTTCCATCCATTTTAACCTTTTCAAATTATTTTGAAGATAAGCTAAACGGCTTGCATCGATATAGCATTATCCTCTGTTAATCATCCACCGTCTTTCATGATATAGAGGCAAGGGGTTATATAACTGATCTGGTATCTACATTATCTGATTTCTCTAGGCTAAACTAGATGAATGCATAGCTAACATAAATATTACTCGAAAGATCAAGAATCGTTTTCAAGATTCCTTATTCTGCCATAATTCAAAAACATACATTAATAAAGAAAAGAAAACATATCCTAGGCTATATTGAAATAAATATATATTTTTCTTAAGCTCACATCGTATTCTATACTAACGTGGGCTCTAATACCAACTGTGAGGTGTCCACCAAGTTCATTCCAAGGTGTACATTTTTGTAGTCCATTAGTAGGTTTTCCAAATGACGCCGCCCGCTGCCGGCGCTCCCTTGGAACATCACGTGGTTTGTCACTTATATCCCATTGAGTCTACATTGCAATGAAAGAGTTCTGGCCGAACCCACTAGGATCGACCTAAATTTTTGGGTTTCTATAATCAAATGGGTCTCCTAACAGCTAGCTAGCATCAGTAATTTTGAGTTCCCACATCCTATAGGGTTACCCGAACTAAAGCGGACTTGCCATTGCACTTGGTTCAAACAGAATGGGAGATGGAGGGGAGTGCGGTACGTCAACCCTCCTGCCCCATAAGGCAAAATCCCATTCCGACCCCCTAGAACAATACAAGTCAGTTCTACCTAACAATTAGTTGGTCAATTCATCATCTTCCTATTTCTATCGTCAATTTAGAAAAGCTCCCAGCTGACTGGGACCACCCTACCATTGGATGGACCCATCGGGAGTCATGTTCACCTACTTTCCTTTGGTGATGGTATCATCTTTAGTTTTTTAATTACCTACATCACATTTATTGAAACATATACAACCAGCTTCCTTAATTAGTTCGTTAAATGACAGGTTCCTTCACGTGACTTATTTCATGGACACGCATAAAATTCAAACAATCCTTGAATTAAAAAAACTCCTTTATTATATTGAAAGTTTATTACAGTTTTCATCTTTCTGTCTTTGCAGAAGATATACAAAATTCCATGAGGGTATTCTGTCTACCAAGATTCCACCTTGGTAACTAGTATTTAGGGTTCGAGGATCCCATTGTGGGTCACGAAGGGGCTCATCAAATTCTAGGAGTAATGTTGAATTTACGGCCAGAGCCCCCCTTGGCACCCACATCTCCTACTACTACCCGAGGCTATCCCTACGGATGACAAACCTTTCACTACGGAGCTGGTATAAGCCTCTCGAAGCAATAATCATGACCCCCTTGGAGTAGGGTCCTTCGCATAGCCAAAGTAGACCTTAGCCTAAGGTAACCTCACAATCTAATGAGGATTCTTCTCCCCAACGAGAAGTGTTAAGTACATTTTTTTTTCAACTTGTTAAGCAAGGCATGAATTTTTTCATTTAGGCTATCTTACCCAACATGAGTGAAATTCCTTAAAGAAATATATTGCGCTAATAGCTTAACGAGATGACTTAAAAGTCCTTTAAATAGAGTTTCACTTTTTTAAGCATTAGTCAACATTTAATATTGTCGCATTTGATAATAATTTTATTGAGTTATTTTACTAATCTCGAGTGCGCATAAAGTCATATGTGCAATAACCTCTTGTAACTATTTCCATCAAAATTCTACGATTTAGAATCTCAATTAGTCTAACTACAAATCATAGCAATTTATCGCGTTTATGCATATACTAGTATGCTTCCTAGATGAAACTGTCAATTCGTGTAAGTGTAAAATATAGAAGCTAATATTTTATGTAATTAATTATTATATGGATGTTGTTCATGCAATTGAACAAGTAGTTCTTGTACCATTTGATGCAAAGGCTAACATTTTTTGTAAAAATTTGGCATAAACCTTATTATTTTATGTGGTGAAATAGTAGCCTAGTAGTAAATAACGTGGTTTGGCACGACGACATTAGGAATTTATTCTCTTTGCTCACACTCACATTCGCCACACCCGATGTCCCATTTTTTGTAGTGGCAAATCCGGCAACCTCCAACACTCCCATACACATGCTCCCTCTCCCCAAGAACTATCAAGTGATGAATGAATGTGGAGAAGGGAGCCAGCCAAATAAATCCCATAAAATATGACTGGTCGGTCAGCATTAAATGCTGGTCGACTAGCTACAAATAATGCCAAATCCCAATAAATATTGACAAATAAAATGCCTAAAATATCTTTGGTGCCCAACCTGTTGTACCACATGCTTAGACTTAGCCATGAACTAACTAATCTGCTAACACTCTCTCGGTACATGGGTGATCTAATACAATACAATATATAACAATAATGTCTCATCAAAGTACATACAACAATGTCCATCAAAGTAGAACCATGGATACCCAAGTAGTGGGTGTGCAAGCCACCACCGAGGTGCCTCGGAGAGAACCTGATATCGATGTCAATCGTACCAGCTCCTAAAACTAGAGAAGAATCATAACAGCTCTCATGTCTGTCAACAATGCCTCTGATGTAGCACACATGACCATCCTGTCACCAATGCTATAGCACATAAATTACCATGAATTCCCCTCCTTTGGCCAAACCGCCAAAGTGTCCCCTCATGTGAGCTCTAGACGAAAGCCACCCACTCCCTGTCAAATAACCAACCCATCATGAACCTGGATGTCAAACCTAGCTCCAGGGTTGGAACTTGCCAGACTTCGGTTGATGCGTAGAACCAAAGGTCCAAGTGATAGAACAAGTATACATGCAACCACTACTAAAAGAAAGAGGAAAGATGAAAGTGGGTGTTGCCACATCTATTGGTCAGTTGAAGAAATCCATGTATCCTATAAAAAATAATGACTTAGTCAAAGACCTAGATACCTTCAAACCAAACCTAACATTTCAATAGTTGTTGATCCTATATCCCAACTAACTATTGAAAGATATTTAAAAGCATATTAACGAGAAGACATGGCCTAAGGATTGCTCTCACAACTGCTACTAGGTCTAATAAGACCCTAGAGCCAATAAAAGAAGTGGATGTGGCTAAAACCTTCCTAAATCCCAACACCCTAGAGATTGGTGTTTGGACCGATGGATTTTTTATTGTAGATGCATTGATTGATGGAGGCTCACCAGTGAACATAACGATGGATGTGACAATGAATGATCAAGGCATATAGCCTACACAGTGGCTTATCATACTAGCAAACCAAAGCAGAATTAAGTATTTGGGTATTCTTCCATATGTGAAGATAACCCTGGCAAAAAGAGACTATTGACTGACCTCCTTGGTGGTAAAACCAAATTTTTACAACATCTCATATCCTCTAATGCTAGGAAAGACCATGGCTTTTTCAAGCAAGAGCACACACGGATTGGTTCAAGGGAACCCTGACCTTGGGTAAGGGACTCAACAAGGTGGTAGTAAAGTTGTATAGCTCACAAAAATGTAATGGATTCACCTCTATCAAAACCTTAACAAACTCCTCCAATGAAGTTATAGATAGTACACCAGTAGATGAAGAAGCTGTCAAACAAATCTTTCCCAAGAAAACAGAGGCATAGTCACTGACAATGGGCATTGTAGGCCAACTCCCAAAAGAAGTAAAGTTCTTGTCAATGGGTGAATACCTCCTTCCTAAACCAAGAACGACTTCCAAAATTACCTTTGACAATGAGATTGAGGCATGGATGTACTACTCTCCTTGTTATGTAGCCACATCATAGCCAGAGACAGAAGCAAAAGTAGACACAGAAGCAAAAATAGCATATGCAAAACAGAGACCATGCTCTTCTCCTATATAGAGTCTCTATAGAGGCAAAGATTGAGTCTAAAGAGGAGACTATGATCAAAGTCAAGATGACGATTACAAAAGTGAGGTGGAAAAATCTATTCAATCAAAGGAGGATACAAATGAGGATAAAGTCCAAAAGCTTTCGAATTTGAAGATTCCATGATGTTGTTGGATGAAATGACTTTGGTACCCTTCGGATTGGTAAATGAATCTTATCATAGATAAAGGATTTATAAGAAATGGATTGAGCAAAATAAGCCTTCCTTTAGCAATGGCTCTTATTGCCCTAATTTACCCTTCTCAACGGAAGAACAATGATGATGCACCTTGCCAACAAGCACCAATCCTACAACTTAAACAAACTACACATGATTCTTGTTATGTGACATTCTTGGATGCATCCTCAGAAGATGAGTCCCTGAGTCAAGAGATGACTAACTCTCAAACAAAATAAAAAATATCCACATTATACCATTTTAGCATCTCAAAGAGCCAACTGAATCTTCTCTAAAGGAAGAAGTTACTTCCAACAAAGCATCCGACGAGGAGGTCACTCCCTTTCCCTTGAAGGAGTCGGATCTATACCTAGAAGGAATCGGATCTATATTTAGAAGTAGTCTATGCGACCATTTGCATTAGAAAAAAAATGAACTCACAAATGGACCCTTTAAAATAATATAGTTTAAGATGTGGGCCTTTTGGATTCTCCAATAGGAAGGCTAGATGTTGACATCCATGGAGGGTGAATGTTCTCTCTCCAAAACATAGTTTCTCTCACCTCGTATTTCCCCCCTTTTTTAGAGAATTTTTAATCTCGATTTTTTTCCCTATCACGAAATCAGTTTGGCCCAAAAGTTGAGCGACATACCACTTTTCCTCTCTTCTCTATACTACTGAATTTTCATCTCCATTGAAGCTCCCTGGTGAGACTAATTAGGGTTTTGAGCGTTCTGCTTACCTCTGCACTTTCTTCTCCATGCAGCTCCAGATTTTGGGCAAAACACAGTTGCCCATCACTCTTTGCATTTTCTCTTGTCTGCTACTTTTTCCATAGAAGGTAGAGGTGCTCATCTCTCTCTCTCTCTCTCTCTCTCTCTCTCTCTCTCTCTCTCTCTCTCTCTCTATGTGTTGTTTCTCTTTTATGTTGTGTTTTCAATAGAATTTGATGTTGGTTATAATTGTTGTTTTTTTTGCAGAGTTTATTTGGAGCAAGAGACAAAGATGTTAATCTCTCTCTTTGTTTGGTTTTTTTTTTGTTGCTATCTTTTCAATACAACATGATGTTAGTTCTAACCCTTGTTGTTTTAATGTAGATATCATTTTGGGTGACATTGCGTAAGTGCTCATCTCTCTCTCCCTCTCTCTTTCTCTCTCTATGTTTCCTCTTTTCTACTATTTTTTCATGATATCTTTATGTAAATACTAACTCTTGCTATTGTCTTTTGCAAATATCAATTTGGGCAAGATTGGACAGGTGCTCATTTCTTTCTCTCTCCCGCGTAATTACACTCTCTCTCTTTCTTCCTCTCTACATTATCCCTTTTCTAATATATTTACAATAGGGTTTAATGCTAGTTCTAACTTAAGGATCAATTGTTGTTGCAATACTGAACACAAGGTAGAGCAGAGATTCTATAGCTCAATTTATGGGTAAATCTGCCATATTTTGTGGTGCCAAAATTTATTCATTTAATTAGTGAATTTTATGTTTGATGGGATTGATGTTTTCTTTTGTCCATCATTTGCAATGGGTTTTGATCAGCAACGATTCAATCTTATCTTCAGCAAATCAGCTTATAGATAAATTGGCCCTATTTTGTATTGCTTCTATTCATGCAGTTATCTAGATATTTTTTGTTAAAAGGGATTCATGCAAGTATTTTTGTTAAAAGGGATTCATGGATGTTTTTTTTTGTACATGCAAGTATTGTACAAGGTTTAGATGAAGTACATAATTCTTGATCAACTATTTTGATGTGGTGAGTGAGTCCTTTGTGTTGTGTAATATCTCCGCACAATAAAAGTTAGTTGGTTGGTTCGTAAGTTAGTTAGTCAATTAATAAGTTAGTAAGATTACTAACTAAAGACTAACTAAGGTAAAAACTAACTAACATTAATTATTGATAATTTTTATTTAATTTAAAATATTTTATTTAGAAAAATCAAGAGTCGTAAATTCGATATTTTTCTCGAATTGGCAAAGACCGTAGCTACCCTTCACGTAAATTATAACGTGAACGAAACTTATGAGTTATATTAATCACTAAGTTCATGTGTATAGTTTGGAAGGTCCAAAAAATTAGATTTTGGATAAAACTAGTATATTTTAGATACTTTAGATATTATCCTAAAAGAAAAAGATATGGAGATTTTTAGAACTGGATGTCATTTAAAAAGAAAAGACAAGTGATATTTTAGTTAGTTTGAAGATTTTATAAAAAGAAAAATAAAGAAAAGTGACTGGCGAAATGGCGCGCGCCGCGATCGCAGTTTACAGGCAGTAGACAGCACTTCGAACAGAGAAAAGAAGGAGTGAACTGAGAGCTTTCTAACCAAGTGTCTTGGGGTTTTACCCCCCTTTCGGAGCCAATGGAACCATCAGATTTATGATCTGAGCATCAGATCATTGATCTTTCAAGATCTCCCTCCACAAAGAGCTCCACTTCTCAACCACAAGCCCTCTTCTCTAATTCACTATAAATATGAGGCATGGGAGAGGCATAAGAAGCATAAGGAGATACCGAGAGGCTGCGAGAGAGAGGTAGAGAGAAGGATACCCCTCCAAGAGATTGTGAGGAAGAGCTTGAAAGAGAGCTTGAGAGAGAGAGAGAGAGAGAGAGAGAGAAGAGAGTCACCCCGAGAGGCTGCAAGGAAGAGAATTAGCTCAATTCCCTCTATCTCGGTCCTCGACTTAACCATCTTCTCTTACGATCTTCCATCTTGAATCTATTCTACCTTCTTAATCTCTTGAGTCTATTTGTGGACGATGGCCTCCAAGCAAAGAATGTCGCGTGTGGATGACAATCTTGCAACTAGCAACAAGGCTTCGGGCAAAGGCATCATCGTCAATCCAACTGCGGTTCCGGTCGTAAGTAATGTATTTTCAAATTGATAGATGCTTGCTTTGATTCTCATATGAGATACGTTAAGCCCATACTATTGCACGAGTATAGGTCATGGGAAAGGATAAATTTCATCTCGCTTACTCGGAAGACGGAGTTTGTGAAGTACATATATCAAGGGAAGATAATTGCACCTAGTTACATATGACTTATTTGCTAGTAGAGCAATTACAATGAAGAATCAGTCAAGCGTTGTGAATGGCATAGTCGTCAAAAGAACGACATTAAAAGATTGGGCATACAAGTGCTAGATTAAAGTATAGTCAAGGGTTATAACTAGCCTGATTGCTAAAAGAATATGACGTTAAGAATCATGAATAGAGAAGTACTAGCTTAAGTTTAGATACTTCAAAAGTACTTAGCTTAAGAGCCCAAATATTAAGAACAATTATATTCTAGCTCAAGGCAAGGCATGTTAAAGTCTAATTACTTGATATCATCTCGCACTTATCTTATCAAGTATTTACACGTTATGCCTATAACATGTTTGATATATGAGGATAAATTTCTATTTGCCTCATGACTTGACTAAGAGCTAGTACAAGAAATTAATCATAAGGGTTAAAACTAAGATATCTTGAGATCCGTCGGATAACGATGACTTTTGCTAATCCAAACTCAGGGTTGGGTTATCAATCAAGGTAAGTGACCTATAGAACTTACATCATGAATAGTGTTTGAACCCTTAACATATACCCTAGCCGAAGGAAGGAAGTGTTAAGAACATTTTTGCATAATATTGCTCTTAGATCCCAAGGGGAAGAGCAATTATGCAATGGGAAATATTATTTCATCTACTCTTGTATTGTTTTGGAAAGAATGCAATTGGTTTTATTGGTTGATCAAACAATATCCTAAATGCTTTTACATTCAACTGGTTGTTAATTGTTGTTTGGATGATTATTCCAAGTTCTTGTGATTTATGGTAAATGCATGGCAAGGGTCTGTGATGACAAGACGCCATGGGAATAAAGAAATGTTTTCTTGGAAAATGATATTAGGCTGATTGCCTTGTTTTGTGCTTGATTCTTAAAGGATTTAATTAAGGAAGGATATATTGTACGGGTGGATCACCTCCATGGTCGCACCGCGTAGTAACCCGAAAGGGCACTGCTCGATTCATGGGCCGAAGGTCGAGTGGTGAAAAGGCCAACCACGGGAATGATGTTTCGCTCCTAGACAGCTTGTGGGTCAATTGGAGCTCTGGACACCCCTTGCTAGGTCAAGAATGGAGTTGAAGACCTCCGTGGCCCCCAACATCTGGGCATGTTGGGAGATCCTATTCTAGAAAAAGGATTGAGTTTTGGTGCCATGTGAATTGGACCAGTTACTTCTGCAGGGCAGAAGGGACACTTCTGTTGGACAGAAGCGAAACATAATTTCTCCTGTATGGGCGGGAGACAAAGATTAACTTGAAGATAAGTTAAGGAACTTGTTTGATCTTGTTTGTCAATAGATTGCTTTGCTCTGTTTTCGTGTCTGTGCTATAATTTACGTGAATGAACCTTGTTCCCTAAAAGGCTTAATTAATGAAGCTGATTTTAAGTGTCACACATAAATGTGGTAGGACCTAATTAGAAAACTAAAGCTATTAAGGGAAGCGGGTGGGCGGAACCCCCGACGGGTCCGTCCTATGGCAGGGTGGTCCCAGAGAACTGGGAGGCTTCTCACAAGTTTTTATCGTCATTCGACCTTTAGGTATTGATAGGTTAGAACCCGATTCATGCCGTTTTAGGGGACCGGAATGGGACTATGCCCTATGGGCAGAGAGGTTGAGCAACGCATCCCTCTCGTTTCCCATTCTCCTTGAACCAAGTGCGGCATAGATCTGCTTCGGGCTGGGTATCTCTACGTAAAGTAGGATGTCCAAAACCCGATGCTAGAATGCTAATAGGAGACCTTGACAACTAGAAACCCGAATTTTAGGTCGATCCTAGTGGGTTCGGTCGTAAACGTTCCGTTGCGAGGTGGATTCGGGAAACCCTAGGCGACAAAACTCGGAACATTCCTTGGGAGTGCCGGGCAGCGACGCTTAGATTTGTTTCTCGATAGACCGCTAAAAGAGTGCCTGGAACGCCGATGGGCGGGCACCTCACATGTTGGATGATATCGATCTGCTAGAAGTCGATGGTTCAAAAATCCTCTACTTTGTTGATGAGACGTGACAAGGACACTGATGAGAAGGAAAATGAGAGACAAGCTGGTCATGGTGATGGAGCTTTGCAGCCGGAGGAAGGGGAGGAGGAGGAGGAGAAAGCGAGTGGGAGCGAGAAATGAGAAGATGGTTCCAAGCAAGACATAGGAGTCGAGGGACTCGCAGAAGGCTTCTATGAAGTTGAAGCTCTAACAAAAAAGGTGAGTACGTAAGGTGCATCATCTTCGTGGCTTTTCTCACCATTTTCATGCCATGTATGCTAACTGTCATATTAAAGCAATGAGATTCCTCAATTCTTTTTCTCTTCCTAAATCTGTGCATGAGCTTCAAAGGTGAAATTTGTTGACTGGTTATGCTCCTAATTCAAATGATTCCTTCTTGCATATCTGTTTGGCTTACCAATTAACATCTTATGTATTAAATTTGCAAGTCAAGTTGTTCAAATGTTTGAGGCTATGTTGTAGCCTGCAAACTAGCCATTGTCATGTTTCCTGATATCATAAATGGTTATGTTGAATTGTGTTGCTTAGTCCTCTGCAACACATTGTCAATTTCAAAAGCAACAATTCTAATCTTGCTTTTTATTATGATTGTAGGGTCAAGTGTCGTACTTGATAAAGTGGTGAGAGTTAGTAATAGTAATCCATCAGATTTAGTTCTACTTGATACCTACACTTCTCTTATGGCCTGAGTTAGAGTATTTGACATGTTTTACATTGTAGGTGAGGGTGGCCTGAGACGGATAATACTTGGGGACCATTCAAGAATGTCAAGGCTTGTTTTGAGGCCGGATACACACCGGGCTGTGGACGGACGCAGGGTGGAAAAAGAGGCGTCCACTGCCCTACGTGTCAAAAGGCCATTGGGCCCGCTTTTTGTGGGTGGCGGACACTTCTGGCCGGGGGATCTTCCCCGTCCCCGAAATTCGGGTGCGCCCACTCTACAAGACGACAATACTCTCTCCAAAAAGTGGCTTGTGAGACTGACAAGAATTGAACCCCCACCAATCCCCTCTCACCTCTCATTCATTACCAATGGGCCAACCTCCTTTTCGTGATGTTCCTGGGCACAGTTTAGTGTGTAAACATAGTAGTGGACAGCTTGCACCTCCTGTCCCCGTCCATAGCCCGGTGTGTAATCGGCCTGACATCATAGAGGAATTTGACAAGAGGTATGTTGAGATCTTTAGTTTTCTTTACTATGCAGATATGTTATTCAATATGCAAATGTCATTTTGATTTCTTGTTCGTCCTGTTTGCAGCTATGTGCCTAAATTAGGTAAGAAAGTACGAGGTAAAAAGAAATCTAGAACTTATCATCTTTCTCCAAAGAAGAAGCAGATACTACTAGAAAATGTGGATGGGGGAAGTGTTGCCAACACAAGAGAGGACACAATGGACACTGATTAGGACAATGAAAAGTGTGCAACTGAAACTACAGAACCAATCAAGGAGAGTCCTAAGAATTCAATATCACTGGAAGGTGGAGTTTTTGATATGGAGAGAAAGGATGTTGACAAGTCAACAATAGTTAGAAATCCTGGAAATGGTAGTGTCCTTGCAATTGAGACAAGACAAGAGATGGTGATAAATCCTACGACTAACCAACTAGGATCTAATTCAAGTAGGTTGGTACTGGAAACAGACATGCCCCAGCCAAAGTTGTCGTAAGAACAATGAGGTTCTATCTCACCTCATGAACTGGAGGAGGAGACAAGCATAGCAAAGCTACAAAAAAAAGAAAGGCCAATGGACACCATGAAGCTAGGGAGGAGATTATGCAAAGTGATATAAGTGCTACCATGCAACAGTTGATCAGCTTGACATCAAAATCTTCTTTGCCAAATGAAGGAACATTGAATAAGGATGATGCTCAGCTGGACAAAAAATCCAGGAGTGGGGAATTTAATAAGAGTGCTGGCAGTGACAAATGTACTGGAGAAAAAATGAGGAAACAAGGTTTTGTGAGATGTGTTTGACAAAGTTTGGATTCTCAAGAACAAGATGCAAAGACAATGGCCGATGAGGAGAGGTCATACGAAATTGTGGAGCAAGGCAACAATTTGAAGGGAGTTTTGTTGTCCACACAAGGTGGGCATATGGAAGTTAAGCCTTCACAGCTACAGATCTCTGAAACAAAGTCACCTTCTGCCAAAGCAAACCAGTGTTCCCAACCAAGCATGCCCAGTAATCCTCCTCTCACAAAGATTATCAAGGCAGTGAATTACAACAACTCATCTATGGAAGGAAAGCAAGATGTGACCGTTCTTTTTAAGGCATCAAGGTATGATATAACATATGCTTGTTCTTTATATGTTATTTTCTTACAAGCAGTATATATAAATTTTTAACACACCAAGGAGCTTGGGAGGTTGTTAAGGATTGTGGTGAATTCATGAAGAAATAATGCTAGCTTTGTAAGAAAACCCATTTATAATGTTGCTATTTCAATATTGGAGCATGAAACAAATGTTTTGGGAAATTGAATCCAAAACAGATGGTAGTTGGAAAAATTTGGGTGGGTTCTAAGGGGCTATAATAGGTTGTATTTTGATGAAAATTGGAATCCTTAGTAAGGGAAGTGGAGCTTGTAGTGGGCTTTAAAATAAACAGCTCAAAAATTTTTATTGTGTACCAATCAAGTACACCTAGTAATTTAAAATGTTTAGTCATAACAAAGGACAAAGATGAAAAATTTAAAAGTCAAAAGTTATCATGAATGTGAAATAAATATTGTTAATTGGCTTGGGCTTGAGGCTAATGTTGCCTCCACAAGCCATCAATGGGGTTCAGACCTAATCCTGACAGGGTGCCTAGTGTATGGGTGTCACCGATACGGGGGCTCCCCTTAGTGTTCCCGTTGGTGAGAACCAAAAAACAGGTCATTTCAGCCCTCAACATATCCCTACACTTAATCATCAAAGAGCATTCTCATAACCTAGGAAAAAGAGAATAGAAGTTCAAAATATAGCTCAATTTGATCTTCCATATCATTGTTGGGGGTAAAGGTGCCTCCACCTAGCCGCTCGTGTATTACTACAATGATAATACTCGTGCCTACAAACTGCAGGCGACATGCGCCCCGTCAACTGTCACTTTATTCTTTATTCTTTTAGTGATAGATGAATAAAGGGAAGGCTGGTCACACATTGTGGCTATTGGAGTTTCCACATTGTGAGTCTCTCTCTCTCTCTCTCTCTTGCTCTTGCTCTTCCACCATAGCTCTCATGTGCAAGCTTTGATCCTTCTCACCATTCAACTGGTATCAAAGCATGTTTGCTTGAGCATTGGAGGTTGGTCCATGACTCCCTCAGCATTCATTTGAATCCCTATACCATTGGTTCTCACTCTTGGCAGCCATATCTGACTCCTTCGACTCCTCGGCTTCTATCAGCCCATTTGTGCACCCTCAAGGCATTCCTTCAGAGGTATTGGAGCTCTCTTTTGTTATTTCACTTCAGTCCACAAGTTTTGTGAAGTAGGGCAGCCATTTTCTCTTGCTTCTTGTGACGTCTACACTCTATTGGTGACTTTTTCCTTCAAGAGGGAGCTCATAGGCGTCCTTGACTATCCCCCCAATCTTGCGTTGACCGTGCCTAGTCCTTACATAGGCCCCAGATTAGTTCTCACCATCGCCTTACCTGTAGGAGTATCTTCCTTAACTTGGCATTGATCTTATCTAGCTATTCCAGCCATTAGACACTTGGATAGGTTTCATTTGATGCCTAGAAGCATACTTTGAGCCCGACATTGAAGCATTGAGCATTGGTATTGATTTGGATCTGATTTAGCACTATTTTGGGACTGTCATAATTGTCCACATGCTATTATAAATAGTGTTACATTGACATTTGATACTACAGCTTGGCATTGACATTTGTTGAGAGTGAAAAAAGACTGAATTTTTGTTGATTTTGAGGTCTGAATGATTGATTTTTGATGGATTTAGAGTGATGTATGGTTGTTAATGGAAGTACTTGTTGAGAGTGTTCTGGATGATATTGATTATGTTTTGGAAGCTCATAATGATTTTAGTAGAAATATGATGCTCTATGATGTTCTGATAGGTTTTGTTGAGGTTCTGATTAGTTCTGATACCTTCTGTATAACCTCTGTTTTAATATGATTTTCTTTTGTATGAAGTATGGATTGATGGTTGATGAAGGTTGAAATATTTTGAAAGCTTATCGAATAGTTTTTGATAGTTTGGAATGGTTTTAGTATGAGTTATGAGGATTTGATGTTCTCTGATGACCTTCTGTAACCCTCTGTAAACATTCTGTAGAGCCTATGTCTCTATTCTGTCTCTGCTCTGTTCCTATTCTGTTCTATTTTGTAGATCTTCTGTAAGTGTTCTATAGAATGTATGTGTGACTTTGGAAAAGTTTTCTAACTTTTGGAAAGGATGAATCTAAGTTCAAAAGAGCTAAAACTAATGGAAGAAGCAGATGCTGAAGACTGAAGAGAAGACTGGAGTGACAGTGACAGTAGTGAGCTATAAAGAGACACTGTAGTGGCTCTGGTGCCTTTTCGCATTAGACATACCTCTTGGGAGGTGCATCCATGACCTAAGAAGGATTATTGAGAGTCATTATTGAGTATTGTAGTATGATGTACTATTGAGAGAGAGAGAGAGAGAGAGAGAGAGAGAGAGAGAGAGAGAGAGAGCCAATTCTATCAAAACAGTGTACCTGTATATGAGAGATTGAGAGAGAAAACTATGAAGACATTGAAGATGAATACTATGTCATTGATTCCCATTTGAAAATGGTGTATTATTTTATGTTCCTTATTCTATTGAAGGATTCTGTGAAGATGTTGAAGATTATGGTTGATTCTATCAAATCTGTGGGAGATATCTACTATGATGCTGTGTGAAGATTTGTTGTTTTCTTTGTTTTGGTCATCAAAAGAATGAAATAAAAGCTTGTTGATGTTACAAGATAGCTTTTCTTGCACTAGAATTTCCTTTTCCTTGGTGTTCCTCTTGGGGATCCATGTTTTTGGTGCGTAGCCTAGGAAACTTGCCATCAACAAGCATAAGAAGAGGCTGAAAATGAAAGAAATGGCATTGCCAAGAAAAGAAGAATTCAATGGATGCTTGCAAAGTTTCTTCTTTCACTGAAGAGTTGGAGATTCTTATTTCCAAAGCCACTTTCCACAAGAAGTTCATCCCACAATGGCAGAAACATATTACCATCATGATGCATGCTCTATGTGGTGGACTATTTCCTCTTCCTGTTGAGGCAACAGAAACTTGCATCTTGGTGAAAATTTATTTGGAAACAAACTAAAGAGCAGAAGTAGAGAGAATGACTATCCATGGAAGATTTGGTATTCATTGAGAAGTTTCCAGACATCATCAAGTGGGAGATCGTGAAGAAGCTTCAGGAGTCATGGTCTGTGGAGGTTC
Organism: Lygodium microphyllum; assembly: GCF_053477565.2. Lineage (NCBI taxonomy): Eukaryota > Viridiplantae > Streptophyta > Polypodiopsida > Schizaeales > Lygodiaceae > Lygodium > Lygodium microphyllum. The sequence goes on from NC_141151.1 coordinate 9,304,523, forward strand.
ACAAAAACAAGAAGGAAAAGAGTTGGAATTTGTTCATGGATGCTCAACAGCAAGATACGTGGGATGCTTGGTGTTCTGACAATCTTCTGTTTGTCCAATTAGCAACCCACTGGAAGTTGGTAGACAGAGTGTTTTTCACAACATACACTGTTGAAACCCTCAAAAGCTAGCATTATTATGATGGCACAACAACGATCCTAAGAAGAATGAGTTTTGATACTTTCAGAATGGAATATCTCCCTCTCTGTAGTGGTTTAAAAGCTGAATTTAGAGATGTTGAAAAGAAGGAAGTAGAAGAGATGTTGGCCAGAGAATCCCCCAGAAGCCCTCTCTGATTCTATTCTGTTGAGTACAGACCAACTGGTTGGAGCCAACTCCCTGACGAATGACGCAATCAAGAGGCAAGCGTTAGAATGAGTCCAAAGGTACGTGAGAAGAGAGAAGGCAAGAATCAAAGCTGAGAATGAGCTCGCAGCAAAAGCCTCCTTTGACGCCCTAAAGACACTCTTTACAGAAGTCCCCATGGCGACTCAAGGTCCCCTTCCTAGTCAGATTTGTCCTGGAAATATTGATGATAGGTCAGCAAATGTTGTCCCATTGCCAAATTTTAAGGGATAGTACAATGAAGACCCTGATCTTCATGTAGCAGAATTTATGGTAGCATGTGTGGCTAACAATGCCAAAACCCCTGAGCATTGGTTAGTGATATTCCCTGCCACCTTTAAGGGCGCGGCGTTTCAGTGGTATGAGAGATAAGCAGCAGGAACTTTTGGCACATGGGATGACCTAAAGTTGGCCTTCCTCACTAAATTCAGGCGTGAAGGTTTTGAAGAGTGGATGCGAGAGGAGTTCATGAACCTAAGTCAGTCCTCTGGAGAAAGAGTAGAAGCTTATGTCTCGTGAATGGAATCCATCTTGAAGAGATGGACTAACCATCGTTTGGACGAAGGTATTCAGAAAGGAGTGTTCCTTAGAGGCCTACAACCAGAAGTTCGCAAGTTTGTGGAATTGAGAAGACTAGTCAATGTGCAAGCTGCAGTGGAAGGTGCAAGATTGTATGACAAAGTTGAAGCAAGGTTGTCAATGAATCCAAGAAGAGGAGTCTTACCTCCTCCCATGCCAGGAATGGTATACCCACCAAATGCAATCCCAGGGACAATTCCCTATCCCTATCCCCAGATGCAAACAGTGCCACAGTATAATGCACCTAATCCACTGTGGTCGCCTCAGATGACAGTGCCTCAAATGATGGTTCAACCACAACAACAGTGGCCTCAAGTAGTTCCTCTAATGGTGACTCAACAACAGTGGAATCCTACCAACTGGAATCAACAACCCCAAGTCTCAGCAGGAGCTCTGAATCAGAACCAGAACAGAGGACCTTCTGGATCAACCCAACCAGTGTATGCAGCAATTACGGAAGCTTCCCAAAACCCTACTACAAGTACTTCAGGAGGTGAAAATCTGAAGGACTACTTATCCAACTCAGTTGCAAGTATCAAGAAAGAGCTTATGGATGTGATTACAGAGGAGCTACAAATGCTGAAGGTGAATATCACCAATATATCCACCCCTACGGGAGCGAGAAGAGATGTGATGCGCGCTAATACATGGTGCAAAAAGTGTCATCAAGCGGGACATTTAGCCACTGAATGTACCCGAAAACCAACCACTCCTGGAGCCTTTTGTTCCTACTGTTTGAGGAAGAACCATATAGAGGATATTTGCTCTCTAAAAGAGATGCACGAACGAAGACAGAAATATGAAAATACAAGATTCAACTTGCTAGAATCCAAAATGACAACACAGGATATTGGACCAAGCCATAGGGAGTTTGGTCCTAATTTTGGTCCAAGGAGGTTTCCTCTCAAAGTTACAGAAGACGACAGTCCGGCGGTGGTCAGAGATCAAAGGTGGAATATTACAGGTGTGGAGAAAAGGGTCATATCTCTCAGAATTGTCCAAACCCTAGACGATCTGTGGATTACAAGCCCTTATGTAGCCGATGCAAAGGAGAAGGCCACACTACAAAGGACTATCCAAGTCCAGCCCCTGTCAAGGCCAATGTCATTAATAGCCAATAGAAGGCACAAGAGCCTGCCTCCAATTTGGTAGATTTGGAAGTTGCCGCTATTACGCATGCCAAGAAGAAGGGACCAATTGTCCAAGAAGAGAACAAATCTTCTACCAAGACTGTGAAGTTCAACCTGCCAACAAAGGGATAGAGCAGTACAGGACCAAACAGTGTAGTACAGAGCACTGTAGTGCCACAGAGAGTCACAAAGACAGTCCCAGAAATAGGACTAGAGGTTCAGGAGATAGATGATGCAGAAGCACCTCCAGAAACAGAAGAAGTGCCGATGCTGCCATTACTAGAAGAAAAAAAAAAGATGAAAATGGGTGTAGCCCCATTCCCCAGCAAGTTGAAGAAGCTCGTGGATCCTATCAAAGAATATGACTTGGTAAAAGACCTAGATACTTTTAAACCTAACTTAACATTTCAGCAGTTTGCTGATGCTGTCTCCCAGCCATCGAAAGAAATTCAAAAGCAACTTGACAAGAAGATGCATGCTAATGATTGCTCCCCCAACAACAACAAAGTCCAACAGAGCCTCAGAACTGGTGAAGGAAGTAGATGTGGCTAACGTCTTTCTAGGTCCTGGAACCCCAGAGATTAGTGTATGGATAGAAGGATGCTTTATTTCAGATGCATTGATTGATGGAGGCTCATCAGTAAACATAATGACGGATGTGACAATGAAGGACTTAGGGTTGCAAGGAATTCAACCTACACAGTGGTTTATCAGATTGGCAGGCCAAAGCAGAATTAAACCGTTGGGCATCCTCCCATACGTAAAAACAACCCTTGCAGGGAGAGACTATTGTTGTTTTGGCTGACATATTTGGTGGTCAAATCAAATTCTTATGGGACCTCATACCCTCTGCTGTTGGGAAGAACTTGGTTTTTTGAAGCGAGAGCCACGACAGACTGGTTTAAAGGAACCCTAACCCTAGGCAGGGGACCCAAAAAAGTGGTGTTGAAATTATATGGATGGCAAAAAGGCAATGGATCCACATCTATTGAAGTCATAACTGATTCCTCCAACAAAGTAACATATGGTATATTAGGAGACGAAGATGCTATTAAATAGATATTTCCTAAGAAAAAAGAGGCACAATCCCTAACAATGGGCACTGTAAGCCAACTACCAAGGGAAGCAAAGTCCTTGTCCATGGGAGAATACCTCTTACCTCAACTAGAATTGACTTTTGAAATCACCTCTGACAGTGAAATAGAAGCATGGATATACTGTTCTCCCTATTACATGGCAGTCGCAAAGACAATAACAGAGATAGAAGTAGAAGCAGACGCAGACGCAGAGGCAGAAGATCTGTTCTTCTCTTACAAAGCCTCTACATAAGTAGAGACAGAGCCTCTAGAGGAAGAGGATGGACATGATGATGAAGAAAATGAAGTAGGTTATGAAAGTGCAGATGAAGAATTTCCTCTGATAGCGGATGATCTTGTTGATGTCCCTACAGAGACCTCAGAGTCTGAAGATCTCGGGATGTTGGAGGGAATGACCATGGTTCCATTTGGGTTGACCAATGGACCACAAATTATGTAGAATCTACATAAGCAATGGATCAAAGGCATAAAAATTAAGTTCACGGTCAGTCTAGAGAAAAGATGGCGATAATGCCCCCTGCCAACAGAACCCAAAGCCATCAAAGCCTCGGCTTCTAGAAGGTCTGTGTTATGTGACATTCTTGGATGCATCCTCTAAAGATGAATCCCTAAGTCCAGAAGAAATCACTACTCACACAGAAGCAAACAAAGCTCTGATACCCTTCCAGCAACCTCAACAGACAAATGAGTTATCTGTTTAGAAGGACACTGGTTTTAGTGGAACATCCGACGATGACACTACTCTCTTGAAAGAGTCAAACCTCTATCCAAAAGCAATCCGTGGGACATTTATCCGCAAAGTGGAAGGTGAAAGACAAGTAACGTTCTTGGATATTGATGGTACTGAACGTCACCTGAAAGTGGGCCTCAATCTTCCTAAAGAAGAACTAGTGGTCCTGCGAGACTTATTAAAGGAGAACTTAGACATGTTTGCTTGGTTATATAAAGATCTAAAGGGGATTGATCCCACAGTATGCCAACATCACATTGACCTAAAGCCTGATGCCAAACCTGTAAGGCAAAGACAAAGGCGTATGAATCCTAACTATTCTGCTCTGGTGAAGGCTGAATTATTGAAGCTTCTTGAAGTCGAGTTCATTTATCCTGTGGCTAACAGTGAATGGGTTTCACCCATTGTAGTTGTACCCAAGAAGAACGGGAAACTTTGAATATGTGTAGACTTTCAAAAGCTCAATTTGAAGATGAATAAGGATCATTTCCCTATTCCTTTTACAAACCAACTGTTGGACACAGTGGTAGGTCATGAGCTATATTCCGTCTTGGATGGATTCAGCGGATATAACCAAGTCTAAATCGCAGAAGAGGACCAATCCAAAACAACCTTCACCATAGAATGGGGGACCTATGCCTATAGAGTGATGCCATTTGGACTCTGTAATGCTCCTGCCACCTTCCAACGAGTAATGATGGCTGCTTTCCATAATCATTTGCATGATTTCATTGAGGTGTATCTTGATGACTTTTGTATCTATAGCTTAGTCTGTGAGCACTGGGGACATCTAGAGCAATGTTTTGACAGATGCTGAGAGTATGGGATTTCTCTCAATCCTGACAAATGTGTCTTTGGCGTCTCATCAGGAGTTCTTTTGGATCATATTGTCTCTGCACAAGGGATTGCAATAGACCCCGCGAAGATTGAGAAGATTGCTGCCTTGACATCCAACAAGCCTCAAGCAATTGAGAGGATTTCTTGGCCATGTGGGCTACTATAGAAGATTTATTACACATTTTGCAACCAAGGCAGGCCCTTTGCACAAGCTTCTAAGGAAACATGCGGATTTTCTTTGGACTAATATGACTGCAAAGAAGCCTTTAATACCCTAAAACAGTGCCTTATCCATGCACCTATCTTGCAGCCTCCTGATTGGATGAAGGAGTTTCATGTGCACACAGATTCATCAGTTGAAGGGCTAGATGTTGTCCTATGTCAAAAGGGCCCCTCTAAATTAGATCAACTAATATATTATGCAAGCTGGAAGGTCACTAATAGGGAACAAAACTACACAGTGACAAAGCTTGAGTGCTTGGCAATGGTGTTTGCACTAGAGAAGTTTAAACACTATCTACTATCAATGCATTTCAAGTTCTATGTGGATCATGAAGCCCTATCCTTCCTGATGAACAAAACACATGTTGGAGGACGACTGATGAGATGGTTGCTCCTATTCTAGGAGTTCGATTTTGAAGTGGTCACTAATCCTGGCCATTCCCATTGTCAAGATTGTGGGAGAGAAGGAAGGAGTCTTACTTGTAGCTTTCTTGCACAATGGGGGAATACACACAGAGGTGGAGGCTGAAAACAGTTTTTCTCTTCTTAGTTGTGTAAGCCAAAAGAACTCTCATACAAAGAAATAGAAGAACCCTATATATGGATCTCAAACCAAACTCAAATAACTAAGGTGGCATACTAACTGAGCCATGAACTAGAGTAGATAAGGATAGCTGTCATGTAGCTATTATTCATGGGCGGTGTACCAACCGCATCTGCAACTGACAAGTCAGTGACATAAATGCACAACGGTCACCCTGGCATATCACGAGTGGAGCTCGATATCTCAACACTCCCCCTCAAGCTCAATCCCAATTCGTGCACACCAAGCAGGTCTCTGAACTTGCGTAGCTTCTCTGTGCCCAATGCCTTCGTGAATATGTCAGCTACTTGATCCTCTGTGCTGACATAAACTAGATCAATAAGACCTAGTAAAACCCTCTCTCACACATAGTGATAATGCACCTCAATGTGCTTTGTTCTAGCATGATAGACTAGGTTATTTGCCAAGTGTATACTGCTCATGTTGTCACAATAAATGACAACTAGCCCATCTGTAGACTGATGCATATCATAAAGTAGCTTATGCAACCAAGCTACCTCACATGCAGCCATTGATGCACCCCTGTACTCAGCCTCTGTGCTGGATAAGGCAACTGTAGGCTGTTTCTTGCTGCTCCAAGTGACTGTAGCACTCCCAAAAGAGAACACATATCCACTGGTAGATCGTCTATCAGAAATGCTACCAGCCCAATCAGCATCAGTGTATCCATGCAACTGTATCTGAACCCCAGTCTCATAAAATAGTCCATGCTGCAATGTGGACTTCACATACCTGAGTATGCGTCTAGCCGCATCCAAATGCGGTTTCCTTGGAGCCTGCATAAACTGACTTACCAATCCAAGAGCATAGCTCAAATCTGGCCTAGTAATAGTCATATAAATCAAACTTCCTACTATGCGTCTGTACATAGTAGGGTCTTCCAGAAGCTCACCTGCATCTATGCTCAGCTTGACATTCTGCTCCAAAGGAACTGAAATAGGCTTAAGCCTGTCATCCCATATTTGGACAACATGTCCAATCCATACTGCCTCTGCAAGAGCTGTATCCCACTTGGTGATCTAATCACCTCAATGCCCAAGAAATAACGTAGCTCTCCCAAATCCTTCATCTCAAACTTCTGCTTCAATAGCATTTTCACATGAAGGATATCTTCATCACTGTCACCTGTCATAATCAAATCATCAACATAAATGACAAGTAGCATAATACCTTTCTCTGTTTTTCTCACATAAAGTGAGAAATCTGCCTTGGAAATCTGAAAGCCAATAGTGACAAGATACTGTCCTATCTTGTCAGACCATGCTCTAGGTGCTTGCTTCAAGCCATACAAGGCTTTCTTCAACCTGCAAACAAACTCAGGATGAACATCATGCACATAACCTGGTGTCTGCTCCATATAGACCTCTTCTTGCAAATCACCATGCAAGAAGGCATTATTTACATCCATCTGATGTAAAGACCATCCCTTTGATGCAGCCATAGCAATGACTCCTCTTATGGTTGCCATCCTTGCAACTGGACTGAATGTTTCTTCATAGTCAATGCCATATGTTTGTGCATACCCCTTGACTACTAATCTTGCCTTGTATCTGTTCACAGAACCATCTGCATTGTGCTTCACCTTATAAACCCACTTACAGCCAATTGCATTTTTACCTTTAGGAAAAGGTACCAATTCCCATGTAGCATTTGCTTCCAAGGCATCCATTTCTTCATCCATGGCTTTCTCCCATTTTTTTTTTCCCATGGCTTCCTCAAAAGAAGTGGGTTCTGGTTCCTGTATCACTTTAACCATATATGCATAGTGAATGACTATAAATCCATCATATTTCAGCCTATCCACAGGATACCTAGCTCTCGTAGACCTGCGCAAAGTAGGTTCACTCCCAGGTGCTCTCAAAACATCCCTGGTCTTCCTTACTCCAGGTGTAACAATAGAAGGAATACCCAACTCATCATCAATGCTCTGTTCTGAGCCACTGGATTCACCATCCACATAAGAGTGACCTGCATTCACATCAAACATGGGCTGATCAACCTTCTCTTTTCCTTTTCGTGATACCTGCATACCACTATCTGCATTGCTTTGAGAAGATTCTCCTGATCTCAATCGGCCTGTCCATGGCGAAGAATGTGAACCACTGCTAGAGGACGCTCCAGGTCCACTAATATTTTGTGACTGCTGCTGTGAATTCTGTGCAGCATTACCATTTTGTGCATCTACATCATCAATCACATTTACTGGTTTATACCAGCTACTCATTTCATAAAAAACAACATCTTTGCTCACTGTAAACTTACGAGTAGAAGGGTTATAGCATCTATACCCTTTTTGCTGCAGAGAGTAACCAATAAAGATGCACTTCTCAGCTTTTGGATCCAACTTGGATCTCAACTCATCTGGCACATGTACATAGGCAATGCAACAAAAAATTTTCAAATGAGAAATATCTGGTTTCCTACCAGTATACCTCTCCTCTGGAGTCATTCCATGTATTGCTGCAGTGGGAGTCCTGTTCATTATGTAGACTGCTGTAGCAACTGCTTCAGCCCAATAAAAATCTGGCAAGTCTTTTTCATTGAGCATGGCATGAGATACCTCTCCAATATGCATGTTTTTCCTTTTTGCAATTCCATTTTGTTGTGGGGTATGACTGCATGAATATTGCTGCTTTATGCCATGCTCCTGCAGGAACCTTGCAAACTCATTTGAGAGGTACTTTCCCCCTCCATCTGACCTTAGGCATTTTATCTGCAGGCCTGTTTCTTTTTCAACTATAGCTTTAAGAGTTTTGAAATGCCCAAAAACTTCACTTTTCTTTTTCATAAAATACACCCAAACTTTTTTGCTATAGTCATCAATAAAAGTGACAAAATAATGACAGCCTCCAAGAGATACAGCTTTAGTAGTCCACACATCAGAGTGGATTAATTCCAGTGGCTTCTCACTCTCTTGAACTAATTCCAGTGGCTTCTCACTCTCTTGAACATGTCTAGGAAATGGTTTCCTTGCATGTTTTCCAAACTGACAGGCTTCACATACCTTATGCATTTCTGCAACCTTGAATTTGGGCAATCTTGCAACAATATTTTGGGCCTGCATTGATTTAAGTCACTGTACATTAACATAACCAATGCGTTTATGCCAGATATCAATATCTGCAACTACACCGGTCCCATGTGCAAACATTGCTGCACTCAATTCAGACATGTCTGCATCCAATGTAAACATTCTGCCCTTCTTCTTTCCTTTTGCTATCAAGCGACCTTTATTTTTCATATCCTCAACAAAGCATCCATGAGGATTAAATCTGACCTGCAAGCCCTGCTCAACCATTTGACCAACAGAAACCAGATTCTTGGTGATATTTGGGACATGAAATACATCGGACATGTATTTCTTTTTCCCATCCTGCATAGACAAAGGAATTTTTCCAATCTGCACAATAGGATGTGCAGTATCATCACCAGTCTCCACAAATCCTGGTTTTTCAATTTTCCTTGCATTCTCCATCCATTCTGCATGACCTGTCATGTGGTTTGATGCACCTGAGTCAACATACCACACATCGTTGCTTTCTTCTGCATTTGTCACAGAATTGTTCATGTGCTGCACCATAAACAAATGCTCATTTCTGTCATCACCCTGTCTACTAGAAGATGCATAATTCCCTTGTTGCAATTTCCCATTCATGATGTCATTCTGCTTTTTATAGCAGTCTTTAGCCATATGACCCATTTTACCACAGTAGTAGCATTCAACATTGCTGTTTGCATTTTGGCCTCTTTGCCATCCACCACGACCTCTTTGGCTCCCCCTGCCTCTAGAGTTACCACGTCCTCCTCTATAGGACTGGTTTTCTTGAGTTTGCTGCATATTCTGATTTCTACCACGGCCTCCAAATCGGCCTCCTCTACCTCTTCCAGCATTTGAGTAGAAGACAGCTTCTTTTGAAGTTCCTCCTGAAGAAGATGCACCACCATTTCTCTGCTCCTCAAAAATTAGAAGAGCAATCAACTCCTCAAAATTAGGAAATCTTTCACGAACTGAAATGGATGTCCGAAACTGTGCATAATCCTTTCCTAGACCATTCAAGGTCACAGAAACTAAATCATCATCTTCCACTGGCGACCCAATGGAAGCAAGTGCATCTGCAATCTTCTTCACCTTCATGTGGTAGCCATTGATGCTCATACTTTCTCTTTGCACATTATGCAACTCTTGCTTGAGCTGCATTTTCCTGGCTTGTGTATTTGTGCTATACATTTTTGACAAAGTATCCCATGCCTCCTTTGGCGTACTTGCATCCTGAATATGCACAATCATAGAGTTTGAAATACTGATAGACAGCCAGTACATAACTTTCATGGCTCTCTCATGCCATGCTTTAAATGCCTGCATTTGCTGTTGATTGGGAACATCAGGAAGAACTGGTTCTTCTTCATTTCCTGCAACAAATTCCCAAGATCCTTTTCCCATAAGGAAATTCGTCATTCTAAACTTCCATGCTTGGAAGTTGTTCTTGTCAAGCTTTTCAGTTAGAATCTGTGAAAGAGAATCAGATGCCATTACAGAACACTGCAAAAAATTCTGTCACTGCAAAAAACACAGCTTCACCCTCACAAGGGCAAATCTGCAAAACTGGCGAAAGTGGTATTTGACCACACAGTCACTTCCTAGTGACGATTTTGCATAAACAGGAACCAATGATGATTCTGTAACTCCCAATGTCTCTGCACATACGATGCAATTTTTGTGGTAACTTTTCACCGACCTGTAGAACAGTGGTCGCACAGCATAAAATTGGGCCTTTTTCTGAGTGCGTGCAGAAAACTTTCGCCTCCAAAACAGGCCCCGAAAATGGCCTCAAATAAAAAAAACAGGGTCGCTAAAGGCTAAAGCCCCGCCCCGCAGCATATACTGCCCTCTTGCTTCACCGCGAAGGGCGTCTCAACCTGAGACAATGCACTCCTGCAATTTCCGCCTATGCTACCTGCAGAGATCTGCTCCCAAAACAGAAAATGAAAGCAATACTGCTCCTCTTACCAAAACACTGCGAGCTTGGCTTGCTTTCTTGAGCTCCTTACCACGAACAAGGCTCTGATACCATGTCAAGATTGTGGGAGAGAAGGAAGGAGTCTCACTTGTAGCTTTCTTGCTTGTACAATGGGGGAATACACACAGAGGTGGAGGCTGAAAACAGTTTTTCTCTTCTTAGTTGTGTAAGCCAAAAGAACTCTCATACAAAGAAATAGAAGAACCCTATATATGGGTCTCAAACCAAACTCAAATAACTAAGGTGGCATACTAACTGAACCACAAACTAGAGTAGATAAGGATAGCTGTCATGTAGCTATTATTCATGGGCGGTGTACCAACCGCATCTGCAACTGACAAGTCGGTGACATAAATGCACAACGGTCACCCTGGCATATCACGAGTGGAGCTCGATATCTCAACACCCATGTCCTAGCCGATCATTTATCACAGATCCCTCAAACTACAGAAGAGGAACAGGATGATCTAGACCTTCCTGATGCTTCCTTGTTTCTAGTTGAAATAATTACTCCCTGGTATACAGACACAGCCAACCTCCTGGCAACTTAACAGTATCCTCCTGGCATCTCAAGCCGTGAGAAGAAGAAGCTTCTGTTAGAATCAACCCCCTACACTTTGCTAGGCAGTGCACTATACAAGAGAGGCAAAGATGAAGTATTGCAAAGATGTGTTGCAGGAGATGAAATCGGCAGAGTATTGAAAGCATGCCATGACGAACCATGTGGTGGACACTTCGCAGGAGAAGCGACAGCCATGAAGGCTCTATTAGTAGAATACTGGTGGTCGACCCTCCACAAGGATGCATATGACTACTGCAAGAGATGTGATGCTTGTCAGCGAAGGGGAAAACCCACCAAAAAAAGTGCCATGCCACTGCAACCTATTCTTCCCCTAAAGCCGTTCAAGAAGTGGGGGATTGATTTTGTGGGTCCCATTGATCCACGCACCAGACACAAGCAGAACAGATACATCTTAGTATGTACAGATTATGCCACAAAGTGGTGTGAAGCTAAAGCCCTGAAGCAGGACAATTGTAACATCATAGCTCTGTTCATGTACGAGAATATTATCACCTGTTGTGGCAGTCCCTTCGAGCTGGTAAGTGATAGAGGTACTCATTTCCTTACAGAATCATGGAGGAGCTGACAGAGCTGTATAAGATCCACCATCGCAAGTCCACTCCCTATTACCCCAGAGCCAACAGCCAAGTTGAAGTCACCAATCGCATCCTTTGCTCGATCCTGACAAGAACGATTGCCGCACACCGTCGCGACTAGGATGATCGACTTACAGAGGACCTCTGGGCATATAGAACCTCCCATAAGGCAGGTATATGATAGACCTCTTTCCAGCTAGTGTATGGTACACAAGCCGTCTTCCCTGTTGAATTGGAATTGCCCTCTTTGCGAGTGGCAGTTAAAGAATGCTTGGGAGATGATGAGTCATTGCAACGCCACCTCTTGCACTTGGAATGCTTGGATGAGATACAACGGATAGCCCTACAGTGCATGGAAACCACTCAAGTGCGACGCAAGGCCTATCATGATAGTTTCATCAAGCACAAGGAGTTCAAAGAAGGTGATCTTGTCCTAGCCTATGATTCGAGACTTGGCAAGTTTCCTAGCAAGCTTCAACAATGGTGGATGGGCCCATACAAGGTACTTGTTGTCAATCCTAATGGCTCTGTTCAAGTGCAGACCGTTGATGCCTCTGATGATCCTTTCCTGATCAATGGCCATCGTCTGAAGTACTTCCCTCCTTGGGAATCTTAACAATCACAGTCGACCTACCCTCCCCCTTTTGGGCATTGCATTGTCCTTGTCGTCGTGCTTCTGATAGCCCTTATGATTCTCCTCATGAGGCGATCTCGTTCTGCTAGCCCCTCACAGATACCTCTCAACCCTACCTTGTTATCTTCTTGTTTGATTCAGCAATAGTGGTGAGGTTGGTCTTGACACATGGTATTTCTACCATTCTCTTTATTAACCAAAAAGAAAGAAAGAAAGAAAGAAAGAAAGAAAAAACAAACATGTTATGGGAGAAAAGGAAGAAATTCCCTGTCATAACAGGACTCGTTCCAAGAAAAGGTGGAAACACCCTTGGGCGAGAAGCTAACTGTGGAAAAGGTGGTAACGCCCCGTAGTTCAGGATAGCTGACTCACTAGTTGCACCTTTTCAACAAGTAATTTGAAGCCACCTCCCTTGGTGCACTCTCTTTGCAATATCAGTCCGTTTGTCCTTCCTAACAAACGACCTTTCTTACAAATCATTGAAGTACGAGACTTGTTGGCTGCCTCCCTGGGTACGTCTCATCTTCAAGATCCTGATGACAACAACCACCCACATGATCTTCATCACCAATCCCTTGAGTGATGTGAGCTTTCATCCTCACAGGATGGGGACGTGAGTATGGGCTACCCTCTGTATCTATCAGTGTGAGCGTGAGACAGAGGGTGGGGTGAGTGACCAGTTTTTTCCTTCAAATCAAATGAGAGGTGAGATGTGTGAACTGAGTGTTGCACACACGGGATGGACCTCTCAATGCACAACGCACGATCTATTCTTATGCACTGCACCATAAGGCTCCATGGCCTTCCTTCTTGCACTGTTTGCTGGCACAGGGCGGGATGCATAGTTGCACCATCAAAAGCACACAAGGCATACAAGCTCTGCACAAGTGACAGTGAGGATTACATTAATGGGTTTCGGGAATGGGCTATCCTTTGTGTCTTTCAACAGAGCGTGAGATGGAGGGTGGATTGAGTGTGACGAATGTTTCTTCGATCAACTATTGAGAGATGAGGAGTGAGGGACGTTACGATCAGTGGAGTTAGGTACGTTTCTATTTCCCTTTGCACCCATGGGATGGGTCTTTGCTATCATCATAGGACACACAACTCTGTTCTGAGCACTACATTGCAAGGCTCCCTAGCCTTCCTGCTCGCACTTATGCCAGATGGGTTGGACGCACTAATGCACCATCAATTGTGCACCCTGGCATACTCCCCCTACATCACCCCCTTGTCGATTCCTAAACTAGGTGTAAGATCTGGGTTTCCATCAATATTTCCTCGAGTGATGTAAGTTATGGGGTAAGTGACTGTTCTTTCATCCCATCTGAGTGCCAGTGAGCTGAGTGACTATCCTTCATCAACGACACCTCCCCCAATGGACTTCATCAACCAACTACCTCCCTAGGTGCTGCTGCATGGTCCCTGCCATGTTGACTAAACGCTAGAGCGAGCCGTGGTACCTCTCCTGCAGCCGACTCCCACCCTTCTGTAGCAGTGACGGTTCATTTGACCATACGCGAAACCGGCCAAGTGTTCCTAACCCCACTTTTCTGTTTGCAAGTGTATGTGATGTCTTAAGTGTGGGGACGCTAGAGTCCAGTTGGTTGACAAGTCTGTGGCTGTGTCGATTAATCTACTTTGTTCGTTAAGGTTTTAAGTGTGGGGACACGTCCCTACACGTCTGATGCACATGCCCCCTGCATATGCCTCAAGTTGATCATGCATGTATGCCATGACCTCTTTTTTCCCTCATGGGGTCCCTTTCCTACCCCCTTGTCTAACTTTACCCCACCCTTTGGGCAGTTCCTTTCCTATTTTCCTTTATCCATTGTTTTGACATTTTGTATATACACGCATCACCGGAATCCAAATCCTACCTACAACCCTGTTCGTCCCTTTGAATCGCCCATTTTTCCTTTTTACCAACCCCTATTCCGATTGATGGTTCTTGAGTTATTAATTTTTGAAGCATTTCCCGTAAATTGGATGGTTTTCCATGTGAGCACACCTTTGTTGCTTTGGAACTGTGATTCAATATGACCTCCCTTACAACCACCTTCCCCTTGATATTTTTTGTTTTTACTCCATGTCCTTCCGATGCACAGTTGGTCCTCTATTAATTTTTGCGGGTTTTCGGGATCTTTTCGTGAGTAATTTTCACTTTTTTCCCATGTGCACATGCCCTGTTTGCACCAGACGTCCCGCTTAATTTGATAGATGTGTTCTGCCAGTCTTTTCCCCACTTTTTCCTTTTTCCTCCCCCCTCTTCCGACTACCGGATTGTTAGTTATTAATTTTTCCATGTGTTTTCGAGTGCCTTTTTTGTGTTTTTTGCATGTGAACCCCTCCTCCCTCCACCAGCAGTGAGTTCTTGTGAGAAATGCGGGATCTAGAGCATGGCAAAGGCAGAAGCTATGGAGGATGGAAGGAGAAGTGTGGACTCATGATGGAAAAGACATTGTTTGTTACACAAGTGAATTAGGTTCCAAGATTGAGACTTGGACTCATAAACACAGTCTTGTGTATGTGGACAATGACATTGACACTTCACTGAAAAGAAAAGAGTACAATCATTGCATTAAGAAAAGGAAGCAAGTACAATGCTTTATAGAAAAGTAGGAAACTGTAGTAAGCACCATTGTGCATATGGGATAGGTTAGCCTGCATATCCTTGACCCTGAAACTCCATACAAAGAGGCTGTTTAGTGAGTGTGATTGCTGATTCTCAACATCCCTCCTCAATCACAACTAGAAAGGCACAAAGTGTGTAGAGGCTGTAATGAGAACCACCTGCAAAGTGTGGGCACACCACAAACATGGTAGACACCAGAGGCTGTTGCAGAAAAGGCTAAGTGTGGGCACCAAAACATGATGGACATCCAGAGGCTGTAACAGGGGCCTCACAAAGTGTACAGGGACTGTAATGCCAAGTTACATAAGGAGTTTTACAAAGCTTATGGCAGGAAGCATTAGGGCAAGGAAATACAAGGCTTTTTAAAACAGTCTATCAGAGTTATGAGAGTAGAAGGACTGATGAGTCTTGTCCTTCCGATCCTGGTGATCTTCATTTTCATCATCATCTTCCTTTGCTCCATTTTCTTCTTCTTCTTTGACTGCGACTAGATAGGCCTTTTGGGATCTCTTTCTTGCGTGGCATAACTTCTCGGTGTGTCCGGTCCTTTTGTAGAAGTCACAGAAGAGATGATCCTTCTTGCCTTTGTACCTGTTGCCAACATATAATGCATGCTCATCTCTAGAGGTACTTGGTTCTTTCTTAGTTTTTAGCTTCTTTTCCTCTTCTAACAGTGATGCCTGGATATCAACAAGTTCAGGATTTGGCATGTTGATTAAAGTTGTTGATACATTATTATATTCAGGAGGCAAACTCTTAAGTAGAACACCGATGCAAACATCTTCATCCATTTTAATGTTGATTCCTGCAAGTTGGGTTAGGAGTCCTTCCATGTAATTAAGATGTGTGGAAAGTGATGTACTGGACTTCATTTCAAGCCTGAAGAACTCAATCAGGAGACCATACTTTTATGATTTAGATTGTGCACCGAATAGGGTGTCAAGTCTTTTCCATGTATCCTGTGAGGTCTCACAGTTATCCACATGATGGATATTACTGTTGTCTAGCTCCAGTTTGATAATGGCCTGTGCTCTGTCATCATTCTTTTGCCAAGTAACTGCAAGGTCCGCATCTCGAGGTTTCTTCTCTTTGCCATTTGTGATGGCCCAAAGACCCTTTTTCATCAAGATGAGCTTGATGCGGGTTTCCCAGGTGTGAAACCCGACTCCTTTGAATCGAGCATTTGGAGAGTCTTTTCCCATGTTAGACTTACGGGAACAGTAGCAAATCAACTTCAGACTTATTAGATTTGAGCAGCAGAAGAGTTGGTTGAGAGACACAAGTGCTAAAAAACACTAACTGAGTGTCAATGAATACCAAATCTGCAAAGTCCTTTACTCTTTTTAAATCCAAGTCTAATCTTCCCCTTCTTGATTTGATGCTGATACCTTCAAATCTGAGTGACAGTACTTTAATGAACTTCAAAGAATATTGCTCAATGATTAAAATCACTGTTGATAACTTCAGTGAGAGAAATAGTGAAAAATGTCAGAATTTTGAAGCTTTGGCTATGGCTTTTGCATTAGGGTTTTTGGGGACAGCCTGGTTTTTTGCTGATTGCAGGAGCTACGATGGATCATTTTCAAAACTCTTTTCATCAAAATGAAGCTTGAATGATGGGCTATCAATGCCCTATCATGGTCGTCAACATCGCGACCTATAGCGATGGCGGCAACACCTCGAACGTTAGCAGGCGCAATTCTGACAGTAGCAATGAATTTCAGCAATGCCGTCGCATAGAGTGTGCAATGTCGAGTTGTGTTGTGCGAAGATGATGCGCCTAAAGTTGGGGAACAACTTTGTAGAAGACAGCGTGAAGAGTTATGCCCTCTATTGCAAGATCCAGCTCCTCAAAGTTGGCAGGGTCTATCTGGCTATGGCAGAAACACAAGGCAGCAGCTGTGTAGACTCACAATGCTGAGCTTGAAATGGCCTAATCTTGAGCTCTGAGGTGATAGAGAGGAGCTCCAAGAGCAGGGCTACAGTTCTCTAGAAGAAAGCTTGTCAAGATCTTGTCTGGTTGAAGAGATCTAAGAGCTTGAAGCAGGATAGGTGCAAGGTGGCTATGGCTGCCAAGAAGATCAAGTGAAGATGGAGGTGGAAAATGAGAACCATGAGCTGACCTGAGGTTAAGAGGGACTGAGAGAGCAGAGAAGGGAGTTATGCCATGCCCGACTGGGCTTTGATACCATGTGAGAAATGCGGGATCTAGAGCATGGCAAAGGCGGAAGCTATGGAGGATGGAAGGAGAAGTGTGGACTCATGATGGAAAAGACACTGTTTGTTACACAAGTGAATTAGGTTCCAAGATTGAGACTTGGACTCATAAACACAGTCTTGTGTATGTGGACAATGACATTGACACTTCACTGAAAAGAAAAGAGTACAATCATTGCATTAAGAAAAGGAAGCAAGTACAATGCTTTATAGGAAAGTAGGAAACTACAGTAAGCACCATTGTGCATATGGGATAGGTTAGCCTGCATATCCTTGACCCTGAAACTCCATACAAAGAGGCTGTTTAGTGAGTGTGATTGCTGATTCTCAACAGTTCTGACGTGATGATCCTATGAATTCCCTTCCTCCGGACAATTTTCCTTTTTACTGTCCTCTATTCCGGTGCACGGATCCTTCCATATTAATTTTCGAATCCCTTTTCAGGTACGATTTTTGGGTTTTTCCCATGTGAACGCGTCTTCTCTTGGTCAAAACTGTGTGTTGACGTGATAGGTTTGTTGGATATATTATTTGGCACATTTTTCTTTCTTTTTACCTTGCGTTTCGGTGGGCGAATTTTTCCATCTTAATCCTTGAATGTATTTTTGGAGCCGTTTTTCATGTTTTTTTCCATGTGAACACCTAGATTTTGCCCCGGAACCCATATCGCATTTTTCTATCATCTTTTCCTCATCTCCTGGCACATTTTTCCTTTTTATGGTCTTTCGATTGGATCTACAGTTTGGGTTTTATTAATTTTTCTTCCTCTTGACGTGTGGCCGCGTCTCTCGTGTCACGCATGAACGCACATGTTTTTGGCTTTAAGCACCTCGGGACGCTCCCGTGGCCTTTGTGCCTCGCGTGTCACCATCCCCACCCCATCTGATCCCGCCGATGAAAAATTTTTTACTCCCGCCCCGCGCATGCGTGCGGGATGTGGGTGCGCTCCCTTTTTAATGGATTTCGCCAAACAAACAAAACAAAAACAACCAAAATAAGAAAAAAAAGAAAGGAAAAAAAAACACACATACACACAAAACACAAAACCAAAAAAAACACAATAAAACAGAAAACACAATAAAACAGAAAACACAAAAAAAACAAAAAATATATATATATATATATATACAAAAACAACAAATAGCAACAATAGAAAACCAAGAAAAAAAAAACACAAGACAAGAAGCAAAACAAAAAAAATCAAAACAACCACAAATAATTACAAAAAAAAAGCATAAACACCAAATAACACAGCAACAATCAACAAACACACATAAACAAAAATAAATTTTTAAAAAAAAAGAGAGAAGAAAAAAAAACACAAAAAACAAAGAAATAAAAAAGAAAAAACAGAGCGAGCAACAAATGACAAACCAAACAAGATAGAAATTCAAAATTAAAAACAAACAACAAAAAAATAAACAACACAAATTAAATTTAACAAAAAAAAAAACTGGCTTACCTGTTCGTTCGGCTGTGCTTTCCTTCCTCCCTCTTCCATCGAGCCCCTCCTTCTCCATCGCGCTTTCCTGCCTCCCCCTCCCTCGTTGTCACCCTTCCTCCCTTCATCATCCACAGTGGCCCCTTCCTCCTTCGCTGCGCCTCTCACCTCTCCCCTCCATCATTCGTAGCGGACCCCTCCTCCTCCTCACCTCTGCTGCCATTCCCTCGTGGCCCCATCGCGGCCCCCTTCCTCTTCTTCTTCATTCCTTCTTCCTCGCCTTCGCCACCCCTCCTCCCCTTGTTGCCTCCTTCGCCCCTTCTTCCTCGCCTTCTCCATTGCGCCTCTTCCTCCCTCCACACCGCCTCTTCCTCCCTCCACGCCGCCTCCATTCAACACCTCCTCCCCTCCCCTCCATGCCGTCTATCTTCCTTCCTCTTCAACGCCGCCTCTGCCTCCTTCTCCTCCACCATCCGTAGCCTTCTCTTCTCCTCTCCTTCTCCTCCGCCGCCCCACCACCCCATCTCCTTCCTCTTCCTTCCCCTCTGGTTAGTTAACTAACCTCCTTAACTTAACTAACCTAATTAACTTAACTCACCTAATTAACTTCCATAACTTAACTTCCTTAGCTTACCTATTGTACTTAGTTAACCTACTTGACTAGCTCACTAACTTAACCCCAATTTCCCCTGTTCTAGCCCCCTTTCCTACCCCTATCCCACTCTACCCCCACCCTCCACACGCAGTGCAGGCGTCCAGGTGTGCCTGTGCGTACGGGAGCTGCCGCGGGTATTCACGCACGAGGACGCATGTTTGGTCTTCTCCATGCGGTGGTGCGTGCTGTCCCCGAGCACACACAACTGTTCACACGTAGCCCGGGTATCTCTTTTGATTTACCACAAACCCGAGAGAATAAGTTGTGTCATTCTACTCGAAGGTATGAATGTTGCAAAAGGCCATTCAAGTGTCCATGTTAGTGTCATAGACCCTTCTTCTCCATGTAGGTTGGCATTCGTAGCCAGGCAGCATAGACCTTGGCACTTGAAAAACTTTATTTGCCAAAATTTTGCATCTTCAGTGCCCCATAGTGTGGGATTCTGCTCTCTCTCCACCAGCCACTTTTGTTTGAGCCTGCCTCCGATGTTAATCACCTGGCAAAACCTTACACAGGGTGGTGGGAAATTGGAAGTTAAAGTCGAAGGGGCTCTTGGCGATTTCTTGCCTCTCCCATTACAAGGTCGGCATGGAAGCTTGTTGGGGCATCATCCTCACATGGTGGGATAGGTGCCTAGGGTGCCCTCACTCCCTTGGCATTCCATTTTATTCTCGTTTCCTCCACCATTTGTTTTCTTCTTCCCTCAGCACCACCTTTCTTTCTACATGGGTGTCTGTGTGTTGATGTCCTTTAGGCCGTGGGGAAGGTGGTAGGACAAGCTCTTCCTCGCATGGTCCCCTTTCAAAGTTCAGATCCACCTCCCTCTCTTGCCTTGGCTCTTACTGCTCTTCTTTGGTGAATCCAAGTGTGTCCACTTCCTATGGGATTAGGCCTGCCAATAGGATATAGTAGTATTGCTCTTCTAGACTTGGGCCAACTCCCCTAGATTGTGGCGGCATCTACAGGCCCGCTCAGGGCTCTACGAGCCATTCCCAATTTCTTCTTCATGGCCTCAATGGACTCTTCCTCCTCTGCCTGGGTGACATCCAATAGGGTATTCAGGAAGGCGCATTGTTGTGTTTGGAAGCTCACCTGGGCGGCCTCTGCTCTGCTTTTCGCAAGTGTTTTGTCTTTCTCTACTTGAGCCAGGTGGTGCGCCAAGGTTCTCACCCACTCTTCAAATCTCCTCATCATCTCCTCAAAGCTCTCCCCCTGCCTGCGTGTTAGGGATGTTATGATCGATTCTTGTTCTTTCCCCTTGTGGGTGAGCTCCTCCTTCTCTTTTTCCAAGTGTTCAATCTCTCTCTCCAACCTCTCCTGCTCATCTGTTTCTAGGAATACTCTGACTACGAGGTCTTCGACCTCTCAGTGATGCTCCTCTTGTTCCTATTTCCTTTCTACTTCTCTTTCAACCAACTCTTCCATGCCTAATTGGATTCTTTGAAGTTGAGCTTCCAGGTCCTAGTGCTGTAGTATCAAGGTCTTACATTCGCGTTGTAGTGCCACCAGCTCCTGGTTCTTGTCTTCAAGGTACTGCCTCCAAGTTTTCCCCTTTCTTCCTTGGCGTTGAGCTTGGTCTTTAGCTCACTAATTTCTTTTTGGTACGTGGTGACCTGCCAAGTTTTTTCCAGTTGGAAGGCTACCACTGACTCTTTCTCAGCTTCCAACTCAGTCACTGCTATTCTTTTTTCCTCCTTGGCCTTCTCCAGTTAGAAAAGGAGCTCCGCAACGTAGTTATCGTAGTTAGGGGGTGGCATCACAGTTGCGGGGATGGGAGTCCTGGAGGCCCCCACCTTTTGTTGCTTAGGGTCCTGCCTTGACTTGACATCTGCTATTGCTACTAGTCTCTTTTGCCTTACAGTTGGGGCTTTTGTTCTCTTTGCATGAGCTAGCTCTTTGTTAACAAAATATTGCACCCAGGCCATAAGATTAGTAGCGTCGACCATGGCTAGGGTGCTTTGAGTGGGTATTGGCATTGCGAGGGTAGGCACCATGAGAGGTGGGATGGAATCGACAGGGGCTTTTCCCTTGCCCTCCTGTGGCCATAGTCGACATGCCTTCAAGCTCCTGAATGCTTGATCGTGGACCCTCCTCTTTCCCTAGGCCCAAGGTGTCCATCTCGCCCTATTTGCCCTGCTGCTCCATTGATATTTGTTTGGCTAGCTCAATGTCTTCCTCTTCCTTCTTCCTCAACTCCTTCTCTTGTTCCACGGCTTTTCTCCTTCTCTCTTCCTTGGCTCTACTTGACTCATTCTTGGCTTTTCACAATTTTGCTTCCTTCTTTTTCTTCCTCCCTTCCTCAAGGGTGTGCACGGGGCACCATCCCCTTCTACAAGTTTTCCCCTATTTCTGATCCACCATCCATCCGGGGATGAGCCTTGTCCCATTCCATCACAACCAGTCTATGCAACTTGGCATGATAAAAGATCTGCTGTATTGGCTGGAATATGCATCGTAGTTGAGGTAGGACAAACATCATCACAGGGGGCCGTCCCTCTACAACAAACACTACATGCCTCATCTCACCCCTCCTCGCCATATGCGCTTGATAATCCATTGTTTAATCCCTTCCATGTGAATAGTACTATCCTGCCTTAGGGCCTAACCCTTGGTTCACATTTTGCAGGTTCCCCCACAGTAGCCGTCATGGAGTATACAATGTAGCTGGCCTGCAAAGAAGCTCTCTGCCGTCCAAGGGAGCATATGGCACAAGCTCCTCCACCAGAACGCTACATGCCGACCCTAAAGAGGTATGCACCAAGGCAAGGCCCAAAGCGACATCGCCCAGGACATAGGTCACAAACTTCCCAGGCCAGGATGACGAAGGCTCAAGGGATCGCCCGTGTAAGAGAGGGGGACTTAATAACGGGGAAATACGAGCTACACTGGCTGGTATATAAGGTGAGAGAGACTTAATTTTTCATTAGCAGATAATTAATACAAGTCTTCTTTCTCCTTCACCTTGCTCTCCAAGCTTCCATGTCTTCTCTCCCTCTCTTCCAGTCTTTCTCTCTCCATTTCTAGTCTTTCTCTCTCCTCGTAACTATCTTTCTCTCTCTTCTGCTCTTCTTTTTCTTCTCCTTTGCAGTCTTCTCTCTCTTCTTTCTCTCTCCGAGTCCCTCTCCTTGACTTACCACAACATGCACAACTGTTCACACGTAGCTCGAGTATCTCTTTTGATTTACCACAACTGTTCACACGCAGCCCGGGTACTCTCTTCTCCTTTGCAGTCTTCTCTCTCTTCTTTATCTCTCCGAGTCCCTCTCCGTGCGGTGGTGCGTGATGTCCCTGAGTACACACAATTGTTCACATGCAGCCTATGTATCTCTTTTGATTTACCACAACTGTTCATACGCAGCCCGGGTATTTAAAAACATTTTTAACATTCATAAAAAATTATTTAAAAAACAAAAAAATTACTAAAAAAATCCTTACTAAATTGGGTAATTTTTTGGTTGATCTTGTTGATTATAATATAAAGAATTAATTGCAAAAATAACAATATTTAAAATCCTTTTAAAATTTACTAAAAATTGAGAACAATTCATTAAAAATCCCTAAAAATCAGAATTAAACTCAAAAAATCACCAAAAATTGCATCAATGCATTTGATTGCTTTTGGAATATTTTCTAAGCTGAAAACACCTTGGCACATGATCACCCTATTATTTTTGGACCTAAATGATTAACTTTTAATCTAAATTCATAAAAAATTTATTTAAATTCTAAAAATAAGATGTCAAATTACAAAATAATTAAAAAATAATAATTACAAATCCTTTGTTGAAGCTTGATGGTTTTATTTCTAATTAGATTTAATTGATACTCTAATAAATTAAACATTTCAAAATAAAAAAAATACAAAAAACAACACAAAATATAAATTCAAAACACACCTAAATTACAATAAAATAATAATAATAATCTCACTGAAACACTAATCAACATTACCTAAATTAAATGTGATCCTAGTAACATTGTCGTGATATTTATTTTGTTTAAAAAAAACACTAAGGTGTTTTATTTTTTCCACTCAGTGGTTTTTGCTTTTTTGTTGGATTCCTTGCATTTGGGACTACTTAGTGCACCCTCAGTCTCTTGCATACACACCCCTACTAGGTATCTATTTTTCATGATTTATTTATTTTTTGTCATCCCTTAACCACAGTTAATTGTTAAAATGAACTTTATTCACCCACTTTTCCATGCGCACTCGCGCTAAACACACATTTTTTTGATAACTTAAAATCAACTCGTTGTTCACTTTGCATGCGCTACGTGCGCTTCAGAGGCACTTTAATTTTTAATAAAAATGAACTAGCCGTCACAAAAGATACACGCGCTAAAAAAGAAGAACGCTTCAAACACGTTAAATTTTTAATCAATGAATATGCATTTAGAGACCTGAGTCTAGGGATCGCAGTCTGGGTTTCGTTAAAAGCATCGTTTCACATTAATAAATTGTAATTAATAATTTAAAAATGAACCGATGTTTTCTTATTAAGGTTTACAACCTAATAAAATTTCAACCATTGTTAATAAATTCTTAAAATGAATCCTTCACTAAAATCATTCCCCTCACTGCACTTTTTTCCCTTTTCAATAAATACGCTTCATGGGATGGGCACGTATAGTCCTTTAAGTTAACATTGTTTATCAAAGTTCTGGTTATGTCTTGATTAGGTTTTTGAGGTATTATGGTTTGATTATGTGATACGATTACGGGTGCGGTCTATAGTTTTCTTCTTTTTTGCCTGATACGGGGTCTTGGGTGTTTACTTGTTGCATAGCATGAAGCTTTCAGTCACATATGTGTAGGGGTCATGCTGAATTTTTTCTAGGATGTGGGTTGTTTGGGGTGGTCAATTGGTTAGTTACGTCTATGTGCGCTTCTTTTGATCGATTTTTTTAATAGCTATTTTATTGTTTTGCAGGCATTCTCTATGATTGTCTGTGTTTGTGGTGTGTGTATATTCCATCTGAATGGCGCCTCAAGCTCCTCCTCCTGTTCAGTATGTCCCATTGATTAGTAGGGATTATTCTTCCCTACTGAATTTTGAGCCTATCGCGAAAGCTGGCCTTGCAACTTTCGTGGCTGCTTCACTCCCTTTGATTCTAGATAATCCAACCCTATGTGATGAGTTTCTTGCGTCATACAGTAAGAAATCGGGCTTGGTTCGTGGTACTTCCATGGTTTTGACACCTAGAGGGTTAGGGAAGGCTTTGTCTCTTCCCTACAAAGGAGAACCCTTTGTTACAGCCAGACAATTATTCTCAAATGACGAGATTCTCAAGCTATTACAGAAGCAGACCAAAGAGGTCCTCGATGTCAAGAAGGTGATTAACACTTCAGGAGTATCTTTCTCAATGATCACTGATCCTCTCTGGAAGCTAGTCTGTCAATTTCTCCAAGACAGGTTCATGCTTGCCAAGACACCATCCCACTATTTGTCCAAGGAGCTCTTCACAGCTTCCAGGATGGTGTTAAAAGGGGTTGCCATTGATTGGAGTACTTACCTTCTTACGAAGATGGACCAACATTTTGTCAAAGTGACTAGAGGGAATGTTACCAATGTAACCTATGGTTCATATTTATATGCTTTCTTGACATATTCAGGCCTTACGAAGGGTGTGCTTCCCCCTCCTCCATCTGATCCAATCCCTCCCCCTCCACCTTCAGAGGATTCAGAGCCCATTGACATAGAGGATCTTGATTCCCCTCCTCCATTGGTCATTCAGTGGAAGCGCTTGAAGCGTGTGGCAGAGAAAATTCCCCCAGTCATTCCTTCAGTAACAGTTCCTGCTACCTCTGGAAGTGACCTTCCTGCCTACCTCACATACAATAATTTATTCAAGGCACATCGAGAGGGTTCTTTGGAAATATCAGTTCCTTGGCTGAACAGTTTAGTGTCAGGGGATGCCATTCCTTTCCTTTGTAACGACATCCAGAGTTCTATTGAACTCTCAGTGACAGCTTGTGTTCAACAGTTATATGCTTGTTTCTATGAATAATTGATGCAAACCAAAGACCATATGCATAAGGAAACCACAGAGTTAGCCTCTGCTAAAGACACTCTTGCCGATCTGTTTAAGCAGATGGAGCAACAGACCTAAATGATTGAGACCCAGGGAGAAGAAATATATTCTTTGAAAATTCAGTTAGCAGAGGCTCAGTCAGAGGTCACTAGAGTTTCGAAAGAGAAAGAGAAAATCAAGAGTTTAAGACTCTTTTAGATATGAAACTATCAACTTTGTAGACTACTCACAATACATTGGAATCCCAAGCTTCCCAGATTAAGCAGTTGTAGGACCAACTGGCACAGTCACGATTCATTCCTCCAAGTCCCAATGTTCCTATGTTCCTTCTATATCTTAGCAGGATTTGGCAGTTCTCCAAAGACAAGCCACATTATGCCTGTTGATTCAAGATAAAGTGGAAAGATTGCAGTCTAGGATGGATTTATTATGGTCTACATTTGAGCACTTTCAGGAGTATGTTTCTTCGGACCATTCCTTTTTTGTCCACTAATAATTGTAGAAGTTGGCCTTCTATATTAAGCTCTTAATGATGGATCTCCCTCTTCCAGAGGATGGTTGGAGTGGGGTTTGGTCTTCTGATTTGCTGACAGAAGTTGTCCGCATGGTCTTTGAAAATTCTGTGACAACGGATACCATGTTGCTATCTTATATGTATCTACAAGGTGATCTGATAATTTCAGATGATGTAGATTTGGCTTGGTATGTGGGGGATGTGGTCTTACAAGCTGCCTTATATGTCAACCATTTGGAGTTGAGGATAGATGACATGTTCCAGTGCTATTCTTCTAAAGTGGCTACTTGCCTTGACACTTCATGGCATTCAATGATTGATTCTGTAGTCCAGAACCAACACCAAAATACAGCTTCTACTTATGTGCAGAGCACTAACGAACTAAGGGTGGATCTCCTAGCTTATCTTTCTAAGAACCATCCATTTGATTCATCCTTCTTTGATGCCTACCGTCAACGATCTGTTTTAGGTCCCTCTATTCCTAGCTTATTGTACTATCAACAAATGGCCCATCGCTATGATGCTTATTTTTCCCTTTATCAATCCAACTCAGCAACTATCTTACCTCTCCTTTTCCAACCTCAGGGTTTTCCTCAAATTCCAATCTTTACCTATTGTTCTTTCATTGAAGATCGCGTCTTTTTCCCTTCTCTGCCATATCCTTCTCCGTCTATCCATATACCTTCTACTTTTCCTGCTTATCAATTGACATCTTTCCTAATTGATTTGCTTAAATTTTTAGCCACTCCTTCTTTAGCTTATTTCTCATTTTATGATTTTGCCTACCCATCTCTTCATCCTCTTTTACTTATTCCGCTTCCATCTCCTGCCACTTCTATTTCTCAACCCCCTCAGTTGGTTGGTGGATACGAAGGATTTGATCAACAGATTCCGAGAAGAAGAGGATGGAGCTCAACTAATTCTCTCACGGGACTATAGATTAATTGGCCATTAATTCCAGGGGATTGGACAACTGCTAGTCAAGCCTATCAAAATTAACTCCATTTTTCTCAACAATATTCACAATCTCTAGATCCTTTAGTGAGATTGACAGCTCATTTTGCTTGGTACTTGCAATATATGCATAGGCATTCCCATAATGATCAAAAGGCCATTCCAAAGCTTTGTATGAATGTCAATGTGAACATTGATTCCCAACTGTTGGATGTCCTGTATTTTCATGCCCTTTGTCTACCTAGGAGATACCTTGTTTTGCTAAAACGGATGTGCTGCCTTCAATTCTTTCAGAATCTTCCAAAATCTTTTGTAGATGAGTCTTTATCCTTGGATCACTTTCGAAATCATCAAGCCTTCAAGAGGGATCATCTTCATTGATACCCCTGGATGTATTTTTAATGCTTCTTAATGAGACATCTTTTGAAGGTGCCATTTAGATGGTTGTGTTTGTGTTTGTGTTGTATTAATTTGCATGTGATGAGTTCGTGCTGGTTGAATAATTTGTTCGAGAGGTCTCTTTTCAACTATTGATGGTGATGGTGGATGGCAAGCCTACGATGGAGAGTTGAAGAACCTCTTATATCCTTTACAAAATTGTTATGACTTTTTATTATTTATCAGATGTGTTAATGAATAATGAAGTTTTCCTTTAGTAGTATTCTTTTCTAGATACAGGTGATAAGTTGGGGTCGTAGTGGAGTGATTGTTGAAGATATTGAAGAAGCTTAAATTGAGCTCTTTAGTGAACTTATATTCTTCTTTTCCTTAGGTCGTGAGGACGCTTCCTCTCTAAGTGTGGGGATATGTTGAGAGTGGAAAAAGACTGAAATTTTGAATGATTTTTGTTGATTTTGAGGTCTGAATGATTGATTTTTGATGGATTTAGAGTGACGTATGTTGTTAATGGAAGTGTTTAAGAGTGTTTTGGATTATATTGATTATGTTTTGGAAGCTCATGATGATTTTTAGTAGAAATATGAAGCTCTGTGATGTTCTGATAGGTTCTATTGAGGTTCTGATTGGTTTTGATACCTTCTGTATAGCCTCTGTTTTAATTTGATTTTCTTCTATATGAAGCATGGATTGATGATTGATGAAGGTTGAAATCTTTTGAAAGCTTATTGAATAGTTTTTGATAGTTTGGAATGGTTTTAGTATGAGTTATGAGGATTTTATGTTCTCTGATGACCTTCTGTAACCCTTTGTAAACCTTCTGTAAAGAGCCTCTATCTCTGTTCTGTCTCTGCTCTATTTCTGTTATGTTCTGTTCTGTAGATCTTCTGTAAGTATTCTATAGAATATATGTCTGACTTTGGAAATGTTTTCCAATTTTTGGAAAGGATGAATCTAAGTTTTAAAGAGCTAAAAATAATGGAAGAAGCAGATGCTGAAGAGTGAAGAGAAGACTAGAGTGACAATGACAGCAGTGAGCTATGAAGAGATACTGTAGTGGCTCTGGTGCCTTTTCGCATCAGACATACCTCTTGGGAGGTGCATCCACGACCTAAGAAGGATTATTGAGATTCATTATTGAGTATTGTAGTGAGGAGATGATGTACTATTGAGAGAGAGAGAGAGAGAGAGAGAGAGAGAGAGAGAGAGAGAGAGAGAGAGAGCCAATTCTATCAAAATAGTGTAACTGTATATGAGAGATTGAGAGAGAAAACTATGAAGACATTGAAGATGAATACTATGTGATTGATTTCCATTCAAAAATGGTGTATTCTTTTATGTTCCTTGTTCTATTGAAGGATTTTGTGAAGATGTTGAAGATCATGGTTGATTCTATCAAATCCGTGGGAGATATCTACTATGATGTTGCATGAAGATTTGTTGTTTTCTTTGTTTTGGTCATCAAAAAAATGAAATAAAAACTTATTGATGTTAAAAGATAGATTTTCTTGCAGTAGAATCCCCTTTTCCTTTGTGTTCCTCTCGGGGCTCCAACATTTGATGCTCAGTTGGTCTCGAATGGTCCTCGAATGTTAGGGGAATGTATGCCTATTGATTGACCATCATTTGGAGTTGATTTAGTGGCCTGAAATACTCAGTTTTACACAATAAATCACTACTGTACACTCGAGGGCTGAAGCTTATTTAGTCACTTTATGCTTTGCCTATTGGTCACGATGTGCTTCCTAGGTATTTCATATGACTATTGGGATGCAAATGAAGGTTGGCAAATGCTTTGGATGGTTTTAGAATGTATTTTGAGCCTTGTTTGAGCTTTGTCTTGGTTAGTATTTACTTGACATTGGTCTACACTGGCATGCTTTGTGACAGAGCTTATATCTACGGTCTATGTATGACTTATTGTTAGTACATGCTTGATGCTTATGTTATCTACACATGCTAGTTACATTGTTTGGACTTGAATGCTGCTGGAGCTTCATTGGGCTTGACTTTGGATATTTTGAAGCTTATTTTGGTCTTTCTTTGGCTTGTCAAAGATTGATTGGGATTGTCTTCATGACATTGGATGCTATTATTGGATACTTGATTGCTTATATGCTCTAGATGTCTTACTGATGCATGACCTTGGATACTCCATCATTGGTGCTCTTACATGCTTTGTTTGAGCTTATTTTCTTGACATTTACAGCTTTTATGCTAGTGGGAGTGTCTTTGTATGCTTATCAGACATTGAGCAGTGCGGGTTATGCATATTGAGCTTTTGGATCTTTGAGACCGGGATCTCCTCCTAGATGATGTATGGTTGATATACCTTGGTTCGTGTAGATGTACTTGGGATGATTCGGCTTTGTATTCACTGAACAAACACCGACTTGTGTCAGGTCTTGGTAGTGGCATGTACATTTTGCCCTCTTGATTGGGGGGTGTACCTACTTTACTAATGGACTTTGTCTGACATGCTTGGGTGTTGACTCATGTCAGTTTGACTATTACATGCTTGTTTATGCCCGCTTGATGCTGGTTTTGCAATGAAAATCAATGATTGACTTTGAATATTGGGTTTTGGATACTGTCAGCTCTCATTGTACACTGCTGTCATAAATTACAATAAGTATATATTTCCAAAGACTGTCATGTATATTTCATGGTAAATCATCCTAGTTTGATGTAACTTTTGATGGTAATTGGTGGATAACATCATTAAATACTTGCTTTTTGCCATTTTTCCTTGGTTTTGGTGGTTTTTTTGTCATTTTCTGTAGTTTACAACGAGCAGTTTTGAACTTTTTGCACTGTTTAAGCTTGCAGTATGGCATCTTCTTCCACTAATAGTGCTATCTTCAACATCATAAGTTTGATGGTATGAATTATGCCTATTGGAAGAGCCAAGTTTGGCAGGTATCGGTGCAAAAATTGCATATAAAGCCACTAAGGTTGAGTGGGCAGCAAGCCTAAAGCTATGACTAATGATGAATGGATGGAGCTTGATGAATTATGCAAGTCCACTCTCATCTCTCTCACTGAATAGGTGCATTACAATGTGGTTGAGAAAGCACACAGTGCTTGGCAACTTTGGGATAAGATCAAGAACCTCTATGACAAGCAAAGTCCTGCAAGTCAAATGTATTGGCTAAAACAGCTCATGGATCTCCTCATGAAAGAGAATGTGACCATGTCAGCTCATCTGAGCCAGTTTCATGATATTCTTAAGAACTTGGTTTTGCAGGGCATTGATTTCAAAGAGGATGTCACTCTGTTGTTCTTACTTGGAACTCTTAAAGAGTCTTGGGATGTATTCCACACTGCCTTATGTGCTTTTGCCACTACTCTGACGCTATCTGATGTTGAGAGCTCTCTTTTGCATGAAGGGACAAATTGTAAGAATTTAGATGCCTCTCGTGTGTCTCTTTCTTTGATAGTTAGAGGCTAACATGATGGAAACGCAAAGAATAATTGTGGTAATGGATGTGGACCAAGATTCACAAAAATCTCAGTCCAAGTCATGTGGCAAGTCACGTAGTAAGTCTAGTGGGAGAAATGCCAATCTGACTTGTCATCATTGTGGGAAGAAAGGCCACATAAGGCCATAGTGTCATGAATTGTGCAATGAAAGGTGCAAAGACAAGGGGAAAGAGAAAGTCGAGGAAAAGTCTTCTTATCATAGCATAGTACCTACTAAGTCGAGTGTTAAAATTGAAGAGATCAATGTTATGCAGCCCAAATATAGTGATGGGGATTATATCCTTGCAGAAGCTTCATCTAGTGCTTCGCAGATGATAAAGATACACTCTATGTATGCATAGTGTTGGCTCTTGGACTCAGGTGCATCCTTTCATGTGACACCTTGTCGAGAGTGCTTCCATTCATGCCCATTTATCTCATGTATCTCTTTGGCATGCCCATTTGGGACACATGTCCGTTAAGGGAATGAAAATGCTTTTTGGTTTGCAGTACTTACCGCCCCTTGACTATTCTCATTTTGATTCTTATGATAATTGTCTTTATGGCAGGTAGACTAGGTCTACGCATAAGAAGTATGGTATGTCACACATGAGCGAGTCCTTGGCTTTGGTTCATTTTGATGTCTGTGGGCCCATACCCTATCACTCTATGGGTGGTGTGAAGTATTTTGTTACTTTCATAGATGATTTTTCACATAAAGTACGGGCTTATCCCATAAAGCCCAGATGTATTGGAAGTTTTTCAGAGATGGCTTGCTTTGGTAGAAAACCAGTGTGGGAATAGGCTGAAATGCCTAAGGATACATAATGGGAGTGAGTATGTCTCACGTGCTTTTGAGCAGTTATGTGATGAGAGGGGTATTAAGTGTTAGTTGACTGTCCCCTATACCCCTCCCCAAAATGGTAGGGCTAAGTGAATGAATAGGACCATCCATGAGAGGGTTCATAATATGCTTAGCCATGCAGGCATGCCCCAACACTTTTGGATTGAGACAATTAGTACTGCCGTGCATATCATTAATAGATCGCCCTGTAGTGCCATTGATTTCTAGGTTGCAGAGGAGGTATGGGCAGGAAAGGCTCCCTCTTATGCGCATTTACGTGTCTTTGGATGTGAGGAATGTTTTCATGTGCCCAAGGACAAGTTTAACAAGATGGATCCTAAGAGTGTTAAATGCATATTCCTTGGCTATGGAGATGCAAGAGAGATGGGTTATTGTCTATGGGATCCGTAGGCACGAAAGGTCATCGCAGCCATGATGTAGTCTTCCATGAAGACAATATACATAGGCAACTTGAGAAGATAGTGGAGATCACTTCCGTACAACGAGCTAGATAGCTTGCAACAGCAATAGATACTCATGGCTATGGTGATGGACAGAATGTTGGGCATGTTGCAGAGCCTGCAGTGTGGTGTTCTACTAGATATAGACGCCCCTTGGACAGATTCAAGCCCTGGATGCATTATGTATTGGTTACAGATGCAGGAAAGCCTTTCACTTATGATGAAGCTATGTGTAGGGATGACAGTCACTCTTGGGAGAGGGCTATGTAGTCTAAGATAGGCTCCTTACATAAGAATGAGACTTGGGATTTGGTTTTCTTGCCTAGTGGTAAGAAGCCTCTGCCATGCAAATGGGTGTACAAGTTGAAAAGTACCCTTGGACACCCCAAGCCAGCTTATAAGGCAAGACTTGTTGCTACGGGTTTTAAACAAGAGCATGGAGTTGACTTTGATTAAGTCTTTTCTCTTGTGGTTAAGATAACCACCCTCCACTTGGTTTTGGCCTTAGTTGCGCAGCTTGACTTGGACTTGTATCATATGGATGTCAAGACGACATTTTTACATGGGGATGTCAAGGCGACATTTTTACATGGGGATTTGCATGATGAGATTTACATGGAGCAGCCTAAGGGCTTTGTAGAGGCTGGCAGGGAGCATCTAGTGTGCAGGTTGAAGAAAAGTCTTTATGGCTTGAAGCAGGCACCTAGGGAATGGTACCATAAGTTTGATGCTTTTATGCACTCACATGGCTATAGGTGTAGTGCTATGGATCCATGCTTCTACACGAAGAAATCCCATGATGGATCTTTGCTTATTTTGGTACTCTATGTGGATGACATGCTATTAGCATGGAAAGCTCATGATGCGCTAGATGCTCTTAAGGCTTAGCTCAAGAAGAGCTTTGAGATGAAGGATCTGGGACAAGCCTCTCACATACTTGGTATGCACATTAGATGCGACAAGCATCAGGGACTCCTCTACTTGTCACAGAGAAGGGAGTACATTCATAAAGTCCTTGAGCACTTCCACATGTAGGACGTGAAACCTATTGGCTGTCCATTGCCTTTCTATGTGACGGTATCACACGCCGATTGTCCCACAAACAAATGAGTAGAGGACCGAGATGGCCAAGATTCCCTACACATCCATAGTGGGCATTCTTATGTATATCATGATAGCCACTTGTCCAGATATTACCTTTGCAGTTGGTGTTGTGGCACGCTATATGGCTACACTTGCCAAGAAGCATTGGGATGCTGTGAAGGGTATCATGAGGTACCTAAAGGGCACTGCAAATATGTGCATATGCTATGGCAGCTAGGATAGATGAATCATGGGCTCATTTGAAATAGTGCAAGAGAAGGCAACCATAGAGGGCCAAAAGATGGATCCATCTAACACCAATGGGGTACACTGATTGTAATTATGCAAGACATGAAGATAGTAGGAAGTCCACTTTTGGCTATGTATACACCTATTTTGGAGGTGCTATCTATTGGATATCTAGGGTGCAGAAGTGTACAGCTCTTTCCACCACACTGAGGCCGAGTATGTTGCAACCACCACTGAGGCTTGCAAGGAGGCCATATGGTTAGGCCATTTAGTTCATGACCTTGGTATCGATGCTACCCCTATACTGCATTCGGATTCTATGAGTGCTATTCAGTTAGCCAAGAATCCAGTCTTCCATGCGAAGATGAAACACATTGAGGTGAGGTATCACTTCATCCATGGGATCGTTAAGGACAAGTCCATTGACCTTGTCAAGATCTCGACTGACCAGAATCCTGCAGATCTGCTCACCAAAAGCCTCTCTATGGAGCGCTTTGCCTTCCTCAAGAGATTGACGGGAGTGGGATGAGATGACATCTTTCCTCATCCTGTTGAAGTGTACATGTTGTATTGTCTTTTCTTTTTCTTTTTAACTCCTCATTAGGGCGAATCATTGACGGGAGTGGGATGAGATGACATCTTTCCTCATCCTGTTGAAGTGTACATGTTGTATTGTCTTTTCTTTTTCTTTTTAATTGCTCATTAGGGAAGATTCGCCTTTAAGTGGGAGGTTGTTGGGGGTAAAGGTATCTCTGCCTAGCCACTCATGTATTACTACACTAATAGTATCCGCCCCTGCAAGTTGTAGGCGGTGGGTGCCCGTCACCGTCACTTTATTATTTATTCTTTTAGTGCGAAGGCTGGTCACACATTGTGGCTGTTGGAGTTCCCACATTGTGAGTGTCTCTCTCTCTCTT
This sequence comes from Lygodium microphyllum, assembly GCF_053477565.2. Taxonomy (NCBI): domain Eukaryota; kingdom Viridiplantae; phylum Streptophyta; class Polypodiopsida; order Schizaeales; family Lygodiaceae; genus Lygodium; species Lygodium microphyllum. The sequence continues at coordinate 9,338,780 of NC_141151.1, forward strand.
GCTCTTGCTCTCCCATTTTCGATCCTTCTCACCTTTCAATCATCTTCAAGAAACACCATCCAAGCATGTAACACATCTTAGAAATAGAAAATCATGACAAAATTTCAAAGAATATAAGAGATTTACTTTCGCCATAAGCATCCATCCATCAGATAGAATCTAAAACCACCGTCAGCCAACTTCTCAATCAGCTTCATTGTTATCTTCAACTCCACACAAGAAGGATAAAACACCACATATACACCATAGAACATATACAAAACTCACATAGATACAAGACAATGTAGTCTAAATGGCACATGTTCCCAAAAAATGAAGAGTAAGGAGAAAGATTTTCATTAAAAAGGATCAATACATCCAAGAGAGTGTCCACATGCTATGAAGGATAAAGCTATTTTTTCTTGAACTTCATACTCAATTGACTTGAGACGTTCCAGACTCTTGCTCTCATCCACAAAATGTAGAGGCACATTCTGGAGAAACTGTAAAATGACACATCCTTTCCAATAAGATAATAAACCTAGTAGGAAAAGCTTGTGCAAAATAATACAAGACATCCATCTGAGCAACAGTCACATCCTCATTCAAATTAATCATGAAGTTTGAAATACTCTTTCTAGTATTCAGGTGAGACTGTTGATGCATAAAAGCAAGATATTAACAAAAATGAGACGCCAAGTGTACCGAAGTATCCTCAAAACAAGCATGTGCTCTAACAAATTGAAGATAAGAAGTAGAACATTGCGTAGAAGTGTTCTAGGAACCAAGAATGATAAGCCAATCTAACACTGGTGTCAAAGAATCATTCAATGTATGATGTCATTGATAGAGGATATCATTGTTATACCCAGGAGTATCCATCACTGATCGTGGAGAAAGATTAATATAATTGCATGGAGATAGTAAAGGGATAATAGGAGAATAGTGAAGAGGCAGAGGCGGGTAAGATAAATAATAAAATGAAGACATTTGAAGGGATAACGAGGGTGGGAAAGAAATGAGAAATTTATGAAGGGATTCTGTTGGAAAAACAAAAGGAATAGGTGGAACAACAAAAGTAGGTTCAATAGGAGTAGGTGAGGATATAGGATTAGCAATAAATGGGCATGTAGTAAAAATTGGAATTTGAGGGAAAACTGCAGGGGTAAACGATAAGAGAGGGATACTATCTAGATTAGATTGGAGGATAGTAATATACAAGGATAATTGATAAGAAATTAAGGAATAAGATAGGATATCATGAGGATTAGATGGATATACAGAACATCGAAAATCAAAAGCTAAAAAGAAATCCTCAGTGAATAAGGGATTGTTAGCAATATGGCTCAGCATTTGGGACCTCAATGGCTAAATATCTACCTTGTGAAAGACACTCTATCAACGGCAAGGATCGAGAACATCATCCTCCAAAGGAGGATGCCAAGCATAGCCTTTACACCACAATGTCTGCTTACAATAATTCTTCAAGCCATCAACCAAAGTCATTTCAGTTGAATGGACATACATGATTGCCTACAAAATCACCTCTCCTATATACAGATTCATGTCCTCCTCATCAGAGATGTGCAAATCTCCTTGAAGATACATAAAAGATAATAACTGGGCTTCATGAGAGATCAACAAATCTATCAAACACTACTTTGAGTAAATCTACAGACCACATATTCTTCCACCCATCCTCTGGAGGTTGTAAATCCACATTACTCAAGGAGATGTACAATGCAAAGCATTGCTGTTGATACTGAATCCAAAAGGATGATGGAGGTGACACCAATTTAGCATAGTGGATAAAATCTTCATGAACACAATTCATACGCTGATGAAGGTGCTCTACCTTGGTTGAAAACCCATCACATAGTTTAGCCTCCTGTTGCAAATGATCTAACTCTTCCTTAGATAACAAAGAAGACATCACCGGGGCTGGAGGAGGAATAGAAAGAGTAGCAAATTTTTGATTAAGTTCATCAAATCAATAAAATTCTTTTGCAGTTCTATAGTTTCTTGGGAATGCTGCAATTGGCCCTCACATATACCAAGCTTATGAGCTGATTCTAGCATTTCCTCAAGAGTGACATTTTTCTCCTTGGTTAAAGACACATTCTCTTCCTCTAAAGTGGCAACCTTAGCTTCTAGCTCCTTAATCATGGCTGTCTAATGAATCCATCAAAGCTATAGCTGCAATCATTTGTGTATGAATATCACTCAAAGCAGTCTTTAGAAGCTAAATCCACTAGAGCTTTGCTAAGCTGACTAGTCAAAGAATCCACCTTGTGCAATGAGGTATACACACCTATATAGATTGTTTGAAGACATGAAGTCATGGAAGTCTCCAAAGCAGACTGAACAACAAAAACTAGCTGTGAAAGCATAGATCCAAAAAGTACTTTTTGCAAGTCAGGAGGAATCTGCGGATCTAGTTGTCCTTCCTGTTGTGTTACAAAGAAGTTGGTACAAGACAAAAACAAGGGAAGGAAGCTACTAGACACCTCAGGTAGTGGAATTTGTACTACAGGGGTTGGAACAGAGAGAGGATCAGAAGGACCCTATGTGTGGTGCTTCTTTCGAATGATTCTGGCAGGGGGTACATCCGCTAGATCTTAATTGACTTCCATAGGAGGAGAAGGAATAGAAGGAGACTATTGTGGAAGTGGAACAAGATCAGGCACAGGAATGCCACTTGGGGGAGGTGCCAACTGAATAATCTTCTATAGAAAAACTCCATAGGAAATAGTATTGAGTTGACCTTTTATGACACACTAAAAAATGTCGATCCATTTTAGCCAACAAAAAGGTTGTCCAATTAAGCTTAACCCCTTCCAAAATCGTGATAAAGACTGTGAATAATTCTTGGGACAAACACTTTGAAGCAGGATTGCCTAACATAAAGTGATCCTGGAGGAATTGGCATAATTGCTTCCATAAGGGAGAGGAAATATGTGCCATTGATACTCCTTATTCGCTACCAAAGGAGTAGAGGTCTCCTTCCACAAACAAGGCAAGGATCTTTGTAGTGGATAATAAATGATTGCCACTAGGTACAGGGGAGGCTGCAAAAGGCAGGAACAAGGCCTCATTGACAATAGGGATAAACAAAACCGTCGGCCATAAACCAAGCCTGAAAGCTCCTTGTAAGTCTCCAAAAAAGAGTAACAAAGCTTCGCATCCACTAGAGGGAACTTTAAGGCCACAAAGAGATTAAGGCTAGCCTTTTGAATGCAAATAGCATCCAAAAGAAGAGAATAATCATGGATTGATAATGATACATGCTAGATCACAAGCGGGGGAGTGGAAGAAGATGCCGTTTAGACCACATTGGATTATCCACGCACATACACAAACTAGGAAAAGGAGGAAGTATTCCTCCTACAAAACCCACACATGCCACCACTGAGATGGATAACAAGGGAATAAAAACATCAATAACACTAGCTGGACTAGACCAAACCTCCCCAAGCATTCCACATCCTATGAAAAATTTGACATGACTTATGCACATATGTGACCGAAAGCTTCATGCTATGTGTACAAACAGACACTAGAAAACCACGTAATCAAATACTCAAAAGAAAAGAAAATTCCACACATACTGTATCCCAGACACAATACAAAAATCAAGACTGAACCATAGACTCGGACCATCACAATAAATATAGACAGATAAGACCTTTGTCTCTAACCAAGAGACAAACCCCAATCCCCGCGTAAGCGTATGGCATATACCTATGGTGCGATGAAGTGGGTGAGTGAAAACTACATGACTCATTATTATTAGATGACCAATTAAAAATAATTCATTATTGAATTATTCAATTAATGCGTGATGAGTCATATTTGCATCCCAACCCCTACTTAGACTGACTTGACTGGACTAGACTAGGGGTCTCTACAAATGCATTTCATTTTTTAAAAGTTATATGATTTGTAGTGCCAAATGCATGCATGCGTGACTTCGGGGGGGTTCATTGTTATTTATAAATTAAATGTGTGTATAGCGTGTGTGTGCATGCACTGTGAATAGATTTTAAATTACCAAATTAAGTGGGTTAAGGTGCTACGTGTTTGTGCAACAGCGGGGTTCCTTTTATAAATTAATAGTCAGTTCACTTTAGTTACAAATTTGGGATTTGCATTATTCTATTTATTTTGTGGATGCAACTATCGGTTGATTTTTAATTAGAATTATATGTGTGTGATGGTACATGTGAAGGAGGAAAAGAGAAAAAAACATGGCAGTGTGTGGACACTCGCAAGGTTTGATGTGCAAAATTCCACTTCTAAACAAGCCAAAGAATAGAAAAATCCTCGTACAAAAACAACAAGGTGGCTAAGTGGCAGTCGGCCTCTTGTCATGTACAAAAAACCAAATACTAATACCAAAATAAAAAGAACAAGGACAAAGAAGGGTTTGGCACCTAGGTGAATATGTGTTCCGGTTTGGTTTTTTTTCTTTTAATTTAATTTTTCATACATTTTTTAAATGTATTGAAGTTATTTTCTTTTTATTTTTATTTTTTTTCTTTTTTGGTGTTTGTTTTTTTTTTTTTTTTTCACTTATGGATAAAAGAATAGATAATTGTGAATATTCAAATGGTAACATAAATTTTAGAAATATGAAAATAAATTTGTGGAAATTTTTTAATGCATTTAAACAACCATTTTTGTAAATTTTCTCATTTTTAAACCTATTTTCTCATTGTTTAAGTTGTTTTTTCTTCCAATAAATCATTTATCATATGTTTTCTAAAATTTTATGTATTTTTAACTAGTCATATTCATGATGAAAAATTATTTAAAATTTTTCTCTTTTTTATTTTTTCAAAATTTTCTTGAATTTTTAGGATATATTGAAGTTTTTTTTGTTTTTTAAATAGTTAATATTTTTATTAGTAAGGCTTCAAGTAATAGAAAATTCTCCAAATTTTTGGAAAAATTTTAGTTTTTTTTCTATAATTTTTATATTCTATTTGAATTTTTATGAATTTTAGATCATTTTAAATGTATTTATGATTTTTCGAAATTAGAAATATGTCAGGGATATGGTACTTGATCACGAAGTGCATGGGCTGTGCATGAATAGATGCAAGCTCACCACCATGTGAAAAAAATCGCATGTGCGTCCTTGTGCGTGAACGCGACTGCTAGCACAAACGCACTTACGAGGACCAAAACCCCACACGCGAACAAGACCTTGTGGAGGCAACACGCGAACGACATGGTGTGAAAGGTGGTCATGCACTGAAAAGGGAAAGTAAATAGGGGGGAAGGTTTTTTTAAAAATGGGGGTGGTAGGGTGAAATTTTTGTTTTTGTTTTTAGAAATGGTTTTTTTAATGTTATTATTATTAATCTCTTTTGGCTATATTGGCGTGTTGTGTTTTTATGTTTTATTATAGGGGGTGCTTTTTTGTTGTTTTAATGTTTAAAAAATGGGGTGGGGGTTACCTATGAATAAAGTGGGGGGGGGGGGGGGGGGGGGGGGCTTTTTTTGTTTTTTTTTTTTAAAGAAAAGGACGAATGAGCACTTGGGTTGGGGGAGTAGAAGCCAACGGGCATGAGGAGGAAATGTGACCGGGCGAGGCAGTGGTCCTTATGGGGGTAGAGCGGCTGGGCCGGTGGTAGAGTGGACCTGCAGTGATCTGCACCACTGCAAAAAGATGGGCGGCATCTAGGGGCGGCTACCAAGAGTAGCCGGGGTGACGTTCGAGGAGGCAACCACCAAGAGTGTGACGTCAAGTGATGGTAGGGTCGGCGAACAACGATGCATCGTGCGGTCCGGTGACTTGGCAGTGGCGACGATGGCGATCCTGCGATGTGGCGACGACGCAAGTGATCGAGACAAAGGAAGGTGAAGGGAGAAGGAGGGAGAGGATGGAGGAGGAAGAGAGAGAGAGAGAGAGAGAGAGAGAGAGAGAGAGATGGGGTTGATTGGGGGGGGAGTTTTTTGTTTTTTTCTTTGTGGTTTTTTATTTTTTTTTAATTTAAATTTTGTAAGAAGCTGGGAATACTTAGAATACTAATAATATGCCATGTCACATTGACACTGGTATATAAGGAGAGAAGTTGTAATTTTTCACATCTTTTGACATATCAATACATTTACAATCTTTCTCTCCCTTCTTGCTCCAAGCTTCCATGGCTTCTACATCTTTCCTGTCTTTCTCTCTCCAATTCTAGTCTTTCTCTCTCCTCGTCACTCTATTTCTCTCTCTTCCTGCAGTCTTTCTCTCTCCTCTGCAGTCTTTCTCTCTCCTCTTTCTCTCTCCCTAGTTCTCTCTCTGACAAGTGGTATCAGAGCTTCAGTCTTTGATCCATTATTTTCTTCCATTTTCACTCTCATTTTCCTATTTCAAAACCAATTTCAGACAAAAATGGTACAAGACAGTGACTAGTGGAGTGCTGCAGGACAACTACAGTTAGCAATGACTACATCTGGAGATATTCAAGGTCAGATATGGCGGGTAAAGGCTTAAATGGCTGGACGTCATCAAATTTTATGCAAAAATGGAGGTAACTAGGGTAAAGAATGGTTAACCGGGCTTAGTTTGAGAACAAACTGTGGTTACTTTGAAAAGAGGGGTTTCTATTTCCCCTTTCCTGGAAATTCCTGCAGGTTCCATGGAGGTTTAGCCCCAAGATCTACTCATATCTCTCTCACCTCAGATCTTCTTGACCAAAATCTACCTGGAATAGATCCCTGACTTCAAGAGCTTCAGATTGAGCATAAGGTTGCTCAAGATTGGGTAGCATACAGGCCAGAAACAGCTCCGAAAATTGCAGCGCAATTTTCGGGATGATTCCAGCCCTGCCCTGCTCCAAGTTTGCTTCCCCTCAGCCTTGGCACTCTTCTTCATCCATTCCAGGCATTAATATTCAGCTACATTGAGATTCTCAGCAACATTTGAAGACTCCTCAGCTCACTTGAACCCTAGGTGAACAGTCCATGGGCAGCCATGAAAGCTTCAGCCCAAGCTTCCAATTCTTGACAATTTCTTGAAGATTCTTCATCCTTTTGGCCCGTGGAATCATTTCAGCAAGGATTCTTCAACAAATTGCAAGGATTAAGCACAGGATGGCTTAAGATTGAAGATCAAGAGCTTCTATGGAGCAAAAATTTGGGGGAAACGGGTTTAATGCTTCAATTTCAAGCATTTGAAGCTTCAAGATTGGTCTCTACTATCAGATAAGCAAGCTTCTTGGATTATTTTGCTAACATTGGACAACCGGGAGCCCTATCAAGCATTTGGCAAGTTATTTTCAGCCATGTCAAGGTATTTCTCTTCAATTTTTAATCTCTCTCATTAATCCAATTGCTGAGCTTAAGCCATTTGACTGAGAGATTAAAGAATTGAACATTTTCATCAAATTCTCAGCCAACCTTTGCTTGAATCCATTTATTCATGAATACAATGTTTGCCTAATGCATATTAGCTTCAATCAGTGAATGAATGGCCTTAATCTGAGATTTCAGCATAACATTTGAATCCTATGGACTGAATACATTGATTGATTCCTTTGCTTACTCTAATCCAATTGATTGGTTGATTCTCTTTTGCCTAAATTGGAAAATTGTAAAGGGTAAGTACTAGCAATCAGTGAGTCACTAAATTGCATAGGTAAAACCCTTCTCCCATCTCAAGTTCGTTTATCTCAATCAATTGCATCTCATGAAAGGCTGAATGGTTATTTTTCAATTGCATACCATGCTGATTGCTTAGCACACTAGCCTCTGCCATGTTGATATTCCCACCGAGGAAAAAGGTGGATGCCGGGGGAGATAGTGGGACAAAAGAGAGGTGACCCTCCCTCACTATCGAAGATCCCGAAGGGGTGCAACCAACCGACCCGGGGGGAACTTTGCCCACCTCCCGGTGATTCGGAGCCCGTGTAGGGAGCCCGTCCTGCCGTTTTATCCCTCACACAGGTACATCGAGTGGAGAATTGAAGATTGAAGACTTTCCAACGACTCAAGTACCTATTGGAGTAAAACAGGGTAAAACAGGGCATTTTCAGGTTACCCACAGGGTATTTACAGGTGGATACAGGTACACCCTTTGATACTGAAGTACAGGTGCAGGTACTACAGGGTACCCACAGGTCCTATATACCCCTTTGCAGGGTTTGGTGGCCATTGGAGGTTACTTTCTTGCATTACAGGGCCAAAACAGGGCACTTACAGGTCTAAACAGGGTGCAGGACTGGACAGTTCAGACTCTGAAATTCAGTTACAAAATTTTCTGTCCTAAACTTGTTATAGCGTGCTATAGCTCATCTCGAAGAGGGCATTGTAAGCTTCGATTCGCACAAAAAAGTTTTGCAATCGGAGTTTTCTAGCCAAAGTTATAGCCGTTTTACTGACAGGGGGTACTGCAGGACTGCACTAGTATGGCAGGGCATAAAGGCAAAAATAAGGTCCAGGAGGACTATGCACAGCAAATCAGGGATTCTATGATGGAAAGCACATTTCAAGAGAACCCTAAAGAGCCTCAACAAGGAGAAATTAGTATGCTCAATGATACTTTGTGTGCCCATGAACTAAGGCATAAAGAGCGACATGAGGCCATGCTATCAAGAATGGATCAGATGGTTCAATCTACTGATCAGACCAAGGCTTCCATTGATAGATTGGTAATGTCCAATGACCTACTCATGGCACAAATCTCTAAACTTTTACAATTACAAGTGGCATCAAAAGAAGCTAATGAAAAGGCCTGTTCAAATACTGATCCTTCAGTTCCACTTCAGCCATCCAACCAAAATGGTCATGGAGATGGAATCATAGGAAGAAGAGGCATACCCAATAGTCAATATGAAGTGGGAGAAGCTTCACAAAGGCATGATGACTATTTGGGCAGTTTGAACGGCGCCAATACTCAAGCTTTTGGACTGCATACTCAGCATTCTAGGGGTGCTTTACCAACAGGAAGATTACAGGGTAATTCTCAGCCACCTGTTGGAAGATTTCAATCTCATTTTGGGGGTTCTGTACTTGGAAATTCTGATCAGCCAGTTTTGGGACAGCAACCCTTCCATGATAGAGAATTCAAGGACAAAATTGTTTTATCCAAATTCAATGGCCAGTCATCTTCACCATCAGAATTAGAGGAATGGACCTCTAAGATGGAGTCTTATTTTGATATATTTCCTAAAACTGATGTTATGAAGATACACTTTGCCTCCTTGCACTTAGAAGGATTTGCTCACACTTGGTGGAGGTATATCAAGAAAGAGAATGTACTTATTGAGAATTGGGAAGCTTTCAAGGCACTTATGGCTGAAGTCTTTGTTTCACCTCTTGAAAAAGAGAAGTTAGAACAAAGATGGTATAACTTGGAACAAAGGAGCCTAAGTGTAAGAGAATATACAAACCAATTCCTTAACTTGACCATGTATGTGGAAAACATCAGTGATGAGGCCAAGTTACACAAGTTTATGTATGGTTTAGAACCATCCTTGTCAGCTGATGTTATGGCACAGAATCCTACTTCACTTTTCAAGGCTATTGAGCTTGCAGAGCGCTTTGGAAGAAAGTATAGGAAAGAGTCTTCATTTCAACCAAGTTATGGACAGCCAAGGACTGTTTTAAAGCAAGGGCAAGTTGGTAACAATTATGACAGCAATCATATGCCTAGTGGGGGCTTACGGATACCAACTTATTCTCCATTTAATGCTTCTAGGCTTCAAGGCAATTTCAGGACAGCAAACAGTCCAAAGGTTGAATTTAAGCAAGGTGACAATAAGCCTAAGTCTACTTCAGCCAATACAAATTCTAGAAATATTCCCATGGATCTTTACAAGGAAAGAAAGGACAAAGGCTTATGCTTCAAGTGTGGAGAAAAGTATACTCCTGACCATGCTTCAAAGTGTGTATATAAAAATGCCAAGCCAAAAATTCAGAGTATGCTAGTTCTTGAGGACCTTGAAAATGACATAGATGAAGTTAATGCAGTCCCAATCAATGCTGAAAATGAAGATTTCGAGGATGATGGTGGATAGGAGTACTTCTATGATCCATCTGACTCTTTTCCTTTTGATCCAGGCGGTGATATCCCGTTTGATCCTGGTGGATTTTGTAATGAGTTGCCTGCTGCCACTAATTGTTCTATCTCTATGGATGCTTGGACGGGATCTAAGAACCCTAATACACTTCGTATGAAGGGAAGCATATGTGGAAAGCCAGTGTTCATCCTGATAGATAGTGGCAGTACCCACAGTTTTGTCAATAAATCCATTTTGTACAAGTTGAATTGTGTTTCCACCGACTTACAGCAGCCCATTAGAGTACAAGTGGCTAATGGTGAAGAGGAAATTAGCATACAGATTTGTCCACAGGTTTCTTTGCAGATGGCTGAAAATTTTGAAGTCAAAGTAAACCTGATCACTTTGGAAATGGGGCCCATAGATATTGTACTTGGTTGTGATTGGTTGATGACCTTAGGCAGGATTACTATGGATTTCTCACAGTTATATATGGAGTTTTTCTCCAATGGACAGCTCATCCGTTTACAGGGGATCCCTAATAAATCTGATTTTCAGCTTATCACCATTCAACAACTCAAGAAAGAGTACAAGAAGCGCTCACAGATATTTGTATTGCATTTGAACAAAGAAACACAGGATCAGCCCAATAATTCAGCAAACCATCCAGCCTTGACAGCTCTTCTTGAGGAGTACAGAGATCTATTTGAAGTACCTACTTCATTGCCTCCTAAGAGAGCGGTGGATCACCCCATTGATTTGGAACCCAACTCAAAGACGATCAATAAGCCACCTTACAGACTATCAAAATGTGAACGAGAGGAAGTAGCCAAGCAAATCAAAGAGCTTCTTGAAATGGGATTCATTGAACCAAGTTCTTCACCGTATGCATCCCCAGTCCTGTTAGTCAAAAAGAAAGATGGATCTTTCAGAATGTGCATTGACTACAGGGATCTTAACAAGATAACAGTGAAGAACAGGTATCCTATACCCAGGATAGATGATTTGCTTGATGAGCTTAAGGGGGCTCGATTCTTCACGAAGATCGATTTGAGATCAGGGTATCATCAGATTCGCATGAGAGAGGGTGATGAGGTCAAGACTGCTTTTAGGACTGATCGTGGGCTCTACCATTTCTTGGTGATGCCATTCGGCCTTACAAACGCTCCAGCTACCTTTCAAAGCCTGATGAATAAGATTCTACAACCTTTCCTCTTTCAGTTTGTTTTGGTGTTCTTCGACGACATTTTGATCTACAGCAAGACTTTTCAGGATCATTTGTTGCATATGAGGAAGGTTTTTGATGTGTTGAGACATCATAGGCTTTTTGCTAAGGAGAAGAAGTGTTCTTTCATGCAGACTGAAGTGGAATACTTGGGACATATAGTCAGTGAAAAAGGAATACAGGTTGATCCCAAGAAGGTGCAATGCATAAAAGATTGGCCAACGCCTACTACTACTACCTCTCTTAGAGGATTTCTTGGTCTATCTTCATTCTATCGCAGATTTATAAAGCATTATGCGGCAATTGCAGCCCCTTTAACTGACAGGTTGAAGAAAGAAGCTTTCTTTTGGGATTCTCTTGCAGATAGCAGCCTCAACCAGTTAAAGGAATTACTTACCTTCGCTCTTATTCTTATATGCCCGAATTTCTCTAAAGAGTTTACTATACAATGTGATGCTAGTGGCCGTGGCATTGGGGCTGTTTTGCTTCAGGAGCATGGAGTAATTGCATTTGAAAGCCGTAAGCTTACTGATAAGGAGATGGCCATGAATGCTTATGATCAGGAAATGTTGGCTATTCTGCATGCAATCAAGAAATGGCACCATTACTTATATGGCAGCCGATTCAGAGTACATAGTGATCATCGCGTACTCAAGTATTTCCTTACTCAGTCAAATCTTACTCCAAAGCAACGACGATGGGTAGCAACATTACAAAATTATGACTTTGACATCACTCATACAAGGGGCAAAGATAACATAGTGGCTGATTCTCTCTCTCATATGTGGGCCTGCAAAGTATCAGCCATGACAGAATTACATAGTGATTGGATTGAAGAGCTACAAGAGGCATATCTCTTAGATGAGGAATTCAGCCAAATCTTTCAGAAATTACAGCAAGGTCTCATGGAAGAAAACTCGCACTACCAGCTTAAAAATGGTCTTATTTGGTGGAAGGGCAAGATTGTTATTCCCTCTACTTCTTCTTTCAAGCGAAAAATTATGGAGGAGATGCATTCTTCGCCTTTAGCTGGACACTTGGGAGTTTTCAAGACTTATGACAGGATCAGCAAGAGCTTTTATTGGAAAGGACTGTGGAAAGATGTCAAGGACTTCGTTATGAAGTGTATGCCTTGTCAGCAAAATAAGGATAGCACCCATAAGCCAGGGGGTTTATTGCAGCCATTGCCTATTCCTACGGGTAAATGGACTCATATTACTATGGTCTTTATCACTGGCTTACCTACTACCAAGAAGGGGTGGAATAGTATTTATGTGGTGGTTGACAGACTCACCAAAGCAGCTCATTTTATCCCAACAAAAATTCAGTTTATGGCTTCTCAGGTGGCCAACCAGTTTATGGAGCATATTTTCAGATTGCATGGATTACCGCAGGTGATTGTCCATGATAGGGACTCAAAGTTTATGAGTAACTTTTGGCAAGCGGTATTTACATCTATGGGTACCAAGTTGGCTCCATCTACGGCTTATCATCCCCAAACTGATGGACAGACAGAGAGAGTTAATAAATGGTTGGAGACTTATCTTCGCCATTTTTGCTATGATGTCCAAACCTCATGGGATTCTTGGTTACACCTGGCTGAGTTTGCTTATAATAATTCCACTCATGCGAGCATAGGAGTTTCACCCTTTGAGGCTTTGTATGGTTACAAGGCGCCCCTACCCACAGTCATTTTTAATGAAAAGATCAACCCTCATGGGAAGGAAGAGTTGGATAGAATGCAGACCCTTCTTCAGCAATGCAAGGTGAATCTAAGGAAGGCTCAAGATCAGATGAAGATGTATGCTGATGAGAAGAGGAGGCCTTTAGAGTTCCAGGAAGGAGAGCTGGTTTTGTTGAAGGTGCCCAAATCCAAGTATTCTACATTGAAAGATGGATCCAGTAATAAGCTTGCCCACAGATTCTATGGCCCTTACAGGATCCTTAAGCGGATTGGAGATTTGGCATACAGACTAGAGCTTCCCTCTTCTACAAAAATTCATAACGTCTTCCATGTTAGTCAGCTCAAGCCCTATTATGGTGATCCAGTGGATTTAGTTGATGAGCTGCCACCTATTGATGAAGATGGTATCGTTCAGTATATCCCAGAGGCTGTTATAGGTCAGCGTGAAAAGAAGCTTCGATCACGTTCTATTGTGGAATATTTGATTAAATGGAGAGGTTTACCCTCTGAAGAGGCTTCTTGGAGACCTCATTCAATATTGGATGAGTATCCATACTTGAAGGATACATTAGTGGCTGAAGCCTATTGCTTATGGAGCTAGTATTGGTGCAGACTGGTTCAGGACAGCACGCTGTTTTAGAACAGTTTTTGTTGTACTTCATTTTCAGAATTGAGCTATCTACATGAGCTTAAAGTACTCTTCAAGAGCTTCATTTTGATATGTGGTACACCTCATTTGGACACTTCTATCAAAAGTTATGGCTGATTTGGTCCAGCAAGGACTGTTATTTCAGCAAGCTGTCTACTTTCTTCTGGGATTATTTGTTGAAGATTCTATGGTTCCAATGGCTTCTAAGGTTCTTCAAATCATGTATATAGCAGGGTCCACTTTCCGTACTTCAAATTCAGCCCTTGTAATGATAAATTCTTCACTCATTCCCTATTTATAAAGCTGTAAAACAGAGTAGTACTCTGTTCTATCCATCTTTTCTTTAGCTCTTTCTAGTTTTGTTTTTGGGGACAAAAACTTTTGGGAAGGGATGGATTGTAAGAAGCTGGGAATACTTAGAATACTAATAATATGCCATGTCACATTGACACTGGTATATAAGGAGAGAAGTTGTAATTTTTCACATCTTTTGACATATCAATACATTTACAATCTTTCTCTCCCTTCTTGCTCCAAGCTTCCATGGCTTCTACATCTTTCCTGTCTTTCTCTCTCCAATTCTAGTCTTTCTCTCTCCTCGTCACTCTATTTCTCTCTCTTCCTGCAGTCTTTCTCTCTCCTCTGCAGTCTTTCTCTCTCCTCTTTCTCTCTCCCTAGTTCTCTCTCTGACAAATTTGTTGGTGTTTTTGTTATTTTTTGTTTGGTTTTTTGTTTTTTTAATAAAATAAAGCATGCCCCTCGTCTCCTGAACGAACGTGGGTGGGGAGTAAAAAAATTTGCCTTGACGGGAATGACTGGTCGCAATGGAAAATCCGAATACTTGATCGCGACATCGCAAAGACCTGGACACCAGGATCGAAGCAAAAACCCGATCGTTGACACGACACGCGAGGGACAAAAATGCAAAAGTAATTGGAAAAATTAATTCGAAGAAATCCGGACATCCAATCAAGATGCCATAAAAAGTAAAATGGGGCAAGACAATGGAGGGAAGGGTGTGGACAACGCATCTAGTGCATTTGGCAACAAAAGCGAGGTTCACTCGGAAAAATATAAAAAATCGACCACAAAAATTCACAAAAAAATTAATTGTGTAAAATTCGTCGTCTTGATACAAAATAGCCCCAACTCCTCTTCCACTAGCATCCGCACATATAATGAATTCCTTAGAGAAATCCAGGCATACAAGAATAGGTGCTGAGACTAATAGATATTTCAGCTCATTGAAGCTCTTGTCAGCTATGGAGTCCTAAAAGAAAGCCTCTTTCTTCAACCTATCGGTCAAAGGAGTTGCCACATGAGCATAATTTTTTATAAACCACCTATAGAATGAAGATAATCTAAGGAAATCTCTCAAGGAAGTAGAATTTGTAGGAGTATGCCACTCTTTGACACATTTCACCTTGTTAGGATCCACACGAATGCCTTGCTCTCCCACAATGTGACCCAAGTATGCCACTTCATCTTCCATGAAAGAACACTTTGACATTTTGGCAAAAAGTGTGTGTCTTCGTAATGTGTCAAAGACCTCTCGCACATGTATTAAATGCTCATCCTTTATTCATGAGTTGTTGAAAAGTAGCGGGTGTATTTGAAAGCCCAAATGGCATGACTAAGAAGTGATATAACCCTCTTTCAATCCTAAAGGTTATTTTATACTCATCCACTTCCTTCATTCGAATTTGATGATAGCCCGAACAAAGATCAATCTTGGTGAAGACCTTTGCATCTTTGAGCTCATCCAAGAAGTCATTAATGCGAGGAATCGGGTATCTATTCTTTAGCGTGGTCTTGTTAAGCTCCCTATAATCAATGCACATGCGAAAAGATCCATCTTTCTTCTTAACCAAGAGCACAGGAGAGGCAAACGGAGATTGACTTGGCTGAATTAAACCCATTTGCAACAACTCTTTAACTTGTCTTTCCACCTCTTCCCTTTCAAACTTTGACAAGCGATAGGGAGGTTTGTTGATGGGTTTTGTGTTGGGCAACAAGTCAATAGGGTGGTCTACCTCTCTCTTTGGAGGCAAAGATGATGGTTGTTGAAATAAATATTTGTATTCCTCCAATAGCTCTTCCATTCTTGGATCCTTTTGCTTTGAAGAAGATGATGGCCTATTTGGTGACTACTCTTCATCCACTTTTGCAAGCAAAAGAGTGAATATGCATGACCATGCATTGATTTCTTTATGCATCTTCTTCATAGAGATGAGTTCCATTTTCTTTTGACCAATGCCCTTTAATATTATAGGCTGTCCATTCCATTGGAATTCCATTAGCATGTTTTGCAAGTCCAAAGAAAAATTTCCAATGGTTTTCAACTAATCGCAGCCAATGACAATATCTATGGGACCCATTTCCAAAGTGATCAAGTCCACTTTCATAATACATGAAGGAGATAGAGTAATAGGAGTGTGTAGCCATACTTCATTACTTGATTCATAAGCTCCATTAACAACTTGAATCTTCAACGACACTTGCATTTGTTGAGGAAGCAATCTCAACTCTTTCAAAGAGATAGTATTAATGAAGCTATGGGTGCTGCCCTTATCAATCAAAAGGTGAACTATTCTACTATTTATCAGCCCCTCAAGTCTAAGGGTGTTTTCTCCTTTACAACCGGTCCATGCATCATGAGAAATTGCACATAAAGAACCACCCGAATCAAAATGAAATTGTTCACAATATCATAAAATTCATAATTATTTCATTCATCCTCGTCATGCATTTCTTCAACCATAAGGTTTTCTTCCACATGAAATACATTTTCCTCTTCAC
Source organism: Lygodium microphyllum (assembly GCF_053477565.2). Lineage (NCBI taxonomy): Eukaryota > Viridiplantae > Streptophyta > Polypodiopsida > Schizaeales > Lygodiaceae > Lygodium > Lygodium microphyllum. The sequence goes on from NC_141151.1 coordinate 9,355,111, forward strand.
TTTCATCCTCATCTGGCTCATCGATGATGACAAAGTTAAGCTTGCTATTTTTGGATTTGAATTTTAGCCTATGGTCTTGTGTCCACTTTTCTCCACACTTGAAATATAACCCTTTGGCCCTCATGTCTCTAATTTGTTCATTTGAAAGAACTTTGCTGTAAGTGCTATTTTGAGATCCCTTTTCTGCATTTTTAGCCCTTGAAAAGCTTTGTTTTGCTTCAGCCATTGGTCTATAACCATTTCCTCCACTTGGTTTTGATTTATAGACCGTTGGATATGTGGGCAACTTGCTGTAATTACTATTGTAGGTACTAGCTCCCTTGCCTTCTTACCTATAAACATCCCTTTGCTGGCTGAAATGTGCTCCAACCCTTGAAGGCTGATTAGGTAATGAATACCCTACACTTTTTGGCCGAACCCCCATTGATTCTCTTCTATATTTCTGCCCATACCTTTCACCATATAATATGGCTTCATGAATTGTCTTGGGCTGCATTGCACCTACTTCCAAAGAGAGGGCTAAATCTAGACAAAAGATATATTTGTTTAACTTGGCCAAATCATCAATCCCTTCAATGTACATAGAAAGATTAAGAAACATGTTAGAGTAATCACGAACGGACATGCCTCGTTGTTGAAGACCATACCATCTTCTTTGCAATCTTTGTTTTTCCATTGGAGAGACAAACACTTCCAACATTGCCTTCTTAAAATCCTCCCAAGAAGCAAAATTGTGACCAACTCTTTGCATATATCTCCACCATGTATGCGTGTAGCCTTCAAGATGGAGTGCTGCAAAATAGAAATTGGTTTCATCATGGCGAGGAAAAAGTGTGAAGTACATCTCTAATTTGTTTACCCATTCTTCCCACTCTATTGGAGATGCATTATCCCCCTTGAAGTTAAAAATGGTAATATTTTCTTTGTACTCCCTTTCATTATAAGTTGGCTAGAAATTGTTGGAGTGTTGCCCAAAAGATGATTGTCTCAAAAAATCTCTATTCATTGAATCTCTTCCAAAAGAGTTTAGTCTAGGATTATTATCACCATGATTCGGTTATCCCAATCCAAAAGAATGATGTTGTCCATTAGTGGGTTGACCATAAAATGACTTATCTTTGATGGTGATATCATGACATGACCTTCTTTCATCAAATCTTCCACTCTTATCATGAAAGTCCGATTCTTTTTGCTTGATGGTAGATTGAGAGGGAAAAGATTTGTAGAAGGGGCCACATCCACGAAACTCTTCATTATCTTCTTTTCTTATGTCCTCCTCTTCTTCATAAGTAGCCTCACGACTTGGATTGAATTGAGGACGACGGGCATGGTGCTTTGATGATATTGGTGGGCTGGTAATGAGTACTCCTCAATGTGGATGGCTCTCCTTTCTCAAAGGTTGACATAATAGGCTGATCATTTCCCTTTCCTTTCATATTAGAGGGCTGGGATGAAGTATTTTCAATATGAATAGTGGGTTCATTTGGTGTAAAAGATGTGGTTTGAGTCTTCAAATCCTTGATAGCTGCTACTACATCCTCAAATCCACTCTTCATAAACTTGACCAGTGGCTGCTGAAGTCCTTCATCCACTTTGTTGGATGTGTTCTCAACCTTTCCCAAGGATTTGGAAAGTTGCTCATATTGATAATGCATCCCAATGTTCAGCATATGCATCTCTCTTGAAAGCATGTGATCATTAAAAGATTCGTGAGACAAGGGATTTCCATCATTACTGTTGAGTGTTGAAATGATATGTTTTTTGGGCTGTTTTTTTGTTGTTTTTGTTGCTGAATGGTTGTTTTTGGTGATGGATTGTTTGAATTTGAAGATGTTTTGAACTATTTGGAATGGTTTGACTATGTGAAAACTAATTGAAGTGAAGAAGTAGCTGCTGAAGATTCACAGAATGTTACAGAAGAACAGTGACAGAAGCCAGATCTCATAGGACACTATGATGTCTCTGGTGCATCAGACATACTTTTTGGGAGGTGTATCCATTACCAAGAGAGAAGAATTGAATGTCATTCTTGAGTATTGTAGTGAGGCTATGATGTATTATTGAGAGAGCAAGGGTATGTGAGAGAGAGAAGTGAGAGAAACTCAGTTCTATGCCTAAAAACAATGTATCTACTATGAGAGATAGAGAGAGAACTATGAAAACATTGAAGATGAATACTATGTGATTATTTCCATTAAAAAATGGTGTATTCTTTTGTGTTCCTTGTTCTATTGATGGATTTTATGAAGAAATTGAAGATTATGGTTGATTCTATCAAATCCGTGGGAGATATCTACTATGATGCTACGTGAAGATTTGTTCTTTTCCTTGTTGTGGTTCTATAAAGAATGAAATAAAATATTGTTGATGTTACAAGATATATTTTCTTGCAGTGGAAGCCCCTTTTCCTTGGTGTCTTTCTTGGGGATCCATGTTTTTTGTATGCAGCCGGGAAAACTTGCCATCAATAAGCATCAGAAGAGGCTGAAAATGAAGGAAATGGCATTGCCAAGATGAGAAGAATTTAATGGATGTTTGCAAAGTTCATTCTTCCACTGAAGAGTTGGAGATTCTTATTATAAAAGCCACTTTCTACAAGAAGTTCATCCTAGAATGGCAGAAACATATTACCATCATGATGCAAGCTCTATGTGGTGGACTATTTCCTCTTCCTGTTGAAGCAACATAGACGTGCATCTTGGTGGCAAATTTTTTGGAAACAAACTGAAGAGAAGAAATAGAGAGAATGAACATCCATGGAAGATTTGGCATTCATTGAGAAGTTTCTAGACATCATCAAGTGGGAGATTGTGAAGAAGCTTCAGGAGTCGTGATTAGTGGAGGTTATTATAATGACGGCACAACAACGATCTTAAGAAGAATGAGTTTTGATACTTTCAAAACGGAATATCTCCCCCTATGTAGTGGTTTGAAAGCTGAATTCAGAGATGTTGAAAAGAAGGAAGTAGAAGAGATGTTGCCTAGAGAATCCTCCAGAGACTGAAGTCTCCCTCTTATTCTATTATGCTGAGTACATACCAACTAGTTGGAGCCAACCCTTGATGAATGACACAATTAAGAGGCAAGCGCTAGAACGAGTCTAAAGGTATGTGAGAAGAGAGAAGGCAATAATCAAGGCTGAGAACGAGCTTGCAGTAGGAGCCTCATTTGACTCCCAAGTACTCTTTACAGAAGTCCCCATGGCAACTCAAGGTCCCCTTCCTAGTCAAATTTGTCCTGGAAATATTGATGACAGGCCAATAAATGTAGTCCCATTGCCAATTTTTAAGGGAGAGTCCAATCAAGGCCCTGCTCTTCATGTAGCAGAATTTATGGTAGTATGTGTGGCTAACAATGCCAGAACCCCTGAGCATTGGTTAGCAATATTCCCCGCTACTTTCAAGGGTGCGGCATTTCAATGGTATGAAAGATAGACAGCAGAAACTTTTGGCACATGGGACAACCTGAAGTTAGCCTTCCTTACTAAATTCAAGCGTGAAGGTTTTGAAGAGCGGATGCGAGAGGAGTTCATGAACCTAAGTCAGTCCTCTGGAGAAAGAGTAGAAGCTTATGTCTTGCGAATGGAATCCATCCTGAAGAGATGGACTAACCGTCATTTGGATGAAGGCATCCAGAAAGGAGTGTTCCTTAGAGGCCTACAACTAGAAGTTTGCAAGTTCGTGGAATTGAGAAGACCAGTCAATCTACAAGCTGCAGTGGAAGGTGCAAGATTGTATGATGAAGTTGAAGCAAGGTTGTCAATGACTCCAGGAAGAGGAGGCTTACCTCCTCCCATGCCAAGAATGGTATACCCACCAAATGCAGTCCCAGGGACAGTTCCTTACCCCTATTCTCAGATGCAAACAGTGCCGCAGTACAATGCACCTAATCCACAATGGCCACAAACAACAATGCCTGAAATGATGGTTCAACCCTAGAAATGCACGAACGAAGATAGAAATATGAAAACGTAAGATTCAACTTACTAGACTCTAAAATGACAACACAGGACATTGGACCAAAGCCTAGGGAGTTTGGTCCTAATTTCGGTCCAAGGAGGTTTCCCTCTCAAATTTACAGAGGACGACACTCTGGCAGTGGTCAGAGATCAGAGGTGGAATGTTACAGATTAGGTGGCTAACACCTTCCTAGATCCTGGAACTCGAAGGACCTACGAAGGACAGAGCCTCAGAACCTACGAAGGAAGATTAGGTGGCTAACACCTTCCTAGATCCTGGAACTCGAGAGACTAGTGTATGGATAGAAGGATGCTTTATTTCACATGCATTGATTGATGGAGGCTCATCAGTAAACATAATGACGGATGTGACAATGAAGGATCTAGGTTTGCAAGGAATTCAACTTACATAGTGGCTTATCAGATTGGTAGACCAAAGTAGAATTAAACCATTGGGCATCCTTCCATATGTAAAAAAAACCCTTGTAGGAAGAGACTATTGGCTAACATATTTGGTGGTCAAACCAAATTCCTATGGGACCTCATACCCTCTGCTGTTAGGAAGACCTTGGATTTTTGAAGCAAGAGCCAGGATGGACTGGTTCAAAGGCACCCTAACCCTAGGCAGAGGACCCAATAAAGTGGTGTTGAAATTGTATGGATCGCAAAAAGCCAATGGATCCACATCCATCGAAGTCATAACAAACTCCTCCAACGAATTCACAGATGGTACATCAGGAGACGAAGAGGCTATCAAACAGATTTTTTCCAAGCAAATAGAGGCATAGTCCCTAACAGTGGGCTCTGTAAGCGAATTATCAAATGAAGCAAAGTCTTTATCCATGGGAGAATACCTCCTACCTCAACTAGAATTGACTTCTGAAATCACCTCTGACAATGAAATAGAAGCATGGATGTACTATTCTCCCTGTTAGATGGCAGTCGCAGAGTCAGAAGTAGAGATAGAAGTAGAGATAGAGGCAGAAGTAGAAGCAAACACAGAGGCAAAGGATCTGTTCTTCTCCTACATAGCCTCTACATAAGCAGAGATAAAGCCTCCAGAGGAAGATGATGAAAATGATGAGGAAGAAAACGAAGCAGGTTATGAAAGTGCAGATGAAGAAGTTCCTTTGATAGCGGACACTCTTGTTTATGTCCCTACAGAGACCTCAGAGGCCGAAGATCTCAGGGTGTTGGATGGAATGACCATAGTTCCATTTGGGTTGACCAATGGACCACAAAGTATGCAGAATCTGCATAAGCAATGGATCAAATGTATAAAAATTAAGTTTACCAGTGGCTTCTATTGCCCTGACCATTCATTCTAGAGAAAAGATGATGAAGATGCTCCTTGTCAATAGAAGCTAGAGCCATCAGAGCCATGGCTTATACAAGGTCCGTGCTATGTGACATTTCTGGATGCATCCTCTGAAGATGAATCCCTAAGTCTAGAAGAAATCACCACTCACACAGAAGCAAACAAAGCTCTGATTTCCTTCCAGCAATCTCAACAGATAAATGAGTCATCTGTTGAGAAGGAGGACACTGGTTCTAGTCCAGTGTCCTCCTTCTCAACAGATAAATGGGGAACCTATGCCTATAGAGTGATGCTGTTTGGGCTCTGTAATGGTCCTGCCACCTTCCAACAAGTAGTGATGGCTGCCTTTCAGAATCATCTACATGATTTCATTGAGGTGTATCTCGATGAATTCTGTGTCTATAGCTTAATCTGTGAGCATTGGGGACACCTAGAGCAATGTTTTGACAGATGCCGAGAGTATGGGATTTCTCTCAACCCCGACATATGTGTCTTTGGCATCTCATTAGGAGTTCTTCTCGGCCATATTGTCTCTACACAAGGGATTGCAATAGACCAGTGAAGATTGAGAAGATTACCGCCTTGATAGCACCAACAAACCTCAAGCAGCTGAGAGGATTTCTTGGCCATATGGGCTACTATAGAAGATTTATTGCACATTTTGCAACCAAGGCCGCCCCTCTGCACAAGCTCCTAAGGAAAGATATCGATTTTCTTTGGACTGATGATAGCGAAGAAGCCTTTAATACCCTAAAACAGTGCCTCATCCAAGCACATATCAAGCAACCTCCTGATTGGATGAAGGAGTTCCATGTGCACACGAATGCATCAATTGAAGGGCCAGGTGTTGTCCTATGTCAAAAGGGCCCCTTTAAATTAGATCGATCAATCTATTATGCAAGTCGCAAAGTAATTGATTGAGAGTGAAACTACACAGTGACAGAGCTTGAGTGCGTAGCAATGGTGTTTGCACTGGAGAAGTCTCGACACTATCTCCTATCAACGCATTTCAAGTTCTATGTGGATCACGAAGCCCTGTCCTTCCTGATGAACAAAGCGGATGTCAAAGGATGACTAATGAGATGGTTGCTCCTGTTCCAGGAGTTTAATTTTGAAGTGGTCACTAAGCTTGGCCGTTCCCATGTCCTAGCCAATCATCTATCACGGATCCCTCAAATTGCACAAGAGGAACAGGATGATCCAGACCTTCCTAATGCTTCCTTGTTTCTAGTTGAAAAAATTACTCCCTTGTATGCAGACATAGCCAACCTCCTGGAAACTCAATAGTATCCTCATGGCATCTCAAGCTATGAGAAGAAGAAGCTTCTATTAGAATCAGCCACCTACATCTTGCTAGGTGGTGCACTGTATAAGAGAGGCGAAGATGAAGTATTGCAAAGATGTGTTGCAGGAGATGAAATTGGCATAGTATTGAAAGCATGCCATGATGAACCATGTGGTGGATACTTCGCACGAGAAGAAATAGCCAGGAAGGCTCTGCTAGTGGGATAGTGGTGGTCGACCCTCCACAACGATGCATATGTCTACTGTAAGAGATGCGATGCTTGTTAGCAAATGGGAAAACCCACCAAAACAAGTGCCATGCCACTGCAACCTATTGTTTCCCTAAAGCCATTCGAGAAGTGGGGCATCAATTTTGTGGATCCCATTGATCCACCCACCAGATGGAAGCAGAATAGATACATCCTGGTATGTATAGATTATGTCACAAAGTGGTGTGAAGCTAAAGCTCTGAAGCGGGACGATGGTAACAATGTAGCCCTATTCATGTAGAAGAATATTATTACCCGTTTTGGCAGTCTCTTAGAGTTGGTAAGTGACAAAGGTACTCATTTCCTTAATAAGATCATGGAAGAGTTGATAGAACTGTATAAGATCCGCCATTGCAAGTCCACCCTCTATTACCCCAGAGCCAACGACCAAGTTGAAGTTACCAATCGCATCCTCTACTCGATCCTGACAAGGAAGATTTCCACACATCGTCACAATTGGGATGATCAACTTATAGAGGCCCTCTGGGCATACAGAACCTCTTATAAGGCAGTTACATGACAAACTCCTTTCCAATTGGTATATGGTATAGAAGTTGTCTTCCCTATTGAGCTAGAGTTGCTCTCTTTGCGAGTGGCAATTAAAGAACGCCTCTGAGATGATGAGTCCCTCCAGCACTGCCTGCTACATTTGGAATGTTTGGATGAGATTCGGCGGACAGCCCAATAGTGCATGGAAACCACTCAAGCGCGACACAAGGCTTATCATGATAGCTTCATCAAGCACAAGGAGTTCAAAGAAGGTGATCTTGTCCTGGTCTATGATTTTTGATTTGGCAAGTTTCCTGGAAAGCTTCAACAATGTTGAAAGGGTCCCTATAAGGTACTTTCTATCAATCCTAATGGCTCTATCCAAGTGCAAGCCGTTGACGCCTTTCATGATCCCTTTCTGATCAATGGCTATCGCTTGAAGAAGTATTTCCCTCCCTGAGGATCCTAACAATCACAGTCGATGCACCCTTTCCCTTGTGGGCGTTGCACTGTCCTTCTCCTTGTGCTTTTGATAGCCCTTATGATCTTTCTCATGAGGCGATCTTGTTTTGCTAGCCCTTCCCAGACACCTCCCATCCTTACTTTGTTCTCCTCTCGTCTGATCCAACTGTGGTAATGTGGATGGTCCTGTCACATGGTATTTCTACCATACTCTTTATTAAAAGAAAAAAAAAGAGGAAAAAAAAGAGAGAAAAAAAAACTATTATGGGAGAAAAGTAAGAAATTCCCTGTCATAATAGGCCTCGTTCCAAGAAAAGGTGGCAAATACCCTTGGGTGGGAAGCTGGTTGTGGAAAAGGTGGTAACACCCAGCAATCCAAAAAGTTGATCCATTAGTTGACATCTCCAAGACCCAGTTCCGAAACCGCCTCCATTGGTACACTGTGTCATGTGCCTCTCTGCAGAGCTCTGACGGTCTTCTAGCATACGACATGTTCTATATCCGATACACAGTTCTGATCTATTGATTACCTCCCTGGGTATGCCTCTTCATCAACAGACGAAACAATCTTCATCGACAACCCCTTGAGTGATGTGAGCTTTCATCCTAACAGGATGGGGACGTGAGTATGGACTGCCCTCTGTATCTATCAAAAGAGTGTGAGATAGAGGGTCGGGTAAGTGACCAATCTTTCCCTTCAAATCAAATGAGAGGTGAGATGTGTGAATGGAGTATTGCATGCATGGGACGGGCTTCTCAATGCACAACGCATGATCTATTTCTGTGCACTGCACCATAAGGCTCCCTAGTCTTCCTTCTTGCACTGTATGTTGGCATAGGGTGGGATGCACTGTTGCACCATCAAATGCGCACAAGGCATACAACCTTTGCACAAGTGAATGTGAGGATTACCACAATGGGTTTCAGGAATGGGTTACCCTTTGTATCTTTTAACATAGTGTGAGACAAAGGGTGGGCTGAGTGTGACTAATGTTTCTCCTCAATCAATTCCGAGAGGTGAGATTGAGAGACATTACGACAATTGGAATCAGGTAGGTTTCCATTTCCCTATGCACACACGGGATGGGTTTCTGCCACCATCACAGGACACGTCACCCTATTTTGTACACTGCACTACAAGGCTCCCTGGCCTTCCTGCTTGCACCTATACCAAACAGTGTTGGATGCACTAATACACCTTCAATTATGCACCCTGGCATACTCCCTCTACACCATTCCCCTTGCCGATTTCTAAACCAAGTGTGAGATCTAGGTTCCCCTCAATACTATCTCGAGTGATGTCAGTAATGGGGCGAGTGACTGTTCGTTCATTCCCATTTGAGTGCCGCGAGCTGAGAGACTATCCTTTGTCCCATGATACCTACCAGACGGGCTTTATCAATCAGCTACATCCCTAGGTGCTGTTGTGTGGTCCTTGCCGCGTTGGATGTATGCTGTGAAGACACCTTGGTACCTCCTGCTATAGAGCCAACGGCGACACATGACGTGACATCAACCATCATCTACAATGCTCGGCAAAATGGACCAAGTTTTTCTAACCCTATCTTTATGATTGCAAGTGTATGTAATGTTTTAAGTGTGGGGACGTTAGAGTCCAGTCGGTTGACAAGTCTTAGGTTATCTTAATGCATTCTACTCTGTCCATTAAGGTTTTAAGTGTGGGGACACGTCCCTGCGCATCTATGATGTATGCCCCCTGCATATGCCTCAAGTTGCTCATGCATGTATGCCATGACCTATTTTTACCCTCATGGGGTCCCTTTCCCACCCACCCATCTAACTTTACCCCACCCTTGGGGCCATTCCTTCACTATTTCCCTTTATCCCTTGTTTTGATGTTTTGCATGTGAATGTATCCTATGTTTCATCGGAATCCACATCCATCCTTACAGCCCCGTTTGTCCCTTTGAACTGCCCATTTTTCCTTTTTACCAACCCCTGTTTTGACACACGGTTCTTGAGATATTAATTTTTGACGCATTTCATGTAACTTAGACGGTTTCCCATGTGAATGCACCTTTATTGCTTCCGAACAGTGATTTAATATGGCAGCCCTGACAACCACCTTCCCCTTGACCTTTTTTTATTTTTACTCCGTGTCATTCTGATGCACGGTTAGTCGAATATTAATTTTTGCGAGTTTTCGGGACCTTTTCGTGCGTAATTTTCCCTTTTTCCCATGTGCATATACCTAGTTTGCTCCGAACTTCCAGTTTAATTTGACACCAATGTCTAGCCAACCTTTCCCCACCTTTTTCCTTTTTTCTCTCCCCTATTCCGAAAGCAGGATTTTTAGTTATTAATTTTTCCATGTGTTTTTGGGTGTCTTTTTTGTGTTTATTGCATGTGAACCCCTCCTAATTTCCCCGGAACTGCATGTTGATGTGATATCCCTGTGAATCCCCTTCCCACGAATATTTTTCCTTTTTATTACCCTTTGTTCTAGTGACCAAATATTTTTATATTAATTTATGTATCCTGTTTTGAGGTTGGGTTTTTTCCATGTGAACGGTTCTTATTTCCGTCAGATTTGTGTTCTGACATGATAGGCATTTCCAAGATGATTTTTATCACAATTTTCATTTTTTGTGTGTTTCATTTCAGTGAATGGATTTTTTTTTATTAATTTTCGTATGGATTTTCGGGCCTGCTTTTTGCATTTTTTCCATGGGAACGCCCTGCCCTGACTTGATCCCGGACACCCCATTGTACTTTTTCGCAGTCTCCCCCTCGCCTTCTGACCCAATTTTCCTTTTTACTACATTGTGTTCTGACGATCGGTTTGCGAGTTATTAATTTTTCTTTGTTTTGCTGTGTTCCCACGTGCCTCGCCTTGCGCGTGAATGCACGTGTTTTTGAATTTACGCGTCTCGCGACGCTCTGTCGCCCTCATGCCCACAAAACAAAGGAGACGCTCCCCTTTTTCAGGTTTTTCGTTTATTTCATTTCCCTTTTTTTTTTTAACTTTCCCCACCCACAGACCCAAATCATAAAAACAAACAAAACTATTTTTTTTAAAAAACAAGAACACAAAAAAAAACCACAAATTAATTCAAAGCAAAAAAACACACACACCAACAAACAAAATTCAAAACCGCAAATTCATTTAACAACCAAAAAAACAAAAATAAAAAAAAACAAAAAAACACACACACACACAATAAAAAACCAAAATAACAAAAATAAACACACAAACAAACTTCACAACATTTAAAAATAAAAAATAAAAAAACAAAAAAAACCCAACCAACCACAACATTAACAACAACCAATTATTATTATTAAACAAAAAGAACAAAAAACCACCAAAAAAACAACCAAAAAAAGCCCAAAAAAACAAATGAAACAATAAAACAAAAACAAAAACACAAAATTAAAAACCACACATTCATTTTAAACCCAAACAACAACAAACCCCTCCCCCCCCCGGCCAAAAAAAGAAACAAAAAAAAAACCACAATTTAAAAAAAAACAAACAAACCAACCTTATTTAACAAACAAAAACATCCCACTAAAGGGGAAAAAAAAAACGAAAACAAAAACCAATTTTCACTTCTTAAAAAAAAAAAACGGTTGGCCCCCCCTACGGCCAACCGCTCTCCCTCCTCCTCCTCTTCTTCTTCTTTTTTCTTCTCTTCTTCTTTTGCTTCTTCTTTCTCCTCCACCTCCCCTCTCCTCCTTCTCCCCTTCCTCCCTACGCTTGCTCCGCCGCCTTCTTCTTTCTCTACCACCTCACTCCTTGCGCCCTCTTCCTCCTCCTCCTCCTCCCTATCCTCCCTTTTCATCCTCCCCAGACCCGCCCATTGCCGCCTCGGCCACCTACCTAGAGTTACTACAGAGCTGCTTGTCACTGTCGGATCCACTCGCCTGGCCATAGAGCCGACCGCTTGCCGCCTGGAGTCGTCATAGCGCCGCTCGACTGCAAGATTTGCCACCTGCTTGGATGCGCTGGGAAGCCACCGAACTATTGGACGTCGCGCTGTGCTGGCACTAGTTGCCGCCCGCGCCGCTAACCGCAAGAGTGCCAGCCACCCATGCCGCTACAGAGATTCCCACCACTGGGGCGACCATTGAAACCTGCTGCCCGTTGCCGCTGTTGCGACACCGCTTGACACTGAACCTACTACTTTGTCGCCGTAGCGCTGCTGCAGTGCCTATCCTCTGCCGGCTTCTCCTTCTCCTCCCTATCCTCCCCCACCTCCTCCCCCATTATCACCTCTCTCCTCCAACACCATCACCTCTCTCCTCCTCCACCACCATCACCTCCCTCCTCCTCCACCACCATCACCTCCCTCCTCCTCTGCCACCACCTCTACCCCCTCCCCTCTATCCTAGCCCCCTTTCCCACCCCCCTATCCTAGCCCCCTTTCCCATACCCCTTCCCCCACCCCTGTTAAGCCCCCCTACTCCTACCCCTTGTTAAGCCCCTCTTCGCGTGTAGCAGCAATGTTTTTTTGAGCGGGTTACTAGTCTTCGTCCGCGGCTATTTAGGCGTAACTGTGCGTGGTCGTGGAGTCCGTGGTTTTTGTAGCCGTTCACGTGTGAGGACACGCGTTGGACTCATTCGTGGGCGTGCGTAGTTGCTGTTGTTCGCACGCGCAACTGTTCACCCACGGGTCCGGGCATTCATCTTTGAATTCCGGTAAATAATTCCACAAACAAATTTAAAAAACCATAATTAAAAAAATACATTAAAATCCAAAAAATAAATAAATAAATCGCTAAAACTTTTTCCTATAGTTTAAAATTTTTTCTTCATGGAAATGGCATTAGTTAATTACTAAAAATTCCAAATTTCCTAAATTATTCACAAAATGATGAAAACTGATAAAAATTTCAGAAAAATATCTAAAAATTAGATTTTTTCCAAAAAATTACATTCACTTTCTTTCCCATTTTGGACATTTTTTGAAATGAAAAATTATTAAAATATTTTTTTGGAAACTATTTCTTTTTTGGAAAAATCTTATGACAATGTAATTATCATAAACACATCCTTTGAAACTCCCAAACTTGATAAGAACATTTCCATCACATTGAAACACAATGGTTTTCAGCTCTCATAGTGGGACAAATTGGTTTCTTGGTTATTATTTGAAAAAAAACAATTTAAAAAAAACAAAACAAAATACACAAAAACAACACAAACCAAACCAATGAAACAAATAAAAACAACCCCTCCTTTTCATTTACTATTTATTTAAAAAAACAAAAAAAAAATAAAAATACAAATTTAAAAAAACACAAAATAAAAACAAGAAAACCATACCAATCAAAATATCCCACTAAAATTCTAATCCACATCTTCTCCTTTATTTTGGTCATGTGTATCATTATTTTTGTTTAGTCAAGTTAGTTCTCGTTTTTTTTTCTATCTAAGAGGATGACTATTGTCAGTCAACCTTTTGTCCATTTTTGTGGATTTGCATGGATTACGCATTCCATTTTGGAGGACGTGGTTTTAGACCTTGCGAGTGTCCACCCACACATTGCCAGGTTCCTTTCTTTTTTAACTCTCTCACTCGCACCATAACACACCATTAATTGTAAATAAAATCCATTGACCGTTGCACACACCCAATTAACAGAATGCACATCATAAAATTATAATTAAAGTGAACTGGACGTTAATTTTAAAAGGAACCCCGTTATTGCATGCACACTTTTGTAACCTAACTTATGTAATTTGTAAATTAAACTCCTTTCACAAGTGCACCGTACACGCATTATTACAGACACATTAAATTGTAATTAAAATAAACCCCCCGAAGTCATGCATGCATGCACTCAAGTGCCACACATCATGTAATTGTAACAATGAACTGCATTAGTAGCGACCAAGTCAAGTCCAGTCATGTCAAGTCTGAGAGGGGCTGGGCTACGTTTTCGACTCACCATGTATTAACGGATTAACTTAACAATGAATTGTGTTTAATGGATTATCTAATAAAAAATGAGTCGTTAGTTTCACCCACCCGCTTCATTGCACTGTAGGACGCTAAACGTTACGTGGGATTTGGGATTATTAATCTGACCTTGATCCATATGGTGTTTATTCTATTTTTAGTCAGAATATTTGGTTCAATCATGATTTTTTAAGTGTCCGTGTCTAGGCTACGGTATGTGTGCCATTTTTGTTTTATTTTGCGTGCTTGATACGGGGTCTCAGGTGCATATTTGTTGCATAGCATGAAGCTTTTGGTTGCATATGTGCGTAGGTCATGTCAATTTTTCCATAGGATGTGGTTTGTTTGGGGTGGTTTGGTCCAGTCAATCTTGTCCTCAGTCTATTTCCTATCGATGGTCTCAGTGGAGGTTTTGTTTGTGGGTTTTGTAGGTTTTCTCTTTGTCTTCCTAGTTTTGTGTGTGTGGATTTTTTGCTATAGTTTGAATGGCACCTACTTCTACCCCTCTGATTGTGGTACAACATGTTCCCCTTGCGGTCCATGATTATTCCCTCCTTTTAGAGGCAGATTGCATTCGACGTGCAGGCCTCCGCCCATTTGTTGCCCTCACATTGCCGTCTATGAATGAGAAACTTTGTTACTCCTTCTTGGCTTTTTATAAAAACCAGTCTGGTCTGGTTTATAACCGTATCTTCTATTTATCTGTAGCTAATATCAGTGAAGCACTGTGCTTGCCCATTTTTGCTTCATTTGTGCCCAGCAGTAACCAGTTACTCACTGGTGAAGAGATTGTTATGCTGATGAAGAAGGAAACTTCTGCCCTCTTGCTCCTTAACCAGCTCATTAATAGTTCAGGGATATCTATTGCCCATATCTCTTCTCCCATATGGAAGCAGCTATGTCAGTTCCTCTAGGACCGGTTTAAGTCGAGCAAGTCTTTATCCAAGTATCTGTCCAAAGAACTGTTCACACCTTCTGTGAAGATTCTAGAGGGTGCTAAGTTCAACTGGGCAAGCTTCCTATTATCCAAGATGGATCAACATTTCCAGCGAGCACGGAAGGGTCAAAACAATAATGTCTCCTATGGTGCCTTATTACAAAGAATCCTCACTTTTGCACCTCCTCGTGGTGGTATTCCAGTGCCTGATCCTGCTCCTTTACCACTGTACCTACATCTTTAGTTCCTTCTCCTCGGCCTATGCAACCTGATTCAGAAGATGAAGAGTCCCCTATGGTGTTTTCTTGCAAGAAACGCCTTCGCACGAAGGGTCCTTCCAATCCTCCTGTACTAGATTCCCCAATACAAACATCCACTCCTACTATTTCTGGCAGTGCCCTTCCTTCATTCCTCTCCTGTACCAATCTATTTGCAGCCCAAAAGGAAGGACAGTTAGATTTACAGATTCATTTATCTTTACAAACCATATTATATGGACCTATGCTTCCACAGATGGTTTCAAATGTCCAGTCTAATCTGGAAACCTCCCTCACTTCTTGTCTTCAAACACTGTACACAAGTGTTTACACTTCCATGCAAGATAAGGTGGATTCATTAACCAGTCAGTTGAGTAAGGCACTGGAGGATCTGTCTTCCGAAAGGGCTACACTCAGTGATATCCATAACCAAATGACTACTACCATAGCCTTAATGGATTCATAGAAAGTAACTATTCAAGAGCTGGAATCTAAGATTGCTAAATTGGAGGAGGAGAATGCATCTGTGAAGATTGAGAAAAATTCTACCCTTGAGGAAATGGTCACTTTGGCTAGTAAACTTAATACTAATGAGGAACAATTGTAGCACTCTCAAGAAACCGCAGAGTCCCAAAAGAAACTTATTGAAAAACTTAACCAAAGAGTAGCTGTTCTTTCTATTTATCCTCCCACTCTTGTATCTTCTACTTTGTCTTCCAAAGAGGAGCTTGATCAGTTGCAGCAAAAAGCTAAACTATGTGATGGGTTCTCAACTAAGGTTGAACGCCTTCAGCAACGTATGGATTGCATGTAGAATGATTTTATCTGTTATACTATCAACTCCTCCTTCCTTTTGGGTGAAGTATAACCAGCAGAGATTTGCTTTATATATATGGAGCCGCCAGAGGATGGATGGTCAAGTCTCTGGCGTGCGAATATCTTGAGAGCTACTTTTGATCGCTTTATGGATGAGCTGATTTTCCATGAGGTCCAGTTACTATCTTTCATGTATCTTACATGCCATTTGCAGATCTCTGATGAAAAATATTTGAATGTTTATGTGGGAGATGTCAGCTTACAAGCAATGATGTATGTGCACTCAGTTGAGCTTCTGCTAGCAGAGAGTTTGCCAACCTATCATGAGCAGACATTTTGGTGTAAGGGACATTCTTGGCATCCACCTTTGGAGGATGTTGCTTTAGAGCCTCGTCGATTCAGAAATGTTTTTCATAAATCTAAT
This sequence comes from Lygodium microphyllum, assembly GCF_053477565.2. Classification (NCBI taxonomy): domain Eukaryota; kingdom Viridiplantae; phylum Streptophyta; class Polypodiopsida; order Schizaeales; family Lygodiaceae; genus Lygodium; species Lygodium microphyllum. The sequence goes on from NC_141151.1 coordinate 9,371,252, forward strand.
ATCTAGCCTCTACAACCTCAGTTATTGAACTTTATTGCTAATCACCCGTTATTACTGAGTCCTTTTTTCAAGACCTTCATTTTCGTTGTTCTATTTATCCCTTAGATCTTGTAGATCTTCTTTCTTATTCCCTCATGTCTTAGGGGGCCAACCGCATTTTAACAGGATATTAGAGCTTTTATTAATTTTTTTTCTGAGGTCACGAGGATGCTTCCTTTCTAAGTGTGGGGATATGTTGAGTGCTGAAATGATATGTTTTTTGGGCTGATTTTTTTGTTGTTTTTGTTGCTAAATGGTTGTTTTTGGTGATGGATTGTTTGAATTTGAATATGTTTTGAAGTGTTTAGAATGGTTTGAGTATGTTTGAAGGGTTTATGATGTTTTTTGATGAGGATATGTTGCTCTATAGGGTTTTATAATTTTTTCTGTTTGATTCTGTAAGGTCTGATTTTCTTCTGTTTTGCTTCTGTTTTGGTATTTGAGATGGTTGAATGAATGTTTTGAGAGATGGTTGAGGTTGTGTTAAAAGGTTTATGAAATATTGAATTGGTTTTGGTTTGGTTTTTATGGTTCTTATGGTCTCTGTTGATCTTCTATAAGGTTTTGTGGTTTTGTTGTTTTGTATTTCTATTGCTCTGTGGTCTGTTCTGTTCATTTTTGTTAAGTGTTATGTTGGATTTATAGATGTTTGTGAAGTGTTTTTATTTTACTAAAGGATGAATTGAAGCGCTATTCAAGATAATTGAAGTGAAGAAGTAGCTGTTGAAGATTCACAGAAGGTTACAGAAGAACAGTGACAGAAGCAAGATCTCATAGGACACTATGATGTCTTTGGTGCCTCTTCGTATCAAACATACCTTTTGGGAGGTGTATCCATGACCAAGTGAGGATAATTGAGTGCCATTCTTGAGTATTGTAGTGAGACTATGATGTATTATTGAGAGAGAAAGAGTATGTGAGAGAGAGAAGTGAGAGAAACTCAGTTCTATGCCTAAAAACAATGTATCTACTATGAGAGATAGAGATAGAACTATGAAGACATTGAAGATGAATACTATGTGATTATTTCCATTCAAAAATGGTGTATTCTTTTACATTCCTTGTTCTATTGATGGATTTTATGAAGAAATTGAAGATTATGGTTGATTCTATCAAATCCGTGGGAGATATCTACTATGATGCTGCGTGAAGATTTGTTCTTTCCTTGTTGTGGTTCTATAAAGAATGAAATAAATGCTTGTTGATGTTACAAGATAGATTTTCTTGCAGTAGAATCCCCTTTTCCTTGATGTCTTTCTTGGGGCTCCAATTACCCAATCGTGCACTATGAGCATTACCAATGCTTACATTATCATCTTTTTTATCATGATTGAGGGCTTCATTAGTGTTGTTTTGATCGTTGATGTATTCTCTGATATCTTCTTGAGTGGTCTCCATGACTTGATCTTTTCTATTGTTTTTGGCCATTAGGGATAGGTGTTGTCAAAATGACTATGGGGAAGAAAATTGTCAATAACTTGCTTAGTATTGCACCAATGCCAATGGTTTATTGATCCAAATGAAGCTTAGGTATCAGGGATACTCCAGATTTAGCAAGATCTCATATTGCAATAGGGTATATGGGTAAAATGAACTCAAATAGTGCACCCATGTTAGCCTATCTAGGTGTAGTCCACTAGACCCCCTTGTCAAAAAATTGGCCATAACTTTTGCTCTCGATGTTCGATTACTAAAGTTTTTTATTCAAATGAAAGCTTAGCATCCCCTCTTCAAATAATCTATCAAGATTCCAAATTAGATCATGATAGAGTTTTCTATAATAGAAATTGTGTACCTATCCACTGAATTCCTGCAACCTCTTAACACCTTGTAGAAGCCCTGTTTCACCCTAAAATGAGTCATGTATTACTTGTAGACCCCCAAAGCAATTAATAGACCTGTGATGGGATGTAAGGCACGTGTAGGTATCCAGGAAAGACCTGCAACTGATAGGTACTTGTTGGAAAGACATGTATATCTATTCAAGGATGTCACAAACTGTCATGTTTGGTACCACTAGTCTTCCATTCTTCATCCACTCTTTCCCAAGTGGTCTTCCATGGTCCACCACTTGTGGTGAGGGATAAAACAGTGGGACGGGCACCTAAATGGGCTCTAGAACTCCAGAAGGTGCGCAAAGTTCATTCCAGGCCAGGTTGTGTACCCCTACGGAGTCTTAAATGGCAAGGGAGGGTCACCTCTCTATTGTCTTGCTATCTAGTTCGGCTTCGACCTTTTTCCTCGGTTGGAATATACATGGCAAAGCTAGTATTCTATCAATCTAGCATGATGTGCATGGCTGAATCAAAATTTTGCAAATTCATGATATGCATGAATTGAGATGGAATAGGATTGAAATGAAATGGATATGGGTAAGGAATACTTACATCAGTGACTCATTGCTTTACAATTATATTCCACTTATCGCTTGATTTTTACTTTCAGCCATATTGCATTCAATCACATCAAGCAATTCAAGGTTAGAATTAGTACAAAATTTTCCAACAAATGGAAGGAATTAGCAAAAATTGGCTACTGATTTTTTTAATTGGGAAAGATGAAAAGAATTCAGTATGACATCATTCATCCCTAAGTTAGGTCTATATGCAATCAAATGGTAATTTTGAAATGGGATTACTCTTTAATTATCCCTTTTCAACAAATGGATGGCTTAAGCAATTGGATTTTAAAGTGATTAAGGGCAAAATTAAGAAATACCTCTTGCATTGTTGAAGTAGATGAATATGGAAGCTCCAATACCTGTATGAGACTTGAAATTCTTGAACTCCCACTTGATGTAGCCAAGAATATCCTCAAATTACAATCCCCATGATGAATATGTAGCTCATAGACTCCAAATTCTCTTCAAGAAAGCTCCAATATCCAAAAGCTTGATAGAAGTGATCCTTGTACCCTAAATGTGGACTTGCAATGCCAATAAGAAGCCCTATTCTTGCAATATTGAAAGAAGACCATCAATTCTTAACAAAATCCCGTGCATAGAAGCCTTAGGAGGCATCAAGAACCAAAAGCCCCATGATTCCATCCTTCAAAGTTCAAAAATTTTGAAAATTCAAGTGGCTGCCTTGTTTTGATTCATTTCAAGAGTAGAAGTGCTCCAGTGCGCCAAACAAAGTGATGTGTCTAATGATAATGGAGGAGGCCTGTCGTCCTGTGTGTGTGTGCATGGGAAAACAAGAACATACCAAACTCTAATTGTCGTAATGTCCCTCAGACCTCACCTCTCAACAAACAATTGATGAAGGAAAAATCAATCACACTCAGCCCCCCCTCTGTCTCATGCTCTGTTGATGATTACATGAGGGAAACCGAGTTCCTCACACCCCATTGTGATGCAATCCTCATTGCCACTTGTGCGAAGGTTATATGCCTTGTGCACAATTGATGGTGCAACAGTGCATATCCCGCCTTGTGTCAGCATACGTGCGAGAAGGAAGGCCAGGGAGCCTTATAGTGCCATGCATAGAATTTCTTTTTTGCTTTGTGCATTGAGAGGCCCATCCTCTGTGTGTAATTCTCCATTCACACATCTCACCTCTCATTTGAATATAAAGGCAAAGACGGGTCACTCACCCCACCCTTTGTCGTCTCACGCTCTGCTGATAAGTATAAAGGGTAGCCCATACGCACATTCCCATCCAATTAGGATGAAAGCTCACATCACCTAAAGGATTTTCGATAAAGATCTTTGTTTGGTTGATAATGTCAATCCGTATCGATCAATGAAGAAGCGTACCCAAGGAGGTAGCCAACAAGTTTGATACTTGTATTGCAGATTGGAAATATCGTCTAATGTAAGAGTTAAAAGCATTGATGGGGTTGTAGGATTTAGCGCACCAAGGGAGACAGCTTTGAAATTGAATCTTGGAATATCGACGAATGAGTTTGCTAACTTGGACTATGAGGTGTTATCACCTTTTCCATAGCTAGCTTCCCGTCGAAGGGCGTGTGCCACCTTTTCTTAGAATGAGGCCTATTATGACAAGGAATTTCTTCATTTTCTCCCATAATAGATTTCAATTTTTTTATTTTCTTTTTTTTCCCCTTCTCTCAAGGGTGTCTCCACCTTTTCTCAAAGAATAGGTTGTTATGACAAAGACCGAAGTCATTTTCTCAATCTTTGCAAGGTCTGTATTGCTATCGACACAATATTAGTGAGTTTGGGAATCTCCCAATTCCCATTTTTTGAATACTAAAAAGGTGACACCCAGATAACATGTCCATAAGTTTCTCATAACCATATGATGTGACCTATCATTGGAAAGCACTTGAAAAATGGAATCTATTGAGCTATAGAGCGCTTGATTTGGAGTTGTAGTGTTCAAGTTATGACAAATCCAAAGATTTGACTGCAAGTTCCAAACTTATGGGAAATACCCATATTCCCCAATATGGTGTTTATAATCCCCTGTGCAGAGACAATGTGGCCCAAAAGAACTTCTGACGAGACTCCGAAGACACATTTGTTGGGGTTGAGACAGATCCCATACTCTCGACATTTGTCAAAGCACTGCCCTAGGTGTCCCCAATGCTCACGGAATAGGCTATAGGCATAGAAGTCATCTAGGTGTATCTCAATGAAATCATGCAAATGATTTTGAAACGTGGCCATCATCACTTGTTTGGAAGGTAGCATGAGCATTATAGAGTTCAAAATGGCATCACTCTGTAAGCATAGGTTCCCCATTCTATTGTGAAGGTTATTTCGGATTGATCTTCTTCTGCGATCTGGACTTGATTATATCCACTAAATCCATCCAAGAGGGAATAGAGTTCATGGCCTACCATCATATCCAACAATTGGTTTGTGAAGGGGATAGAAAAATGATCTTTCTTAGTCTTGGAGTTCAGCTTTTGGAAGTCCACACATATTCGCAGCTTTCCATTCTTCTTGGGTACTACCACGATCGAAAAAACCCATTCAATATTGGACACTCAATAGATAAACTCAGCTTCAAGGAGATTTCATAATTTAGCTTTCATGAAGGCGGAGTAATTTGGATTTATGTGTTCTGTCTTTGCCTCACAAGCTTGCCATTAAGCTCCAGGTCGATGTGCTGTTGATATACCGTGGGATCAATTCCCTTTAGATCCTTGTAGGACCATGCAAACACATCCAAGTTCTCCTTCAGAAGGTCATGCAAGACCGACAGCTCCTCTTTTGGGAGGTTGATTCTCACCTTCAAGTGACATTCCATACCATCATCATCCACAATTGTTAATTACTTTTCACCTTCCACTTCATGGATGAATTTCCAGCATACCGCTTCTGGGTAAAGATTTGACTCCTTCAAGGGAGTGGTCTCCTCTTCTAAGGCTCCAATGGAACCGACTTTCTCTTTTAGTGAGGACTGAATTTCCTCCTTGGTATGTTGAAAGGGTATTAGGATTGTTGGAGTTCCGCTTGGACTATTGGACTTGTGGTTGTTAGCAAGGTGCATCGTCATCATCCTCTCTTAAGAATGGTGGATTAGGGCGACAAGAGCCACTACTGAAGGAAGGCTTATTCTGCCTAATCCATTTCTTATAAAGGTTTTGCATATGAGGTGACTCATTATCCAGTCCAAAGGATACCATAGTCATTATGTCCAATAGCATGGGGTCTTTTGCTTTCGTAGCCTATGGAACTTCTTTCTCATCTGTGCCTTCCACAAGTATAATAGATTATTTGTACTTGCAATAGGATTTTGGGAAGCTTTGATAATCACTGCATAAATTGGTTGGGTTGATCCAGAGGGTCCTCTGTTTTGGTTTTGATTTAGAGCTCCTATTGAGACTAGGGGTTGTTGGTTCCAATTGATAGGATTCCATTATTGTTGTTGAGTCACCGGGGAACTGTTTGAGGCCATTGTTGTTGTGGTTGAACCATCATTTGAGGTATTCCAGTCTATGTGGCCACCACTGTGTGGATTTGGTGCACTGTACTACGACACTATTTGCATATAAGGATAGGGGTAGGGAATAGTCCTCAGGACTACATTTGGTGGGTATACCATTCCTGGCATGGGAGGAGGTAAGACTCCTCTTTCTGAGGTCATCGACAGCCTTGCTTCAACTTCATCATACAGTCTTGCACCTTCCACTGCAGCTTGCATGTTGACTGGTCTTCTCAATTCCACAAATTTACGAACTTTTGATTGTGGGCCTCTAAGAAAAACTCCCTACTGGATGCTTTCATCCAAGTGATGGTTGGTCCATCTCTTCAATATGGATTCCATTCTAGAGATATATACTTCAATATGGATTCCCTTCTAGAGACATATACTTCCATCTATTCAACAAAGGATCGACTTAAGTTCATGAACTCCTCTCATATCCGCTCTTCAAAACCTTCCCGCTTGTATTTAGTGAGGAAGGCCAAATCCCATGTGCCAAAAGTTCCTATTGCTTGTCTCTCATACCACTAAAATGCCCCACCCCGCCTTTGAAAGTGGTAGGGAATATCGCAAGCAATACTTGGGGGTTTTGGAATTGTTGCCTACACACGCTACCATGAACTCAACTACATGAAGATCAGGGTCTTCATTGTACTTTCCCTCTTAAAGATGGGCAATGGGACTACATTCGCTGGCCTGCCATCAATATTTCCAAGATGGATCAGGGACCTTGAGTCGCCATGGGGACTTCTGTAAAGAGTGCTGCTAGGGCATCAAAGGAGACTTCTGCTGCTGCTAGCTCATTCAAAGCTTTGGTTTTTACCTTCTCTCTTCTCATGTACCTATGGACTCATTCTAGTGCTTGCCTCTTGATCGCATCATTCATCAAGGAGTTAGCACCACCCAGTTTATCTAGACTCAATAGAACAAAATTAGAAGGGCTTCAATATCTAAAGGAATCTCTTGCCAACATTTCTTCTACTTCCTTATTTTTAACATCTCTAAATTTAGCTTTCATTCCACTACTAAACAGAGGGGAAGATATTTAGTTCTAAAGGTATCAAAACTCATTTTTCTGAGGATCATTGTGGTGCCATCATCATCGTAATGTCAGATTTTGATGGTTTCAACAGTGTATGTTGTGAAGAACACCCTGTCTACTACTTCCAATGGGTTGCTAATTGGACAAACACAAAGTTTTCAATACACGAAGCATCCCACGTGTCTTGCTATTGAGCATCTACGAACAAATTCCAACTCTTTTCCTTCTTGTCCTCACGAACTTCAACTGACCATGACTCTTGAAGCTTCTTCACAATATCCCACTTAATGATGTCTGGAAAACCTTCAATGAAGGGCAAATCTCTCATGGATGGTAGCTCTCTCTATTTTTTCTCTTCAGTTTGCTTCCAAAGAATTTGCCACCAAGATGCATGTCTTTATTGCTTCAACAAGGAGAGAAAATAATCCACCACATATAGCCTGCATTAAGATGGTGATATGTTTATGTCATAGTGGAATAAATTTCTTGTAGAAAGTGGCTTTGAAAATAAGAATTTCCAATTATTCAGTGGTAGAAGAAACTTTGCTAGGATCCAGTGAATTCTTCTCCTCTCAACAATGGCATTTCCTTCATTTTTAGCCCCTTCTTTTGATGCCTGTTGATGGCAATTTCCCCTGGTTGCACACCAAAAACATGGAGCCCCAACAGGAACACCAAGAAAATGGGAAATCTACTGTAAGAAAATCTATCTTGTATCATCAACAATCATATTCTTCATATTTTATATGACCATAACAAGGAAAAGAACACTAATCTTCTAAAATCTTCACGTAGCTTGTTCTCCCACGAATTTAACTTGAACAAAATCGATCATGCTCTTCATATTCTTCATAGAATTCATCAAGAGACCACAAAAACACAAGATAATATACCATTTTGACTAGAAATCATCACTTAACATTTTTCTTCAATAGTTCCATAGCTTTTTCTCACAATCTCTCACTCTTAGATACATTATTTTGCATAGATTTGGCTATCTCTCACTCTTACTCTCTCACACACACATGATCTCTCTCAATAGGACATTGGAATAATCAAGAATCCTCATCCATAACCCCTCTTTGGTCGTGAATACCCTTCCCAAGAGGTATGTCTACTATGAAAGGTCACCAAAGCCACTACAATGTCCTTTCACAGCTTAACAGTGTCATTGTCACTTCAGTCTTTACTTGAGTCTTTAGTAGCTACTTCTTCCACTTCTTTAAGCTATTTTGAAATTATATTCATCTAATTCAAAGGTTAGAAAACTTCCCCAAGCTACGCATTCATCCCACAGAATACTTACAAAGGCATACCGAACAAAACAAAACAAAAATAAAGGCTCTACAGATGGTCAACAAAGAGTTAATAAAAAGTCATCAGAAAGCCTTTAGCTTAACTAAAACCATTCAAAACTATCAAGAATCATTCAATAAGATCACAAGCACTCTCAAAATCCATAAATCATAATTCCATTCTCTTATAAAAAAGAAAATAGAGCAAAATAGAAGCCCAGTAGACTCAATCAGAACTAATCGGACACTATTAGGACATGAACATAACATTTCAGAATATCATATCTCCACTAAAAAACATCATGAGCTTCTAAAACCTAATCAATATTATCCAAAACACTCCCAAATACTTCCAAATCAATCAATCGTCATGCAAAATCAATCAAAAATCAACTATTTAGTCCTTAAAAACAACAAAAATCAGCAAAAAAATCAAGTCATTTCAACCCTCAACACTAGTGAGAGAGGAAGTAGATGGTGGAGGCAACAAGGATGTGCTTAAGGTATACACCTTTCAACTACCAAGTTACCATTATTTGGTTTTTAGAAGTCTTTCTTTTTCCTAAGCTTAGCCATAATGCATTGCCACCTTTGGCTAGGGGGGAACCATGAAACCCATTGGCATTCCAAGTAGTCTAAACACCACTCCTTTGGGAATTTCTTGATTTTTCCTTGAGTCAATTTGGGGGAGGTTTGGTGAGACTCTAAATCCTTGTTTTCTTGACTTGTGACCACCAAGCCAAGAGTTGTGCAAAAGACCTTGATGCATCTCCACAACATTCTAAGAGATCTCTCATCATTTAGTGTCATAATAGGTTCAAGACTATCTCTTTTGTGAGCTACGTAGAGAGATAAAGTCCCCTCATCTATTGCTACTTGTACTAGCCATCCAAGGGCACTAGTAGCATTGCTGAACAAGAGAGGGGCTAGTGGTAGACACCCCTACATTATCAATTTTCTTACAAGAAAGGGTTGACCTTGATCAGCATCCTCAAAGTAGCATTGCTAGAGAGGATAGCAAAAAATTTGATGAACCTCTTCCCAAAATCCATGTCTTGTAGGAATTGGAAAATGAAATCCCACTCAAGCCAGTAGTCATATGCTTTGTTCTCCAAAGTCTATCTTAAAACATACATAGTCTTTCTTGGTGGCTTAGGCATGCTCCATGCCCTCCCATAGGGCTATGCTAGAATCTAGAATGAACCTTACCTTGATGAAGCCTTTTTCTCTCTCCTAATCCATGATCCATATGGTTATTCATCCTTCTAGCAAGCGCTTTAGAAGACTTCATATGCTGATGTAAGGCAAGACCTATAAGGCAAGTTATAGGTCTCTAATTACTAAGATCTAATTTATCATATCTTTTCTGGATGATTTTGATAACCCCAGCATTTAGATGGGAAGGGAGTGCCCCAATTTCCATTGGTTTTTTCCAAATTTCTAGTAGTGGGACTTAAATTCTTGATATAACTCATTCAACAACCCAGCCTTGGATTTTTGCCCTCCTTTAATACATCAATTTTTTTTCTTAGCTCATAGTACGTGATATCTTGATCCAATAATTTTGTTAAGGACATGGGGACAACTTTTGATCAAACTAGCTATTTAGCCCTAGCTAAAGTCTTATTGTCTGAGTAGGTAGTGTGAAACTAAATATGTTAGCATATTATCGATGGACAATACCAGAATTTTGGTCCCAACTAGATGCAAAGTTATAATTAGGGTCCTTAACAACGGAATCAACTCTCTTTTTTTCTTCTTTTTGAGACGCCCAAGCACATCCTTGGTAGCTTTATCTAGGTTTCCCACCCACCATTTCCTAGCATAGAGTAGCACCTTGCTTGGATTGTAGGTCCTCACTTTGTTTCACATCTTGTTTGATTTTAAGAATTTCATCTATGGCTTCTTCATGCCCTTCATTCACATACCATTCTAGCTTGATCATCTAGGTATATTTTTAAGCTCTAAGCTCCCTCCTAAGTTTAAGATGGTTGATTTTAACTATTCTAAGAAGGACTTGAGTAAGTTTGATGGCTTGTATCAAGGAGGGGAAGGACCTTAAAATGTAATTCCATATTTCTATCACATTGGTTTTAACCAATTCAAGTTCAAAGAGCCCTTGGTGACTATGGAACCAACAAGCCTTTATAATCTAATACTTGCTCCTTATGTTTGTGAATTTGTTGATCACATGGATTTTGGATTCTATGATGAACCTAAAGATGGTACAATTAAATTACTTTCACATGTCCATATAATCTACTTCATAGACCATTGCGATTTCATATATTATCATGGTGTGATAAAAGCAGTGACACCATGTTTGAATTGCATTTGAAGAAATCATTTTGTTTTTGTAATCTATTTACCAGATTTGCATGCAATTTAGGTGAGCAAGTAGGTGAGTCTAAGCCACCTAGCAAGTCCATGAAGACAACAAAAGAAAGTAAAAAATTATTTAGAGAGAAGTTGCATCAATAGTTGTAGGGCATGCATGATAAGAAGTAACATGGAGCATAAGGCAACCACGAATAGTTGCATCAATTGAGCTAACAAAGAAATAGAAGGAAAACATTAAGATTCTTGAAGTTTTTTCAAAAATTTGTGATAAATAGCACCACATATCAACACAACTAATTTGCATGTTACTAAAAAGACGGAGTCACTTATGCAGAAAATAACTGCACAGGCTACAACTAACTCTACAAAGAGAGCTCTAAATAATAAACAAGGTCAACAACATATAGCATCAAACTCAACAAAGTTACTAGAAGTGACATCATGAACCCATAGCCTATTGGGTAAGCAGCACACATGAAAACTAGTTGCTTTAACTAATCTTCCACAAACAATGATATTGAAGATACATCTTTGAATGCATCCTGGAAGAACTTGAGGACCTAGAAATATCTCATATAGCTACAAATCTAGGCTTTGCATTTTCCTTTGATGGAAGGGTTCTTACTAGATAGGCAATGTACAAGGTGGGAATCAGTGACTTTCCAAAATTTTTAGATAATTTGCTTAATGGAACTTCTACTCTTATAATACCCAATGTTACACATTATACCTCAATCCTGCATGTTAATGAGTTCATATGAATCCAAAATCTTATAATGCAAAACAAAACACATGGTTATGGAGGAGAATTCATTTTTCTTTGAAATTTGATGCTGCAGTGACTATCACTTCAACACATGATTTGCAAGAAGTGTTGTCATATCTCCAAAAGTGAAAATAAATAAATTACTACTTGAGATTATGCAAAAAAATAACACATGATTATGTAAAGCTATAGAGGTTGACACAATTGCCATCTATTAAATCAAAACCAATGAGTGGCCTTGCTAAACATTTTTCATTTCCAATGGGCCCTCTATCAAAGGCTGTGCAATAATGAGTTTGCATGCTTTCTAGATTGAAATTTGAAGACTATTACGGTGACAATTGTGAAAGTTGAAACTAACACTACTAGAAGCTCAATCATGCCAATTCAAGGGGAAAATAGTGGGCATCGCTTATGCAATAATGGGCATCATTTCTTAAGCGATGACTTTGTTGAATAAGCAAGGCTATAAATACATGTCATTCGTATGACAAAAGAACATTGTCCAACAACACTTTCTTAGCATCATTTTAGTCATCATTTGATGATTTTTTGTGATGCCAACAAAGTAAAGTTCCTCAAACAATGTGCATGGCTTATGCAAAATTTGTTTAAAAACTCATATGAGCTTCTTTCCTTCCTCCTTGTTGTGCCTTTGTCACATGGCATTGACTCTCTCTCTCTCTCTCTCTCTCTCTCTCTCTCTCTCTCTCTCTCTCTCTCTCTCTCTCTCTCTCTCTCTCTCTCTCTCTCTCTCTCTCTCTCTCTCTCTCTCTCTCTCTCTCTCTCTCTCTCTCTCTCTCTCTCTCTCTCTCTCTCTCTCTCTCAATATTCACTGGCACTCTCTTTGGCCTTCATTGTGTGCTTTTATTGTGGTAAGCTCCATCCCTCCCTTTGTTTATCTCAATCTATCTATGTAGTCTTTACAAGTTGCTCTTATGGTTCATTTAGATGTCCATGGCAAACTAAAATTTGCAAGTAATGGTTCATGCTTGTCCTTCTTCAAAAACTTTATGCTTTCCTTTTTGAAATCACATTTTATTTTCCTTTTGACTAAACTTGTTTCTTCACATTTACTATTATTTAACCTAAATCTTACTAGTTATTTACCAACTACATAATCATCATACAAAGTGTTTCTAGCTCTTTTGAATAATTAATTTTCAAATATGGTCCAAGAACCTATTCATTCTTTCTTACCAATGTGTGGAATTTCTCAATGGTTTTAAGCTCATGGTGTGGGTTTTGAGTAGTTGTAATTGTTGAAATTTTTTATTTCTCCCATGTCTTTGAGCTTCACTATCCAGTGTGTATCTATCTTGCGAAAACACTTTTATGATTTGTTGAACATGGGAAGAAAAGTAATGCTCTTACAAGTTTACTAATTTTCTATTCTAGAAACATCTCCATACAAACACATCAAAGTGTTCAAAGCACCAATGCAAGAACTAAGGTGCATCTTGTTTATAATTAAGCAAACATTGGTTCCCAAAGACACCATTTTCAACTAATGGTAAAATTGAGGCATTAGTTTTGCATACTTACTATTAAGTGATTTAAGCAACATGCCATTGATATCCAAGGTAATAGCTAGCCTTGTCTCCCAACAACAAATATTTGTATCCTTCCAAGGATGTGAACCCTCCCATCATGTATTCTGACATATCCATTAGCATCAACTAAAGCAACCTTGATTGCTTCATCAACTTTAGACTCACATCCACTAGCACTTGTAGAAGCAACATTGACTTTTTCATTAGCTAATAGGATGCCACAAGGATCTACTAGCATAAACTAAAGTAGCCATGATTTCGTCATCAACTTTAGACTCATAATTTAGAACACTAGTACTAGCCCCATCTTCACCCTTTGTTGCAATTTCTCAAACTACAAAGTAGCCTACAAATTTGTTCACCCTATCCTTTTCACAAATTTCCTCCTCATTATTGTTCTCGATTGCTTCAACAACCTTAGATTTAATTGCCTTTAGTAAGTCACTTGTGTTGATGGTATCCAAGCCATGACTCAACTCTTGGGATACCTTAAGAATGGATGATACTCCTATAGCCCCAAATCCTAGCCTCCAAGGATCACGATATATGCTAAATAAACAAGTAAGTATATTCATGAATGAGCTTCGTCGATGAATCACAATCTATATCAAATAGATAGAAATGCACATATGAATGAGATAAATACTCAAATTTCTTAATTCATGAAATAATACTTTTGTAGCCTTTTCTTTTCTTGCTTCTAAGAGTGGATTTTTAGTATTTATGTAGTTAAGAGCAAGAGAGAAGAAAAAGAGAATAGACAAAGAAGCTCACAAAGGAAAGTGAAGACATCAAAGGACAAATTGGTTGTAATGCAAGTGTCTTTTACTTTTGTTGTTGTTGTTAACCGTCAGATGAACAAGGTGAAAAATCAGAAAAATATAAAGCAAAAGACAAGGCCAAGGCAAAAGTGAAACGGAAGACAAAGGCGCACCAAGAAAAATATGGAAACATAAGAAGTGCAGAAAAATCCTAAATCAAGGAGAAAGGCACACAATCAATACTTTTGTAAAAGAGCGCAAGGCACATCGTGATATATTTTAAGAGCGTCGGGGGCTCTCACCCGTGAAATTTGTAAAGGTAGATGGGTGGTAGGAAGGAAGCTAGGAAGATAGGAGGACAATGGGAAAAAGAGCTTAAGCCAGTCATGTAAAAAAAGGGATAAGGGGATGACCGCCCAAAAGGGATTTAGGGTTTTGTATATAAAGTTGAAAAGTGAATGAGAAGCTCATTCTTGTGTGTGGCCAAAATTAGCTCTCTTCATATCCCCACACTTAGAAAGGAAGCGTCCTCACGCCCTAAGGAAAAGAATAATATAAGTTCACTAAAGAGATCAATTTTTATCTTCTTCAGTATCTTCAATAATCTCACCAAACCACGACCCCAACTTATCACCTGTATCTCTAGAAAAAAAATACTTCTAAAGGAAAACTTTGTTATTCATTAACTCATCTGATCATCAATAAAAAGTCATAACAAATTTGTAAAGGATATAAGAGGTTCTTCTTCAGTGTTCCATCATAGGCTTGCCATCCACCATCAATAGTTGAAAAGAGCTCTCGAACAAATTATTCAACCAGCACGAACTCATCACATACAAATTAACCCACAACACAAATACTAAACACAAAACAACCATCTAAATAACACCTCCCAAAAGAGATATATATATCATTAAGAATCATCCAAAATACATTGCAAAGGAATCAATGAAGGTGATCTCTTTTGAAGGCTTGATGATTTTGAAAATGATCCATGGAGAAGGACTCATCCACAAATGTCTTTGGAGGATTTTGAAAGAACTGAAGGCAGCACATCCTTTCTAGCAAAACAAGATATCTAGTAGGTAGACAAAGGGCATGAAAATATAGGACATCTTGTCAAGATTGTGGGAGAGAAGGAAGGAGTCTCACTTGTAGCTTTCTTGCTTGCACAATGGGGGAATACACACACAGGTGGAGGCTGAAAACAGTTTTCCTCTTCTTAGTTGTGTAAGCCAAAAGAACTCAAGTACAAAAGAAATAGAAGAACCCTATATGTGGGTCTCAAACCAAACTCAACTAACTAAGGTGGCATACTAACTGAGCCACGAACTAGAATAGATAAGGATAGCTGTCATCTAGCTATTATTCATGGGCGGTGTACTAACCTCATCTGCAGCTAACAAGTCAGTGACATAAATGCACAACGGTCACCCTGGCATATCACAAGTGGAGCTCGATATCTCAACACTCCCCTCGAGCTCAATCCCAATTCTTGCACACCAAGCAGGTCTCTGAACTTGCGCAGCTTCTCTGTGCCCAATGCCTTCGTAAATATGTCAGCTACCTAATCCTCTGTGCTGACATAAACTAGATCAATAAGACCTAGTAAAACCCTCTCCTGCACATAGTGATAATGCGCCTCAATGTGCTTTGTTCTAGCATGATAGACTGGGTTATTTACCAAGTGTATACTGCTCATGTTGTCACAATAAATGACAACTGGCCCATCTATAGGCTGATGCATATCATAAAGTAGCTTATGCAACCAAGCTAACTCACATGCAGCCATTGCTGCACCCCTGTACTCAGCCTCTGTGCTCGACAAGGCAACTGTAGGCTGTTTCTTACTGCTCCAAGTGACTGCAGCACTCCCAAAAGAGAACACATATCCACTAGTAGATCGTCTATCAGAAATACTACCAGCCCAATCAGCATCAGTGTACCCATGCAACTATATCTAAACCCCAGTCTCATAAAGTAGTCCATACTGCAATGTGGACTTCACATACTTGAGTATGCGTCTAGCCGCATCCAAATGCGGTTTCCTTGGAGCCTGCATAAACTCATTTACCAATCCAACATCATAGCTCAAATCTGGCCTGGTAATAGTCATATAAATCAAACTTCCTACTATGCGTCTGTACATAGTAGGGTCTTCCAGAAGCTCACCTGCATCTGCGCTCAGCTTCACATTCTGCTCCAAAGGAACTGAAATAGGCTAACAGTCTGTCATCCCATATTTGGACAGCATGTCCAATCCATACTGCCTCTACAAGAGCCGTATCTCACTTGGTGATCTAATCACCTCAATGCCCAAGAAATAACGTAGCTCTCCCAAATCCTTCATCTCAAACTTCTGCTTCAATAGCATTTTTACATGAAGGATATCTTCGTCACAGTCACCTGTCATAATCAAATCATCAACATAAATGACAAGTAGCATAATACCTTCCTCTCACATAAAGTGAAAAATTTGCCTTGGAAATCTGAAAGCCAATAGTGACAAGATACTGTCCTATCTTGTCAGACCATGCTCTAGGTGCTTACTTCAAGCCATACAAGGCTTTCTTCAACCTGCAAACAAACTCAGGATGAACAGCATGCACATAACTTGGTGGCTGCTCCATATAGACCTCTTCTTGCAAATCACCATGCAAGAAGGCATTCTTTACATCCATCTGATGTAAAGACCATCCCTTTGATGCAGCCATAGCAATGACTGCTCTTACGGTTGCCATCCTTGCAACCGGACTGAATGTTTCTTCATAATCAATGCCATTACGAACATCACTCGATGAATAATGATTGAAACCCATATCTCACACCCGGTTTAGGAATTGACAAGGGGGATGGTGCAGAGGGAGTATGCCAGGGTGCACAGTTGTTGGTGCATCAGTGCGTCCAAACCGTCTGGCATAGGTGCAAGGAGGAAGGCAAGGGAGCCTTATAGTACAATGTATAGAACAGGGTGACGTGTCCTGTGATGATGGCAGAAACCCACCCCGTGGGTGCATAGGGAAAAGAGAACATACCTTGCACCAAAGGTCTTAACATCCCTCAATCTCACCTCTCGGTAATTGATCGAAGAAACTCCAGTCGCACAGCCCACCCTCTGTTTCACGCTCGTTTGATAGTTACAGAGGACAACCCTTTCCTGAAACCCATTAATGTAATCCTCACGGTCACTTGTGCAAAGGTTGTATGCCTTGTGCGCATTTGATGGTGCAACTGTGCATCCCACCCTATGTCGGCATACGGTGCAAGAAGGAAGGCCAGGGAGCCTTATGGTGCAGTCCACAAAAACATATCGTGCTTTGTGCATTGAGAGGCCCATCCCGTGCATGCAACACTTCATTCACACTTCTCACCTCTCATTTGATTTGAAGGGAAAAGACTGGTCACTCGCCCCACCCTCTGTCTCACTCTCTGTTGAGAGATACAAAGGGCAAACCATACTCACTTCCCCATCTGGTTAGGATGAAAGCTTGCAACAATCGATTGTTTGTCGATGAAGATCGTGTTGTCAGTTGTGGAAGAGGTGTACCCAGGGAGGTAGCCATCAGATCGAACATTGTGTTTACATAGGACATGGCATCTGCTAGAGGACTATCAAATGCTCTGCAGAAAGGCACATGACACAGTGTACCAAGGGAGGCAGCTTCGGAACTGGATCCTGAGGATGTCAATTGATGAATCCACTTTCTAGACTGCTGGGTCTTGCCACCTTTTCCACAGCCAGCTTCCCGCCCAAGGGTGTTAACCACCTTTTCTTGGAACGAGGCCTGCTATGACAGGGCATTTCTTCCTTTTCTTCCATAACAGTTTTTTTTTCTTCTTTTCTTGTTTTTTGTTTCTTTTTTTCTTGTTTTCCCCTATTTCCGAGGGTGTCTCCACCTTTTCTCGAAGAATAGGTCGGCATGACAGGGACCGAAGTCCTTTTCTCCCATGACCGATTTTTTTTTTCTTTTTTCGAATTAAGCAAGGGAATGGTAGAAATATCATTTGTAAGAACCATCCTTGCCACTGTCGCTAGTGGAAAATAGAGGATAAGAGATCAGGGCTGCAAGGTGGGGCTGAGGGGATAGAGGATTGCGTCCACCTCATCAGGAGTGGCTGAAGAACGTCTATCAGAAGTAGCATCATAAGAGTTACAGTGACACGCCAACGGGGAAAAGGACCAGGTGACCGTGATTGTCAAGATCCCCAAGGAGGGAAGTACTTCTTTAGGCAATATCCATTGATCAGGAAGGGATCATCAGAGGCATCAACGGTCTGCACTTGGACAGAGCCATTAGGATTGACAGCAAGTACCTTATATGGGCCCATCCACCGCTGTTGAAGCTTGCCAAGAAACTTGCCAAATTGTGAATCGTAGGCTAGGACCAAATCACCTTCTCTGAACTCCTTGTGCTTGATGAAGCTGTCGTGGTAAGCCTTACGTTGAGCTTGCGTGGCTTCCATGCACTATAGAGCCATCCTGCGAGTTTCTCCAAACATTCCAAGTGCAGGAGATGGCGTTGCAGTGAATCATCATCCCCCAAACGCTCTTTGATAGCCACTCGCAAAGAGGGCAATTCCAGTTCAATAGGGAAAACAGCTTCTGTACCATACACCAGCTGGAAAGGGGTCTGTCCTGTTGCTGCTTTATGGGAGGTTCTGTACGCCCAGAGGGCCTCTGTAAGTCGATCATCCCAATCACGACGATGTGCGGCAATCGTCCTTGTCAGGATCGAGCAGAGGATGCGATTGGTGACTTCAACTTGGCCGTTGGCTCTGGGGTAATAAGGAGTGGACTTTGATGGCAGATCTTATACAGCTCTGTCAACACTTCCATGACTTTATTAATGAAATGAGTGCCTCTACCACTTACCAGCTCTAAGGGGCTGCCAAAACGGGTGATGATATTCTCGTACATGAACAGGGCCACGGTGTTACTATCGTCCCACTTTAGGGCTTTAGCTTCACACCACTTTGTGACATAATCCGTACATACCAAGATGTATCTGTTCTTCTTACGTCTGGCGGGAGGATCCATTGGGCCGACGAAGTCGATGCCCCACTTCTCGAACGGCTTCAAAGGAAGGATAGGTTGCAGTGGCATAACGCTGGTCTTGATGGGTTTTCCCATTCGCTGACAGGCATCACATCGCTTGCAGTAATCATATGCATCCTTGTGAAGGGTTGGCCACCAGTAACCTGCTAGTAGAGCCTTTCTGGCTGTAGCTTCTCCTGCAAAGTGGCCTCCACATGGCTCATCATGGTAAGCCTTCAGAACAATCCCAATCTCATCTCTTGCAACACATCTTCTGAGCACTTCATCTTTGCCTTTCTTGTACAGTGCACTGCCTAACAGGGTGTAGGGGGCTGATTCTAACATAAGCTTCTTCCTTTCCTGACTAGAAATGCCAGGAGGGTACTGTTGGGTTGCCAACAGACCTGGAATAGAAGAAGCCATCTCATCATTCGTCCTTTCACGTCTGCTTTGTTCATCAGGAAGGACAGGGCCTCGTGATCCACAAAGAACTTGAAATGTGTGGACAATAGATAGTGTCAAAACTTCTCCAGTGCAAACACCATTGCCAAGCACTCAAGCTCTGTCACTGTATAGTTCGGTTCCCTATCAGTGACTTTTCGACTTGCATAATATATCGATTGATCTAATTTGGAGGAGCCATTTTGGCATAGAACTGTGCCTAAGCCTTCAATGGATGCATTAGTGTGCACATGGAACTCCTTCGTCCAATCAGGAGGTTGCAGAATGGGTGCCTCAACCAGACACTACTTTAGAGTGTTTAAGGCTTTGTCACATTCTTCTGTCCAAATAAACTCTGCATCTTTCCTCAAAAGCTTGTGCAAGGAGGTTTCCTTTGTTGCAAAATGGGCTATGAACCTTCTGTAGTAACCCACGTGGCCTAGGAATCCCCTCAACTGTTTGAGGTTGGTGGGTGCTGTCAGAGCTGCGATCTTCTTGATCTTTGTAGGGTCTGTTGATATCCCTTGTGCAGAGACAATGTGGCCCAACAGAACTCCAGAAGAGACCCCAAAGATGCATTTGTCGGGATTGAGGGAGATCCCATACTCCCCCGCATCGGTCAAAGCATTGTTCCAAATGTCCCCAGTGTTCACGGATCAAACTATAGACACAGAAGTCATCCAAATATACCTCAATAAAGTCGTGTAGATGATTTTGGAATGCGGTCATCATGACTCACTGGAAAGTAGCAGGGGCATTGCAAAGTCCAAATGACATCACTCGGTAAGCATAGGTCCCCTATTCTGTGGTAAAGGTTGTTTTGGACTGATCTTCTTCTGCTATCTGCACTTGGTTGTATCCATTGAATCCGTCTAGAAGGGAATAAAGCTCATGTCCTGCCACTGTGTCCAACAGTTGGTCTGTGAAAGGGATAGGAAAGTGATCCTTCTTCGTCTTGGAATTCAACTTGCGGAAATCCACACATATACAAAGCTTGCCATTCTTCTTGGGTACAACCATGATGGGTGAGACCCATTCACTATTTGCCACTGGATAGATGAACTCAGCTTCCAGAAGCTTCAGCAGCTCTGCTTTCACCAATGTGGAATAATTCGGGTTCATTCACCTCTGTCGTTGCCGTATTGGCTTGGCATCAAGCTCCAAATCAATATGATGCTGACATATTGTGGGATCAATCCCCTTTAGGTCTTTGTAGGACAAAGCAAATACGTCCAAATTCTCTTTCAACAAGTTGTACAAGGTTGACAACTCCTATTCTGGTAGGCTGCTACCCACCTTCAAATGGCGTTCAGTGCCATCTGCATCCACAAAGGTTAACTGCCTTTCACCTTCTACTTCATGGATGAAGGTCCCACAGACTGCTTCTGGGTACAGATCCGACTCCTTCAAGGGGGTGGTGTCCTCTTCTGATGTCCCACTAGACCCAACATCTTCTTGCAGTAAGGACTTAGGTTGCTCCTTGAAATGCTGAAATGGGATCAGCGCTGTCTCGGTTTTGGTTTGAATGTTAATTACCTTAGAGCTTGAAGACTCCTCTTCAAAGGATGCATCCAGGTATGTTACATAACAAGGGCTCTCGGAATTCTGTTGTGGCCTTGGGACTGGTACTTGTTGACAAGGAGCATCATCGTCATCCTTTCTTGACAAGTGTGGATGGGTACGACAAGAACCACTGATAAAAGATGGCTTATTTTGCTTGATCCACTTCTTATATAGGCTTTGCCTATGGAAAGATCCATTTACCAATCCAAAGGGTACCATTGCCATTCTGTCCCACAGCATGGAGTCTTCTGTTTCTGAAGCTTCTAGAACTCCCTCCTCCTCATCGATGCCTTCTGTGGGTGGAGTGGTTTCTTTTGTCCCACTTTCAAAGTCTCCTTCTTCAGATTCATCATCATCCTCTTCAAACTCCAACTCTGCCTCTGTAGGCGCTCTGTAAGAGAAAAATAGGTCCTCTGCTTTTCCTTCTGCCTCTGTCACTGGCTCTGCTATGGCCATGTAATAGGGAGAGCAGTACATCCATGCTTCTATCTCACTGTCAGAAGTGATTTCGGAGGGAGTTCCTGGTTCAGGCAGGAAGTATTCACCCATTGATAAGGACTTTGTATCTTTTGGGAGTTGGCTTACAGTACCCACTGTCAGGGACTGTGCCACTGTTTTCTTGGGAAGGATCTATTTGACAGCATATTCGTCTGCTGATGTTCCATCTATAGCCTCATTGGGGGAGTCAGAAGATAATTCCAAGGAGGTGGATCCATGTCCTTTTTGAGCACCATATAACTTCAGCACCACTTTATTGGGTCCTCTACCCAAGGTCAAGGTTCCTTTGAACCAATCCGTCCTTGCTCTGGCTTCAAAAAGCCATGGTCTACCCAGTAACAGGGGGTAAGATGTACCATAAGAGTTTGGCTTCACCACCAGATAGGTTAGCCAATAATCTTTTCCGGCCACTGTAGTCTTCACATATGGGAGTCCGCCAGTCTGATGAGCCATTGAGTTGGTTGCACACCTTGTAGGCCTAGATCCTTCATTGTCACATCCATCATAATGTTCACTGATGAGCCACCATCAATCAATGCATTTTCAATAAAGCAGCCTTCTATCCACACGCCAGTCTCTAGGGTACTCGGATCTAGGAAGGCGTTAGCCACATCCACTTCTTTTACAGGCTTTGGAGCTCTGTTGGACTTTGTTGCTGTTGAGGGAGCAATCCTTAATCCACGTCTTCTTGTCAGTATACTCTTGAACCTTTTTCGGCAACTGGGAGACAACACTAACAATTGTCGGAATGTAAGGTTTGGTTTAAAGGTATCTAGATCTCTGACCAGATCGTATTCCTTAATAGGATCCTGGCTTCTCTAACCGGTTAGGGAATGGGGCGACACCCATTTTCATTTTTCCTTTTCCTTCCAATAGGGGCATCATGGGGACTTCTTCTGCCACTTGTGGCACTTCCTCCTCTTCTATCTCCTGGACCTCTAGTCCTGTCTCTGGAACTGTCTCTATGACTCTCTGTGGCACTGTAGTGTCTGGACGACACTGTAAGGCTCTGTTCTGTTCTGTTCTTCTATTGGAAGATTGAACTTCACTGTTCTGGCATGAGGATTATTTTCTTTCTGGACAAGTGGTTCCTTCTTCTTTGCATGCGTGATGGTAGCAACTTCCAAATTCACTAAATTGGAGGTAGGCTCTTGGGCCTTGGATGGATTATCAATAGCACTGTTTTTCACTGGGGCTGGGCTTGGACAGTCTTTTGCAGTGTGGCCTTCTCCTTTGCATCGACTGCATAAGGGCTTGTAATCCACTGACCTTCTGGGATTTGGACAATTTGGTGAAATGTGTCCCTTTTCTCTGCACCTGTAACACTCCACTTCTGATCTCTGACCACTGCCAGACTGTCTTCCTCTATAACTTTGGGATGGAAATATTCTGGGTCCGAAATTAGGACCAAACTCCCTAGGCTTTGGTCCAATATCCTGTGTTATCATTTTGGATTCCAGCAAGTTGAATCTTGCGTCTTCTTCCTTCCTTCTCCTATCATGCATCTCCTTCAGAGAGCAAATATCCTCTGTATGGTTCTTCTGCAAACAATAAGAACAGAAGGATCTAGGAATGGTTGGTTTTCGTGTACATTTAGTGGCTAAATGGCCTGCTTGATGACACTTACCACACCAAGTATTTGATGGCATCACATCTCTTCCTGCTCCTGCAACGTTGGATATGCTAGCGGTATTCACTTTCAGTGTCTGCAATTGCTTTGTAATCACATCCATCAACTCCTTTTTTATATTTGCACCTAAGTTGGATAAGTAGTCCTTCAAGCTTTCTCCTCCTGAGGCACTAGCAACAGGGTTTTGAGGAGTCTCTGTAATCATTGCATAAACAGGTTGGGCTGGTTCAGAGGGGTCTCTATTCTGATTCTGATTCAGAGCTCCTGTTTGAACTGTTGGCTGTTGGCTCCAGCTGGTAGGGTTCCACTATTGCTGCTGATTTGGCATTGGGGAAATTGGTTGGGACCATTGTTGCTGTGGTTGAACCATCATTTGAGGCATTGATTGTGGCCACTGTGGATTTGGTGCACTGTACTGTGATACTGGGGGCATCTGTTGGTAGGGGTAGGGGACAGTCCCTGGGATTGCATTTCGTGGGTACATCATTCCTAACATCAGAGGAGGTAGGACTCCTCTTCCTGGATTCATCGCCAATCTAGCTTCCACTTCATCATACAGTCTTGCACCTTCTATTGCAGCTTGCAGTGTGGCTAGTCTTTGCAGCTCCACAAACTTACAGACTTCTGCTTGTAATCCTCTGAGAAACACTCCCTTCTGAATGCCATCATCTAGATTATGGTTGGTCCATCTCTTTAGGATGGATTCCATTCGTGAGACATAAGCTTCTACTATTTCTCCAGAGGACTAACTTAAATTCATAAATTCCTCTCGCATCCGCTCTTCAAAACCTTCACGCCTGAATTTAGTGAGGAAGGCCAACTTCAGGTCGTCCCATGTGCCAAAAGTTCCTGCTCCTTGTCTCTCATACCACTGAAACGCCGCGCCCTTGAAAGTGGCGGGGAATATTGCTAACCAATGCTCAGGGGTTCTGGCATTGTTAGCCACACATGCTACCATAAACTCTACTACATGAAGATCAGGGTCTTCATTGTACTCTCCCTTAAAAATTGGCAATGGGACTACATTCGCTAGCCTGTCATCAATATTTCCAGGACGGATCTGGCTTGGAAGTGGACCTCCAGCAGGAGGAGGAAGGGCTTGATGTGCCATTGGGACTTCTGTAAAGAGTGCTTTTAGGGCGTCAAAGGAAGCTTCTGCTACGAGCTCGTTCTCAGCTTTGATTTTTGCTTTCTCTCTTCTCACGTACCTCTGGACTCGTTCTAACGCTTGCCTCTTTATTGTGTCATTCATCAGGGGGTTGGCTCCACTATGTTGTTAGTGCTCCACAGAGGGATAACAAAAGGCTTTAGTCTCTGGAGGACTCTCTTGCTAACATTTCTTCTACTTCTTCCTTTTCAACGTCTCTGAATTCTGCTTTCATGCCACTGCACAGAGGAAGGTATTCGGTTCCGTCTAAGCATTGTGGTGGTGCCATCATCATAGTAATGCGAGCTTCTGATGGTTTCAACACTGTATGTTGTAAAGAACACTCTGTCTACCAACTTCCAGTGGGTTGCCAATTGGACAAACAAAAGATTGTCAGCTAACCAAGCATCTCACGTATCTGACTGTTGAGCGTCTATGAACAAGTCCCAGCTCTGTTCCTTCTTATTTTTGTGAACCTCCACAAACCAAGACTCCTGAAGCTTCTTCACAATCTCCCACTTGATGATGTCTGGAAACTTCTCAATGAATGCCAAATCTTCCATGAATGGTCATTCTCTCTGTTTCTGCTCTTCAGTTTGTTCCCAAACAGTTTGCCACCAAAATGCAAGTTTCTACTGCTTCAACAGGAAGAGGAAACAGTCCACCACATAGAGCATGCATCATGATGGTGATATGTTTCCGCCATTGTGGGATGAACTTCTTGTGGAAAGTGGCTTTGATTATGAGAAATTCCAACTCTTCAGTGGAAGAAGGAACTTTACAAACATCCATTGAATTCTTCTCTTCTTGGCAATGCCATTTCCTTCATTTTCAGCCTCTTCTCGTGCTTGTTGATGGAAAGTTTCCTCGGCTACGCACCAAAAACATGGAGCCCCAAGAGGAACACCAAGGAAAAGGGAATTCTCTTGCAAGAAAATCTATCTTGTAACATCAACAAGCTTGTATTTCATTCTTTTGATCATCAAAACAAAGAAAACAACAATTCTTCACGCAGCATCATAATAGATATCTCCCACGGATTTATCTTTAACAAACTTGATCATGTTCTTCATATTCTCCATATTCTTCATTAATAGACACAGAGAACACAACTTTTGATGGAAAGAAATCACATAGTATTCATCTTCATTGTCTTCATGGTCTTCTCCCTCATAGAAAAATACAATGTTTCACATAGAATCGACTATCTCTTGCATATGATCTCTCTCACAATAGTATGCTCTCAATACTACATCATATCCTCACTACAATCACTCAGTAATCACTCACAATAATCCTCATTAGGTCGTGGATACACCTCCCAAAAGGTGTGTCTGATATGAAAGGGCACCAGAGACATCATAATGTCCTGTGAGATCTGTCTTCTGTCACTATCCTTCTGTAACCTTTTGTGAATCTTCTGTAAATCTTCAGTAGTTACTTCTTCACTTCAATTAGCTTGGATAGAGCTTCCATTCATCCTTTTCCTAAGACAAAAACACTTCCCAAAACATCCATACATCCATCATAACACTCAACAGAAACAAACAGAACAGAACCACAGAACAACAGAACAACAGGACTATACAGCTACAGAAGCATAGAAGCTACAGAACTTTACAGAAGATCAACAAAACCCATAAAAATCATAAAAACCAAAACAAAACCAATTCAATCTCTCATAAACCTCTTAACACATTTCAATCATCTCTCAAAACATTCATTCAACCATCTCTACTACCAAAACAGAACCAAAATAGAACAAAACAGAAGAAAATTAGGCCTTACAGAACCATACAAAGAGAATTACAGAACTCCTCATAACAACATATTTCATCAAAAACCAACATAAACCCTTTCAAACATACTCAAACCACTCCAAACACTTCAAAACATCTTCAAACTCAAACAATCAACCACCAAAAACAACCATTCAGCAATCAAAAACAACAAAAAATTAGCCCAAAAACCAATCATTTCTACACTCAACAGCCACTGGAGCATCAATTGCTATAGGCTATCCAACTGACTATATAGTAATAGGAGGCTCCTCCTAAAATATCACACTACGTACCTCAATGACCTACTCAGGCTACTTTTGCATTTTCTTCTCATAGAAAACAACTTCATGACTACGGATGACCTTTCAAGTGTGTAGATCCCATAAGCGATAGCTTATCTCACATGTGTCCCCATAACCAAAAAAGATACACTTCACAAACTTAGGATCCATATTATTATCCTTCTCCTTGGGAACATGGCAGAAAGCTTCACAACCAAAGATACCCAAATGAGCATATGATGGAGATTTTCCAAACCATACCTCCTTTGCAACTTGATAATCAAGAGTAGTACATGGGGAGCGATTAATCAAATGTACAACACTAGCTGCCTCAATCCAAAAGTACTCTCATAATCCTACTTGGCTAAGCATACCATGGACTCACTCTTGAATCATCCTATTCATGTGCTCATCTGCTCTACCATTCTAGAGTGGGGTGTACGAGGTAGTCAACTAATGCTTAATAACCCACTCATTACAAAATTACTCAAAGGCTTTAGATACATACTCACTCTTATTATCAGATTGTAGGCATTTTAGTCATACCCAAACTGGTTCTCAACAAAAGTAAGCCAACACTGAAATGTAGCCAAGACTTTCTATTTCTACTTTATGGGGTATACCTAAACCTTATGTGAGTAACCATTAATGAAAGTAACAAAATACTTTATCCCACCTAATGATTTGCAGGGCATAGGTCCACAAACATCATAATGAACAAGAGCTAGAGGCTCGTCGATGTGTGTAATGCAAGACTTCTTATGCGAACTACAAGTATGCATGCCATAAAGACAATGGTCACAAGATCAAAGAACTTATAGTCAAGGGGTGGAAGATATTACCAACGACGGGTAAGCATTTTCATTTCCTTGAGTTATGTGTCTAAGGCAATGTTAATGATACATGTGATATTGTAGCCACTCCCAAAACATGGTGGTCAATAGACCCTGATCCAAGTAAGGGATAAAGAGTGCCAAACTTGGCACCTCATGCCAAGACAAGATTCCCATGGATAATCTTCCATGAGAAATCACCAAAAGAGACAACATAATCTGTATCATCTAGCTATACCAATAGAAAGTAGGCTTTTAGTCAAAGTCAAAACATGGCATACATCATGCAAAGTAAATATATTACTTGAAGCAAACTGCAGCTAGATATCTCTAATACCAACAATATCGAATGTGAAATCATTGCCCAATCTAATTGATTCTATCATGATACAATATGAGTGGAACCACTTTCAATGAGGGGTAATATGAAAAGAATCCATGAATCAATCAACCAACATTGAGCATAGGTGGATAAGGCATCAGTCAGTTGTGAAACATCAAGAGAAGAAGCTGCAAGTATGTAATCCTCATTAGAGTCACTCTTCACAATATTAATCTCTTTAATCTTGATGTTGGACTTACTAGGAACAATATTGCAATCATCATTCTTTTCCTGCACTTTATTGTTTTCCTTTTCCTTGCACTTTATCCTTTCCCTTTTCCTTGCACTTTATCCTTTCCCTTTTCCTTGCACTTGTCTCATCATGCATTTCATGGCACTATTGGAGCCCCAAGAGGAACACCAAGGAAAAGGGAATTCTCTTGCAAGAAAATCTATCTTGTAACATCAACAAGCTTTTTTATTAGGTTTTATATGATCACAATGAAGAAAAGAACACCAGGCACAACAAATCTTCATGGAGCATCATGTAGATTTCCCACGGATTTGATAGAATCAACCATATTCTTCAATATCTTCACTAAATCCATCAATATAATAAAGAAAGCAAAGGAATACACCATCTTTGAATGGAAATACATCACATAGTATTCATCTTCAATGTCTTCATAGTCTTCTCTCTCAATCTCTCACATACAATCACACTGTTTTAATAGAATTGGCTATCTCTGACTCTCTCTCTCTCTCTCCATCAATAGTACATCATATCCTTACTGCAATAACTCATAATCACTCTCAATAATCCTTCTTAGGTCGTGGATACCCCTCCCAAGATGTGTGTCTGATATGAAGAGGCACCAAAGCCACTACAGTGTCCTTTCGTAGCTCACCACTGTCACTTCACTCCAGTCTTTACTTGAGTCTTCAGCAGCTACTTCTTTCACTTCTTTTAGCTCTTTTGCACTTGTATTCACCTCTTTCCAAGGCTAGAAAACTTTCCCAAGCTACACTCTCATCCATCTGAACACATACAGAAGCATACAGAAGGTCTACAAAGGCTCATCAGAAGCTCACCAAAGAGTTACAGAAGGTCAACAAAAAGCATCAGAACCACATAACTCATACCAAAACCATTCCAAACCATCAAAAATCACTCAATAAGATTTCAAACAATCTCAAACCCTATCAATCAATACTCCATCCCTCCTTACAGAGAGAAAACAAAACAAAACAGAAGCTCAACAGAAGCTATCAGGACCAAACAGAACATATCAAAACTTCATCAGAACTTCACATCTCTACTAATAAACATCATGAGCTTAATAAAACCATTCCAACCTATCCAAAACACTCTCAAACCACTTCCAAACCAATCAATCATCTCATAAAATCAACCATTCAGCTCCCAAAAACAACAAAAATCAGCCAAAAAATAGATCATTTCAACTCTCAATATATCCCCACACTTACTAAGGAAGCGTCCTCATGACCCAGGAAAAAGGGAATACAAGTCCATTCAAAAGCTCAACTTTGATCTTCAATAAATCTTCAAAAACAGTCCATCCAACCACGACCCCAACTTATAACCTGTATCTGATATAAAAAATACAACGAAAGGAAAACCCTTTATACATTAGCACTCTTTATCAAACTGGAAATCACAACAAACTTGTAAAGGATATAAGAGGTTTCTTCTTTTTCTGCATCATCTTCAACTATCCAACCAGCAACACCATCACCACAATTCTCCAAAATGTAGCTCTCACGAAAGCAAATTGAATAGGCAACCACCACGATCTTATTACATCAATTAATCCACAACACAAACACTACACACAACACAACCATCTGAATGACTCCTCCAAAAAGAGAGATTTATTATTAAAAATCATCCACCATACATGGTAAAGGTATCAATGAAGATGATCCCCTTGAAAGATTGGTGATTTCGAAAACGATCCATAGACAAAGATTCATCTACAAATGTCTTGGGAGGATTCTGAAAAAACTGAAGGCAGCATATCCTTTCCAATAAGACAAGGTATCTGCTAGGCAAACAGAGGGCATGAAAGTACAATACATCCAGTTGGTGCTGGGAATCAATGCTCACATTGACATTCATGAACAACTTTGGAATAGGCTTTGAATCATTATGAGAATGCCTATGCATATACACCATGTACCAAGTAAAATGAGCAGTTAAGCGCACAGAAGGATTTGCAGACTGAGAATACTGCTGAGCAAAATGCAAATAATTCTGATAAGCCTGACTAGCACTTATCCATTCTCCTGGGATCAATGGCCAATCGATTTGAGGTCCAGTAAGGGAATCATTTGAACTCCAGCCTCTTCTTCGAAGAATCTTCTGATCAAATCCTGGATGAGGAGGATTAGGAATAGAAGTGTTAGGAGACGAAAGGGGGACTAATGAAAGAGGATGAAGTGATGGATGGGAAAAATCATAAAATGAGGAATGGATTAAAGATGGATTTGCTGAAAATTGAGAAGATTCTGTTAAGAAAGGCGTTAAAAGATAAGCAGGAAAAGTTGATAAAATATCAGGGGATGGGGAAGGACAAGGATGAGGAGGTAGAAAAACTCGATCTTCAATAAAAGAACAATGAGTAAAAATAGGAATTTGAGGAGATCCTTGAGGTTGGAAAAGAAGGGGTAAAATGACTTTTGGGTTAGATTGAAAAAGGGAAATATAAGCATCATACCTATGAGCCATTTGTTGATAATGAGTTAGGCATGGTAAGGATGGACCTAAAGCTGATCTACCATGATAGGCTTCAAAGAAAGAAGTATCAAATGGGGGTTGGTTGGAAAGATAGGCTAAAAGATCCACCCTCAATTGGTTTGTGTTTTGGGCTTGAGCTTAAGCTTTGACATGACAGTGATTCAAAATGACAGCATCAACCATAGTGTGCCATGAAAACTCGGGACACTCAGCCACCTTTGAAGAATACCCCTGGAACATCTCATCAATCCTCAACTCCAAATGTCGGACATACAAAGAAGCTTGCAATACCACATCTCCGACATACCAAGCCAGATCTTTATCATCTGGAATCAGTAAATCACCCCTCAAATACATATAGGACAGAAGCATCATATCTGGAGTGACAGAGTCTTCAAAAACCATCCTCACGTCTTCTATCAGCAAATCCGATGACCAAGCCCCACTCCATCCATCCTCTGGAATAGGTAAATCCATCGTGGAAAGCTTGATATAGAAGGCCAACTTCTGTTGTTGATAATGGACAAAAAAGGAATGATCTGGTGGAACATAGTCTTGATACTGCTCAAAAGAAGACCATAACAAATCCATGCGAGATTGCAATCTTTTCACCTTGGCGTGAAATAAGGGACATAAAGTAGCATGTCTCTGAAGAGCTGCCAAGTCTGCAGGGGATAAAAGAGAAACTGGTTGCACAGGACTCTGTGTATTAGACTGAGACTGAGCCAACTGATCTTTGAGTTGTTGGATTTGAGCATTGCTCTGGTCTAAGATAGCTGTGGTGGATTTCAACTTCTTTGCTTGGACAGCTATCACCTCCTTCATCTCTTGACTCTCCTTCTGTAACCTATCACTCTCCTCTATTACAGCAACCACTTGAGACCTAGCTTCTGCCAACTCAGCTGTCAACTTAGAGATTTCAGCTTTTTGAGTATCCATGAGCTTAGTCTGTTGCTCCATTTGCGTACAAAGGTCAGAGAATTTCTCCTGAGCAGAGGCTAACTCAGTATTGGTCTTATTCAGTTCCTCCTTAGACTGCTGAACTTCATCATAAAATGAAGAATATAATTGCTGGATACAAGTAGTCATCGAAAGTTCAATAGAACTCTGGATATCCTTGCACAGGAACGGAATAGCATCTCCTGTTACCAAGCAGTGAACAAAAGGAATAGTAAGGTCGAGCATCCCATCTCTATGGGCTCTGAAAAGATTTGGCGTCTGAAGGAAAGCAAGCAAGCTGCTGCAAGACTGGGTAGGAATTGTCACTGGAACTGGAGGAATAGCCATTGAATCAGCCACCCTCTTGAGGCGTTTTCTCTAAATGACCAGGGGAGGAGGAGAATCATCATCCTCAATTATCACTTCATCATCTTCATTATGAGGCGGAGGAGGAACTTCTGGAGGATCAACTGGAGGTAAAGAAACTTCCTTTGCAGGGGTAGCATGTAGCAAGAAGACATAGAGGAAGGACCCAAATGTAACATTAGTCACATTTCCTCGAGTAGCTCAGATAAAGTGGTGATCCATCTTGGAGAGGAGGTAGGTACTCCAATCAATAATTATGTCTTTCAAAATCATTCGTGAAGCTATAAACAACTCCTTGGAAAGATAATGAGATGGGGATTTTGCAGGCATGAACCTGTCCTGAAGGAATTGGCATATTTGTTTCCATAAGGGATTGGAAATCATGGAAACACCCACTCCTGACATGGTAATGACCTTCTTCGGATCAAGAACATCTTGAGTTTGCTTCTACAACAGCTTCAAAATATCATCATTGGTAAACAACTGTCTGGCAGCAAGGACAGACTCCCCACAATACGATAGACCAAGAGCCTTGCCTAGACTCTTCGGTGTCAGAAGAACAGAAGTGCCACGGACTGGACCAGACCTCTTGCTATAAGAGGTTAGAAACTCATCACAAAGGGAAGGATCATCTGGAACTAGTGGGAAAGACAGGCTCACGAACTTGGACAAGCTCGCTTTAGCAACAACGTCCGAATCCAGTAACAAAGAATAATCATGGACAGCCAAAGGAACATACTGAATCGGGGGAGGAGTACGAGAGGGCGCCGTTCAGATGGTTACGCACACACCACAAACACAGACAAACAAAAAGAATGCCTACAAAGCAACAGACAAAAACCAAGGATAAGATATCAACCAAAGTGGTAAAACGTGACTCGACCAACTATCCCCAAGCAAACCACATCCTAGAAAAAATTCGACATGGCCTCTACATTTATGCGACCGAAAGCTTCATGCTATGCAACATGCAAACACCCAAATCCCCGTATCAAGCAAAAAGAAAAAAACTACACACCGTATCCTTAACCGTATCAAAGAAACTGAACCAAAACATAACAATAACCCACACATATCAAGACCACAACTTTGATAATCAGGTTGGACCATGGAGACAACTCCGAAGACTTCGCGTACCCATCCCACGAACCAAGTTAATTAAAAAGGGGAAATAAGTGCAGTGAGGGGGAATTAATTTAAATGAAAAGTTTATTTTAATAAATTATTAAAAAATGGGTGAATTTTTATTAAGTGATAAACCTTATCAAGAAAACGACGGTTCCTTCTTAAAATTTTAATTACCGATTATTAGGTTGAAGCGGTGCATTAATCCGAATCCCGGACTTCGATACCCAAACTGTCTCTAAATGCAAATTCATTGATTAAAAATTAAGGTGATGTGGAGTGCTTTTTTGCCAGCGCGTGCTTTTGTGACGGCTGGTTCATTTTAATTAAAAATATTAAAGTGCCTCTTAAGCGCACTTAGCGCGTGCTAAGTGAACGACAAGTTAATTTTAATTATAAAATGGTGTGTTAAGCGCGAACGTGCGTGCCATGGTGGTGTTTAGGGTTCATGTTAAAAATTAACCGTGGATTTTGGGGTAGCGAAAAAAAAATAAAAAATATAAAAGGGAAAAAAAACCTGAAAGTCGGTGTATGTGTATGCAATGAAGGCGCACTTCTCAATCTCAAATATAAGTCAGCAATCCAAAAAGAACCAAGGTATCTAGATTTTTCTAGAATTTTCAGTTTGGGTTTTGAATTAAAGAGGATTCTATATGAATTTAACATTTAATGAAATATGTTACCATAAAATAATCATAAAATAAAATGACACATCATTTTCAGCTTAGAAAATCTTCCAAAAATAAACAAAAAAGTTAATGGAATTTGCATGATTTTTTTTGCAATTAAATTGGAATTTTTACCAATTTTAATGAATTTTTTTCTCATTTTGTGGGTATTTTTAAAAGAATATTGAATTTTAAAATGTTTTGAATTTTTTTTTCTGAAGTTTTCAGGTTATAAAAATATTACAATTTTTTGCAAAAAGATTGGGAATTTTTCAAGTTTTTTTTTTTGAATTTTAAGTGTTTTTTAATGATTTTGTTTAATTTTTCAATGTATTTTTAAGGTTTTCGGGTTTTGGAATTAAAAATCCGGGAATATACCCAAGAATAGACTGCATATCAGCTGCGTGTGAACAGCCGGCTGCACACCACCTCACGGACCAGCTAACGCGCGTCCCCGCGCGTGAACAGACACTAGCGGACTCCCGCACACGAACACGAACAATCACACGAACAGCCACACGTTCGTGTGTCAGGGAGCTGAGAAGAGGTATCGGCAAGTTCTGCGCGGTGCTGCAAGTTTCGGTGGGTTGCCGCTTGTATCAGCGGGTGGTTTCCGCGGGTGGTCTGTGTGTCGGGGGGGAACAGGGGCTTGGAGGGGAGTTTCTGCGGGTCTGCGGGACGGGGGGCTTATGGGGGTTTCTGCGGGTGGGACCGGGGGCTTGGAGGGGAATTGGTGGTGGATTGTGTGCCTGTGGGGGGGGAAGGGGGGCTTGCAAGGGGTGGGTGGGTTTGGTGTGCCTGGGGGGGAAGGGGGGCTTACAGGGGGTGGGTGGGTTTGGTGTCCCTGGGGGGGAAGGGGGGCTTACAGGGGGGTGGGTGGTTTGTGGGGCTGTGGGGGGGAAGGGGGGCTTACAGGGGGTGGGTGGTTTGTGGGATTGGTGGACAGGGCATGTGGAGGGGAGGACAGGCAGGGGCGGCCGGGGCACGTTAGGCGACAGGGTGCCACGGGGCGAGAGGCCAGGCCACAGGGCGAAGCGCGGCGTCAAAGGCGGGCGTGATGTCAGCAGCGGGCGCCACGGCGTGAGCCACAAGGAGGCACAGCAGGGCACGCGGCGGGCACCACGACAGGGCAGGAGGGGCGGCAGGGCTCCGTGGAAGAGGGAGGGAGGAGAAGAGTAGGGCGCCGTGGAGGAGAGAAGGGAGGAGAAGAGGAAAAGGAGGGAAAGGAGAGGAGGAGGAGGGAAGGGAGAGGTGGAAGAGAGGGAGATGGAGGTGCGTGAAGGAGAGGGAGATGGAGATGGAGATGAGGGAGCGGAAACACAGGGAGATGGAGGAGGGAGGGAGGTGGTTGGGGGGGGAAAGGGGTCGGGGAGAGAGAAAGGTGGGGGTGGGGGGGATAGGGAAGGGTGCCCGGGGGGTGGGTGGGGGAAAGGGTGTGGGGGGGTGCCCATGGGAGAGAATGGGCGGGGGGGCCCATGGGGGAAGGGGAGGGGTAGGAAAAAGGGTGTAGATGGGGGGGAAGGGTGCCCGTGGGGTGTGGGTGGGGGTGCCAAGGGGTACCCATCATAAAAGAAAGGCGTGATTTTCCTCTTGCACACAAGAACAGCCCCTTAGGGGAGAGAGTGGGAGGAGAGAGAAAGACTAGAATTGGCTCTCTTTATTCAGGCCACCATTGGACGGGTGAAGAGAGGCGATAAGATCTGCCAAAATAGTGCCGAGATCGAAAATGGGGGCGTTCACGCGCAAAAATCGAAAATGGGG
Organism: Lygodium microphyllum; assembly: GCF_053477565.2. Classification (NCBI taxonomy): domain Eukaryota; kingdom Viridiplantae; phylum Streptophyta; class Polypodiopsida; order Schizaeales; family Lygodiaceae; genus Lygodium; species Lygodium microphyllum. Next base: position 9,406,093 of record NC_141151.1, read on the forward strand.
GCGTTCACGCGCAGGACGAGTCGCGCGAAAACACGAAAAAATAAAGAAAAATCAATATCTCCCAATCCGAGCATCAAAAAGAAATGTCATAAAAACAAAAATTGGGCAAGACGGCAGGGGGAAGACAGGGGAAACGTGCAACGGGTGTTCCGAGGGAAAGACAGGGCGGTCACATGCAAAAACCACGAAAAATTGGTCTAAAAACTCAATTAAAAATTAATATCGGAATATCCATGCATCAGAACGAGGTGCAGGAAAAAGGAAAAAGGTGCAGAAGGATGTGTCCGACAATCCTATCACATCAAAACATGATTCTGACTGAGAAAAGATGCGTTCACATGGAAAAAATCCAAAAAGTAGACCCGAAAATGGAATCAGAAATTAATATTGGACGAACCGCTGACCGGAATGACATGCAGTAAAAAGGAAAAATGTCCACAGGAAGGGGTGGCATAGGGTTCTCACATTAGAATGCAGTTCCGACTAAAGTAGAAGGGGGTCACATGCGAAAAATACCAAAAATACACCCGAAAACACATTGAAAATTTAATAATTAAAAATCCGGAAGGCAAAATAGGAGGGAGGAAAAAGGAAAAAGGTGGGAGAAGGTGCGGGGGACACGACTGTCAAATCAAATTGGAATTCTGATGCAAACAGGGCAGGTTCACATGGAAAAATGTCAAAAAGATGCACGAAAAAGTCTTAAAAAACTGCAAAAATTAATATTGGACAAACCGTGCATCAGAAGGACATGGAGGAAAAAGGAAAAATGTCAGGGAGAAAGTGGGTGGCAGGGCTATGATGTCAGATCACCGTTCCGAAGCAAGCAAAGCGCATTCACATGGAAAATCGGCTAATTTGCGCAAAATGCTTTAAAAATTAATAACTCAAAAACCGTGCACCGGAACAGGGGTGGGTAAAAAGGAAAAATTGTCAATTCAAAGGGATGAACAGGGCGAGAAGATTGGATGCGGATTTCGATGAACGTAGGGTACGTGCACAGGGTAGGACAACAAAATCAGGAAATGAAGGAAAACTGCAAGGGAACAGCCCCGAGGGTGGGTGGAAAATGGATAGGTGGGTGGGAAGGGACCCCATCAGGGTAAAAGCAAGTCATGGCATAGAGGCATTAGCAAGTTGAGGCATATGCAGAGGGGTATGCAACGTAGACGCGCAGGGACGCGTCCCCACACTTAAAACCTTAACGGGTAGGGTTAACCAAGCAACAAAGACCTAATACCACACAACAAACCAACCGCTAACGTCCCCACACTTAAAACATGACCATCACTAAGAAATAGAAGGTGTAGGGTTAGAAAAACTTGGCCCATGTTGTCGAGAACCAAGGTTGATTGTCGATGGCACGTCCTATGTTGTTGTCGGTGCAGGAGGTTCCACGGTATCTTCACAGCACACGTCCTTTGTGGCAGGGACCACGCGACAGCACCCAGGGAGGTAGATGGTTGAAGAAATCGCAGGAAATTCGTTGATGATAAGGAATGTTGCACTCAACTCACAATCACTCAAAGGGAATGAAAGAACTGTCACTCGCCCCATGACTAATATCACTCGAGGAATAATGATTGAAACCCATATCTCACACCCAGTTTAGGAATCAACTAGGAGGATGGTGCAGAGGGAGTATGCCAAGGTGCACAGTTGGTGGTGCATTAGTGCGTCCAACCTGTCTGGCATAATTGCGATGCTTGAGCTAGCATCTAGGATCGTGGAGCTACCGGTGTGTGGAAGAGAGGAGGCAACTCATATTGGCGCTAAGGTAAGCTCACTACACCCGTAGGATCGACGGCACGTCGGCTAGGTGAGAGATAGCCATTAGAGCTCGCTTGGAACACTTGAAACAATAAGCCGTCCGTGGGTCTTGGCGGTTGAGCGAAAGCTCCCACATTTTGGTTCCATTGCTGGGACAAACGGATTCAAGCTTGAGCACTTGCGCGCCTCATATCGAGCATCGAAGTAAGGGATTCATCCCCGAAACGGAGCTTGAGATAGGTAGGAAGTTTGGGTGTTTTTTATCTTCAAAACAAGTAAGTATTTTGGGTTATTTTGTTTGTTTGATGATTAGGAAACATGGAGAAATCAGTTTAGTATTTTGCTTTCGATTCGTGTTGCATTTAGAGTAGGATAGGATTAGGAAATCGCACCGGAGAAGGGTAGGGTTTACTGTTGGAAAATAGGGCAAACAGGGCAAAAAATCGTGCAAAAATGGCAAAAAGCTCGCTTGCGATGCTTAAGAATGGTAATGAATGATTGGGGGCGTCAACACCATACCCAGGAAGGGATATAAGAGCCAAAAGGCCAAGGAACCACTCATTCTCTTGCTCCCCTAGGTCGGATCTGGAAGGTTATGCCTGGTATGATTGAGTGAAGCACGAGAGACGATCGAAATCGGGTTTCCGTTGTTTACATGCGCTGCGCTTGACCCGTCCGAGTGACCACTCCTAGGCCGAGTCCCAGAATCGGCCCTCGGCCACATGTCGAATTCGGCCCATCCAACCAAAACCCTAATCGACCGTTCAAGTTTATAATTCGGTAAACAAACTCGGCCCTCAGCCCGTCCGAGTAACCCATTCGGACCCTGCAATTCGGACCAGTTGGGCCAAGTGTAGATTTTTGCCAGATCTTTAGAAAATTGACCTAACCCGACTGGGACTCAGTAGCTCAGACTGTCAAAGCCCGTAGGGCGCTCAGAACTTGATTCTGGCATGCGGAATAGGCAAAAAGGAGGGCATCGCAGCTTAGCGGCTAGGAGTGGGCAATTGCGAGACCTAGAGGCTTAGACGCGACCCGCTGGCAACATCTTAGGGAAACCCTAAACCCTGACAAGACAACTAGGAAGTTGACCAATAAGCCTATTCGGCCCAAAACAACGCGAGAGTGCGTAAGATGACTAGGAAGTGGTTGCTGCACTCACCCTGAATTTTTGCACTTGAAGTACACTTAAGGAAACGAAAAGCCTAATTGAGCACAAGTGCACGAGGAAAGACACATTGAGTGGCCACGAATTGAGGACTATATTAAATAACTGAAGGAACTTACCCAGATAAACCACTCAAGGAACCCATCAATAGGAGAAAACCCAATACAGAGACAAACCGTCAACGCTCAGAGGTAGGACCAAGCAAGGGATGCCGACGAAGTGGATCTGCCGAGCCTACTGAACCTAATCGATAGCTTGGTGGAGAACGACAACTCGAAAATGGCAGAGGAAAGTTCAGACCACAGATACAACAAGGAATTCGACTTAGGAGCCTTTCCAGATTCAGTTCAATAGAGCTGGTCAGTAGTTACGAGCTCATGCTCGGTACGAGTACCGCGGTAGGACGGCGGACGCTATCATTGCAGATATAGAAGAGGAGAGGAAGCTGGCCCGCAAGGCATTGCAAAGCATGGCTAAGTATAATAGGGATTAGCAAAGTGAGGAATCAAAGGCAAGGCATGGAGTTACGAGAGGTGCAGCGGGTACTGAACTTGGCTCGCAGGAATCGAACGGACTATGAGAGGGCACTAGAAGGAGACTTAATGCTGAGCGAGCTTCTGATGAGGCAACTACTCGATAACACGGTTGCGGAGCAAAGTGCCATAGCTCTAGCGACATCACTGCTCGCAGGATTAGGAGCAAACCAAGGCTCAAAGAGCCAGGCTAAAATCCCTATTGTTGCCAAGCAACTCGATAAGTACCAGCCCCATGACGACCCCTACAGCTTTGTCTAGCACTTCGAGCAAGTCTGCAAAGCCAACGGCCTCAACGACCTAACTCAACACTCGCAAGCGTTCGGGCTTTGCTTGGGCGACAAGGGTAGGACGTGGTATACGAGCTTAGATAACACGGAGCGAGCAAACTTCAATGGCCTCAAGGTTCTCTTCATTAAGAGATTTACCGAGCCCGGATACTCCGATAATCTACTCGTACGCTTGATGAACGTCAAGCAGAAAGAGAAGGAGGACATTCGCTACTACATGACCCATGTACGGAGTCTCTTTAAGAGAATCCCTACTGGAGAGCGACCAACTAAAAGAGCACTGTTGACTGTATTCATCAGTGGGATTCAAAACGAGGAGCTGTACAAGGCTTTGGTAGGCAACTCGAGCTTGCAGCGGGACATGCTAGCCAAGATCTTTGAGGAGGCCATCCAAGTGGACGATCAGCTGAAGGAGCGGAGCTCCAGGAGCGTGAACATAGAAGAGACCGCTTCGCGAAGCTCAGAGAGGCTGTCAGCCTCAAGTGAGCGATCAGCACCATCAGCCCAGGATAAGGGAAAAGCCACCAAAATGAATCGAGACTTGGCTGATGTTAGAATGGAACTAGCCAAGTTGCAAGAAATGTGGAGACGACCAATGCGTCTACACATCCAATGTGTGTATTGTGGCAGAAACCACTTGCCAGCCGAGTGTCAAGACCCTAGGTCACGACCTTGCGCTAACTGCGGTAGGTTCGGTCATGATGTCGCGCATTATAGACTACCAAGGAGACTTCCGTACTCACAACCATATGGCCAGCCTTACCTAGTGAGTAGGCCACAACCATTCTTCGGAAGGGGAGCCCCATTGGCCCTTCCTGCTCCCAATGACATTACGCCGGCTGTTCCTAGGATGGAGATAAATCCTATAGGCATTCCTAGGCCGCCTGGTCCTTACGTAACCCACCCACTGAGTGACGCTCTTGTCCACTATGTGGAAGAACCAAACAAGGAGGAAGCTTACATATGCCCTTATGTTTCGCATGACAATGAGGGCAATGCTGTCCTCATGGACTATCGACCAGTCCCGGTGATGGCTTTAGGAAGAGGACAAGGTAAGGGCCTAGGAGGGCAGGCACAGGACCCAATTACCTGTTGGACCTGTGGCCACCCAAGTCATGTCTAATCGTGCTGCCTTGAGAGGAAGCAACAAAATAGAGATAAGGCCGACCAAAGGTGCGCTGAGTGCGGAATCACTCATCTTTTTGTCGATTGCCCAAGGAGAAAGCCATCACCTAGTTCAGCCAATGAGTCGTCTGTCCCATTGGGGCTGTTCGGTGTCGAGAACCACGATGAGGAGGCCACGCCTATCCCATTGCAGGTCATGACCCGTGCCCAAACAAAGCAAGCTGGCATCTCTCTGCCAGGACCTAGCAATCTGGATACAGCCTCGATAGGGAAGAAGAGCCGTAGACAGCGGAAGAGGAAGTCAGAAGCTAAAATCGCACTAAAGACTGAGAGTGTTACAACTCTACCCACTAGAAAGAAGGTCTCCGACGTAGAAGCAGAGACGTCATCCCCTAAGACGGCTGAAAAGGGAAGCGCTAAGGTAGGGGAGTACCCGCAACCAAAGCGACAATTAGAGGCCATAGAGAAGGTGAGGGAATGGGTAAAGAAAGGCCAAGAACACCTAAAGGATGCTAAGCCTGTCATGGAGGATGGGATCGATGACCTCTCCAGCATAAGTACGCTGACCTCACTCCCACAACCAAAGTCAAGAGAAGCAACTGCACCACAAGAGGTGCCGTTAAGGCCAAGCCTTGACGCTGCTACAGGGCCGCGGTTCACTCCACGGCCAACTAGTCAAGACAATCCAGGTTAAGAGAGAGATGAACACCCAATGATCTCCTAACCACACTAGTGACTACCCCTGTAACACTCAGTCTGGGAGATCTGCTCAGGCAGCACCCCACCCTATGGCAAGACCTTAAGCAGTGGGTTGAAGGGACACAAGAGCAAGTCACGACAGACCCTCAGGACCATGAGGCAGAAACACAAATACCAAGTTTGACGCTGCACACTGCGCCTAAGTCCTTGCACGTCAATGCCTTTTGGGAAGGCTCCAAGATGCATGCAGTCTTGCTAGTTTTAGCCCTAGGCGACACAACGAGGAAGGGAATCATAGACACGGGGGCTGGGGTTAGTGTGCTTAGCCACACTGCTAGGTTTAATGTCACACTAGCAAACGGTATGAGAGTTCAGCCATTCGGGGTGCTTAAGAATTGGCCAGTGAAGATTGCAGGTGTCCAATTCTCCGTTGACTTTATAGTCATGAAGGGAGTGGACTACGACATCCTATTAGGCTGCCCCTGGATGTGCAACGCTAGGGTCATCGAAGATTGGGGTAATGGCTTGATCTTCCTTGGCAATAGGACGGACTCCGTGAGAGTAGAGATGGACACCTAGAAGACCTCATCCATCGACTTAGATGCCATCTCTGCTATGCTCAAGGGTAATACTCAGGCCAAGAAGTCCTATGGGCCCTTGACCAAGTATATCCCATGCCCAAAGGACGAGCGGGATTGGATGCACATCCTTGCTACAATCGACTTGTCGTTCTTAGATCACGAAGCATATGAGCAAGCCATCAAATCAATTGGCAAGGCTGACAACACACCCTCCGTGCCAATCTGTATGATGGTGGGAAGCCTTCAAGGGAAGCCGAAGCCTGTCAATCCCCATGTTCCAACCAACAAAAGGGAACTCCAGGAGATGCTGGAATACCTATTGGACAAGCTAGCTGGCAATCCATCTGCACATCTCAAACCACTCCAAGATCTCTTAGATGAGCCCAAGTGGCAATGGACCGGAGTGCATGACTTAAACCTCATGTATAACTGGGCCCTAGCGCCTGACCAACGACCAAGGATAGGCTCGCGTCCTAGGAGATGACGAGCAGTCTAAGGAAGGAAATTCGAAGGACAAATACGAAGACTGCCAGTCCTTCAGTGATGAAAGTGAGAGTGAGGTAGATATTGTGGAATACGACACTGAAGGACAAGAAATAGAGCAAATATGAGCGAACTCCAAGCTGCAGAGAAAAAGTGTCTTCCGGAGGGAGCAAGGAGTCATGAGCGTGGAATGTGATCGCACTTAGTTGGAACACGTGGGAGCCATAGACCTCGAGCAACGTAGACTAGTCCAGCCAGGAATGACGTCGGTATTGAGAACTGAATCACCATCTGAACTGTGACCACCAGGAGAAACCACCTCTTCTAGCGAAGGAGGGGGATTCGACTCTAAATCAGAGGTTAGCTCGGAGAGTGATCTAGAGATCCCTAGGCCGCCCACAACCAAACGCACCAAGGGAGACCTATCGGTCCACCTGAGACGCAGGCGATTGAGATAGGAGAAGGCAAAACAACCCAGGGAGGATCGAACGGAAGAACAGCAAAAGCCGCACGACCTCCCTAAACGATTCACAAAATTCAAAAAGGGGGATAGGGTGGTGCTGCTGCTAGGTGCCAAACGTCAAGCACAAACAAGCGAACCAATCGAGGGACCAGCCAAGGTCAAGGAGGTGGACCTAGCCCAAGAGGGGGGACCACCCCGACCAGTCTTCATTGCTGATGATTTGACTAATGAAGAAGAAGCGAGTCTTGTCGCCCTCTTGCGAGAGTACATAGACGTGTTCGCCTGGTCCTTAGGGGAGGTTAAGGGGGTAGACCCAAGTGTCGTGACCCACAACATACCCATGACGCCAGACACAATACCGGTCAAGCAGCAACCATACTCTGTGAATCCTAAACATGCTCATGCTGTTAAGGAGGAGATTGATAAGCTAATGAGAGCAGGATTCATTTATGAAATTGAGCACACGGACTGGGTATCACCCATAGTCATCATGATGAAGAAAAATGGAGAAATTCGAGTGTGTGTCAATTACAAGAGGTGAACGCTACCACCAAGAGGGACAACTATCCGTTGCCGTACACCGAGTACATGCTGGAGAGAGTGGCAGGCAAGGAAGCCTACAGTTTCCTAGACGGCTTCTCAGGGTACAACCAAGTGCAAGTGCATCCTGTTGACACGCATAAGACTGCCTTCGCCACTGAATGGGGTGTCTTTGCTTACATAGTCATGCCCTTCGGGTTGACAAATGCCCCTGCCACTTTCCAACGCCTCATGTGCACCATCTTTAAGGACATGCTTCGCAAGGAGTTAGAAGTCTTTGTCGACGACCTCTGTGTCCACTCGACATGGGTCGAACACTTAGACAAACTCCGAGCAGTCTTTAAGTGTTGTCATTTATACCACCTCTCCTTGAACCCCTTAAAGTGCCAGTTTTGGGTGAAGCATGGATGCATTCTAGGGCACGTGGTGTCAAAGAATGGCATTGCCACTGACTTCTCGAAGGTCAGGGTCATTGTCGATCTTCCACCCCCGAGCAACTACAAAGGAGTTCAATGCTTCCTAGACCATATCGGGTACTATTGGCGGTTTGTACTCAATTATGCGTTGATCGCCAGACCATTGTACAAACTACTTATAGTCTTTGAATGGATTGAAGCATGCCAAAGGGCGTACGAAGAGTTGAAGAAGGCTCTAACCACAGCACCAATCCTACGAGCCCCAGATTGGACCATCACCTTCCACGTGCACATTGACGCTTCTCAGTTTGCCGTGGGGGCAATGTTGTGCCAGCCTGGCAAACACAATTTAGACTATCCAGTGAGCTTTGCTAGCAAACAACTCACTGAGACAGAAATGAATTACTCAATGACAGAAAGAGAAGGACTAGCCATGGTATTTGCAGTGAATAAATTCTGGCATTACCTCTTGGCCACGCCCTTCACCTTTTTTGTGGACCATCAAGCCTTGCTATATCTAGTAAACAAACCGTGTGCTACAGGATGCATAGCTCGATGGCTCCTTCTGCTTTTGGAGTTTGACTTCTCTGTAGTGGTACGGAAGAGAAAGCAGCATTACATGGTTGATCACATGTCACGCATTCCCACCGGAGAAGCCGCTGGGCAAGGTGTTATTGATGAACTACACGACGCCCATATGTTCAACCTCTCCAGTGAGAGAGACCTGTTTAAGGCTGATCTAACACCATATTGGGCAGATGACATAGTCCAAGTGCTTGAGCACGAACTGCATGATCGACCAATAGAAAAAGCCCGGCCTAGGAGATTAATCCTCAAGATCCAGCCTTATCAACTTATTGCGGGCCAACTCTACAGGCTGGGGCAAGACGGATTGCTGCACAGGTGCGTGTGAGAATATGAGGTGCACGATGTGCTCTCAGAAGTGCACGGCGGCATTGGTGGAGAGCATTTTAGCGGAGACACGACAGCACGAAAAATGTTGTAGTCTCAATTGTGGTGGCCCACGATTTTCCGTGACGTAGCACGATTTGTCAAGCACTGTGATGAGTGCCAACGGGACGAAGGTCCCAATTCGCAAGAATCGAATGGAATTAACCCCAGATATTGCTCGACAACCCTTCGAAAAATGGGGAGTTGATTTCATTGGGCCCATCATTCCTGCAGCACAGTATTCACAAGCCAAGTACATCATTGTGGCCACGGACTACCTCACTAAGTGGACAAAAGCGCGAGCCACACGAAAAAACGAAGCTAGAATGATGGCTAAGTTCTTATGGGAGCAAGTAATCTCACGATTTGGTTGCCCCATCGAACTGGTCAGTGACCAAGGCACGCACTTCATCAATGAAGTGATCGCACACCTCCTGTCCACTTTCCTCATCATCCATCGCAAATCCTCGCCGTACTACCCTTAGGCAAACGGCCAGGCCGAATCAACCAATAAGGTTCTCATCAATGTCCTAACCAAGGTCGTTTCTACTTCACACAGCGACTAGGACAACAAGTTGATGTGGCAGCTCTGTGGGCTTATCGAACCGCCTATAAAATGGCTGTCGGTCAAACCCCCTTTAGGCTGACATATGGGACAGAAGTGATTCTACCGATAGAGTTCTTCGTCCCTAGCCTGAGAATAGCGCTTCAAGAGCGATGGGAAGGAAAGGAGGCATGGATGCAGTAACTAGTTGAGCTCGAACATCTCTCAGAGACTTGTCTTCTTGCCACCCATGCACTGATCTGTGAAAAAGCCCGACGCAAGAGCTGGTTTGACAAGCATGTTAAGCAGCGCGAGTTCGAACGGGGTGACTTAGTGCTCCTCTACTCGGTTAAAGGGCATAAGCAAAAGATGAAATTTAGAGGTCTTGGACCATTCAAGGTTCGTGCAATCAGTCGAACAGGCAATGTCGAACTCGAGACCCTAAACAGTGAAGGAATAGGCTTCTTCAATGGCAGTCGTGTCAAGAAGTACTACCCTCCTACACATCCGTTGCATGAACCACTAATGTTAGAACCACCTGTCAAGGTCCGAGTAGCCACAATCACTGAAATCGACGATGAGGACAAGGAAGCCGTGGAACCCGCATACCTTCGTATCACGGTCATGGCCAAACACACATGTGCTTTCACTGCCTTGATCGACGAGGGAGCTGACTTCAACGTCCTGACCTACGATCATTGGACTCAACTTGGCCAGCCACAACTTCAACCCACCACTGCAAAATTAAGCCCATATGGGGCTCATTCCTACACACTACTTGGCAAGTGCAAGGCAGCCGTTTCTATCGAGTCTGAGACTATTCCAATGCTTTTCTACGTGCTTCCAAATGCTAAAAACGCAGGCACAAAGTCACTGCTGGGGCGCACCTTCAAAAAGCAGACCCATTGCAATGTCGACTACGCATCGCAACGCATCCACCTAGCAATAGGCAACATTCGCATTGTTACAGCTTTCAGCAAGGGCTGCGCGACCTCATCCCGGGCTACCCAGCACTGATAGAAACACTCGTAGGCAATTCTAAGGAGGGGGTAGAATGCGGCCCCCGAGTCTCATCGCTCGCAACCCATACCAGCCCAAGCTAAGGCCCCACGATCCCGCCTCCAATGGGTGCCTAAACAACCGCAACAGCTGCCTAGGAGTCAACGCTCCTACCCTCAAAAGACTAGAAACTCTAAACCTAGGAGGCCCAAACGTAGCCACAGGAATAGATGTGTAATGCTTGGCTATGGATACCTATGAGGGCAATGCTTGGCTATGGCTACTATGAGGGCAATGCTTGGCTATGGATACCTAAGGCCCACGTGGCCAGAGGCACCACTAACACGCCAACCTCAAGCTCGATCATCCCAAAAACCATAAGACATTGAAACCACGAGCCACAGAGCTTCCCCGATCCGCAACCATCGAGTCCATCCACACGCGAATCAACGCGAATCACCCAAGCCTATCAGACCAAATCAACAACCGCCAACTCGAGCATCATTACAAGAAGGAAACGATCCGGGTTTCCAACTCCATCTTGAAAGCAATAGGCCATCACGTGAGGCCACTACTAACCTAGCTTCCGTCCCAGCGACCCAATCGCAAGCTCCTGAAGTCCTACCACAACAACTCTCTGTAGTCAAAGGCTCAAGTCCTACCAAACCCCAACCGCCCGCAAGCCTTAGGCCCTCTTACGAGAGGAAATCCTTTCTCTCACTAGCAGCTGATTTAGATGAGGAAACAGGGGATGATGTGGTGGATTGCATTAAACGACTGGACACTACTTTTGTGTCGCTAGCTCTGAGCTACGATCGCCTCGACTTAGGCCTATTGGATGAATCCTTCGCAGCCGAAGTTCAAACGATGCCTTGTTCTTGGGAAATGTTTGAATTTGCATTTGCAAAAGCCCCTACTTCCGCTGCTAAGTTGCTCAACAGTGAGATCTCAAAAGAGCAGACAATCAAACAGTGCCTCATCACGTCGTATGATTAGCGAACCACCTTTGCCATCACTGACCAAGAAGTGGCAGAGTTGTCAAAACTAGCTGAGACGAAATCCCAGTTCTTAAGGCATTGGTACGATCTTAGACTGCAATGAGAAGTCGAAGGATGCCGAGTAATGACCAACGCCGAGCAGCGATGCGCTATCAAAATGGCAGAGTATGACCCCACATACGTCGCGCCAACATCATATCGAGTGTTAACCATGCTGCGAGGCCGTCCTATAGAAGACCACATCAAGGGACACCCCTACCTCGATTGCCTGTTGACTGAAGAAGAGTTACACATCGCTAGTCAAGTCAACTCGGGTGACTTCCTAACTGATGTTCTCACATACATCACTCAAGTGGGGATTAAACCCTCTGCCCTGGACCACGAAGCCCATTTGGAGTACAACCCCAATTTCTATACCTGGCTCCTTCACAAGTAGCCGACCATGCCGAAAGACCTACACCTTCTAACCCTCATCTTTGGAAGGATTCTTCTCAGACTAAAAGGGGAAGGGGTAAGGTGAATCAGATCAGAAGTAATAAAGCAAATCAAAGCCATGAAGTATGTAGACATGCATGGTGAAAAACGGATGGGGTAGAAAAGAGAACACAAAATCTTTGAATTAAAAGGCAAAAAGTCAAAGTCTGAAAAGCGAACCTGCACTAGACTTTAATGAGTTCATTCAGAAGCATAAATTTTTTTCTGTTTTAGCAATTACTATGTCCTAAGCACTAATGAACATTACGGTTATGACAGGAACAAAAGATGTCACAGCAGGACCGAGCCCACCGACTCCCCTTCACAGAGGAAGAGAGAACGCGGTACAACATCAACCTGGAGAACCGCGCCTATAATCAGCTGAAATTCTAAACTATCCACAATTTGGAAGAATTAGTGGCCAAAGAAGAGGCGGTCAGGAGCATCGTGGAAAGTTGCAACCTTAAAAAGTACTTGGAAAGTTTCTCACGAGAACCTGAGCACACGAGCTGTGTGGAATTCCTCAGGACCTACAATCCCGACGGAGAGTGCGGCACTGTCACACTGGGGAGAGGACAAAATGCTAAGCAGGTGCTGGTCCATCTAACCCCGACCTTGGTGGAGAAGGCATTGGAGCTGGAACCGAAGGTGGAGAAGAAGCAAAAGAGGGACGTGTATGCCATGCTAGGGATGAGGAAGGAGGAGGTGCTGACGAACGATGGCATCAGTATCCAAGACATCCCCAATGCAGAAACCGGGCTACAAGTGAAGCTCGTACATGCGCTTTTCTCCAGCCAGCGCTATAATGCGCTGATGCACAGGATCGGTGTACCAATCCTGGAAAATGTAGCGGCCCAGACCCTGCATGAAGTCGACTGGAACGGCTACATGTGCAAGACTATCGATCAGACAGCCCGAGCTCTAGCATTAGGAAGCCTGCCAGCAAGAGGAGAATCACCGATGTCGAAGGTCGCAGAAAGAAAAAGGGATTCCTCCAAAGCCTCATTCATCACATATGGGGGCATTTTAATGGCGCTTATCCAGGAGGCCGTAAAGGAAGCAGAAGAGGGGGAGGGAGAAACACCCAACCGATCACCGCCCCATCAACATCAGGACAGGTCTAGCGATAGGGCGGAGACAGAGGAAGAAGGAGAAGAGCAAAAGAGCAAAAAGCAGGTTAAGGAGACTAAGAAAAAAGCAGTGCAGAAGAAGAAGAAACAGGATGAAGGCCGTAGAAAGGAGAGGGAGGACTTGGAGAAAGCGAAACGACAATCCCTCAAGGAGGCAAAGGAGAGAGAAAGAAAGAAGAAGCAGGAAGAAGAAGAGACAACGGAACAAGTAAGGCAGGCTAAAAAGGCGTCTAAGCAGAAAGTCGAAAGGAAAAGAAAAGAAGAGCAGGAGGGAAAAGAAAAACTAGAGGAAGAATGCAAAAAGGCCGAGGAGGAAAGAAAAAGAAGAGTCGCGGAGGAGGACGAGGAGTTAAGAAGAAAGGAGGAGGACCTAGCAGAAGATACCCGCCAGTCAATCGAGCAGCAGTGCACGGCAGATAACCCAGAAGCGTGGAATCAGCCCAGGGAAGAGAGGCCTAGCTCCAGCATGCAGGCCCCAAAACCCGCACCCCCCGTAGCTCCAGAAGGAAAAGGCAAAGCACCCCTGCATCCCATCCCCACCCTCATGGCGCCCCCCGTTGAAACCACTACGCCCACCCTAGCATCCCCACCAGCTTGGAAGTGTCCAACCTGGTGGCCTGGATGCAATAATTCATCAGCAAGGAAATGGCCCAAGGGAAAAGCACGGAGACGATGACCACGGGACCAAAAAGGCCAGCTGCAGATGCTGAATCAAGGCAGGATCAAAAGCGCCCACGCATGGAGGCCTCAACCACCCCTCACCCACACAACAATGACGCCGCCAGCTGATTACGACGAATACGTCGCTGAGCTGCTCTCCCAACTGGAGAGGGTCAAGGAGGAGAAAAGGACGGCTGTGGCTAAGTTGATGGCAGAAAAAGAGTCAGTGGCGGCTTTCCAATTGGAAAAAACCTGCATCATCGCCTTGCAGCAAGACCAAATCTTTGAACTCAAGCAAGAGCTGAAGGCCAAAGAAAATAAGGAAGAGAGTTACAAGCAGCAGCTGGAGGACGAGAACCAGGAACTCGTGCAAATGCAGCTAAAGTACAAACTCCTCCTGATGCAATATAAGGAACTAGAGTCGAAGTATAAGGAATTGGAGTCAAAGACCGCTACCATTGAGTAGATGATGGGGGAGCTGAACACCAAGGAAGAGGAGAGGAGCCAAGAGAGGGAGCAGCAACGAAAGAAGATCGAGTCTATCTCTGATCAACTACGTCTCGGGAAGATAGAACAAGACAACATGAGTAGAGAGCTCAGGGCCCAAGAGCAGAAGCTCGTAACCCTAGCTCAAAAGCAGGGGGAGAGCATGGAAGGCATGAGCAAAAGGGCCAAGGAATGGGCTACGCAAAACGAGGCGCGGGTGAAGGCTGTGGCACGATGCCTCACCTTGGTGGAGAAGGAAAAAATATTGGCAGAAAGCAAAACGGGTGCCATCCAGACAACCTTCACCGCCCAACAACAAGCCTTCCTCAATACGCTACTGGATACAACTCAACCAGAGGGAACGGAGCCGTTGGAGGTGGTAAAGAAGAAATTAAGCATCGCATGCAGAGCTCTGCATGCGGGGCTGCAGATGCCACCCCAACCTGCAGAGGTAAGGCTGGGCCTAGAGGAGCAGTGGAAGTATCTACTACTGGCCAGCCTAACCCCCCAAGAGGCAGACGCCCTCGGCTTTGAGGAAAGAACACTACCAGAAAACCAGCAGGGGGAGGAAGTCGAATTCAGAATTGATATGAACAGGTTCAGAGAATATGTAATCCCGTAGCCCCCCTCGTTGCACGAACAAGATCAGCAACAACCCGACCCGCACCTGGACAGACAGGCCATCCTTAAAGAGCAGTGGAAAAAGCTGGTGGAAGAGGCTAGAAAATGGCTGCAGGCTAAGCCAGTCGTGCAGCCATCCGCTCCCCTCCCACCATGCCCCGAAGACCTACCTATGCAATTCCACGCAGAACTGGTGGTCTGGGAATGCCAAGAACTGGAGAAGGACCCTTTTTCCTTCAGTTTTCTTATGCCTGATAGTCTGAGAAGGGTCCTACCGATCAAGGCGATAGAGGAAGTGATAGCGGCTGGCAGCCGACTAGGCCAAAGATGGTTGGAGGACAGGGCAAGAACCCCCACCTTGTGGGGCACGGAAGAGGCCGAATTCTGGCAAGACAAGATATACGAGGTGCCACACACGATGAGGGGCTACAACTGCCAACCCCTCTGGAGGAGGCAAATATGTAATACCAACATGCTCGCCTGGATGGCTTTTTGTAACACCCTACCCCACGAGCGGAACGACCCTACGTTTATGGCGTATCCCCGTAGGGTAGGTGTGGATTTTGTCGCCACCCTCCATGGGAGGCATGACTTCCCCGTTATCTACAATGCCAATGCCACTTCCTTTGAAAACGCTCTATTTTTTTTAATCTAGGAAGCCTGCCCGCCTCCATGACGCATTTTCTTGCGGAGTTCTCCTCCTGCCCAGATCCCGCATTCATAACCACATGTAATTACCTTAGGCTCCTTAAACTCCTACTTAAGCAAGATCCGGCACCGCAAGAAAGCGGCTTGCCTCCCCTCTTTGTTGATCCTAACACTATCGATAATTGCTCCATGACCCGCTTAATGATGCGGGCTAGCCTTCTACCTTCATTTTGCCTAGCGCTCCTAGAGGATATGAGTAACAGCCAATTCACTAGGTGCAACCACCCCTTGCTATCCACCACCTCTCTCCATGTCCGCATGAACCTGAAAGGGTACATGCAGAGCCATCAATTTTTACGCAAATCCATCCGCCCGCCCTCCCCCCCTCATTCTGACGACGAGAGCTAGCCTTGGCTGTCCTACTCCTCATGTAATACTATCCCGCAATGTGGCCAAAAAAAAAAAATCACTGCACCTAGGGGTCCTTAAGTTAGGTGTGTCGAGTGACCTCGGTCGGCTGGCTCCACTCCTAACCCTCTAGCCCTTTTTGATCCCCCACGTCACACTTAGGGCACATCAACGGTAGGACACACCTAGGGAAGTAACACTCCCCTATGGTTCGACCTATCACCCTAAGCCACTAGCACCACTCCCCCTTGGCACAAATGGGGTCCTCAAGTGTGGGACATCACCCAGTCCGCCTACGGTTAGACCCACTTCCCCATTTCACTAGCACGAGCACACCGCACCTTCTTCTTCAGGAACACCACTTCCGCCCAACCACCAACTTCGGAGTCACTCGTTCACCCATGCAATCCACTGAGCTGCTCCGATGACCATCGTTCTTGAGTTTCCACAAATCCCTGAGTCTACATGTCGCCCTTAACCTTACACCCGCGCCAAAAGAGCCATGGGACTGGCACCCATCTAGGAGGGGGTTAATGTTAACCCCAAGCCAAGATGGCGAAAAATGGAGAAAAAACAAAGGAAGATGAACAAAAAGAGCGAAGATATGCAAGCGGCCCCTAAAGATGGACCGGGGCAAAAAGCGCAACCATAAAAGAAAATGCACCTCAAAAAACTCAAAAAATCTTTGTAAAAGAGCGCCAGGATCCCTCCTGTGCCCATTGTAAAATATTAGATGGGTGTAGGCTAGAGGCACAGGGCTAAAAGAGGAAAATGGAAAAAGGACCTTGCCACAATGGCCGATCATGTAAAAAAGAGATGGGTGCCCATGGGATTTTAGGGTTTGTATATATAAAGTTCAAAAAGTGAATAAGAGATCATTCTTTGGTGTGTGGCAAAAGGAGTCTTCTTCTTCTTCTCTCTTTCTCACCTTCTTGCTTGTGTGTGCTCTTGAGAGAGGGAGTGTGAGAGTGTGAGGGAGTGAGTGTGTGAGAGAGTGAGGGATCAAGAGGGTGAAGCTCTTCACCATCTCCTCTTCTTATTCTTCTCTCCCCTTCTCTCTTCTCGCGCGCGCAGCTATGGAGGATGGAGCTTGGAGGTGGAGGAGGCTTGAGAATGCTTGAGCTAGCATCTAGGATCGTGGAGCTACCGGTGTGTGGAAGAGAGGAGGCAACTCATATCGGCACTAAGGTAAGCTCACTACACCCGTAGGATCGACAGCACATCGGCTAGGTGGGAGATAGCCATTAGAGCTCGCTTGGAATGCTTGAAACAATAAGCGGTCCGTGGGTCTTGGTGGTTGAGCGAAAGCTCCCACACCTTTGTGGAAAACATAAATTTATGGTAAAGGTTTATAAATTTTACAAAAATTTACAAAAAGGTGAAAAAAAAGGTCTTAAAATAGGTTACATAGGGATATATAAAACATTCGTTGAATGCACATGACATGTAGGATCTGTATATAGTAACCCCTTGGGTAGAAGTGAGGTGGGTCTTTTAGACCCAACAATGTCCTGATTTTTTTCTCTTAGAGGGAATTTTTGAAAATATATAAGAAACAACATAACTAGAAGTACCCTTAAGCATAGTTTACACTTTAGAGAGACGTATGGCATATCAACATACACAGATTACATGTTATTTGTTCTAATAAAACTTCTAAGGCATAAGGTATTATCTTCAATTATGAAATTTTATAAATATTTCACAAGAAAAAGAGTCCAACAATTGTAGAACATTATCATAACCCTAAAAAATAGTTGCCCACATGTGCTGATGAGCATGCGCTCAACTATCTTTATTGGTCTCACCAAGTCCCCTTTATGTAGGTGTGCATGCATGCTTAGACAAAGTCTTTTCATGTACAAAAAAATTCATATGATACTCAAAGTCCAACTTATTTATATTAAACATCTCTACACAAATGAGTTAAGCATTACATAAATTTTTTGGGTAAATTATTGATGATGTTTAGGTCCATTTGGCTATGTCGTAATCTATTTGATATGGTAGGGTCCCCCAATCCTTTTATGAGTTGATTATTTCTAATCTTAAGGATGATATGCTCTTAGCTTTGGCATTTAGGCTAAGAGTCCAACTTACAGTGGTGGGTGACTTTGCACGACACCTATGATTGATAATAAGACCATCGTATAGCCAACAAAGAATTTACTATATCAAGTGCATCAACAAAAGAAAAAATAAAGGATCAACAAATAACACTCATAGAACACTTAGTCCTTTTCACCTTGGTATGATACTTATACTGACTATGCCAAACTCACGTTGCACAATCCTTTTTACCATACAAAAGTGCGATTTTGAGATCCCACAAGATACATATGATGTGTTACTTTGATATCTTATTTTTGTGATATTGTTATACCAAGCCGTACATTTTTATTTAAATCAATTTGCCATCCTAGATGCATAACTTTTTTCCTTTTGAGATCAGTAGGTTTTTGCACATCTTTTTCCAAAAAGCTTATTTTAATAGACATGTGTTAATAATGTATTTAAATCAATGAGGTGTGTACATGTGAACAAATTTTATTTTTACATGTATGTTTTTGTTTCGTATTTGCCAACCTAGGTAGAGTGCAATGAATAATGTGAGAGTAATCCTAGTATATTACATAAAATCAACCTATGTACTAAACCCCCCCCCCCCCCCCCCCCTTTTTAATTAAGGACAAGAGGAAATCCAACACAATCGAATCATGTGTTAAGTGCCACCTTAATGGTGAAGCAAACCCTACTGATGTGCCCATCCATAATGTTTTTCACCAAAGGCATGTAAGTTACTAATCCAAAAGCCAACCTACAAAAAATTAACTTAGTAATTTAGTCTTCATAAATGAGTATGCATTACGATTTAATAAAAAACAAACAAATTAAATAATGAAAAGCAAAATTGTAATCAAAAGATTAAGAGATATGACACAAAATGGAGGAAATGAGGAACGTTATGGAACAACCTACATCGCCATTAATGCAACAAACATACTATAGAATCAAGAGGAAGCATGTAGCCATATATAGCTATACATAACAACAAGAAATAGGGTTAAGATTGCACAAATCAACACCTTACATATGATATAAGTCTCATATTACTGTGTTAATTAAACCCAACACGATAAATAGAAAGCAAGGAAAGAAGCTCAAACCTACATAACAAGTAAGGAACAAGCTTAGAACTTGGTAAATTACTCATGTTAGAGGCATTTGATACACATTAAATGTTAAATAATTGAGGCTAGCAAAAAGTTTTGCATCAAGCTAGATAAGTTGTGAACGTTGTACTTGTTCTATGAGTACTCATGTATTGTATGTAATGGTCACATTTGATTTGTAGAAGGCTTAGAGGCCATGCACAAGTCAAACTCAAATAATCATATTGTATGCACTCTACGAGTTAAGAAATAAGTCGATTAAATGCTAGCTACCCTTGCTTACATAGTGTACTTGAGACTTTATTATATAGGGGATTTTTCACTAAAAACTTGAGGTTTAATGCAAAATGAATTGCAAAATTTTAAAAACCACATTGAAAATTTAAAATAGAATGCTTAAAACTTTCAAATTTTGAAAATTTTAGTTATAGAAATGGCAAACACATATAATTCAATTCAAAAATCTCTCTAAAATTTTGAGTTATAAGTTTTTGTATCTATTACTAAAAAATGTTTTTTGTGAACACTATAGGGGAATTGGCCAAAGCAATTAAGGATTTACTGAAGAGTCCAAGGATAAAATATCCCCAAATAAAAATAATAAATATCACACAAATTTAGGTAACAATAAAACAATATCATCATTCATATATTTTGATTCATAAAACAACATTAATACAAGCATTAGAAGACATCTTTCTCACTCTAAATAGTTGCTATTCTCTCTCTCTCTCTCTCTCTCTCTCTCTCTCTCTCTCTCTCTCTCTCTCTCTCTCTCTCTCTCTCTCTCTCTCTCTCTCTCTCTCTCTCTCTCTCTCTCTCTCTCTCTCTCTCTCTCTCTCTTTCTCTCTCTCTCATATGTTTGTATGTATGTATGTATGTATGTATGGCAAAGCATGTGAATAACAAACATTCTTGGTTAAAGTCTGTATAACATACATATAAGAAAAGCAAGTATGTATAATCCACTTTGATGCTTAAAGAGGAAGAAGACTATGCCGATTAGAACTTCAAAGAGAAAGGAATTTCTAACATGCCTTAAAACATTGGCTTCCCTATTTCCACTCATATTGTAAATATAAGTATTTTAAGTGTGTAGATTTGTTGTTTTAAATGCATATATTGGTAATCTAAACGCATTTTTAAAAAATAAGAACCTCTGCCTTTAAATATCAAAGTATGTATTTGATTCCATCTTTTTACACAATAACGTACCCAAGTAAATCCCTTGTAGAAACAAAAAACCATGCCTGTCAGATGAGCAAATGGCAAAGGTGTGTAATGTTGGCTCCACAGCTTGTATGATTATAAAACCTAGTTTAATAGTTTTTACCCCAAATGATGGAAATGTAAAAAATACAATTAGAGAAACATGACTAATGTTTATTTTTAGCCATCCATAGCAGTAAATTATTAGTACACAAATAACTGAAATCAATGGATCTATGTGTATTTTCAAATGCTTTTTGCATATATCCATTGATTCCTAACTCTTTTGAGCTTCCCTCTTTTGAAGAATGTGAGGTGAACAAGAACTACATTTCAAAATGTGGAAGTAAAAGTAAAAGGGGGAAAATGCTAAAACTCATTCAAGGATAAGGAAGTGAATAAGAAGATAAATGAAACCTCTACATTGAGAGCATCCATCATTGGCCCTCTCTTAAAATAGTAAAAGTATAAGTAATAAAAGGAAATTTTGTAAACACAATTGAACTAAAGGAGATCAGCAAGAAGACAAAATAACTTTTGCATTTTTTAAAGAAAAGAAAAAACAAGGCTTGTAGGCTTAAATAAGGTAATATAACATAAAATGGATGCAATGATAACTTAGGGTGTTGAAAGAATGGAACAAGACAAATTTCCTTTAAAAATTAGAGGTAGATAGAGTTGCTTCAATTGTATGACCTACTAATTCAAAACATTCTTTGGCAAACAAAAAGGGATTCAGAATGAAGAAGAGTGAAGGGGATAAAATTTTATAACCCTTAAACCTCTTAAAGGGACCATTGCCATAAAAACACAGAAGCAATTCAAATTTTGGGGTAGATTGAATGGCTTTGGATAAGTAAGGAGGATGCGATGCCATATCCTACAATAACATGGGGAAAAGAACTCCCATATGATGCTAACAATTTTTTTTAAAAGAAAAATCTAAAGAGTCATATATATCATTTAATATATTCAACATTCATAATTTACTCATGATTGATGAAGCACAAGCAAATTGATAAATGTATAATATGAGCATATAGTAGTTTATTATACGAATTGACAAACATAGATGCTACATATTTGTCAATGTAAGAGAATATTTTTAAACTCCATGAATTTTTGAAATGCTTCTAGCTAACTAAACATCCAAATCCTTATATGGTCCTATGTGGATTTAAAGGGTTGATTTTGAATTCTTTTAAAAAATTTGATCCTTAATTATAGCAACCTTTTTAGGCCCAAAAAAGTATGTATAAGCCCACCCCTAAAAAAATGTGGCCTACCCATAAAAAGAAATTGGTCTACCTCGTACAAGTTTTCAATCAAAACGAACTTCATGGGCAAAAATCCCTCAATTGGTGAGGCACTATTGAGTACAGCATGTAGATGGCATTAAAGCCCATTAAAGGGTCTTCATAGCATTAAATACACATGTCTAGGGGAGGCCATCATGTGCTATCCCTCCCCCATGCATGTCATTAACAATGGAAGAGAAGTGCTAAGTGTGATCCCTTTAAGAATGCATAGAAGCTAAGAAAGAATGGAGAAACTATGGAGCTTGATTTCCTCTCTGTTGTGAAAAAGGAAGGCATGGACATGGAGGCCATCAAGAAAGAAGTTTGATGAGAATTACGTTGTTCACAAAAAGAAGAAAATCTCATATTCAGGATCAGTAGAGGGTCTTCAAAGCTCCCATCACTTTTTTTTTTCAAAACTTGGATAATGATAACCAAACTTCTCAAGTGTAGAGGTCGTCTTCTTTGTCATGGGAAGAATACCCATTGAGGATGACTTTGGAAGATGGTTTTTGTCCATATACTCTTCACAAGTGACACTAAAGCAATATCATTTTGTCAACAGAGGTGTGGCTTCTTCTTCTCATTGGTTGGTTCATGCCAAAAAAGGGATTGGATACTCTAACTTCCCTTTTTAATTCATAACCTACATGATTATATGATCATTTAATTCACTTGATTCATGAGTTTGAAGGGCTCTAACTCTCTCTCAATTCAAAATACACTAAGTTGAACTACATGTTAAAAGGGAAGAGAGAACAATCTAAGATTAGGTATAAAGTCTTCTACAATGCATAGAGAGAGCCATTCCTCTATGCATGTAGTTAATTGTATGAAGTTCTTTTAGCCCAAAATTAGCCACGTTTCAAAACAACTACCACCAAAAGATTTTGCATGCAATGGCTCTTATTTTTCTAGCATTCAATGGCCCTCATGTTTTGGAGATGTATTTAACATCAAAACTTATGACAATATAATGAATGTTTTTGTGATGCTTAAATTTATCAATGTTGGTGACTCAAGGTTACATAAATGAATAATCTAAATAATGACCAAATATGCACTCTACAAATAAAAAGGAACACTTTGATAAATAATCACACAAAGTAATGGATGTGCCAAGTAATAAAATAACATTCACATTAATAATGTAGTATTATATTAAATAATTAGATATTGACAATAAAAATTTGAATAGAAGTTGGTTATGCTTGCATAACAAAGAGCAAAAAAATTAAAAGTAAAAGCATGGGTACAACTAGGGGACCCAAACTCCTTATAGACCAAAACATCAAAACAAAATATGGGACCTAAAGATATTTGCACAGCCTATGAGCAACAGCCTTAAAGACATGATCCTTTCAAAAAATCTTCTTATACAAGATAATAAGTTCTTGTTGGAGGTTGGCTAACACTTCCACTAGGGGTTGTTAGGGCACATGTGGATCCTATAGCTCGTGGACCTCCAAATCTACCTGATTACCAGCCCACATGCTGAATTCCATGATAGTTGCCTCTTTGTTATTTTTCCCCTTGTCACTAAAGATAACAAACTTCATGGAAATGTAGCCATCAAAACAAGCTCTCTTGAACCATTTACTTATCTTGCACCAAAACTTCCTAATCTCCATGCACTCCTAGAAAAGATGTTGCATAGATTCTACATTCTTCCTGTAGAACACACAAATTGGGGAGACACCCATAGACTTTTAGAGCTTGTCATGTATAGGCGACCATTCACCCACCATAAGAGGAAATTGATATATTAGGAGGGTATGGCACACCAAACCCTCTTCAATCTGTGCTTTCATAACTTCAGTGTTGCATGGGGGAAGATATGTTGCCAATCAACCATTCCTACATAACACATAAAATGGGGAGACACCCATAGATTTTTAGAGCTTATCATGTGTAGGTGACCATTCACCCACCATAAGAGGAAATTGATATGTTAGGAGGGTATGGCACACTAAACCCTCTTCAATTTGTGCTTTCATAACTTCAATGTTGCATGGGGGAAGATATGTTGCCAATCAACCACAATCTTGAGAAGAACACTGCTCTTGGGAAGTTTTCAATTGTTTCTCCTTCAACATTGCATTAAAGGTTTCCTTGATGGCACTACCCAATGTTGAATGGGTTTAGCACCCCCCTCAAGGAGCCTACGGACCATGAGTCCTAAACTACACTCTAAAGAAACTCCATCCACTCCATTTCCCTACCCTTAAGGCAGAATTTAGTAAGCACCTTGTCCAGACTTGAAACAATGTGAGATGAGGTATCCCAATTGTCCAACTAGCCTTGAAGTCCCTAATTGTGGATTCTCTTAGAAAGAACTAGCTCAGAACTCACAGGGCACTTGCCATCCTTGAATGCTTCTAAGACAAGCTAGATATAGTGATCTAGGTGTGAGACACCCTTGCCATTCTAGGAGCCTTGCCATTTGCATTCTATTGGAATCTGATTCCATGAGTTAAAGAACCCCCCTGCTACATCTAAAGTTGGCCCCTTAACTTTGCAAAGCTTTGCAAGTACCACATCAAACCATTTTAAGTCTATCCATATGCCTCCTAACAATCTCATAATGACACATAGTGATTTCATGACAACCACACAAGGCTAAGGCTCATCCGTTCATTTGAGCCATTCTTTAA
Organism: Lygodium microphyllum; assembly: GCF_053477565.2. Taxonomy (NCBI): domain Eukaryota; kingdom Viridiplantae; phylum Streptophyta; class Polypodiopsida; order Schizaeales; family Lygodiaceae; genus Lygodium; species Lygodium microphyllum. The sequence goes on from NC_141151.1 coordinate 9,430,414, forward strand.
GCTTTCTATTGCAAGTCCTCAAGCATGAGGCCCCAATGTGTCTTGGGGAAGGTGAGAATAGCCCTACGATGCTAAGGTAGGCCATGTTGCTTGCAAAGGATCAAAGGAAAGCTCAACAGTAGATATTCGTCTCCTCCTAATAAACTTGAAGATAGTGAAAACACTTGTAGTGAAGATACTAGATGGGGCTAAAATGGCTTTAACCACCACCATCTTACCAACAAGGGAGAGAGGCAAGCTTAGTTATTTTTCCATTTTCAGCTTGATCTTGGATAGGAGGCATTCAAAGCACTATTTGTTGGTAATCTAGAGGCTTAGTAGACAACTAAAGTACCTAAGACCTCTCCCATCTTGATTAGCTCGAAGGCTTCATCCAATAGCCAAGGCAACTCTTCCTACAAGCAATTTATTAGCAACAACTCTTTTTTTGATGCACTGATCACTAACCCAAATAATTGAGCAAACTCATAGTATAAGTTCAAGAGAGGTTGAAAAGACTATGGTTCAATACAAACAAGATTAGAGTGGTTATCTACAAACATTTGCCTAATGAAGCTTTGCCCATCAAGAGGAGGGACAAGACTTTTGATGCATCCTTTGATCATCTTTGTGTCAATAGCCCTCAGTAGGGGCTTTACACCCAAAACAAAGAGTGTGGGAGTCAGGGGGCATCCCTATTGAATTGTTCGTCACAGTGGAAAGCTTGGGTTCAAAATCACAATGATGTATAGCTTAGAAATGGTCTTGATGAAGAGCATGGCAATCATCAAAGCAAGAGTTTGAGCTAAAACTCAACTAGCCAAGGACTCCAAGGATGAAGCACCAACTCATGAAACCATAAACATTGTCAGAATCCATGTTTATAAGGGCAAAAGAGCATTTGTTGGAAGCCATAGCTACATCAATTGCCAAGTTGAGATTGTCATGAATTCTACGACCATATATAAACCGGTATTATGGGGGGTGAAGAACTCTACGACCATATATAAACTTGTACTATGGGGCTTGAAGAAACTTGGGAAGGAGACATTTGATCCTTAGTGCTAGCATTTTTGCCATAACTTTGTAGGCCATGTTGAGCATGGTGAGCATTGGCTAGTGCCGTAGCAACCTTTGAAGTGTGCTCTTGTGGATGAGCTTAACCAAGCCTTCATTAACCATAGCCGAATTGATTTGTGCTTGCAACAAGCATCATAGAAATGAAATAGGTCCTCTCTTATAAGGCTATGTAAGACCTAAAAGCATTCAATAAGAAACCCATCAGTTCTCGATGGCTTATTTTTCTTTATCTAAAAAATGGCAAACTCAACTTCATTTATGGAGAATAGTTATCCAATGCCAAATTCCATTCTAGGGGTATGCAATATTCCACTGGGGCCAAGAAGACATTCATCTTGGCATCATAATCCATACCATTAGGTTCTTCATTGCCCATAATTGCAAAAAAATGTAGGTGAAAGACCTCTTCTATTTTAGTGTCATTGGTCTTCAAGGAGCCTTGAGCATCCTCCACATCAACAATAGTCTCCCACATCCGTTTTTCTTTGAGTGAGTTAAAGTAAAATTTGGTGTTCTCATATCCCATCAAGTCCCAATGGGCTCTTACATGAACCTTAAGGCTTTGGAATCTATATGCTTATTGTGCTTGGATGCAGTCCTCCACTCCTTGAAGGAGTTAAGAACTCTTAGAAACCATTTGGAGATGCTACTCTGGCTTGTCCATACTACTTAGAGGCCTCAATCACTACATGTATGGCCTGGAGCCACCCCCTTTCTAACTTACCTTCCTATCCCTTCCTAACTAGATGGATAGCAAGATGTGTGCCTTGACTAAAGAATTTGGCTAAGCATTTTATGTTCCACCACTTGGAAATGGCATTTCCCAAGCAGAGAAACACACTTGCATTTTTTGGGATCAACATAGAGATCCCATGACGTGCTTGAGGTGTCTGATGTGAATGGTATCGAGCTTCACACTAAATTCTACTTCTCCCCGTTCCTTGACTATTGCTATGTATACAAGGCTATTGGTCATTATGTTAGAGATTGTCCCCAAAGGATTGTGGTTGAAGGTGCACAAGAGGAGCCTCAAACTAACCTAGTGATTTCACAACCCATAGTTCAACAATCTAAGCCTATAACCCCTATTAATGAACCTAGTTAGCAAGGTAAGAAAGATGCAATGGTTGATACGAATGGTTTTGTTAAAGTCAACATGGGCAAACAACAAAATGGCAGAACAACCCATGCTAAGGTATCCACTTCCAAGGGCACTATCTTCAATAAGGAGAATGCTCGTGTAGAAAAGGCAAGACCAAGGCTCATGATGGCAAAGTAATGGGGCAACGAATCTCTGTTGAGAAACTCACCCAAAAACCACTAGTGGAACACATGTACACCCCCTTGCAAGATGAGATAATAGTCAATTAGTAGCACATGTACTTCACAAAGGGTAAGAACTCTTAATTGGAATGTTCAAGGAGTAGGCTCACAAAGAAAGTGCTTTATAATGCTATTGAATTCTAAAAAGGAGTGGGGTAGATGTGATAGGGCTCCAAGAAGTCAAAATCTTGAGAACTAATGGGACTAGAAGGGATTTGAGGAGTATCATCAATTCAGATGTTCAAAAGTTAGAAGGTGAGGCGGGTCTCTACTCTTGGTGCAGAATGCTTTGAAATCAACTTTTCTATGGCAAAATGATGAGGTGGGATTGACTATTGTTTGGATTGAGCTAGTAGGAGAGGCTATGACCTTGGTTTTGGTGTATGCTTCCAACTCATCAAATCTCATGCGGCAAAGAAATGGAAGTGGCTAGAAAGCCATTTTTCATTGGGCCACATAGTCCTATTTGGGGACTAGAATGTGATGTGGGAGGTTGAGGACAGATCGTATGGATAGGGTTGTATGATCTATGAAGAGATGGAGGCATGGAATGGGCTTGTTACTCAACATGTCTTAATAGATGTAGCACTCCTCTAGCTAGTTCAAGAGTATGTAGCCACCACTAGGCATAATTGACATGGAGATTGCACTTGGCATGGAGCATGACTAGATCACCTTAACGTGTCTAGGATGGTTGGTGGATTACCCTAGGAAGTCATCTAAATTTGCTAGATGAAGTTTTATTTTTTGATCATGTTCCCCTTGACTTCTCTTTCAAGGCTCCAATTGATACCCCAACAAATAAGGGGCCTCCCCCCTTTCACTTGAATACCTCCTTCTTAAAGGAGCCTACCTACAAACAAAAAGTGAAGGAAGCATGGAGTAATGTGATGGCATACTTTGATGACCCTATTAAAGGCCCACTTGCATTCCTACTCTGAGTTGACTAGGGTGAGAAAGAAGCCATGCCTGACAAACCAAAAAGATGGTAGCAGTGCCCTACCTTGATACATAGTATCAAACCAACACACAAATTCATATTCACCAAGGAGTTTTCCCATGAAGAAAAAGAATACTCCATCTAGAGCATAATCAGTGTACCTAGCATGAAGCTTAGGTAGAAAGAATGTCATAGAGGCATGGAATACCCTCTTCTATTCCCCGCTTGCTAGTTTCTTCTTACTCTTCTAATTGCAAACTTAAAGATCATCCTGCATAGTTTTCTCCATTGGTTCATGGTCGAAGGTGTCTCCTCAAACCACCTCAAAATAGTCGAGTTCCATACCTTCATTGAACTCAATCTTTCTCACATTCTAGTCTCCTTATCCATCAACAACAATAGTTGTAACAAAGGGAGTGTTATCTCCCTACATACATGCACATGCCAGGAGACTCTACCAATTGTTAGGGTTTTTAAAATGCACTCTTAATGGTGTACTAGTCATATATCTCTAATGATAATATGAAAAATGATTGAAGTGTCACCAATATGAATGTCATATTGTCAATGTTTTTTTTAATGCACTCTTAATGGTGCACTAATCATGCATCACAGTGGTGTTCACTCTTCCACCTCTTCTAAAATAAAAGTGAATAACATTCATATTGGCGACACTTCAATCATTTTTTCTATTATCGTTAGAAATTATTGTCTACACTTAAAGAACTAACATGTTAAATCATGCAAGAAAATAAAATGCATATGAATGAAAAAGTGAACAAAAAGATAATCACTAATCATAACATGTAACAAAGATTACAAATTACTATTTTATGCTAGGCAAAATTGTACTTGTTGAAACATACTCAAAAAGCAAATTACTTGGCCATTCATAAAAATACAAAGTAACTACTACCCTCAAACACTCAATTAAATGCTACCTGCTACATTACTTACACAATGTACTTGAGAAGTTATTCTATAGGGGAGCCAACCAAAGCAGTTAAGGAGTCAATGAAGAGTGCAAGGATAAAATATACTCAAATAAAAACAAATAAATAACACAAAATTTAATAACAAAAAAATGAGATCGTCACTCATATCTTTATCTCTCCAAATAGTTGTTAGTATCTCTCTCATTCACTCTCCCTCTCTCTCTTTCTTACAAGATCTCTCTTGTTATAACTTCCTTTTTGCCTTGCTCATTTGTTCTCGCTATCTCACAAGATCTTTCACACTTTATCTCTCTTTCACTTACTCATTTCCTCACTCCAGACACACATATGCATGAGTGCACAAACACACATACTCTCTCTCTCTCTCTCTCTCTCTCTCTCTCTCTCTCTCTCTCTCTCTCTCTCTCTCTCTCTCTCTCTCTCTCTCTCTCTCTCTCTCTCTCTCTCTCTCTCTCTCTCTCTCTCTCTCTCTCTCTCTCTCTCTCTCTCTCTCTCTCTCTCTCATTCATCAAAAAAGGCAAAGCATGTGAATAAGAAACATTTTTGGTTAAAGTCTCTATTGCATACATATAACAAAAGCAAGTATATGAAGTCCTCTTTGATGCTTAAAGTAGAAGAACAAAGAGACTATTAGATCTTGTGGAGAGAGGAGTTTCGAACATGCCTTTAAACATTGGCTTCCTTATTTCTACTTGCATTCTAAAGATAAGCATTGTAAAAGTGTAGATTTGTTGGTTTAAATACATAGATTGGTAATGTGAATACAATTTCAAAAATTTGAATCTCATGCCTTTGGATGTCCACGTGTGTATTTGATTCCATAACAAAATAACAAAAATTAGTGTGCATTTCCAAATGCTTTTTGCATGTGTCCATTGATCCCTAACTCTTTTGAAGAATCTTGTGTGAACAAGAACTATGTTTCAAAATGTGGAAGTAAAAGTAAATGAAGGAAAAATGGTTAAAAGTATTCAATGACAAGGAGGTAAAACAAGAAGATAAAATAATCCTCTACATATGAGAGCACTCAACATTGCCCATCTCTTAAAATAGTAAAAATATAAGTAAAAGAAAAAGATTTCTAAACACCATTGAATGAAAGGAGGTAACAAGAAGAAAAAATAACTTTCACATTTTTTTAAAGAAAAAACAGAATAAGACTTGCAAATGTAAGAGCATTAAGTGGTTGAGCAAGATATACAAGTACTATTGCATAAAATGGATGGCAATGATATGTTAGGATATGAAAAGATGGAAGAAGAAAATTTTCCTTAAAGAATAGAGGTAGATAGAGTTAGTTCAATTCAGTGACCTACTAAACTATTTAAAACATTATTTTCCAATAAAAAGGAATTCAAAATGAAGCAAAAGGAAGGGGATAAAAAGTCATAACCCTTGAACCTCTTAGAGAGGCCAATGATCAAAGACATATAAGTAATTAAACTATGTTTTGGAGTAGATTTAAAGACTTTGAATAAGTAATGGGATGTGATGCCCGTGTCCTGTATACAATAACATAGGGAAAAGAGCTCACATATCATGCTAACAAATACCCCTTTTAAAATGAAATTTGAAGAGTCATATATGTTATTGAATACATTCAACATTCATAATTCACTCATGATTGACGAAGCTCAAGCAAATTGATAGATGTAAAAGATGGATTCTATATATTTGTGTGCATAAGAAAGTATTTTTAAAATCCATGAGTTTTTAAAAATCTTCTAGCTAACTAAACATGTAAAGACTTGAATGGTCATGGGTGGATTTAAAGGGTTGATTTTGAATCAAACAAAATTATTATTGATCCTTAATGTAAGTTTTTAGGCATCCCCCCAAAAAAGTACATATAAGCCTTCCCATAGAAAGATGTGGCCTATCCATAAAACGAATTTGGTCTACCTCTACAGGTTTTCAATCAAAAGGAAATTATTGGTAAAAAATCCTCAATTTGTGAGGCATTGATGAGGTCTACACGTAGGTGCCATTAAAGCCCATTAAGGAGCATTTATAGCATTAAATGCACACATCTAGGTGAGGCTACCATATGGTATCCCTCACCCATGCATGCCATTAGCAATAGAAGAAGAGTGCCAAGAATAGTGATGATCACTCTATGCATGCATAGAATATAGGAAAGAATGGGGAAACTATGGAGCTTGATTTCCTCTCTGTTTGTGAAAAAGGAATGCATGGACATGGAAGCCATCAAGAAAGAAACCATAGGAGAACTCAAGTAGCCCTCAAAAGAAGAAATTCTCATATTCAAGATAAATAGAAGGTGTCTAGAGCTCCCATCATATTTTCCTTGTCAAAACTTCAAGAGCAACAAGAAAATTTCTCAAGTGCAAGGGTCTTCTTCTTCTTCATGGGAAGAATACCCACTAAGGATGACTTTGGCAGATGGTTTTGTCCATGTACTCCTCATGAGTGACATTGTAGCAATACCCTTGCATTGGTAGGCATGACTTCTTCTTTGTGATGGTTGACTCATGCTAAGAAAGGGACTAGATACTCAAATCAGCTATAAGGTAACTTTGTTTATGTGCTTCCATGGACTCCTCAGTCAACTGTTGAAACCCTTGCACATTAGTGCCCTATATGGATTTCATTTATGTGCTCCCATGGACTCCTTGTTTATTGTCTACTAAAACATTTGCACATGAGTGCCTAGTATGGATTTCGTTTCCTAGGTCACCCAATTGGATGGAGAAGGAGATTGCAACACTCACAGAGGCATCTAGCAAGATTCTCTATATCCCTTCAACTATGCATGGCATCATCATAGTAGGAAAAAAGAGCTTGTATACTATAGGACAAGAAAAACAAAACCCTAGAATTCTTAGAAGTCTTTGACCCCAAGGGCTTGGGGATCATAATCAAAGTCTACTCCTCCTTCTTCCCAAACTCTTGTTGACACCATCATGAGATGGGACACTTCAACAAAGACTACCCACAAATAACTTTGACCCAAAGCCAAAGGTAGATGTGCAAATTTGCTAGAGGAGGGGAGAAAGGAAGGAAGAAAAGGTGGCTTCAAAGGATGGTGGAAGAAAGGAAAAAGCAAGCCAGAAGGAGAATCCCCTAAAAGGATGAAGAATAAAAGCCTGCAAGGTGAAGATTGGAAGAAAGAATCGAGAGAAAAGTCAAAGCAATCATCCCAGCTAATCAACCACCACAAATGGAAAGAAAGAGAAGAAAAATATGCCACTTTGGGGGCAGTAGAAGGGCAACCGTGGGAAGAAGAAAAAGATATCACTCAAGCAAATGGCTAGAATGCCTCTGGTGGATAGAAACCTATGTGCAGTCTTAGATGATGATGAAAAGATGGACGAAGATAACAATACTTATTATGAGTAGCTTATACAAATTAACCATAATAACTTGGAATATCCAAGCGGGACTTGCTCAGTGCAAAACAAGCAATATGCAGAAAGATTCTCGAGAATAGGAAGCTAGATATCTTAGGCCTTCATGAAATCAAGATTCAAGAGGAAGATTGGAGAGAAGAGAGCTTGATAGGATACAAATGTCTAATGACACCATGCAAAAGAGGGAGGGGAGGAATGATTATGCTAATCAAATAGAGCTTAAAGTCCAAGTTTGAAGAGAGAGACAAGAGGGGTGATGTCTCAATGCAACCATTCAAGGTGATCAAGAGGAGGTGACTCTAATATTCGTATATGCCCCTAAAAACTTAGGTAATAGGACTCGAAAATGAAAGCAACCAGAGACTTGACATTTTAGTGGGCTCCATACTTGTGTTCAAGGATTTCAATATGATGACATAGGTGGGGACAAATCCTATGCCTCAAACACCACAAGTGCAAAATAAAAGCTCACCTAGGAGTTATTATGCAATGAGCTTCAACTAGTGGATCTTTGCCATATGTTAAAAGATATTAGCCAAGGCACACACACATGGTACAATCATCAACAAGACAAAGCCTAGAAAGTAACTACATTGGACTAGGCCTATACCAATCAAGGTACATAATGGACATGTCCTTGACTTGAGGTGAAGCTACTTGGAGAAGTCTACTACTTGGAACACACCTTGGTGGAAATCATTTGCTACCTCCCTTTAAAGAATAGAGATTATTTAAGAAAGATAGCCTACTCTAAATACCATGGAAGAAATAGAGCTCAAATTAATTAGCATCACATGGATGTTACTACTTACTATTGCAATACTCTGCTCAATTGTATTGCTCTTTTCTCTAATGATCTCACTCTCATATGGCTTGTACAGGATGTTGAACATCACCTTAGGATATATATACAAAATTGGCAGTGTTAAAACTCAAATGAAGGCTAAATTTGATGTGGAAGGGGAGTCAAACTACCCTAGATTCTTTCAAACTATGTGGGTGAAGGGAAAGAGGGAGACTATTAGAGAAATTCGAGATGATGATGGGGTGGTGCATTGGGGGGGTGACTTTAGTATTGCCCACATTTGTCAAACATCATTCCTCCATAGTTGGGTAACTAGAAACAATATCTCCAAGGTCCCATGATATAATTGATAGAATGTTTTCACCATGCCTCACAAAAGTAGCTCCAACACCATGCCACCATGATAGCTTGCCTATTCACCAAAGATGAGCTTAATTTTGTGATTGAGAATATCAATAGTGGTGGTAAGTCTCTTTGGCCTAGATTGGGTTGCTAGTGGAAGTTTAGGACCATATGGGGTACTTGTAGCCAAGATATGAATGATTTTACAAACCAAATTGCAAAGATGGGTTATCTCTCAAAGTACATCAATCACGGCCTAATAAAGTTGGCAAAGTCAACAAATTGGGTGCTACTCTCATAGTGGCACCCCCTCACAATGTTAAATGTATGCTACAAGATTATTACAAAAGCACTAGCACTATGCATCAAATTCCTCCTACCCAAACTTCCCCACATAATTATGGGCTCCTGGATGGGTGCGATGCAATATTGAACCTAGCCTTATCATCAATGGATCTTCATGTGAGAAGAATGGCACATTTTTCCTTATCAACATGGAAATGGACTAATTGTGTAACAAAATTAGGTGGGACTTTATGATAGGCTTTGGGGTTCCATTTTGCAAGATGATTGGTGGCCTATTTACCAACATAACAATAGCCGTAGGTGGGAATGGGCTAATCTCTAATAGTTTCCAGTGAGGGAGACAAGGGTGCCCCCTTGCACCATTGCTATTTGTGGTCATCACTAACTCCTCCTCAAACTAATCAACTTTAGTGTAATGGGGGACCCTAAAGGGACTACCACTACTTGATGGTATGACATTATGCACATAGATGTTTGCATATGATAACTCTAACATTGTGGAGGCCAGCAAACCAAACATAGATTCTTTGTTGAATGCTTATGAGTTGTTTTGTTTTTCTTGGGGATCTGCTATTAGACAAAAGAAAAGGATTTGTTGCTCCTCTCCATTAACAAAGTAGAAGACTGACTAAAGCTATGGACTCAAAGCTATCAAACATGGTTAGATTTTTAGGATTTTTGTTGTTGTGAATAGCCCTAACTAAAAATCAAAAGTTCAATTGGCTCCTAGACAATGTTAAAACCAAGATTGCAAAATATGAGAGATTGCTTGTTGGATTGTTTGAAAATATTATAATTGTAAATGCATTGATCAACCCAGTGACATCTTTTATAACAATAAATGCCTTCTCCAAGGCTAGATGGGATACCTTAGAAAGAAGGGGAGAGAATTCATATAGAGATATGTTATTTGCTCAAATTGGCATGCAGTAGCCTAGAATCTTATGTGCGACTCAAAATCCAACGAAGGATTAGGAATTGAAGAGATGAAGGCTAAAATAGCTAGATTAGTCTTCAAATTCATTAGGAGACTAGACCAAGGCATCCCCTTGGGCACTGCTTATTACGACAAACTAGATGTGCATTGTGAAACCATCTAAAGGCAATTGGCCTATAACCTTAGGTGGAAGGATGTATTTTTGGGGGCATATATTGATTTCAAAATCAAGGAATCATCCACATCCAGTGCCCTATTGAAAAGTTGGTAGATAGCCTATATAATATTAAGAGATTTGGTAGTCTTGGATCCCTTGAAGCATAACCACATGGTAAGGGGACCGATATGGCATCTTAGCTAACTACCCCCATATTAGAAACAAGTCTAAAGACAAAATCCTTTTGATCAAGCCTCCACTTGTGCATGACAAGGTGACAAAGAAATGCTTACACCTTATACTCCTTCAATCCAAGAGATCAAAGGTGGTGAATAAAATCATGAAGGAAATACTTTTCCTAATGAATTATGGCAAGAGAGAGCCAATGGTCCTGGGATCAAGGAAGCCATGTTCGTAATTCTTGCCAAGGACCAATGATTTTCTCTTTCTTTTGCCCAAATATTACCAACATCATCTATTCCCAAAGCGGAACCCCCATGCAACATTATTGGCATATGCTAACCACCACGGGCCACCTTGTCATTGGTCACCTTTCTTTCAACACCTTATGCATCATTGCAAAAAACAAGGTCATGAGAGGGCTCATATGTAAACTAAGGTTGTAAATTTTTTATTCATTTAAGCCAACAATTGCCCAATTTCAGAGGCAATTTTTCCTATGAAGGAGGCACTTTTAAGAGGGGGAATTTACTATTTTTCCCAAACCAAAAATAGATTTTACTAATTATGAGGTTTCATGTGGTTTTCATCACAAAATATGGGATGGTTGAATGCACTTTGCATTTATCACATGTTTATTTTCAATAAGTCATTTGGATAGTTCATGTAAAAATGTGGATTAGGTGTTCAACATGTTCTTATGATAATGAAAACACTTTTTTGGGGATTCTTCATTTCTAAACTTTGACTTAATTGTGTTTGTACATGTGTTACTTTGAACAAAGGATCACAACATAGCTTGTACAACTATTGTTTATGGTACTAGATCTTATTTTCTTGGTAGCCCATAATAGAACAATATGTGATTAACATTTGACTGGCAAATCTTCAAAATTAAGTTATATCTATTGTGAAAAACTTTCAATGTAGGAATGATGTTCACGTTTTAAGTGGGGTCATGGAATTTACTTTTTAGGCCATCATAATCACGTCGTTTATGTCGTGAAACTTATCATTCCTAGAAAGGCGTAAGCTCATGCTAGTTAATGATAAGTGATGGTAAATTTGGGAAATGTCATAGTATTTATTGAGCTTTTGGTTAGTGCCACTATCAAATGCACACAATTAATGTGTCATCCCTCACTACACGTTTTATTACTACGTTCATGTGCGCACAACTTGATATGTCACTTCTCATCATGTGTTTATTCTTAACTCTTATCAAAATGATTTCTTCGTCATCATGGACTTCAAAGGGTCTAACAAGGTGACATCTAATCAACCCTTATGCACAACTTGATATGTCACTTCTCATCATGTGTTTATTCTTAACTCTTATCAAAATGATTTCTTCGTCATCATGGACTTCAAAGGGTCTAACAAGGTGACATCTAATCAACCCTTATGCACGATGCATGATCTAATGATATGGCCAATAGATTTCCTACAAAGAAAATTACCATTTGGATTCATAATCAAATATCAATTCCAATTTGCAGAAGGATTCTTTTGGTTGTGTTTAGATGGGACTTGGTGATTTAGCTAGCAATCTATAGTGCTAAATGCTTTAACATGCTTTTTCTAGTTCTACTTGTAAGGGCATGCTATTGTAATGGTTGATGTGCACTCTTAGTGAGGGAAACTAGGTTACTTCAAGCTAATTAAATTTCATTTGGACACATGCCAATTCTAATTCCCTCCATTCCTTTTCAAATATCTTATTTGGTTATATTCTCTTCTCTCTTTGTTAAGTCCTTTGTGTGTGTCTATGTGCATAATGTGTGTACCTAAGGGTGCTTCTTCACAATAATACTTGACACACCATTTTTTTCATGTGCCTTTGATTCCCTCAAGGAGATCAATCAAGAATTGTGAATGGGAACTACCTTGCTTTGTATGTGGAGCTCCATAATAAAGGGCTTAGGCTTGGCATCCTTCAATTTAGGAAGGCGGAGCAACTTCATGATGTGGAATTGTATAATCAAGAGGGTAAGTGGTTGATGTCACTCTTGAGAGGGTGGGTGAAAGAGAATTTGTCTTCTTCCTTTGGAGTTCCTTTATGATGTGCATAACAATAGGTTTGTGGCAATGCAAAGAGCAAAGGACATAGAGACACCCCTACCCAACTCCTCTATGAACTTTGAAAGGATCATCTAGTGATCCATTTAGAGATATATGCACTTGTGAATATCCTATCACTAAGAAAGGAAGATTGAACTTTTTCTTAACAACCTCATTTTGAGCACAACTTGCTTCAAGTATCTCCACTTTACCTTATCAATTGCCTTCTCTACATTGAGTTCTACAAATATGATTTCTAACCTAAAATTTTGGCCCATTTAATTAGCACAAGACATTAAAGACATTATTTGAGAGTGTCCTTCATAAATACATAATAATGTTTATGCTATCCATCTATGTGGAGGGTAGGGGTTTAATCTAGATTCTTCAAATGATGAATAGATTAATAGCTTTAAGGTTTTGCATCCACTAAATTAAGTTAGTTCAAATATAAGCACGGTGATCAATGTTAATGAAGTAGTGCATGCTTTCACTCATCCAATGCCTTCCACGGTACAATGGAGATGGATTATAAATTCAATCCAAGGTGAACATAAATCGATCTCTCTAGTTAAAATTCCAAGAGTGCATGGTTGAGGTAAACATAGGCCAAAACACTAGGAAGAATTGCCAAACTTCATCATTATGAAAAAATCCATAATTCATTAGTGATAAACACAATTCACAAGTAAGTTATTTGTTTAACCATAACCTTGTGCATGATTTGCAAACAATTCTACTTAAATTCATAACTATTATTTATTTCGATCTAATACCACATGTCACGTGTCAATTTAACAAAGTGTTGATAGCATGATTTTGGTAGTTGCCTTGTTCTAGCAAATTTAAACATGCAACAAGTTGACCAAAGTGCAATTCAACGCCATCCTTGGCCTTGAAGGGATATTTTTCCCCTCGTGATTTTTGACAAACTGTCAGCTTTTGTTTTATCATTCTTATGATTGTCAAAAGCATTCCCTTAACTTCTAATCAACTCTTGACCACTCCTCCACAATAACCTTTGCTTGTGAAAGGTTTTGCCAACTCGTGGCCCCCTACTAGTTGGGCATTCTTTGAAATAATGCCTCACATCCCACAATTGTAAAACACACAAGTAAATTTGCTACAAATTGTATTTGAGTTCCCCCATTAAAGGCATATCAATTTTCGCATATTGGTTTGCTTTCTTCTATGTCCTAGAGAAGGCATATTCTACTTCTAAACAAGCTTGCCAAAGGTGGTATGTAAAGAGGTTTACCTAGTCCTTTTGCAAGTGGGGAGAAGATCATAGAGCTATGTATGAAACTCGGGCATTTCAGGCCAAACGGGGCATTCCTTTCCGAGATTGTCTTTACATGTTTCCAATGGCTACCAAGGCACGATATAAACTTGAATAAGTCCTCAAAAATATATACCTTGAGGTAAAAGCCATTGTCTCGAAAATAAATTTAATCAATCGCCTCTTCATTTTTTAGAGTAGTCTCATACCATGTTGTTGCATCCATTGCTTTTAGTAGTGTCCATGTGAAAGAAACCATTATCGCTTTTGTGTTAAACTTAAGCACATGGAATCGAACCTTCTTTGCATCCAATACTACTTTTTTTTCAAGGTTCATCAACTTGCTCTTCCACGTTCTTCTCGATTGACTATGCAAAAATTTTAGATATCAACTATGGCGGATTAGCTTCAAGCTTATGCTTTTTTTCCTCCTTTATGTTGATAGAAATCTCCTTTGATACTTATGATTTCATTGTAGGATTGTTGACTTCTTGCTCTAACCATCCACTACCTCCTCACTTAACTTATGTTTGTGAGATCAAATAACAACATTGCTAACTAGCCAACTCTCCATTGCCATCCACGCATACTCCTTCCATGTCCTCATCCTCTTTGCGAAGACTTGAATCAAACCACTCAGGCGAGATCCTAGGTCGAAAGTCACATGCAAGAAGACAAAGGCTAAGTGGCCATACACTTACACACTTACATTGATTTGCAAAGAGAGAGAGAGAGAGAGAGAGAGAGAGAGAGAGAGAGAGAGAGAGAGAGAGAGAGAGAGAGAGAGAGAGAGAGAGGACCTCATGCATTAAAGTGACCTCAACATTAGGGTGACCTCAACTATAGATGATTATATGTCTCACCATCAAAATTCAAATTCAAAATTAGGCTTGGGGAAAGAACACTCTTGAGGCAAAAAATGGAGGTTTGGGAGCTCACAACTTCACTAACCAACAACCAAAATAAAGTAGTACTAGCGTTCCTGGTGCGCTTCGCGCACAAGGAACACTATCCTGCTTCGCGACAGCTTCGCTGCCACGAAGCGGGGTGCGAGGGAAGTGAAGCTCCCGTGCGACTTCCCTGTCACACAGTGGATAATGCTATCACAAAAACATCACATGCTTTACTCTCCTCTACTCACAACCCCTCTATCTCTCATCCCATTTACACCTCCCCCCTCTGTATCCACACTCACTCACTCAATCACTCACTCACACACACACACACACACACACTCTCTCTCTCTCTCTCTCTCTCTCTCTCTCTCTCTCTCTCTCTCTCTCTCTCTCTCTCTCTCTCTCTCACACACACACACACACACACACACACACACATGTATAAAAGGCCAAATATGCATTTGCATCAAGGAGTACATAGACTCATATATACATGCAATGACCATGCACCAAACTTACAGACTTGTATCTATACTTGCTCTGCACAACAATTAGAAACAACTTGTATCCTTGGATGTTACAATGAGAAATAAAATTCCTATAGTGAAACGAACCACAAATAAAAGATATATAAGCCACACCACAAATTTAAGTTTGTCCAAGCATTGCATGCAAACTCTCAGTATCAATAACCCACATAGGTGAAGCAAAGCCCGAAACCAAAGTTTCTTCTAGAGATTGCACCAATAACCTTGCACCACAATTTCAAGTATCAACAAACCACAAAGTGTCACTCCTTGATTGTGCCTATGCTTCTACATCCAAATGTTATAAAAAAATTTACAGTTCCCATAGGATCTAACCAAAATGAAGCTTTTATTTCTTTGAGAAATAACTGGGAAATTTTCCACTCTCCAACATAGCATGGCCAGGCGAAGCAAGTCCGATCGCCACTCTTTTCTTGTTGATGGTACAAGGGACATAATAGTATTTCCACTCTCCAATATAGCATGGCCAGGCGAAGCAAGTCCGATTGCCACTCTTCGTCTTGTTGATGGTACAAGGGACTTAACATTAAAACAACAATACCTGCTATGCGCAATAGCTAGAAGTAGCTCTACATGATCATTCGATGTTACAATAAAAAATAACATTGCTATGCTGAAATGAACCACAAAGTGTAAGCATATTCAAGCATCAAATACAAATAGGTGAAGCAAAGCCCAAAACCAAACCTTGCTCCAAAGCCGAAAACTTTGTACCATAAATCCAAGTATCAACAAACCACGAAGTACCACTTCTTGATTACACCTATGATAAGTAGATATAGATACATCTACATCCAAACAAAAAATGTTGAAACGTTCCATCAGGCCTAACCAAAATGAAGCTTTCTTTTCTTTGAGGAATCACTGGGAAAATTTCCATTCTCCAACACAGCATGCTCAGGAGAAGCAAGTCCCATTGCCACTCTTCGTCCCGGTGATGGTACAGGGGACATGATAGTCTTTCCTCTCTTTCTTGCACCTAAAATTTTAAAAGCTCACATTGTAAATATGAACACATCCAACAATTGACAAAGATCACTTAACATTGGAATAACAATACCTGGCTTAACACTTGCAAACCACTTGGCAAGCATTGTCACAGCTTGATGTAGCGTCACAAAACAACTGAGGTCCTCAAATTCATACGCCCGCCACCCCCTCGGTATTCTATCAGTGTGAGATCGCCGAAACCTCTTGTCTTGCTCAGTTTCACCCATATGCACTCGAAAGCACTGAGTATACCCACAATGCACCACCTCAATAAAGACTGGAAGTAAAATCTCTATGTTGACATCATCATACAAACGCTCAATGACCCTTGCAAGCGTTCTTCTTATAATATCATACGTTATCACTGCGCGCAAGTTACACTGCAGTTTCTTTTGATACTCAGAAGCTGGATAATAACCCCAGCTTGGAGTAGGCATCTGCAAAAGTCAAGCAAACACTTATATACAGTGTAGGGAATATATACTCAATTACCATCGAGTATATGCTAACCGAATACAACTTCGAGGCTATCTCACCTACACACCAAGCAAGGACTACAAAGCCATTAAAATTCAATAGATACATCTCTAAAAAAATGCAAGCATATCTTCCACTCTCTAAAAAATTCATCTCCGTATGCATCTTTGCAAAAAAGCAATGCACCTCATTGCATCTTCTGAATTATCTCCTTGTACACAATGTTCGTCGTGACATTCACAGTGCTTCCATTCTCATCCAATAACACCCTCACACCGCATGAGGATTTCACCCTTGAAAATGCAACATACAACTGTCCATGTGTAAATACTAGTGTCTTTAAGTAAAGACCAACAACAGACAATGTCTGGCCTTACGACTTATTGATTGTCATAGCAAAGGCCAATCGAATAGGAAATTGCCTCTACCTCCTAGAAAACGGAAATTGCAAGGTGCTAGGAATAAAAGTGATCCTAGGAATAAAAACTTGTTCCCCTACATTTGTCCCTGTTATTATTTCAGCATCTATCACCTTTTTATTGAATGCCTTACACATCAACCGTGTACCATTACACAAGCCTTTTTCTGGATTTAAGTTCCTAAGCAAAATAATAGGTGCATTCATCTTTAGCAACAATAGATGGGGAGGAAATCCACCTCCAAGATCCTGTGTATTTAAATACTCTACAGAGTATAAAAATGAGCTATCACCCGTCTCTGCAATTGAATCCACACTATAGTACTGTATAACTTCTCCTGGCATCGATTGCAATGCACAATGATTCAAAGAAGCCACCTCTGTATTCCGCACTGCAAGTATAGCACGCTCACTAAAATATGCCCCAAAGTCTCTCACCGTGGATACTTCACCGTACACACTATTAACCAAGGTTTCAATAGAACACCCTTTCAATACCATGCTAGATGGAATATGTAACTTATCACAATTCTCCGTAATACCCACTCCATCCCCTATCCCTTGAATCCAACCAACAAATCCATTATCCATTACACCACCAGTAGTTGATATCCTCATATTCCCAGACAACCTTAGCACCTTAACATACTACCATAAATGAGAGCAACATAGTGCCGCATTAGCAATATCTTCACGGGAGCCCTTCATCAGACGGGCAAGATTTGCCTAAAATCACCCCCAAGCAAAGTAACCTTTCCACCAAATGGTTTATCACAGCTCATAATATCTCCTAAAGTTCTATCAACAGCTTCAAATGCAAACCTGTGCATCATGGGAGCCTCATCCCATAAAATAAGGCTCGATTGTCTGAACAGTTGAGCAAGATCGCTCTGAACAGGAATATTACAGGTGGATCGATTATATAGATCCAATGGAATTTTAAATCTCGAGTGAGCAATACGACCGCCCTGCAGAAGCAAAGTAGCAATGCCAGATGATACCGTTGCCAATATGCTATATGACCATCACTGCGCAACCTAGCAAGCAAACACTTGTAAAGAAATGTCTTTCCAGACCCACTGGGATCATCCAAAAAAAAAAATCCCCAAAGTTTCCACCAACGGCACCTATAACTGCATTATATGCAACCCTTTGTCCATCATTTAACATTGCCTCCATACAAACACAAACTCTACGTTGCTCCAGTATATCATATGCATATTCATCTTCTAAAAGAGGGTTAGCACACAACTAAGAATCTGTTCGATGAGGTTCTGGCAATCCATCAAAGTCAGACAATCTTCGCCCATGTTGTCGCAGAAGATCCTGAAGATGCAATAAAGCCCTCTTTGATGCCTCTTGTTGTAGAACTGCAGAAGATATATGCACATGCTCTAGATGTAACTTATACAAAATATCCTCCTCCATCGGTGACATAAACCTATCCCAAAGCTGACCAGGCTGTGCAGGCTCACAGAAGACCAAAATTGCAGCAAACAAAGCACGCAACTGGGCACCAACTTGTACAGATACAGCCTCTTCCAAGCACACAACACACTCATCATCACCTTCTAACATGCCCTTTGCAATGCAAGCTTCCTTAAAGGTGTTGTACACCACGTTGCCAACAGTACACAAATCATCAAAAGACATATATCCTCGAGACACTGTCAAGAGCATTCGCAAGTAATAACGCTCACCAGATGTGGGCGGCACAAAGTATATTCAACCACACGTATTTCCACACTTTCTCTTCGTCCATACCTTTCATTGTGCATTCCACACCCAATACACCGGGAAGTCTTGATACCGAATAGCTCGAGCCTCTGGATGAATATGATTGCACACAAACCATTCCGTAAGAGTAGTTTTCCTGATATCTTCATTCTGCATAACATGTGATATATTATCTGTATCTTGAAACACCACATAATTCTCACCAGGCAAGTGCACCTGCAACCGATGTATATCAGGCTTCTCATTGTACAATGCATAGTCATATATTCGCCAACATGCTTTCGAAGCAGAAACATACCGTGCATCTAAATAACTCTCGATCTCATCTACTTTACGAAAGGTCGTATCATTTAACCTTGAGTTTCCAACATAAAATTTAATCGTTGCACGATCATGTTCCTTGTATATATACTTATACAAATACTTGACAGCTGCCACCGTTGAGCATACCTTAACATTTATATGTGAGTGTCCATCGATTATCAATAGTATTACCCTTTATTGTGACTGTCTTTCCATCATCTTGTCTTCTATAAACAGGATAGCCAGAGCTATCAACAGTTCTTACATTCACAAACCTCCGAGGGAATTTTTTAGTGCATCAACCATTGCGCATGCAAGGGCTCTTGGGATTCATTACACCGCAAGGACCATGGACATTGCATTTTGAGATAGTTTCAAACAAAGCTGAAAACTTTTCTCTATCAGGAAACTCAGCACAAACAAATCTATCATAATGGCATGCTTCAGAGGGTTTAAAAGGGTGCTCCAAAATTAGCAAAGTATGAGAATGTGGTAGCCCCCGCTTTTGAAACTCAATCACACTAACATAGCCTGCAACATTTCCAAACAGATTCCTTTTCAACAATGTATGCATCATATCAGCATGTTTTTTATGGAATACCTAAGCAGTCAAATCCAGACGATCATAAGCAGTCTGTCCAGGCAACAAAGCATTAGTTATCTCTAACCACTTTGGATTACATATCATCGTTATAAACAGATCATGTTTTCCCTTACTTCGCACTATAGCCATGGCATCCTGATACAACTGATACATGTGTCTTGGCCCACCAGTAAAAGAAGACGGCAAAACCACCCTTTTACCAATAGAGACACCAATAATCCCCATTGGTCCATCATCCATTACTCCCACCATATCTGCTAAGCCCTTATAAACTTTCGAGCGTAAAACTAATTGATTTTGATAACACCAAGCTAACCTACATTGCTCTATACTACAATAAGCATCAACAATAAATTGTTGCAACAATCGGCCACCCCGCAACATGCACACCTTAGCGTCCTCACGCACTTGTAGTCAAAATGCATAAAATTGCATCTGAGTAACACAGTCATTATTAGATAATCCATGTATATTAATCGGGACATTAACGCCACTATAATGTACATTTACATGCCAACCATCATCACCCATAGGAAAAAGAAGGACGTATAGCATTGGCATATATGCCCTATGCAAGTTTGAAATAGCAACGCATCGTCCATCCCGACTATAAACATGTATGTCTCGATGATCAAGAGTATTCTCATCGCCTTGTCCTGGGATGATTGCCGCAACCTCAGTTGCCACCACTGGAGCTGAGTATTGTCTATTAGCATGTTGAACCCCAAAAATAATCATTCTCAAATCATGCAAGGGATTGTTTTGCAATTGCATACCCATGGATCTAAAAGCTTGTGCATATGCATTGTGTTGATGCATCATAGACTGAAGCTCTCCAAGCAAGTTTGGCAATAAATTAGGCATAACATCCAACCGATTAGATAACTCATGCTCAGTATCATAAACATAAAGTTGTGCAAATCTTGGCCTTTCCTGTTGTTGCACATTAGGAATCAAAGAGCTTATACGATGATAAATGGAGCCATGCACTCTAAAGGTATAAGAATTTTCCACAACAGGCAAAAGCTCATCAACATTGACACCAAGTGACACAAATGCAAGAGCACTATTATATGCTCGTATATTATTTTTAAATACTCTGCTTTGAGGATGCATACCATGCAACAAATCATGCAATAGTTGTGGTGGATATTGCAACTGTGGCAACATTACTTTTCCATTTCGACAACAATGTTTACCGAACAAAACTTGAGCCTCACATCTCCACAATTTAGTCGAACATCGCTCACACATCTCAGAAAGACTCCCCATGGAATGCACAATCGGATCTTGAAATAGCAATATTATAGTTGCAGGATGAATATCCATTGTAGGCAAAGCATGTAAAATGGAGCAAAAACCTCCATTTCGAGCACTAAAGGTTGGTGCATTATTGACACGTGACTCATTAATCACAGCATTTCCTAAGTTTTGGTGATTTTCAGCATCACAATTATAATCATTAGCAAATTGCTACTCAATCAAGCTTTGAAGTCTCTCACGAATCAAGCTATCATGATTTAGAGCCCCTCCTTGCAAAATGTTCTGGCACTCAACTATAGTAGAACACATCTCTTTATACCCCCTCCGGTCATGTCTTGCCATTTGAGCCCTAAGCCTAGCAATCTGTCGTCGTCTATATCGTGTAAAGTTGAGTCTATGCCTATGAATACGCAACACATAATCCCTGCTAGTTCTCGGATTATTTAATCCCATATTGTTTGGATTCTCACAAAGCCTGCACATCAAGAGAAAACATGCATTCTTTCAAGGAGAGACTTGATTGGGATTAGTATTTTCAAAAAGACTTAAAAGTAGAATCAATCTAGAATCACATAATCCAAAAAATACTACGACAATTCAAATCAGCACAATCCTCCTACGTGCAAGGAACAATAGTAGTCAAAATTAGAATCATCATATATTTTTATATATTCTATACAATTAGATATATCTAACCCAAAGACAAAAAAAAAGCTATATCCAACCAGCGCACGATCCCCCAACCTACAACTCAAACCCAAACATCACTCTTCAACATAAATGTGTAATAAACTATAAACCGTTAGGATTTTAAAATCAATGAACTATTCTCTATAGATTGCAAGACATAATAAGTATTTCTATAGATCAAACCTCAAGAAAGAGACAATATACTTAAAAATAAAAATGTACTTAATATTTATAAAGTCTTGAAAAGAGAAAGAATACACAATCTTATTCCAATACATAGCAAGTTCCTAGGCATTGAAACATATTTTACAAAAAATATTACTCTTTGATACGTACTACATTGCAAAAATATTACTCTCTGATACGTACTACATAGCAAAAATCAATGAAGTTTTCTCTCTAGATTGCAAGACATAATAATTATATCTATGAATAAACTATAGATATAGATCAATGTTTACAAACTCTTTAAAAGAGAGAAGAATGCATCACCCCCAATAAATTGAACCAAACACTGTAGAGAGAGAGAGAGAGAGAGAGAGAGAGAGAGAGAGAGAGAGGGAGAGAGAGAATATTACAATTAGACCATAGAATTCTTTATGCAAATCAAACCTCAAGAAAGAGGTATCACATCATTAAATTAAAACCAATATAAGCTTCACAAAAAGGAAGCACACATCATTACAAAAAAAACATTGGTCCAAGCACTTCCAAGCAAGATATAAGCGAGACGATAATAGATCATAAGCCTCAGCCAAGCAAATCCTCCTCAATTGGGACCGTTCATTTGACAACTCAATTGTTGTAGCAAGGCATTGAACCTATTAACATTCATTTGGAACTGCAAAAACGGTAGTCGACAACCCGTCTGGCAAATCATAGGCTCGCGGTCATCTCCATGCCCCCAAAACGATGCCCACATATCATTCAACAACAAATTCATCAACCTACTTGTCTCAGAGACAATTGCTGAAAGTTCCCTCACTTCACCACCCAAACCACTCGAGACTTGTTGAAGAACACTCTGGGTGTGCTTTGTCTCGCACACAACACCATATAAACCCTTAGCTTGTTCATGCAACTCTGTAGAGTAAATAGCAAGTGCATGATCGACATGTGTGGATAAACTCGTCTGCAATTCCATCAACTCATTCATCTTGGTCTCGAGGCGTTTAAACTCCAAAGAACTTGAAGCAGCCTTTGTGTTTCTTTGGATCGTTGATGTCCTTGTGGATTTACTAACATGCCCTCCCTGTTGCCTCGCCACTTCTTTCATCTTTCGCACATTAACTTTATTCACTCTATTAAACTCCACATTTTGGCTGCAACAAAATACACAAATGACTATCTCCCAAAAAAGAACAAAATACCTTGGTGAAAATACAATTATTAGAATAATAACTATCTTCCATACCCATGAGAATGGCTCCAAGTAGGCAAGCGTCGAAGAGATGATGTTGTCGTTGTTTTCTTTGATTCAACCAACTCAATTGCATTCAATGGAGTCGAATGCACTATGTCTGGAACATCGTTCATAGATTTGCTTTGTTCCATGATGACTGCACGAAACTTTCAATAGAGTATAAGAGTCCCAATAGAGAAATCTCAAAGCCATTGAAGACAAACACATTTCCAACTGAAAACCCTAAATTGAAAGTGTGTTGGACTCGAAGACAAAAGAACAATCATGCACGAACATGTGTAAATAATCATACATGAGCACACACATACACAGTGCTCACCAAAATCCAATTAATGATTCCCCTCTTCAATGGATGTCCATTCATCCACATGTGCACATGACACTCACCAACTATATAGCCATGCCTTACCTCCTCTCCTCTCTCTCTCTCTCTCTCTCTCTCTCTCTCTCTCTCTCTCTCTCTCTCTCTCTTTGTGTGCAAGGCCTACTAATGGATGTTCATTCGTCTAGATCCATACATAGGTCTTGGCAAAGGCTCGAATGTGTTAAAGATCCAAATATGTTCGATGCTCAAAGATTAATGAATACCAAGGTGAAAATATGGAAATATAAACTATCAAAATGAGATCAAAAATAAAAAAATCTTAATAATTTGGAAGAGATAGACAATGTTTATTAAAATGGAGATTTTCATCAATTTAAAAAGTCTTTACACAACCCATTTAAAAAGTCTTGCAAGGATTATATATATCAAGTATGTGGAGATTTTCAATTTGGAAGAGATAGACAATGTTTTTCAAAATGGAGATTTTCAAGGATGTGCTTATGGAGCGGCGACTCATCCAAGTTAACATTGCCAAAAACCTATCTAGATAAACTTTGAAGGAAGCAAATTGCACATTAAGGGCAATGCTCTCGAGTGAAAGGGAATGAACCCACACGGTGATTCATCTGGGTTAACATTGCGGAAAACCTATTAAGGGAAACTTTCAAAGAAGTAAGTTACACATCAAGGGAAACATTTTCATTCTTGTGAGCAGTTAACTCACATACGCCATCCTCTATATGACCACCACTGTCAATAAGATCTTTCATCTTCTCATCATGATCATCCAAGGATCCAATACGTGGCCAATACTTTCGGACATGGTCATATATCTCGCCCATGTAACCCTTGATTTCTTCCAACTCATCCTGTATCCTCACCCCATCACAAAGGTTTCCTTCATATTTCTCCTCCAAAATTCTCTCAATCCTCTGTAGACAGCTATCAATGCTCTCACCAAGAGAAATCGAAGCCCTTTGATGTCGAAATAGTGCCTTTACTTGCTTCTCAAGCCCATCCAAGTGATGAATGAATCTCAAAAAACTAACATAACTTTCATATCCTCCAACATGCCTGAGTGCACGACGACTTGCCTTCTTCCTTACAACCTCTTTCCCTTTGCACACATTCATTTGCGCAATGGGAGCGCACTGCACAACATTTGCTAGAGATGCATTTTTTTCCTCCATGCTGCACAAAACACATGCGTCAACATCCAGGTGCATATCAACTATTCTTA
This sequence comes from Lygodium microphyllum, assembly GCF_053477565.2. Taxonomy (NCBI): domain Eukaryota; kingdom Viridiplantae; phylum Streptophyta; class Polypodiopsida; order Schizaeales; family Lygodiaceae; genus Lygodium; species Lygodium microphyllum. The sequence goes on from NC_141151.1 coordinate 9,455,044, forward strand.
TCTTATCTTAAAAATTAGAAACAGTGGAAGATCCTAGATGACATTAGATTAACTTCCAATGCATTAAATTTAAACATATGTGCATTAGACCATATGATTGACTATAATAGAATTTGCTATAGTAAGTAGCATCTAAAGTGAGGTTTCAATTTGTTTATCCCACACATAGGACTCAAGTGGGTCTTCAAGATGCATTTGGATTATTTCAAGCAAATTCTCATGGCTCCCTAGTTGAGAGATTAGGCTTTTTGTCACAATGGATGTATCCATTTTATGATGCAAAACCCCCCTTGCATAATGAGAAAAGTCAAGGATCAACGCCAATGCCACAATGACCAGTGAGTTGGTATTTTAGGTGATGTACCTAACATTGCATGGTGCACACCACACAATATCCTTTCTTAGAAAATCATGCCCCACCCCTGCCAATGAAACTATAATTCACACACTAAACAATCTCCTAAGTTTAAAAACGTCAATAACGAATTTTTAATGCCATGAAGGGTTACCACATCCATGCCAACCCCACAAATCGCAATGAGTTGATCTGAAGGATAGTTGTACCTCTGAATAATGAAAGTCACGACCACGAATAAGTAAATAGTAATATAATTAACAATAGCTTTCTAAGTTGAATAATGCCCTACGAATTGCAATCAATGAGGCAAAGGATAGTTCTATCCACATATCCTAAAAACATTTATCAGTAAGATAATAACAACAATAAAATAAGATAACAAAAACAATAAACTAATATTTATATCTAATATCTAATCTAATATTCTATATCTATATCTATAAACTAATTAGATAACAATAAACTAATAAAACAATATCTAATCTAAATCTTATCTTAATCTAATCTAAATAAAATAAGACCACAATAAATTATAAATTATAAACTAACAATAAATAAACTAATAAACAATACAATAATAATAATAATAATCATCATCATTATTATCATTATCGTTATCATTATCATCATTATTATTATTATATTATATAAACTAATTAGTTAGATATTATTATTATTAATTAGATAGACTAATAATATCTAAACAATAATAAAATAATAATATCTAAATAAAAAACAACAACAACAATAATAAACAATAATAATAATAAAATAATCATCATAATTAAATTATAACTATTAACTATTAATTAATTAATTAACTATAACATTAAACTAATAAACAATACAACAACAATCATCATCATCATAAATAAACTAATAATATCCATCTAAACAATGATAAAATAATAACTAAATAAAAAATAATAATAATAAACTAATCCTAATCATAATCATAATCATAAATAATAATAACTAAACTTAAACTATAACTATTAACTATTAATTAATTAAATTATCTAAATCTAAATTCTAAATCTTATATCTTATCTTAATCACAATAAAATAATTCATCATCATCATCTAAACTAATTAGATATTATATATTATTATTATTTAGATATATATAAACTAATAATATCTATCTAGTCTAAACAATAATAAACTAATAATATCTAAATCTAATCTAATCTAAATAAAACAAAATAATACCACAACAATAAACTAACAATAACAATCATTATCATCATTATAAACTAACAATAAACTAATAAGATAACAATAAAATCATAAACTAATTAGATAACAATAATTATAAATAAAACTAATTAGTTAGTTAGATAATAATAAACTAATTAGTAAACTAATAAACCAATTAGATAATATAATAATAATAATAATAATCATCATCATAATAATAATATCTAATTAGATACCACAATAAACTAACATAAACTAGTAAAACAATATCTAAATCTAAAATAAACTAATCAGTCATCATCATCATCATATAAACTAATTAGATATTATTATTATTATTGTGGTATAAATATAAATAAACTAATTAGTCATCATCATCTTATTCTTATCTTAATCTAAACATCGTCATCATCATCATCATCATATAAATAAACTAATTAGTCATCATCATCATCATATAAACTAATTAGATAAAAAATAATCATAAATAATAATAACTAAACTTAAACTATAACTATAAGCTAAAACTAATTAGTAAATTAGTAAACTAATAAACTAATTAGATGACAACAACAACAACAACAACAATAATAATAAACAATATCTAAATCTTATCTTAATCTAAACATCATTATCATCATCATGATATAAATAAACTAGTCAGTCATCATCACCATCATATAAACTAATTAGATATTATTATTTAGATTTAGATATATATATAAACTAATAAAACTAATTAGTTAGTTAGATAACAATAAACTAATTAGATAATAATAACAACAAAATAATAAACTAATAAAACAATTTCATCAATTAAATACATTAAATATAATTAAATGATCTAAATCTAAATTCTAAATCTTATATCTCAATCACAATAAAATAATTCATCATCATCATCATCATCATATCATATAAACTAATTAGATATTAGATATTAGATATAGATATTATTTTATTATTTAGATTAGTTTTATTAGTTTATCTATCTAATCTAATAGTAGTTTATTAGTTTATCTAATCTAATATCTAATAATCTATCTAATAAACAAACTAATTAGATTAGATAGATAACAATAAACTAATAAAACTAATTAGTTAGTTAGTTAGATAACAATAAACTAATTAGATAACAATAAATAAACTAATAAACTACTTAGTAAATAAACTAATTAGTTAGTTAGATAACAATAAACTAATTAGATAACACTAAATAAACCAATAAACTAATCAGTAAACTAATAAACTAATTAGTAAACTAATAAATAATTAGTAAACTAATAAATAATTAGTAAACTAATAAACTAATAAAAGAATTTCATCATTATCATTAATAATTAATAATTAATTAATTATTATTATTAATAATTAACATTAACATTAACAATAAACCAATAAAACTTAGTAATCTAATATCTAAAAATCTAAAAAATAAACTAATTAGATAAACTAATAAAACTAATTAGCTAGTTAGATAACAATAAACATAATAAAATAGTCATAATCATAATCATCATATCATAATCATTAATCATCATATCATAATCATAATTCATATTCATATTCATAGTTCATAATTTCATATTATTAATTATTTATTTAGATTAGATAATTATTTAAATTAGATAAACTTAATTATTTATTTAGATTTAGATTAGATAATCATTTAGATTAGATAAACTAATAAAATACTCATGTTATCTAATCTAATAATCTAATCTTCTAACTTGTAATTCTAATTCTAACTTCTAATAATCTAATATAAATAAATACATAAATAAACTAATTAGATAGATAACAATAAACTAATAAACTAATTAGCAAATTAGTAAACAAACTAATTAGATAGATAACAATAAACTAGAAACTAATAAAACTTATAAACTTAAACTTATAAACATAATAATTAGATAGATAACATAACATAACATAACATTAATTAACAATAATAACATAACATAAACATAAACATAACATAACATTGACAATAATAACATAACATAAACATAACCATAACATAACATTAATAAACGAATTAGATAATAATAAATAAACTAATAAATAAACTTCTAATAATCTAACATAAATAAATAAATAAATAAATAAACTAATTAGATAGATAACAATAAACTAATAACTATAACTAATAAAACTTATAAACTTATAAACATAATAATTAGATAGATAGATAACATAACATTAAACATATTAACATTAACATAACATTAACAATAATAACATAACATAAACATAACATAATAATAATAAAATTAACATTAACATTAACATAATTATATTAACATAACATAATATTAACAAAACTAATAATAATTAATATAATAATAATAATAACTAATATAATAATAATAATAAAAATAAACTATTATAATAACTAAACTAACTTTAACTAATTAATATTAATAATTAATAATCTAATCTAATTAACGTCGCGAGGGGGGGGGCGACTGGGCTGGTAGCGCTATGGGCCGTGTGCCCGAGGGGGGGGGTGCCGGGGGGCTCGTTGGTTTGGTGGCGGGCAGGCCGAGGGGGGCTGGGTAGGCACCTTGGCGGGGGCGCCTTGGTGGGTGGGCGGGTTGGGGGGGGTGCGACTGGGCTGGTAGCGCTATGGGCCGCGTGCCCCGGGGGAGGGGGGGCGCCGGGGGGACTTGCTGGTTTGGCGGGCGGGCGGGCCAGGGGGGGCTGGGTGGGCACCTTGGCGGGGGGTGGGGGCGCCTTGGTGGGCGGGGGGGGGGGGGGGGGGAGACTTGGCGGGGTGTGGACCTGGCGGGCTGGGGGGGCGCCTTCACCGTCAAAGACGTGAACGGAGAGAGAGAGAGAGAGAGAGAGAGAGAGAGAGAGTCTCTTGCACTTGAGTGAGCGGTCCTCTGCAAGCGTCTGGCTCCCCCCTGCAAGCGTCTGGCTCCAGAGAATCTTGCAAGCTGCTCCAGAGAATCCAAGCGTGAAGCCAATTCCACCCTGCAACCAAACAAAAATGTGAACGGAGAGAGATAAAAAATGTGTCATATAGATGTCTCTCACTAATCATAAGAGAAAGAGGTCGTGGGATATTAAAGCCACGTTAACCTCCCACAACCTTGTATGCATGCAATTCAAAATTCAAAAACAGGTTTGGGATTCAAAAGTAGGCCTAGGGAAAGAAATGGAGGTTCGAGAGATACCAAACCTCCAACCAAAATGATAAGTAGATATAGATATAGATATAGATATTAATTGCAGCGACCTTTGATTAATGCCCACGATCCCACTCTCTCACACACTCATCCACTTGAGTTTGTTTTGTAACTACCTAAGGGGACAATGATTGCATGGAAAATGGCCAAGTGAAAATCGTGCCTTCGAGAAAGCGCCCCACAACACTAGGCTTTTGATGCTATTTCGGCATGTTATTTATGTAATTAGAAAAAACAGAGAAAGAGAGGAGGAGAAGCCATGTCGGACATGGCAAGGCAGCGGTGACAAACCTTGCGGACTTTGTCTCTCCGACACGAGAAGAGGGACAGACTCAAAAGACACAGCGTCTTCGGAAGTGAAAGAAGAAGGAAGGCGCGCATCGGGAGAAGAAGGGTGGAGCAGGAGGAGGAGGAGGGACAGGCCAAAATTCCGTCTGATTCATATAGTTCTCTCTCTGTGGATTCTTCCATCTCCGTTGCAGCCCTGGCCCAACCAATCAGGGCACGGCAGAGCTTTTCCGAAATTTTCTTGATACACAACGGATTCACACGTGGACTGGATGCCTCTTCCTGCAGAATCGTAGATGGTTTAGGTTTCACCAAATAGGACAGAGCCTCCGCCACACCGTTGTTTTGCACATAACAGCCGCCTTAATGGAAGAAGGTCAGGTTGTCCCGCCACCTACCATTTGCCCGGCCAATACACAGCAAGATGATCCCGCAAATGCGCATGTTGCAGCCCAGGAAATGCAGGGAGCTTTAACCTCGGGAAGTCTGGATGAAACAGAACGCATTCGTGCTGTGCTGGATCAATTTCAGAAAGCTGTGGAGGACCTCCGGATGTTTACATTGAAGAAGCCTTTTGGTAAACAGTTCGACAGTGATAAGGTACTGCTTACTTTTTCCTCTGCGTCAATATTATACAAAGGTGTTGTACAGATTGATGGTGAGCCCTTTCAGGCTTACACCTTCTGAGACTTTTTACGAAATGAAGAAACACCTTCCGAGGTCCTTGATTATTTCGAAATTGGTGGACTGCCTCTCAAAAAGTTTTTGGAGATCTGCGAGGACATTGATGCATACGGTCTGGACAAAGAGAGGACTTATCCAGGAGTGCTAATCTGCTGGGAGTGAAGATCCTTTACCATTTTTCAGACTAGAATAATGTACCAACAGTGAGATCCCTCCATCTCCTCTTCTTGTAAGCTCTTGAACTCTCAACTCTTCTCCACATCTGGCACAGAAAGGAGAACCCTGAAAGTGCAGGTGCACTGTGTGAATGGTGATGTAGTAACAGCCATGTGCTTGACTGTAGCCAGTCAGGTTGGTGCCATGCCCAAGTTGGCTAGGCTGCAACCCCTTTTTGAAAGGATGCTAGCTAGGTCCAACATTATCTTCCCTGGGCATCTCCGACATTAGTAACTTTTCCTTGAGATTGTACTTGTGCCTAGGATAAGAGTTGCATTTATGTTCACTTTTACAATTTTGATTTTCATTCATATTAGCATGGGTGGTATCTTTATCATTAGAGCAAGACCATATTTTTTCTGCCATCCTTCTAGTAGTAGGAGGACATGATGGGGACTTGGAGGGCAAAATGAGCTGAAGTTTGAGCTGCTTCATCTGAAGGTTAACTTGTTTCCATCTTTACCCTTGATGGAGCTCTAGGACCAGGCTGATTATAGGCATGAACTAGCGTTGGAAGGACTCTCTCATCTCACTCATTTCTTGCAACTAGAGAGCCACGTAGGCTCACCCCAGCTTAAGATTGGTAGCATGAACCACAAATCATTGAATTTTGATTTTCATTCATATTAGCCTGGGTGTTATCTTCATCATAAGAGCAAGGCCATATTTTTTCCACTGTCCTTCCAGTAGCATTGCTAAGCATGGAGGATATTATGGGGACTTTGGAGGGCAAAATGAGCTGAAGTTTGAGGTGCTTCATTTGAAGGTTAACTTGTCTCCATCTTTACCCTTGATGAGCCCTAGGACTAGAAAGATTATAGGCATGAACTGGCACTGGAAGGACTCACTCATCTCACTTATTTCTTGCAACCAAAGAGCCACATATGCTCACCCCAGTTTAAGATTGGTAGCAAGAACCACAAATCATTGAATCTTGGGGCCTAGAGTCTAGGATTGAAGACTTCCCATGGAGATGACTTGTAAGAGATGTAGCCTTCCCTAATTTCTTGGTCTTAATTTCCTCTTTTGAGCATTTCCCTACTACACATTTATTACCCAATCAACTATTGGCTCAAAGTCCCCATTTGGAACAAGTAAATTAATCTATGTTATTTAGAATGGAGTACTTGGATACATCACAACGAGGCATGTGATGTGTATTCAATAGATAATGTATTCAATAGACAATTTTGAATGTGAGTGGCCTAAGAGTGTCTACATATGGCATGGGAGGAATATTGAAAGCCTATATTTTGTAATTGGAAATGGGTTGAGTGTTTGCATTTGGCAAGGGAGGATTTTGGAAAGACCATTTTTATGGGGGACAACATTGACATCTATTTGGATATGAATGGGCCATCTTAAGGTGTGGATGTATTATGAAATGACCTAGGGAATTTGGATTGGATTCAAGGATGGTCTAGAGAATCAGATCTCGAGATGAGCTAGAGGATTTGAACATGCTCTTGGTAGTCTAGGAAATCGGCGTATACAAGAAACAAGACTTGGATGTTATGGCTTTAGTGTGTGTATTTAAAGTAGAGGGGAAATTCTCAACTTGGGTCAGGCATTGATGCATATGCTATGATCTATGGGTATCACCAAAACTTATTTTTATGAGATTATTTGAGCATGTTTTTTGGACAAAACAATACCATTAAGATTTTGAAGATGAAGGGTTTGGGCTTGTGGTTACCTAGTCGCTTAATTTAGCATGAGAGTAAATTGTTGCAAGAAATGCCGACACACAATTGGATGTAGAGTGCTCCTACACCACATGGGATACTTCTTAGCCCCAAAGCTAGTACCCCTATTAGTATTTCTTTAGATTATTGATGCCTCAAATTAGATACAAATGGCTTGATTTTCAGTAGTTTCTTACAACACAATTGTTCCATGGGTGCTCAATGACCTTATCATCTTCATTGTTGCCAACAATGATAGTAGATACTAAAAAGAGAGGGGCATATGTATCTACAATGAGGCATCACTATCATCATCATCATTAGAACCATCCGAGTGCTCATCAAAGGAGTTTGAAGATGACTCCTCGATATTGGATGATGAGACACTCTCACACTCTCTCATTGATGAGGTTACCATCATCATCAAATGATGGTTACCTAGGCATCGACTATGTAGGCAGGGGGATGTCATTATGAGGCATGGAATGGGAGCTACTAGAGTTTTGTCTCACATATGTTTGCAAGCTACTCGAACCCACTCTCCTTGATGTCGGAGGGTGCCGAATGACCATGCCCTTGTTGCCACCTACTCAAACTTCTTACCCACGAGCATATTGACCGTGAGTGCCACGAGTATCCATTGCTATGAGCTCTCTATAAAGCTCCGTAAAGATTCTCCTATTCTTCTCATCTATCTCTCGAGTGTCGCTTGTTAACTTGAATGTATCAACATTCACCAACGCAATGCACATAAGATTGCAAATGCTAAAGTTTAAATTGTAAATGATAAACTTTAAATCTTAAAATGATAAATTTTAAATTTTATGGCAAAGTGCTTACCTGCTTTGGACTACCCATAGTCATCATAGCCCTCATCATGCATAAGCTAGTGTGGCGATAGACTAGCCACTCTAATTATTGTGTGCTATGTGCGAATCTTGGTGTAAATGAGAGAATAGATCCTCCAATTTCTCTCACATGAACTTGAAGAGCAATCTTGAGCAAGGACTCTCATGCCTAAGGCTAGAAGAGTCTCTAGTATGCATCCAAAGTTTTGCCACCCAAATAGAAGCATCACAAGTGACTCCTCCAGCAAGTGGGAGAAGCAAAAGCTACATGCTCTCTTTGATCTATGCAGCATTCTACAGGGACCACACGAGTCAAATTTTCAAGCAGTTCCGAACGGAGTACTCTATCATTTAGCACTGCTGCGACTTGTAGGCTAGATGTATCAATGCTACAAGACCATGGATGGGCTTATGCATCTATACCCATCTCTCTCCTATCTTTAAAACATGTATATGCCGCGTCTTTGTGATCATTGTGCAAGCACGTGTCTCCACCAATGCCGCTCTATAGAAGTGAATGAGGTCCATGATGACGGACCCCTCGCAATCACTTATTTGTAATACTCTATAAAAGGGAGTCATGACAATGACAATAGCGCGGATTGTGTGCCAAAATTGCTCATTGAGGCAAAGTGTTGCATGGCTTTGGTCTCTGTCTTGTGCTCATTCCACTCATTCCATAGGGTGGACACCATTGTTTGGTGCAAGGCAGATCGGATCTCATAAAGGTGCTCAAGCAACAATCACATGCAAGCAAATCAAGTTGAAGAGGGCTTTTTCAATAGGAGTGTGCTATGTCGGTGATGTAGTGCAAGCACCTTTACCTTTATCGTGAAGAAGGTGACAATTGATGTAGCTTTGTGGACCACCCACTTGAGCTTCTCGATGCACTTCAATGACTTGCACATGGAGTCCACACAATCGTGGGAAACTCAGCCTCAAGCAAAAGGTCCATGTGTCAACAATTTGATGCATTGTCGGTAACAACTTGCACCACATTCAAGGGGCCCACAATCCCAAGTCACAATACTGAGAGAGAGAGAGAGAGAGAGAGAGAGAGACCCTCACTCAGAAACATAAAAAAAAAACTGTACGACAAAGCACATATTGATAAAAGAACACAGTTAGGGTTAGGGTAACTCAAAGACAATGAACACAGTGAATGAATGAAGTGATATGACTACTGAATATACGATGCTTATGCAGCAAACACACTATGTAGTGAATGAATACTGTACCTCCAACTCCTATATCTCAAGGATTAGGGCAAGGATAATGAGTTGGAGAGTGTCGTACTTTGGAGTCTGAACGGATCTTGAATTGCAGCAAGGCAGCCTCCGGATGTTGAACACCAACAAACGCAGTAGTGAGAAGTTGGATCTGATGCAGATATCAGTGAGGAGAGAGAAATACTAAAAACGCAAGCAGGACAGCTTGCAAGAGAGAGAAAGACTAAAAACGCAGGTAAGACAGCTTGTCAGCGAGAGAAAATTGCCAAACACAGGCAGAACAGCTTGGCGATAACTTGTAGGAGCTGGCGACTGCTGGAGGAGAGAAAATTGCTAGTCGACACCTGTATCAGTTGGGCGACAACTTGCAGGAAGCAAATGTAGGGATGTGATGATGTGGTAGGCTGTACGGCAGCAGTTTTGTACAGGAACAGCAGTCGCCTGGTTAGAATCAGCTCCAAACTGCGTGAAGAGAGCTGTTAATCAAGCGCCAACTGATGGAGACAGCAATGGACAGCTTCGGATGAGATGTCCTCCGCGAATGGGGTGTGGGCAGCAAGCTGAAACACTTGAAATCTACAAAAACGAGATTGAGGGCTGAATGGAGGGCAGCATATGTATTTATAGAAAGTTTGGGCCCTCCCAAGTGGGTTTGTGCTTATGGGACATAGAAACTCTCTAGGATTGCGGTTCTTTTAAATAAACAAGGTTTCTTCATTAATTGAGCATGTTTTGGGGCTGTTTTAAGTAAAGCTAATGCATTTTTAGCTCAAAGAGAGAGAGAGTTGAGGCTTGAAAGATTCAACTTTCAAGAATCAAGAGAGATAGAGACTTGGGTGGAAAAGAGAATCAAGATAAATATTAGAGAGAATAGAGAGAGAGAAAATTATGAATAATGAAAGGAACAAATTTAAAAGACAATGTATACCTCAAGAATAGCTTACCGAATGTGGCGATAGATGAATGTGCTTGTCCTTTTCCTCCCCCTCTTGTTGATGTCAATGCCTGCAAAAAGTAAGTGCGTAGTGGACATGAGACGGTTATATTGATAATACCTCGTTTCTTACGATCACTCCATCCATTGGTGAGTAGAGCAACTATATTTTGTCCATATGGCCTAAATAGGATCAAGGGCTCTATCAATCCTCTCCTCTTTATCAATCTTTTTCATCCTCATGTCATTAGTGACAGTTGGCTACTTCAAAATGCATGGGATGGCAATGATGAAGAGGAAAATACTTGGAGATGAGGAGAGAATAGAGAAAGTATGAGAGGATTTGAAGGAGAGGTAAGGATATCCACATGTTGTTTTATAGGGCATTTGTCCCGTTATGCATAAATTAAGCCTCCTAATACAAACAAAGCCTTTTTGGGCTGTTTTTAAGGGGCAAAATTAGGCATCATTGTAACATGGAACGGGGATGAGAACGGAGGATCCATCTTGACTCTCTTCTTCAAGGTATTTTGTTCTAAATGCTTGGCCTCTTGTATAAAATTTTCATGGGATTCTTGGCAAAAATTCAACGGGCTTTCAACAATTGGAATAGTTTTTTGAAATGTTCCAACTATTTCAGTTTTCCTGTTTAGATTTACTATGGATTAGGATATCATTAAGAAAGGCTACTACAAAGTGAGACCTAGAAAAGGCCAGAAGACATTTTTCTTGAGCTTCATGGATTGTGGTTGGTGCATTTGTATTGTAAGATTGAATGACATTACCAAAAACTTAGTGTCCATTGGTCTTAGGAACATCTTTGCCTTAATTCTAACTTGATAATAGTTGGACCTAAAATCTATCTTTGTGAAGAATTTCACCCATTGCAATCAATTGAAATTTTAAAAGATCCCCAATTTTTGGCATTGAAAAGTTGGAAAAATGGAAACTTGGGGGCATGAAAAATCTAGATCCTTAAGAGATTTTGCACATGGACAACACACATTGGAGTAGCACGTCGTCGTTTTGTGCAACATGAGTTGGTAAGAATGCTTAGTTTTGTAGAAGGGCATAGGGTTAGTGTCTTGATTGATGACTAGGCCACACATCATTTTATCTATCATGGCCTTGACAAGAAGCTTAAGCTTTTCCAACTGTCTAGTCAGCATTAATCTTTTTGTAGATGATGAAGAAAGACCAGAGTAAAATATGGCACATTGTCCTATTTGGAAGTTAAGGTTATGAGAATAAGGTTAATTTTCAAATCATGAACATGGACATTGCTCTATGCAAAGTGGATTTTAACACCATATAATACATTGGAATTTTTAAAAATATTACACTTATCGTGTTCCTCTGTAGTCCTAGTGTGAATGCTCCCTTATCCATGGGCACTTTTTACCTTGTAGGTGGAGAAGGGTTTTTTTTGTGTGTGAACACCGGTCAGTGGGTATGGTACTTTAGTACCTTAGAGATTGTACTTTCAGTATTATTCTCACATAGTGGATTTGACCTTCTAGCACACTCCTCTTGCTCTTCACTTGAGAGTGTGTGTGCGCGTGCATGCTCTTGAATCCTAACCTACCAGTGGTATCACAGCCATACCTCTTATCAACTGCCACTTTACTCCCGAGCCACCATGGCCTCAGCTGCCATTGAGTCTTGAACTTGGGCAGTGTTGTTTGCGATCTATCTATGTTGAAATTCTGCCTGCGTATCTTGCGTGTGAAGCTTCCCACCCTGAGCAGCCTGTTTGTGCCCATACAGCAATTGTCTATCGCCCTGCCTGTCCAGAAGTTGCTGCATAGCCTGGTCACTCCTGCCTCAACCTTCTCACTATCAGCTTGTCAGCCCTAGACAGTCATGTTTGAACAGGTCGCCCATCTGCAGTGCTACGCAACCTGCCTGTAATCAGTTCCCTGCCTGCTTGACACAACAGCCTGAAGAAACATCTTGAATCAGCTCAGCCGTGATGACCTGCGCAGCATCTGCGTCATGTGTCTCCCACTAGATTGCATTGACGAACATCTCGGTACCTAATGCGACAGTACCTGACAGTCTTATCACTGCCCCCAACAGCATGCACCCTGTTTTTGCCACTTCCAAAAGCTGCCAATTCCGCCCTGACAGTCCCAACATTAAAGTATTCTTATTTCCCAACCTTGATTAGCATTAATCCCATAAAATAAACTACTGATCATGTGCAGCCCCTTCACAAGCACAATATTTGGGGATTTTTGCTGCAGACATCAAATTCTGCTCAATTTCTTCATAAAATTGGGGCTTTTGTCCAAAGCCCCCAAATTTCACGAAAATTTTGCGGATTTTGTGTTTGCTGTACAAATATTGCCCACTTTCACGTCAAAAATTTGGGGCTTTTCACATTCAAACCTAAATTTCACCAAATTTCATCAAATAAATTTGGGCCTTTTGGGAAATTTGTCCCAATCTTTGGACATTGAGGCTGATTTCATCCTCTGCATTGACATTCGGGGATATTGGAGCACTCTCAGCTGCAAAATTTTCTTTGACATCATTAACTGTGCTCAAATTTGTAAGTTTTTTGAGCTTTTCCTTGCGTTTTTTCACACTATTGCACTTACAAGTACACAATGGTCAACTGCTGTTGTGAAAATTCAGTTTTACACAGCAAGCAATTATAGGCCAAAATGACTCGTCAAGTATGTATGGGGATTTTGATAAATTGGACGCCCAAACTATTCAATGTGGGCATACATGATGAAGCATGTTTTGGTTGCCAAACGACTTTGGGGCTATGTATCTGATTCAGAGGTTAGGTTTATAGGCTCCATGCACAAAATGCTCTAGGCTCATCTAGTCTATCCAATGTTACAACTACTTCAATCCCTGTTGCAGCTCTCTCCTGCTATCAATTGAGATGGGATGGGCATGATGCCTAGACACATGCTTTGGAGGTTATTCCACATATTAGATTGTGCACAATGGCCAAGGATGCTTGGAATAAACTTGCTTTGTTGTACTAGGTGTGCAATGAGGCTTGTATAGCTTGTTTGCATAAGTAGCTTGAAGTGGAGCACATGACAAAGGGTGATTTGGTGGATGTCTACGTTACATGTGTAAAGGATTTAACAAAGTAGCTTGCAACTACTGATGAGATTATTTTTGATGCTTTTGTTGTTTCTACAGTCTTGGTTGGCCTACTTGAGTCTTATCAGAGTTTGGTAACTTTGCTTGCTTGCAAGAGATATTGATGCATGCACATTTGATGCATTGGTATCATTGGTATTGCAAGAAGAGCAATCATAGTTGAATTGCTCTAACATAAGTATAGAAAATCAAACATTTGTAGCCAACCATAGGAACAAAGGGAAGCCATGGCAGCTATCAAACTCAAAGGGCAAAGGCAAATCTGCCTTTTCATTGAGGAATGCGAAAGGAGAATTGCTACTCGAAAAAAGAAGAAATCATACATGATTGGTGTTGAAAATTCAACAAGGGCAAAAGGATGCAATAGCTCATTTGGCAAGTTTGCTCTCATTGTCATTGGCATATTGTATAATGCCCTGTATGAGCTTCATTTATATGACAGGAGAGCATTAGAGGATGCATTACAAGTTGATGTCACTATTATGGATGACATTCCGTTATAGAATGCTCGATTCCGTCTTCTTAATTATGGTAGTTTGCTTTGCTTGAGAAGCAAAAACATGGTGCTTGATCCTCCATTGAAAGCACCTATTTATAATGTATGTGAGAGTTGTGTACTTAGCAAAGTGCATCTTGTATCGTTTCCTAAGAGTGTATCTATGTGTGCTGATTAGAAGTTATGGCTTGTGTATTGTGATTAGAAATATAGTCAAATCCATCTAAGGATACTTGTAATTTGTTACCTTAATTGATGACATGACTTGTCATTGTTGGGCATATGCTTCGAGGCACAAATTAAAAGTGTTTGCATTCTTTAAAACCTCCTTGGCCTTGGCTAAAAATGGTAGTGGATGCAAGTTGATTGTGCTCTGCATAGAATGAGGGGGGTAGTATATATCATGTGAGTTTAGCTCTTTTTTGGCTGAAAGGGGGGTTTACAACAGCTAAATCAGCACTAAACACATGTTGAACGACAATTTGATTTTCAACCCATTGATTAGGATACTGCTGATGATGAAGTGGCCGATGAGAGGGCTGCTATTTGGAAGGCAAAACAGTGACTAGATGGCTGTTGGATACATTATGGGACAACAAATGGTTCAATCCACTTCTCGGTAGAACTAGAGCAGCCACTTGCCATGCAAAGGCTAACTTGGTTGAATAGACACTTGTAGCCACTGTTAGCGGATATGTTAGTTCATGTGAGAGTTTGTGCAGGCTAGAGAGGGTTGGGCACATTTTAGATATTTTAGGCAATTGCATTGCAGTTGTTGATTGTGTTTTGTCATCAATATTTTTATTTTGTTCCTTTGCATTTATGTAGGGTTGGGTGATAGTATTTCAGTTTGGTTCTGGCTTTGCTTGGTGTGACTTTTCACTTTGTGGTACATTGCTCAACTTTAGAGAGGGTTCATGTGTATTCGGTTGTCACGTTCTCATCACTATACTTTGGTTATTATTGCTCTTTTCTCTATATGCTTTCATTCCTTCTTTGAACTTCGGCAATCCTTGTGAGTTTGTATCTTTGGCATACTTTTCCCTTGAAGTTCCCTTGTCTTTCTTCATCTTCTGTGTATTTTCCTCATCATGGCTCCTTTGGCATCTCCTCCTGTTGGTCAGCATGCAAACATTTCTTACTCATCTACAAGTGCTATGTTGGAGACTTGCTGTGTTCAGATTTAGGTTTTTGTGAGGATGCTATCTCTTGGTACTTCGGATGTTTTAGTTTCAGAGAGGGGTCATATATGAAAGAAGAAGACGAAGTCTCAAT
Source organism: Lygodium microphyllum (assembly GCF_053477565.2). Classification (NCBI taxonomy): domain Eukaryota; kingdom Viridiplantae; phylum Streptophyta; class Polypodiopsida; order Schizaeales; family Lygodiaceae; genus Lygodium; species Lygodium microphyllum. The sequence continues at coordinate 9,470,580 of NC_141151.1, forward strand.
TCTATTCTTGTGGCAAGAAGAGACACCTTTGGAAGGATTGCATGACATTAGTAGCTTTACGAAAGGAGCCAGTGCGGATAGTGATGAAGGGTGATGACTCTCTTGGCGAGTCTTCCTCCTATCTAGGTCCAAGTTTAGGCTCTAGGCTCTAGCTATGTGACCTTGACGATGGTTGTTGGGGCCTACCTTCTAGGTTACCAGTACATGTGATGCAAGACATCCCTCACAACTCTCCAGTGCCAGAGAGGGAGTATGAGAGGGTGGTGAGGTGGGGTAGTTGTGCCTCATCTATATAGGTATATAGGTGCACAGGTTCCAGAGAGAGATTTCCTTGGCTCATCAACCGAAGTTTGGTAGGTTCAAATCTTGGAGTTGGGATTGACGTCTAGGTTCATGATAAGTTGCTTTCTCGACAAAGAGTGGGATTGGCTCCTAGTTTGAGCTACATGAGGGGACACTTTGGCTGGGAATCCATGGCCATATATGTTTAGAGGCATTTTTTTGATAGGATGGTCTTGTATACTAGTGCAAGACATTGTTGACAGATATTGAGAGTTGCTATGATTCTTCTTTGTTTTCATTTGTTTTCAAGAGTTGGTATGATCAACATTGACATTAGATTCTCTCTGAGGCATCTTGATGGTGGGATGTGTTAGAGATCATCGCCCTGGTCGGACTGCACAGTCCAGTCGGACTGCCACGTGGCAGTCCAACTGACTGCAGTACAGTTGGCTGCATTTAATGCAGCCGACAGGCCTATTTCTGGCGCCTGTTTTCTGGCTATTTATAGCCGAGATTTCTGCAGTCTACACACACTTTTTTGCTCTCAGATTACAGACTGGTGGCATGCGCAGATTCCGTCTCTGTTCGCAGATTTCTGACAGGAGACAGTGCAGACTGCAGCGGACTTCGAGGTGAACAGCAGGTTGCATCGTCGAGGTGGAGACACGCAGTCCAGCGCACTGCGCCCGTGTATATATCTGCATATCTTTGTATACAGCACACTTTATGCAGCAGATCTTCATCTTCCACTGTCTCTTTCTCTCTTCTCTCTCTCTGCGTTCTCTCTCTCTCTCAGTCCTACGCTTCCGCACCGCTGCACTCTGACATGGTATCAGAGCAGTGTTGAAGGGCTGATTGAGTGCAGAACCAACCTGAAGAGGAGTTTCTATTGCGACACAAGGCTGCGTTTTCAGCGTTTGAGGGTAGGCAGGAGGGTTGCGCCTCGAAACAAGGCTGAAGCAAGTGTGGGCGCGTAGGAAAGGAGTCCAGGTGGTGGATTTGCTGCTGTTTACTGCTGTTTGACGAGGAGGAAGTTTGAGTTTTCAGCTTTCAAGTGCAGGTTTTGCTTTTTCATCGCCTCCAGCGGGTGAAGAAGTTTTGGGACGCGGAAGAGCCCTAGCAGGCTGAGTTTTCACAGTCAGAGGGGGCTGCTGTTGCGTTTGTGAAGGCATTATAGGTGAAGATGTCTACAGAGATTGACTTGGAGTTCCAGACGATTATGGACCGGAAGGTGCTTGGCTTACTGGCTCTTCCCGCAGATCAGAAGCTCGATGGCGACAACTACCGCATCTGGCGCGTAATGATGTTGGCCATCCTTGAGTCCTACGATTTGGCGAAGCTTGTACAAGAGATCGACCAGCCCTCGGTGAGAGATGAGTCCAAACTCTCTTCCGACGCTCGTGCGGAGTTGGCCAAGGCACAGTCTCACTGGGACAAACTGAATGTCAGGATTCGTTCCTTTCTTTTTCTCTTGTACTACAGCCGTGATAGCTCACATTGAGCACTTGACGGTGGCTCGGGAGATATGGCTGGAGCTTGATCAGATGTATAACCGGATGACCCTTATGAAGCGGGTTTCTTTGGAGGTTCAGATGCGGACCTTGTCCGTGAACAAGTCTTCTTCGTTGCGGGAGCACATCAACAAGCTTAGACAGCTTCAGATGCAGGTTCAGAATGCGGGGAAGCCGATTTCCTCCGAAGACATGGCGATCACACTCTTGTCCCAGTTCCCGCCACGATTCGGTGCTTTCTATTCCGCCCTTATCGCTTCAGGGCGTGAGTCCACTCTTCGGTGGGAAGAGTTGGTTCCTATGGTCTTGGACCAAGAGGAACAACTAAAGGGACATAATGCTTCCAAGTCAGAGGCACTGACAGGTCAAGCCTCTCAAAAGAAGGGGAAGGACCAAAAGAAGAAGAAGGGGGATAATAAGTCAAAGAAGGACAAGGACAAGGACAAAGAATCCACATGCCATATTTGTGGAAAGACTGGCCATTGGAAGAAGGATTGCCCTGACAAAGACAAGAAGGATACCAACAAGAAGGACACGAAGGATTCTGGAGCGGTGGCTGCACCCTCATCAGCTGCATTTCTTCATCTAGCTGTCATTGAGGACTCTACACCGAATGCTTCTGATGTTGCGATGACCGCCCCCCAGGCTCGAGAGTGGATCGTTGACAGTGGTGCCTCCCGGCACATGACTCCTTCATCAGATGGTGTTGCCCAGTTGCGACCCTCGCGTGGGCAGATTCTCATTGGAGATAGCTCTTCCGTGTCTATTGCAAGACGGGGTGAGATGCAGCTTATTCCAGATGGATGCGGCGGTATCCATACCTCAGAGGTCTTGCATGTACCAGGTTTAGGATATCATCTTCTGTCAGTTCATAAGATTTGCTCCCTTGGACTTATGGTGAAGTTTGACAGTGATACAGTGCGAGTCCTTGATCGTGGGTCAATGAAGGTTCTCTCATCCGGATATGAGGAGAACGGCATCTATAAATTGAAGTCTTCCACCGCCCTCTCTACTCTTCTTCTTACCTCTCAAACACAGACAGAGTTATGGCATGCTCGGTTTGGTCACCTCAACTATGATTATCTTCGGAGGGTGTCACGTGGACAGCTTGTTCGAGGGTTGCCGGATATAGTGGTGAGCCAGCAGCCATGCGTCTTCTGCATTCGTGGGAAGCAGCATAGGGATGCCATTCCCCACAAAGCTTCGCGGCGGTCTACTTCACCGATGGAGCTTGTATCTACGGATCTTTGTGGCCCTATGAGGAACGAGTCCTTGCGAGGGAGCTCGTACTTCATGTTGATCGTAGATGACTACAGCAGGATGACATGGGCCTATTTCTTGGCATTGAAGTCAGAAGCCTTCTCCCACTTCAAGGATTGGCTTCTCTTTGAGGAGAACCGATCAGGCCGGAGATTGACGACCTTGCGATCCGACAAGGGTGGTGAATTTGTTTCTAATGAGTTTGCTCGTTTTTATGCAGATAAAGGTATTCACCAGGAGTTTGCTAATACCAACACTCCTCAAGAAAATGGTATTCTTGAATGGAAAAACCGCAATGTGATCGAGATGGCGCGCACCATGATGGAGCACCGACAGATACCTCAGTTTCTGTGGGCCGAGGCTGTGGCTACTGCAGTCCACATCCTTAATCGATCCCCCACTTCGGCCGTTGATGGGATGACACCTTTTGAGGCTTACTTTGGGACTAAGCCCGATGTTTCTTATTTTAGGGTTTTTGGGTGTGATGCCTATGTTCACATTCCCAAGGCTCATCGTGATAAATTTGAAGCAGCTTCCCGACGACAGGTATTTGTTGGCTACAGCTCCCAGTCCCAAGGCTATTGTTTGTATGATCCCGTTAAGCGGGATGTGTACACTAGTCGAGATGTGCGGTTTGTGGAGGTTCTGGCCATATCAGCGGGTGAGGAGCATCCCGTTCTTGGAGATCCAGGGGAGAATTGGGTTCTTGCTACAGTTCCTTTGGAGCCCACGTCTTTTGATTCTGATTCTGTTTCTGACACAGAGTCTACTGTTCCACCGGTCACCCCCAAGGAGTTACCACCGGTGGATATCCCAGAGTCTTCAACTGATGGAGAGAGGCGAGGGGAGGTCCGGCCTCCTCCTCGTTGGGCCCGTGACACACTCCGTGATTCAGGGATCGAGGGGGTCCCTGAGGAGTGGGGACTGTCGGATGGTCCGCGGCGGTCACGGCGGCACCACGCACATTCTACGGAGCTTGTTTGCTCTAACTATTGTTTGATGACCCATGTTATGCAAGATCGAGAGCCCACCTCCGTGAAGGAGGCTTTACAGTCCGCACCATGGAAGAAAGCTATGGAAGCCGAGTTGGAGGCTATTGAGAGGAATGGCACTTGGTCACTCGTGCCATGCTCCCCGAATAAGAAGGTGATTGGCGTCAAATGGGTCTTCAAGACCAAGTACCTTAGCGATGGTTCTTTGGACAAGCAAAAGGCTCGCCTTGTTGCTAAAGGTTTTGCACAGCGCCCAGGGATTGATTGCCATGATACTTTTGCCCCCACTGCTCGTATGGCGACTATTCGAGCTGTTCTTGCCTTGGCTGGCCATAGGAGATGGCCTGTCTATCAGTTGGATGTGAAGTCGGCCTTCCTCAATGGTGATTTGAAGGAGGAGATCTATGTCGAGCAGCCTCCTAGCTTTGGATCTTCAGATGGGAAAGTCTACAGGTTGAAGAAGGCCTTGTATGGCCTCAAGCAAGCTCCCCGTGCATGGAACGAGAAGATTGATTCGTTCCTTCAGTCACAGTTGGGATATCGGCATTCTAAGGCCGATCTGCAGCTTTATGTACACACTTCCGAGGATGGTTGTGTGCTTTTTGTGTTGTATGTTGATGATTTAATTGTCACAGGTGATCATGCACAGAAGGTCCAAGAGACGAAGGCAGCATGGCCAGGCGAAGCAAGTCCGATTGCCACTCTTCGTCTTGTTGATGGTACAAGGGACTTAACATTAAAACAACAATACCTGCTATGCGCAATAGCTAGAAGTAGCTCTACATGATCATTCGATGTTACAATAAAAAATAACATTGCTATGCTGAAATGAACCACAAAGTGTAAGCATATTCAAGCATCAAATACAAATAGGTGAAGCAAAGCCCAAAACCAAACCTTGCTCCAAAGCCGAAAACTTTGTACCATAAATCCAAGTATCAACAAACCACGAAGTACCACTTCTTGATTACACCTATGATAAGTAGATATAGATACATCTACATCCAAACAAAAAATGTTGAAACGTTCCATCAGGCCTAACCAAAATGAAGCTTTCTTTTCTTTGAGGAATCACTGGGAAAATTTCCATTCTCCAACACAGCATGCTCAGGAGAAGCAAGTCCCATTGCCACTCTTCGTCCCGGTGATGGTACAGGGGACATGATAGTCTTTCCTCTCTTTCTTGCACCTAAAATTTTAAAAGCTCACATTGTAAATATGAACACATCCAACAATTGACAAAGATCACTTAACATTGGAATAACAATACCTGGCTTAACACTTGCAAACCACTTGGCAAGCATTGTCACAGCTTGATGTAGCGTCACAAAACAACTGAGGTCCTCAAATTCATACGCCCGCCACCCCCTCGGTATTCTATCAGTGTGAGATCGCCGAAACCTCTTGTCTTGCTCAGTTTCACCCATATGCACTCGAAAGCACTGAGTATACCCACAATGCACCACCTCAATAAAGACTGGAAGTAAAATCTCTATGTTGACATCATCATACAAACGCTCAATGACCCTTGCAAGCGTTCTTCTTATAATATCATACGTTATCACTGCGCGCAAGTTACACTGCAGTTTCTTTTGATACTCAGAAGCTGGATAATAACCCCAGCTTGGAGTAGGCATCTGCAAAAGTCAAGCAAACACTTATATACAGTGTAGGGAATATATACTCAATTACCATCGAGTATATGCTAACCGAATACAACTTCGAGGTTATCTCACCTACACACCAAGCAAGGACTACAAAGCCATTAAAATTCAATAGATACATCTCTAAAAAAATGCAAGCATATCTTCCACTCTCTAAAAAATTCATCTCCGTATGCATCTTTGCAAAAAAGCAATGCACCTCATTGCATCTTCTGAATTATCTCCTTGTACACAATGTTCGTCGTGACATTCACAGTGCTTCCATTCTCATCCAATAACACCCTCACACCGCATGAGGATTTCACCCTTGAAAATGCAACATACAACTGTCCATGTGTAAATACTAGTGTCTTTAAGTAAAGACCAACAACAGACAATGTCTGGCCTTACGACTTATTGATTGTCATAGCAAAGGCCAATCGAATAGGAAATTGCCTCTATCTCCTAGAAAACGGAAATTGCAAGGTGCTAGGAATAAAAGTGATCCTAGGAATAAAAACTTGTTCCCCTACATTTGTCCCTGTTATTATTTCAGCATCTATCACCTTTTTATTGAATGCCTTACACATCAACCGTGTACCATTTTATTGATTTGTCCCAGGATACTTTGATATTTGAGGGGGACGTCTGATTTAGGGATTCATTATCCCGCAGACACAGGTGGTTCAGATCTTGTTTTTGCAGGTTGGAGCGACTCCGATTGGGCCGGTGATGTGGACCACAGGCGGTCTACTATGGGTTACTGTTTTACCTTGGGTGCAGGTGTTATCTCATGGAGTAGCAAGAAGTTGCCCACGGTAGCCCTTTCGTCTACTGAGGGGGAGTATCGGGCCGCGTCTTCCACCACATGTGAGGTTGTGTGGCTTCGGAGATTGTTGGAGGAGCTTGGCTGCCCCCAGACTCGTCCTACTTTGCTGCAATGCGACAATGAGAGTTGCATTGCCTTGGCACGGAATCTTGTTTTTCATGCCCGGACGAAGCACATAGAGATCTAGTACCACTTCATCAGAGAGAAGCTTCTGGATGAGACCATCACCGTGGAGTACTGCAAGACGGAGGACAATCTTGCAGATTTGTTTACGAAGGCACTTCCCTAGGCTCTACTTCGGAGACATTCCAGATTTCTTAGGCTTCTGCCCTGCCCAGGCTCTGAGAGGGGGTGTTAGAGATCATCGCCCTGGTCGGACTGCACAGTCTAGTCGGACTGTACAGTCAGACTGCCATGTGGCAGTCCAACTGACTGCAGTACAGTCGGCTGCATTTAGTGCAGCCGACAGGCCTATTTCTGGTGCCTGTTTTCTGGCTATTTATAGCCGAGATTTCTGCAGTCTACACACACTTTTCTGCTCGCAGATTACAGACTGGTGGCACGCGCAGATTCCGTCTCTGTTCGCAGATTTCTGACAGGAGACAGTGCAGACTGCAGCGGACTTTGAGGTGAACAGCAGGTTGCATCGTCGAGGTGGAGACACGCAGTCCAGCGCACTGCGCCCGTGTATATATCTGCATATCTTTGTATACAGCACACTTTATACAGCAGATCTTCATCTTCCACTGTCTCTTTCTCTCTCTTCTCTCTCTCTGCGTTCTCTCTCTCTCAGTCCTACGCTTCCGCACCGCTGCACTCTAACAGGATGGCCCCCCCCTACATGGATATCCATGGTTCTCTCTTGGTGGTTATTGTTGTATGGACTTTGATGGGTTCTTATCATTGTATCATTATATTGTATTAGATCACTGATGATCTAAGAGAGGGTGTTAGCAGATATGTCAATTCATGTGTGAGTTTGTGCATGTTAGAGAGAGGGCTAGGCACATTCTAGTTGTTTTAGGCATTTTATATTTGTCATTTTTTAATCATGATTGAGACATTTATTGCTAGCTAATTTGAGATTATTTATGACTTAGATTTGGCCTATACATTCTAGCCACTCCCTCCTCCACATTGTATCATTCATCTCCTATAGGTTTTGGTGGAGAGAGAGCAGGTGCTAGTCCCTTCACAATGAATGACTCACGTTGGATTTGTACTGTCTCATATCTTGGTATATGGATTCCATTTCTCGAGCATCTCTTTGCTTTTGAGTTCTTTGTGCAACGTTCTTTTCTTTTGCAACGTTTCTATTTTTTTCTCTTGTTTAGCAGTCTATTATAGTAGTCTTTCACACTTCCTTCATTGCATCCACTTTTGACATTTATTGCATGCAACGAGGAACTTGTTTCTTTACAAAATGCTTTAGAGGATGAGCATTGGATGGTAGTTATGTAGTCAGAGATGGACTCTATCTATGAAAACGGCACATGGGAGTTATGTGACTTGCTAGTTAGCGAGCGTGCTATAGGCACAAAGTGGGTTTACAAATGAGAACATAGATTTGATGGTAACATTGATCACTAGAAGGTGTGTCTTGTTGCCAAAGGGTATGCCCAATGGAATGGGATTGACTATGATGAAACATTAGCATTCACTTCACGTATGACTACCATTTGCATTGTCATTGTGCATTGGTTGGATGTGAAGATTGCCTTTTTGAATGGTGATTTACACGAGGAGGTTTATGTCGCACAATCTCGGCTTTGTTTAGAAAGGCTTAGGCAACAAAGTGTGTTAGTTGCATAGGGCCTTTTATGGTTTGAAATGGGCACCTAGGGCATGGTACGAAAAGATACATGCATGTATGATTACTCTTAGTCTCAGGAATTCACACATTGAAAGTACGCTTTATGTCAGTACAACGATGGGGATAATCTCTTGATTCTCATTCTTTATGTTGATGAAATGTTATTATTTGGATCTCATGAGACACAAGTTATAGCATGCTTTTGATGTCATAGATCTTGGCCGCTTGCACTACTATCTTGCATATAGTTTTTGTAGTTGAGGGGGGCATCGTTTTGCAACAGTCCAAGTACAGTGGGCAGCTCCTTGATCATTTTCAGATGTAAGACTGTAGGCCTATCTCTATTCTAGTTGAGATAGGCCACAAGTTTACACTTGAGGATATAGGAGATCCATTTGATGCTTCTCTCTATCAGCAGGCTGTTGATTGTCTATAGTATTTGTATTATACATTGCCAGATATTCAGTGTGGGGTCTTTCATTTGTCATTCTTAATGCACAACCTTGGTACTATGCATTGGCAAGTAATCAAACATGTCTTTTGCTATCTTAAAGGCACTCATGGCACATGCCTTTCTACCCTAGAGGCACTCCTCTTTACTTACATGCATTCACAGATAGTGATTGCGCTGGATAGTTTGACATGCGAGTGTCCACTAGTGGTAATTGTTTCATGCTTGGTGATTTATGTATCTCTTGGATGGGCAAGAAGCAATCGACAATGGCCACAACTAGCTATGAAGTTGGATAAAGGGCAGTATTCAGAACTACATTGGAACATGTATATGGCTGAGACACCTTTTGGTCGATCTTAGTGTGGAACAATAGTGAGGTGCATTATAATTATCTCAGAGAAGCCATGTAGGGGAGATTGACTTGGTTTAGGTTCCTACACAAGACAACTTGGCAGATGTGTTTACAAAAGCCCTCTCTAGAGAGAAGTTTGAAGCCTTGCAAGGCTTTAGACCTAATACCGTTTGGGGATTCAGTTGCTGATTTCTTGTATACATTCAACGGTTCACGTCATTCACTCAAGGGGGGTTTGTTACACGTATCATGTTCCTCCGTATATTGGTGTGAACACTTTCTTATCCATGGGCATTTTTTACCTTCTAGTTTACCTTCTAGTTGGAAAAGGGTCATTTCTCCGTGTGAACAACCATTAGTGGATGTAATACTTTAGTTCCTTAGGGATTGTACTTTCATTTATTATTCGTACATAGTGAATGTGACCTTCCAACACTTCTCTTTTGTTGTTCATGTCACAACTCTATAGAAACAAAATTTGTATTCTTTTTCATTAATTTGTCTATATAATGATTTATTAAATTTGTTTTCTTTGCACTAATTAGATATTAAGAAAAGTGCATTGGAGCTGGCCACTGATGAGTGGTCACAGGTTATGGTGGACCCACGTGGTGGGTTAGAGAAAAGATAGTTCATATTTCCACCTATATGGCCCGATTGGGCGCCTGTGACCAGAACTCACGCATATCAGGGTTAGACTCGCACACAGAAAGGATTGATGCCTTGAAGTGTGGGCTAGATCCGCCAGAACAGACAGTTACAATCAACAAGATGGCATGATCATGAAATGCTTGTACAATGTGCATGTGTGGGCTGAAAGCTTGAAATGCACATTTCTTTGCATAGGAAAGTCACATGAAGATTCTGATACCGTCTTTGCGATGTACACGGAAAAAGCTTTCATATGACACCCATATTGGGGGGGTCCCTAAATTTTAGGAGGTCCCTAAATTTTAGGAGCCTCGAATTAGCCTAAAAATGCTAGTTCTAAAAAATAGGGATGTCATTCTAAAAATAGTAAATTCTATACTCTGACTGTGCTTACTAAATTTGGTTGTTTCTATTCTTGACAGTATTCAGTCCAAAAAGGAAGGCCATAGAGAAGAGACAAGTGTCAAGACACTTGTTACACAAGTTTCCAAGTGTCCCACCACTTGTCACATCTCATGATATGTGGCTGGACACTTGTCTTGTGCTACTCCACTTTCCCCTTTTGTACTAGCTCTTCCCTCTCCTATAAATAAGAGCTCGTTTTTCTTCATTCAGCATCATTTTTCTTTGCTGTAAACTCATGTACAGCACCCACAGATAGCCAGAAACTGGCCTCATCCATCCCCATCATCTGTTAGCAGTCATGTTTGTCATGCCTTGTCATCTCCTGCCTGTGAGCCTCAGTCTGAGTCAGACGAGGACATTAGGAGCTCTGACATGTCTGTCATGTGTTATGATGGGGGAGGCTAGTCACTCTTGATTGGCTGTCTTAGGTTGTGTATTTCTTTTTGGCCTCTTTTAGTGGGCAGCCACTGGCTGCCCGGCCAGCTTTTTGGTCACTGTTGTGGGGCGCCCATTTTAGGGCACTTTTAGGGTTTGCGCCCATTTTAGGGTTAGGGTTAGGGTTAGGGTTTGTCCGTTGCCTATTTATTGGCAGCCCCCCTCCCCACTTGGTTAGTTGTCTTCTCGCAGATTCCGACACTCCTTCTCCCCCGTGGTGGTGCTACCATCGTCATCAGCCTGATCTGGTGCCCTCACTGACGCTGTGGGCTGCGTGCAGGGACTGATCAGTCCATTTCAGTGTATTCAGCATTCATTTCAGTCAGTGCAGATTTCTCTTCCTTATTTTTTGCTTTCTCTCTCTCTCTCTCTCTCCCTCCGTGTTCGTATTTCCTCTTCCGTTGCGCACTCTCACATGGTATCATCGCCAAATTGAGAGTACATGGAGCTGAGTTTTACGCGGGAGAACACCCACCACTCTGCGTTTGCTGGTCAAGACGTCTCCAACAGCTGAGGCGTCATCCTCTGCACCATCTCCTTGATCAGGGCGGCCTGTTTTGGTATCAACAAATTTGCGTTTGCTGCTGGCGCCTTCTCCAGTGGCTGCCACGTCATCACCACCCTCTTCCTGCTTGCGTTTTCGGCCTGGGTGGCCCTTCTCCAGCTGGGCGACACCCTTCCAGCCTGCGCCTTGCTGTTCTGGCTGTTGTTCCATCGTCCGGCGGCTCTTTTCCTGCTGGCGACTTCTTCCCAGGCTGCGTTTTCAGGCAGGCGGCTGTTTTTCTGTGGTGATTACATCATCAGCATTTGCGTTTGACATCATCCTTGCGTTCTGTGCAAGGCGGCCAGCTCAGGAGCTTCTGGTGTTTGTGTTTCGGCACCGGTAACCTTCCCTTGTTGTGTTTTGGTGTTTGCAGATTGGAAGATGTCTTCTCATCAGTCTACAGGTTTTGATGACTCAGATGATGAGCTTTTGTCTCGACATTCATCTGAACGGAGGCGTGATTTCTATCGCGAGGATCGTCATATGGAGTCTCTTCCTTGTTCCCGTCCCCCTTCTATTCATGTATCTCGGCGATCCCCTTCCAGTGGGCCGAAGATGCAGCCTTTGGTACCCCTTGTACAGGTACCCGTACTTCCTCAGCTGCCCAAAGAGGACCGGTTGGATGGCTCCAACTTTTCTCTATGGTCTTGCAAGGTGGAGTGTATCTTGGACTCCTTCGATCTTTGGGAGCTTGTTTCTGTTCCTATTCCCCGGCCTCAGGTGGATCCTGCAGATGGGACATCTATGGATCGTGCAGCCTTATGGGATCGGCTCAATTCTAGAGCCAGATCTTTCCTCTTTCTGAGTTTGCAGGATTCTGTCCTTGTTCATGTTCACAGGTTGAAGACTGCAGCGGACGTGTGGCAGAAGCTAGCGTCTCTCTATCAGCAGAAGACGTTTGCCCACCGGATATCTCTCGAAAAGAAGTTGCGGATGCTCACTATTGATGATAGTCCTTCCGTGAAGGACCACATCAATAGATTACAGGATACGAGGGATGAGCTTGTATCCCTCGGTTGGACGATATCTTCTGAAGACATGGCTATGATTCTTTTGACTCAGCTGCCATTGCCTCGGTTTGATGTCTTCTATACCAGCCTACTTACATCGAGGACCCGTGAGAAGCTTCTATGGGAGGAGCTATCTCCGCTTGTCTTGGAGCATGACGAGCGACTCAGAGAGGTCAGTGCTAGTGGATCCGACTCCACTAGAGCCTTTGTTGCAGGTTCGGGAGGACAGAAGAAGAAGAAGAAGTCAAAGGCTAAGAAGAAGGACAATTCTTCAGGCTCTGACTCAGATTCAGAGAGACCGAAGTGCCCACACTGTGGGAAAGGGACACATCCCGAGGAGAAATGCTGGAAGAAGTACCCTCACCTTCGTCCAGGAGCGACGGGTGGATCTACATCGGAGCCTTCTTCTACCTCTACACCCGCTGTTACCCATGAGTCAGTGTTCCTTCATATCCATGCTTTGGAGGAGGATCCTTCTTCCGTGGCTGCAGTGTCTTCTGCGTAGCCTTGGTTAGTGGACAGTGGTGCTTCGAGTCATATGACTCCCCGAGGTGATTTGTTACAGGATCTCCGTCCATCAAAGGGTTCAGTCACTGTTGGTGACATTTTATCGGTGCCTATTAGTGGTGTTGGCACATTGCCTTTGTTTACAGACCGACCTACGAGCTTCCTTTCACAGGCCCTACATGTTTCGGATTTGGGCCTTCCCCTCCTCTCAGTTTATGGCCTTACGAGGCTTGGCACACGAGTGATCTTCACCGAGCATGCCGTTGTTATTGAGGATTCTTTTACAGGAGGTGTCTTATCTACAGGTTGGCAGGAGAGCGGGCTTTACATGCTCCATTCCCCTTCTTTGATGCAGGGTCCTCCGCGGCAGTCTATTGCTACACCCGTTTCCACTTGTGCACCTTCTATTCCACAGGTTCCTTCCCATCCCCCACCCTCTCCTCCGGTGGTTCCCTCGTACCTCCCATCCCTTTCAGAGGGGGACGATCTCGGTGATGCGGCTGTGGATTCCCTGGCCCCTAGTGTTTTAGAGGGGGCTTTCCAGGATCGTGAGGAGCTCCTTCAACGGCAGTCTACATCGACGGACTTCATCGACATTGGCATTCCTCTTGCCGCCCCAGGATCCGTTTCTCCCTTGGCCTTCAGCCACATCCAGGATCTGCGAGGAGGTGTTAGCAGTCATGTTTGTCATGCCTTGTCATCTCCTGCCTGTGAGCCTCAGTTTGAGTCAGACGAGGACATTAGGAGCTCTGACATGTCTGTCATGTGTTATGATGGGGGAGGCTAGTCACTCTTGATTGGCTATCTTAGGTTGTGTATTTCTTTTTGGCCTCTTTTAGTGGGCAGCCACTGGCTGCCCGGCCACCTTTTTGGTCACTGTTGTGGGGCGCCCATTTTAGGGCACTTTTAGGGTTTGCGCCCATTTTAGGGTTGGCGCCCATTTTAGGGTTAGGGTTAGGGTTTGTCCGTTGCCTATTTATTGGCAGCCCCCCTCCCCACTTGGTTAGTTGTCTTCTTGCAGATTCCGACACTCCTCCCCCGTGGTGGTGCTGCCATCGTCATCAGCCTGATCTGGTGCTCTCACTGACGCTGTGGGCTGCGTGCAGGGACTGATCAGTCCATTTCAGTGTATTCAGCATTCATTTCAGTCAGTGCAGATTTCTCTTCCTTATTTTCTGCTTTCTCTCTCTCTCTCCCTCCGTGTTCGTATTTCCTCTTCCGTTGTGCACTCTCACATCATCATCCCCCACTTCTGCATTATCAAATTCCTCCATATTTCCTCTTCTATCATTGCTGTTTTATAGGACAGCAAGCCTGTAAATTCATTACAGCACCTTCTTCTCGAGCTCTTTTTTCCATTTTAGCAACAAGAAGCAAGCCCTATCCATGTACTGCTGATCAACGATGGAGAAAGGCTGATTTCCCCTCTTTCTTCTCTCACACTGTAAAGAAATCAGTTCTTATCATTGCATAATAGATAATGCATGTGTATTTGTACATCTTTGCATGATCTTGTGAGAGAGAATTACTTCTCCTCACTCTCAGGTTGATTGTAACTGAGCTCTTCCCTAAGGGACTTGGGTTGAGCAGAAATACATTCCTTCGGGGAGGGGAGGGGGGTTTACCCATCTTCAACCCTCAATCTTGTCTCCATTACTTTTACATTTTCATGGCTGTAATTTTGTGAGTAATTTTCATTTTCAGCTTTAAGTGTTCATTCTCTTTTATATTAAATCTCGAAAACAAGCGAATATCATAATTGTTAAGTATACTACGTTGTTCGGGGCGTTTACAGTGGCATCAGAGCTTTGGCTTGGTCCTCATCTCAACACTGGTAGTGCTTAACAATTATAAGTTTTCAGCCCTTGCATCGAGTGCTTGAGCATATTTTTCTTAGAGTCTCAATCGATCAGTCGAGTGCTATCCTTCAAGCCATTCAAAGTCTTAGAGAGGAGAATCAGCAAATTCGTGAGCAACTTCTCAAACTAGAAAAAGTTGAGAATCCCAAAGAATTCAAGGAAAGAAGCCCATCTGCTTCAAGGAGACAAAGCCATACCAATGAAAGGAGCCGATCAAGAAGTCCAACTACTTCTAAGAGATAGTCCCATTCTACTTGAAGACAAAGAAAGAGATCGCGTCGAAGCTCATCCTCTTTTTCAAAGTCATCTGGCGCCTACTCTGATGGACCCTCTTCTAGTGACGAAGAGTCACACCCTTCTCGTGAAAGACCTCATCATCGTCAAAGGTGTCCACATTCTTCACCCTCGTCTCCATTTTCATCCCCATCAAGCACTTCATCATCTTCAACCTCAAGATCCGGGCATGGACGAAGGCATAAGAAGAAGAAGAAGACTAAGTCACTATCTCAACTTGAAAAGAAGATCAAGTTCAGTATGTATGATGGTTTCCAAAATCCTGATCTTCTTTTAAAGTTTATTCGTTAATTTCAAATTTTGTATGGTCGTGACAAGTATAAAGAAAAAGAAAAGATTAAGTTTACAGCTTTACATTTGATTGACTTAGCCCATACTTGGTGGACAGGGTTGGAATATGATTATGCTGTCCCAAAATCATGGCGGTCCTTTGTTCGCATGATATAAAGCTAATTTCTTCCTGTTCATTTCAAAAGAGATGTAAAAATGGAATGGAATCGGCTTTGGCAAAGGAAAAATGAGTCACTTGGTGACTATATCAAGAGATTTTGGAAACTACTTTTGAAGGTCCAACATTTCAAGAAGATTAGCAGTTCGGAAAAGCTTAGGGAGTTTCAAGGAGGTTTGCATTTTAAACTTCGTACTGCTCTTAATCATTATCATTGTTCTAGTCTCAGGGAACTCATTGACCATACTGAGACATGGGAAATGGAGCACAATGGCAACAAATCATTCCAAAAGAATGATAATAAGAGAGTAGCTGATGATGAGGAGTGTTCAGTCCCAAATGAAGGACAAAAACAGCGGCAAAAGCAGCCATCAAATCAAAAGAAGATGAAGCTCTATGCACCTCCTAATGATTCTCAATTTTGCTCCAATCTATACCCACAAGTAAAGTAACTTTCCGAAGAAGAAAAGCAGTGCTTCATGAAAGAAGGGAAGTGCTTTAAATGTGGACAAACAGGCCACATAGCGAAGCAATGTCCAAACAAAGGACAAAGCAAGGTTTTTGACAACAAGCCTAAGTCGCTAGTGAAAATCAATGCTATCAGTGATGTAGTTGCAAACACAACTCACTCTCCAAAGATGCGCAAATTATTTAAAGCTTGGGGACAGTTGCAAGGTAAGCAAGCACTATTCTTGATAGATCTTGGGGTGAATGAAAATGTCATTTTCTTGCAATTAGCTAAGGAGCTTGGATTAAATAATGAAGAGATGGACACTTCGGCAAAAGTTCGCGAAGCTTTAAATGCCAATGAAGGTGACACAGTGAAGAGTGTGACACCCTACATTGGCAAGCTCAAGTTTCAAATTCAAGGCTACAGTGATGAAGATACCTGCTGTATCGGAGACCTTGATGGTTGTGATGTGATTCTTGGCATGCCCTGGAATCATAGAGTAGATTCAACCATCTTCTCTAAAAAAAAGAAGGTAGAACTCACCAACAAAGGCAAGAAGTACGAGATCCAAGCTGGAGTTTCTGGAGACACCATACCTATGGTAAGCCATATGCAAGTCTCTAGAGCAATTAAGGATTGTGTTCAATGTTGTTTGCTTTATGTCACTGATGTAAAAGATAATATGAATGCTGAAAACCAAGAGCGACTTCAGCTCTTCGAAAAGTATAAAGATTATTTTTCGGAAGATCTTCCTTATTAGCTTTCCCCAGAAAGGCCAGAAGATCATCATATTGATATTATTCCGGGCAGTTCTCCTCCTAATATAGCACCATACCGTGTGAGCCGTCCTCAACAAGAAGAAATTAGAAAGCAAGTCGAAGACCTACTCAACCGTGGGCTAATTAGGCCAAGTAGCTCACCATTTTGTTCAGCGGTTCTTCTTGTTCAAAAGAAAGATGGCACATTCAGGATGTGCATTGATTATCGAGCCCTTAACGAAATCACTATTGATGAGATTTTGGATCGTCTAGGAGGCTCAAAGGTTTATAGCCGCATTGATCTAAAGAGTGGTTATCATCAAATTAGGGTAATATCACAAGATGTACACAATACTGCTTTCCGCACTTCATACGGTCTTTATGAATTCTTGGTGGTTCCTTTCGGATTAACCAATGCACCAGTCACCTTTAATCGAATGATGGAGCGCATCTTTAGAGAGCATCGACAATATGTCGGTACTTTCTTTGATGATATTCTTGTCTTTAGCAAGAATGAATAGGAGCATCATCAGCACTTGGAGATTGTTCTACAATTACTTCAACAAAATCAACTCTTGGTAAATGGTAAAAAGAGTGAATTTTTCATGCATAAAATAAATTACCTTGGGCATGTCATCTCTTCTGAAGGGATTCAGATGGATTCTGAAAAGATCAAGATAATCCAAGAATGGCCTCATCTTCATGATGTACATGAGGTGCGATCGTTTCTTTGCTTATGCTCTTATTACCGCCGCTTTATCAAGCATTTTGCACATATGGCTTCTTCACTTCATGACCTTACAAAGAAGAAGACCTCTTTCCAATGGAAGGAAAAAGAGAAGGCAGCCTTTTCAAGGGTGAAAACAGCTCTTACTTTTGGACCTGTTCTTATCATTCCAGATTTGGTAAAACCATTTGTGGTGGAAGCAGATGCTTGCAGTGATTGTATTGGTGCAGTGCTAAATCAAGAAGGCCATGCCGTAGCCTTTCAAAGCCGCCGTCTAAATGATGTGGAGAAAAGGTATGACATTTATGTAAAGGAGCTCTTAGCAGTGGTTTATGCTTTGAATATATGGAAATATTATCTTTTAGGCAATGAATTCCTTATTAAAACTGATTATCAGAGCTTGAAGTATTTCAAGACTCAAAAGCATTTGCAGGAGAAACATGCAAGATGGGAAAATTTCTTGTCTATGTTTCATTTTCAAATTATGTACACTCCAGGGAAACAAAATGTAGTTGCTGATGCACTTTCTAGAGTGCCTCGCATTGCAACTATTACAGTGGCTCATCATGAAGATTTTCAAACGATGAAGAATACTTATGATGAAGATATTGATTTTGTAGCAATTTGGTCAAATTTACAGCAAGGAGGTTCTCATCCAGATTATTCCATCAAAGACGGTTACCTTCTCATGAACAATCGCCTTTGTGTCACTCTTCTTGTTCGACAAAAGGTGCTTAAAGAAAGTCATGAATCCCCTTATGCAGGGCATAGAGGGAGGGCAGCCACTCTAAGAGCAATTGAGCGCTACTTTTATTGGCCAACATTACGAAGAGATACACATAACTTCATTGAGGCTTGTCTAGTATGCCAAAAATCCAGGTATGATAGGTAGAAGACTCCAGGATTGTTGCAACCTCTTCCAGTGCCCAAAGATCCATGGGAATCTATCACAATAGATTTCATCTTAGGTATTCCAAGGACACCTCAAGGTCATGATATGATTTGGGTCATAATTGATCGATTCAGCAAGAAATCACATTTTATTCCATGTCATGAAACATTAAAATCCGCACAAGCTGCAAGACTTTTCATTCAACATATCTTCAGATTACATGGTATGCCTTCTGAGATTATTTCAGATAGAGACTCCAAATTCACAAGTAACTTTTGGCGTGCTTTATTTGAGAATTTGGGAACCACTTTAAAGCTCTTCTCAGCTTTTCATCCTCAAAGTGACGGCTAAACAGAGGTGATGAATCTCACTCTTTTGGATATGTTGAAAGTTTATATTAGTGAACATAAGTCACAATGGGAGAAATATCTTCCATTATTGCAGTTTGCTTACAACAATACAGTGCACTCATCCACAGGGGAAGCTCCAAATAAAATAGTACAGGGTAAAGTGATTCCTCCTCCAATTACTCGCACTAAAGATAAGATTTTTGCTGTTGATGAGTTTGCTTTAGATTTAAAAACAGCAATGGATCAAAAGTTCGAGCCACTATCAAAGTTGCCCAAGAGCGACAAAAGAAGCAAGCAGATAAACGAAGAAGACCTTTGGCTTTTGAAAAAGGTCAATATGTCTTGCTAAAGTTTGATAAAAACAAAGCTCAAACAAGGTTCCGGTCAAAATTCATCTTTTCCAAAGCTCTCCATCTCAGGTATTCCAAGGACACCTCAAGGTCATGATATGATTTGGGTCATAATTGATCGATTCAGCAAGAAATCACATTTTATTCCATGTCATGAAACATTAAAATCCGCACAAGCTGCAAGACTTTTCATTCAACATATCTTCAGATTATATGGTATGCCTTCTGAGATCATTTCAGATAGAGACTCAAAATTCACAAGTAACTTTTGGCGTGCTTTATTTGAGAATTTGGGAACCACTTTAAAGCTCTCCTCAGCTTTTCATTCTCAAACTGACGGCTAAACAGAGGTGATGAATCTCACTCTTTTGGATATGTTGAAAGTTTATATTAGTGAACATAAGTCACAATGGGAGAAATATCTTCCATTATTGCAGTTTGCTTACAACAATATAGTGCACTCATCCACAGGGAAAGCTCCAAATGAAATAGTACAAGGTAAAGTGATTCCTCCTCCAATTACTCGCACTAAAGATAAGATTTTTGCTGTTGATGAGTTTGCTTTAGATTTAAAAACAGCAATGGATCAACTACGAGCCACTATCAAAGTTGCCCAAGAGCGACAAAAGAAGTAAGCAGATAAACGAAGAAGGCCTTTGGCTTTTGAAAAAGGTCAATATGTCTTGCTAAAGTTTGATAAAAGCAAGCTCAAACAAGGTTTCGGTCAAAATTCATCTTTTCCAAAGCTCTCCATCTCAGGTATTCCAAGGACACCTCAAGGTCATGATATGATTTGGGTCATAATTGATCGATTCAGCAAGAAATCACATTTTATTCCATGTCATGAAACATTAAAATCCGCACAAGCTGCAAGACTTTTCATTCAACATATCTTCAGATTACATGGTATGCCTTCTAAGATCATTTCAGATAGAGACTCCAAATTCACAAGTAACTTTTGGCGTGCTTTATCTGAGAGTTTGGGAACCACTTTAAAGCTCTCCTCAGCTTTTTATCCTCAAACTGACGGCTAAATAGAGGTGATGAATCTCACTCTTTTGGATATGTTGAAAGTTTATATTAGTGAACATAAGTCACAATGGGAGAAATATCTTGCATTATTGCAGTTTGCTTACAACAATATAGTGTACTCATCCACAGGAAAAGCTCCAAATGAAATAGTACAGGGTAAAGTGATTCCTCCTCCAATTATTCGCACTAAAGATAAGATTTTTGCTGCTGATGAGTTTGCTTCAGATTTAAAAACAGCAATGGATCAAGTTCGAGCCACTATCAAAGTTGCCCAAGAGCGACAAAAGAAGCAAGCAGATAAACGAAGAAGACCTTTGGCTTTTGAAAAAGGTCAATATGTCTTGCTAAAGTTTGATAAAAGCAAGCTCAAACAAGGTTCCGGTCAAAATTCATCTTTTCCACTTCAGCTTCTTGCTCATTGAAAAATACACAATGTTTTTCATGTAAGTTTGCTAAAACCTTACATAGGACCAGAACCAAAGGAACCCATTACTGAAGATCCCCCAGAAGTTGAAGAAACAGAGCAACTCTTGGAACCTGAACAGATTTTGTTTCACAAGGATCGAACCACAAGAAGTGGCCTTGTGACTCGAAAATTCTTACTAAAATTCAAGAATCTACCCACAACAGATGCACAGTGGGTAGATGAAAAATTCATGAAGGATTACCCAGACATTCTGCAGCCATATTAAAAAGCTTTTCAGCTGAGGACAGCTGAATAAAAGCCAGAGGGCTGTCACAACTCTATAGAAACAGAATTTGTATCCTTTTTCATTAATTGGTCTATATAATGATTTATTAAATTTGTTTCCTTTGCACTAATTAGATATTAAGAAAAGTGCATTGGAGCTGGCCACTGATGAGTGGTCACAGGTTATGATGGACCCACGCGGTGGATTAGAGAAAAGATAGTTCACACTTCCATCTATATGGCCCGATTGGGCGGCTGTGACCAGAACTCACGCATATTAGGGTTAGACGCACACACAGAAATGATTGATGCCTTGAAGTGTAGGCTAGATCCGCCAGAACAGACAGTTACAATCAACAAGATGGCATGATCATGAAATGCTTGTACAATGTGCATGTGTGGGTTGAAAGCTTGAAATGCACATTTCTTTGCATAGGAAAGTCACATGAAGATTCTGATACCGTCTTTGTGATATACACGGAAAAAGCTTTCATATGACACCCATATTGGGGGGTCCCTAAATTTTAGGAGATCCCTAAATTTTAGGAGCCTCGAATTAGCCTAAAAATGCTCGTTCTAAAAAATAGGGATGTCATTCTAAAAATAGTAAATTCTGTGCTCTGACTGTGCTTACTAAATTTGGTTGTTTCTATTCTTGACAGTATTCAGCCCAAAAAGGAAGGCCATAGAGAAGAGACATCACATAAGTTTCCAAGTGTCCCACCACTTGTCACATCTCATGATATGTGGCTGGACACTTGTCTTGTGCTACTCCACTTTCCCCTTTTGTACTAGCTCTTCCCTCTCCTATAAATAAGAGCTCGTTTTTCTTCATTCAGCATCATTTTTCTTTGCTGTAAACTCATGTACAGCACCCACAGATAGCCAGAAATTGGCTCCGTCCATCCCCATTATCATCTCCGACTTCTCCATTATCAAATTCCTCCATATTCCCTCTTCTATCACTGCTGTTTTACAGGACAGTAAGCTTGTAAATTCATTACAGTACCTCCTTCTCGAGCTCTTTCTTTCATTTTAGCAACAAGAAGCAAGCCCTATCCATGTATTGCTGATCAACGATGGAGAAAGGCTGATTTTCCCTCTTTCTTCTCTCATACTGTAAAGAAATCAGTTCTTATCATTGCATAATAGATAATGCATGTGTATTTGTACATCTTTGCATGATCTTGTGAGAGTGAGAATTACTTCTCCTCACTCTCAGGTTGATTGTAACTGAGCTCTTCCCTAAGAGACTTGGGTTGAGCAGAAATACATATCCTTCAGGAGGGGTGGGGGGGGGGGTTTGCCCATCTTCAACCCTCAATCTTGTCTCCATTACTTTTACATTTTCATGGCTGTAATTTTGTGAGTAATTTTCATTTTCAGCTTTAAGTGTTCATTCTCTTTTATATTAAATCTCGAAAACAAGAGAATATCATAATTGTTAAGCATACTACGTTGTTCGGGGCGTTTACAGTTCACTTGTTCATTGTAAGTGTGTGTGTGTGCTCATGCATGCTGCTAAATCCTAATTGTCACTTGAATGTGAAAATTTGATGCTTTGCTTATGCTTAATTGACATTTGATTAAAGGATTTAGTAAATGTGCAATTAAAAGATGCACATGTGTTGAACATGTGAGGTGGAAGCTACTTTTTCACAGTTGAAGGCCGAAGAACCTTGTGAAAAAGATGGGTGTCAAAGGCAAAAGTTGTAACAAGTTACACTTGTTAGATTCTAGGTGAATTTTGGTGTTAGTTTGCCCTTAAGACCATTAATTGGCCATTAAGTGTTAGTGGTGACACTAGGGACTAGGCATTAATTAATGGATTAATGCTTGTCCAAGGGTCAATTAATGCATGGGACCACTTTGGGTTGCAAATGGCCTAGCCAATTAATTTTTGGATGGGCAAGGTCAATTTTCTGGGCATGGATTAAGGGCTGAATTAATTTTCAGAATTAATTAATTTTGAAAATTAATTAAATGACTGGAAATTATTGAAAATGGATTAAGAAAGCTGCCACTTGGCAAAACTTTCCCATGCAAGTGGGGGAAAGGCTAAATAGGACTGAAGGGAGAGGGAAATCTCATTTTTTCATTTTGGAGCTGTTGGGAAGAGGTGTTGGACTGTTGTTGCCAGTTTTTGGGGCCATTTCCCAGCCATTGGAGACCATTTTGGTGATGGAGATTGCATATTCTTGACCTTGGGAAGCTGACAATTGCTGCTAATGCACTTTCTCCTGAAGATCACAGTCTTTGATGCTCCTATTGTTGTTGGTGTATCCATTTGGGGCTGGTACAGCAGGGCAGCAATTGATTTTGATCAGTTCGGGACAAATCTCAAAATCTTCTCCCTTTACACAGAGGAGATTTCAGCCATTTTTGGTGGGCTGATCTGTAATTTCTGTAGTAAACCCTAATTTACAGCAGAAATTAGACTTTAGCAGCCACCTTGGGAACTGTGCCAGAGATTGAAGGCTCAAGGGACTGAAATCAGCAGCTGATAATTGAAGATTATCAAGGGATTTTTGGAGCCAGCCCATCCCAAATTGATTTGGGGCAGCATTTGGCCAGCCAAGGGTCAAATTGGAGAAGAAGTCCTGGGTGAATCAAGGGGCAAATGACCCAAAAGGCTTGCTGGTCATTTATGACAGCAAGAGCAATTGGTTAGCAGGAGGAGATTGAAGAATCTCAAGTTTTACTCCTTCCAATTGAATGAAAACTAAAGAAATACCGCAAGGGGCGCCAATTTTGGGGCCAACAGGGAGTCTACTATCCAAGAATGTTATGGTAAAGTGTGTATTTCATTTTATATGCATTTATTTATTGCTGTAATTAACTCTTAAATCAGGTTATCATCACCCATTCCAAGAAGGAAGGCTGGTTTCACTAACCTAACAAAAAAGATAGTAAAATTATTGTAATTCAAGGTGAATGTGATGTATCAAACTCTCCTTGAATTTGTTCACTAAAAATATAACTAAAAAGTCTTTGTATAAGGAAGAAAAAAACTTTTGAGTTGGATAGAAGAAACAAGTTAACTGAATTGCTAGATGAATTTAAAGATGTGTTTCCTAACGACTTGAAACCTAGACTGTCAATTAAGAGGGATAATCCAATGAAATTAATTAGAGACCCTCACCCAATATATAAACCATGTTAATAGGCTTAGTATAAACTAACATCGAGAAGTGGAAAGGCAGATAAAATGATATCTTGAAAAGGAGTTTATTAAACTCAGTAACTCACCATGGGCTTCAGTGTTCAGCAATTTTATCATGGGCTTCAGTGTTCAGCAATTTTATTGGTAAAAAAGAAAGATGGCTCCATGCAACTTTGCACAGATTATAGAACACTAAACAACGCACATATACTTGCCATGGATTAAGGTAAGTAATCACAAAGAGGGTTGCGCCATCGGCAGCCCATTCTCTATTGTTTCCTTCACTTTCTTTGCTCTGTTTTCTCTGTTAGGCCCTAATTACTGATCAGATCAGCAATCAGCAACCCTTAATTTATCATTGGTAACAGAGCCTAAAGTGATTAGGAATTAGGAATAATAGTTACTTGATGTGCAAAACAGCAGGAAAAGCAAAAATGACTGCTGGAAAATAGAAACGACTGCAGAGAAAGTTGACACCTGCAGCAAAGATCAGGTGCTTTTATGATAAACACGGTAGCTTTTGAAGTTGTGGCTACACAGAAATCATGGCAACAAAATTGGAGTATGACTCCACCAATCTGGCAAGCATGTGCAAGCACCTGCAAAACACATTTTGTTGTTTGGTACACCTTGCAAATAGATCCCTTTTTTGTTTCTTCAGATCTCCCTTTTTGACTGATGCAGTGTTGATCTCTTCTTTCTCAAATCATCCTTAATGGCATTCAATACACCTTATAATTTTTATACACAGATCGGCCTGCATTTTGAGTTTGGAAGGAGTTCGACAAGAAAAGTATAAAAATTGGCCTAATTAGATTTTGTCGTTCTTTGACACTTCTGGTCAAAGACAAGCACCCAGTACATGAGATTAGCAATCACAAGCACTGAACATATCTGATAGGCTTGACCATTATCTTTCATTTTCTCTCTCCACTTTCTTTTGTCTTGGGTCCAAAGACTCTTCACAGGAGGCTGAGATAAACATTAGAATGGTGCTGAAGGACTGCCTCTTGAGTCTTTCCAGAGATTACAGGTGTGAAGCTTTCAAATTGTGCCCTCTAAAGACCAAAATGTAGATGGTCAACAATAGTCAAGCAGTTGTAAAGTCAGAAGTTTTGGCTTTTGTTCATCTTTGTGAGGACCAATTCATAGTGAATATGGTATTCGATTTTCCTTTTGGAATGACCTTGTCAGCCATTTCAAGAATTATTCTGTCAGGTAGATATGGCCTACTATAGAACTTGGCTTCTGTGCTGAACAAGATTTTTAAGCTTCTTTTGACACTATACTGTCCAAGACAAGCACCAGTACATGTGACTAGCAATCACAAGCAATGGGCATATCTGACAGGCTTGACTATAGTCTCTCATTCTTTAAAATTCCCTCCACTTTCTTTTGTCTTGGATCCAAAGAATCTTCACAGGAGGCTGAGATAAAACATTATAATGGTGCCGAGGCAATGCCTCTGGAGTCTCTCCAGAGATCATAGGTGTGAGGCTTTCAGATTATGCCTTCTAAAGACTGAAATGTAGATCGTCTACAATAGTCAAGTAGCTGTAAAATCAGAATTTTGGCTTTGTTCTTCTTTGTGAGGAGCAATTCATAGTGAATATATTATATAATTCTGCTTTTGGAGTGACCTTGTCAGCCATTTCGAAAATGTTTGTTACATAGGTACTGAACAAGATTCTCCACTTATTCCAATGTGCAGTTATATGACAAATTAGAGGTGAAGATTGCCTCACCAGATTTTCTTGAGAGGCTTGGAAGCATACATGAAGTTTGCCCTGAGGCTAATACCGACTGCCAAGGTACTTTCTTTTGTGGACCAAGGAGATTCAAGTTTTAATAGGCTCTTAATGAGGCTGTATGTTTTGATTTTACACAGATGCTCAGGGCTCATGGGACGTTATAACCGAGACAGATTTGGACTCACGCAATGGGTTGGGGTCTGATAATTATGTCCTAATAAATCAGGAAGATATCGTAGAGGGAATGGCGTGTTTTATGGCAAAATATGTTGCTTCGCTACCTCAAACAAAGGTGTCCTTATCTGAATCTTTGATTGTTGTACTAGAGTCTAGGATTTAACATGTTTGAAAGACTGACTGATGCGGGTTACTTTGCGTACAGGAAATGACTCCCAAGCAGCTCCAAGATGGTACGCAATCTTGAAATAGTGCATTTGAAGACGTCTTTGGAACTTATGATTCTATTGCTCACTAATGTTTTGGGTCTTTGAACAGCTCTGAGAAAGGCTTTTGGTGTCCGGAAGAAAGGCAGATTACGAAGGTTGTGGAATGGTAGTAAGGTACTGTATACTGCCGCTTCGTGGGGGGCAACTGCAGTGAGGTTAGTATATTCCACTTTGTGGCTCGTGGGCAGACATCAAGCAGGAGTTCAACTGAATGTATTGGGTTTGCTGATAGTTTTTGGTTGGTTGCAGTTTGTATAATAATCCAGCCTTGGTTCAAGCTGCCTCTAATGCCTTTTGGACATCAGTCAAGCTTGTCACCAAATATATGTAGTGTGCAGGTTTAAAGGGTTACTGATTCTTTGTTAGCTACATGGAACGATACTGGGTTCTAATTTCCTTCCTCAATGTGTAAATACAAACATTTGTACAGTATGCCTGATTAAGGCCGATGTGCTCTTTTCTTTCCAAGCCTGCTCAATTATATGAATCATAATTTGTGGTTACATTGGCAATATACTCATTTTACTATCTCACTTGGTCATGGTATATAAAAGACAATACACATTGTGGTGTGTTATCTGCTGTGGATGAATAGTTGCATGGGAGTAAACTGTGTGTGTTTAATGTGTGTTTGGTTTTGTTACAAGTGAGAAAATTGGCTTTGAATGGTTTTGTTTTTCTTTGTTTGTTTTGTGGTGATCCACTAGTTATTGAATGTGTGAGATTCTTTGGATGTTGGATAATCAAGGTTTTCTATGGTGCACAGTACAACCAATAGTTGGTAGCACAATATGTCACATCCGTGCTACCTTTATAGGCCATATATACAGTCAAGTTGGTAGCACAGTACAACACATCTGTGCTCAGTATTATAACTTTGCTAATGCATCAAGAGGAAGGTTAAGCACCAAGATACTCCAGTCATTCAGGTGGATTCCAAACTTTCTGAGAATGTTTCAAATGCGAAAACCTTATTTTCTGCTCCTATACTATTGTTTTATTGGCAGAGTTTAATGAAATAAATAAGGTCTTTACTTCTTGAGTGTGTATTCCAGGCTCTGGTCACTGTCGATATAGGTCATGATAGATGTTCATTTTCTTCTATGTTGTGTATCTTCCTAAAGAAAGTCTTCCGGCCAATCAACTAAGCAAGTCTTGCACTTGTTTCATTTACAAGTTTGAAAATGCATGAAGTGCACATGGGCATTTCCTTTAAGTTTGTGCTTGTTGGAGCTGGAGTCAATGTTATTGTTGAAAAGTGTAGTATGAATGGTTGGTTTCTTTAGAGAGAGAGAGAGAGAGAGAGAGAGAGAGAGAGTGTGTGTGTGTGTGAAAAAAGTCATTTTAGATGCCTCAAAGATGCATAGGACAGAGAAACGTATCAAAGTTTTTAGGTACAATTTGCTTTTGCGAGCCATAGGGTGCTATTAGCACAAAAAGAAAATCAACTAACACACTATCAAGCTACCATGACCCAAAAGTAACTTGATGCTTTTAGGCTTTCTTACTCTTCTATGATAACTTTGTCACCTTGATACACCATCCATTTGCCCTTCTTTTTGGTTGCCTTGATTTTGGCAATGTCACTTGGTTGTGGTTTGAGCTATGGTGGTGTAAGTTAATTTGTGATCCATACTTTAGTTCCCTTGAAACATTTTGATTGCTTTAATATTTCGACTCTATCTTACATACTTTTGAAGTCGTAAGAAGTTCGATTTTTTATGTGCTCAATGAATTTTCATGGCATTATCCGCTTGAACTTTTTCTTCTAGCATCGGCCTTAGTTTTGTCTCTAGCTTGTATGTCTTTGAACATCCTTAATACTTTTCATAAGCTAGTTCCTCGTGTTTCTTCATGCCATCCCTTAGGGAGGCTTCCTAAACATACAATCTTCTTTGGTAATATAACTTCATCAACTACTATTGAAAAGATGGTGTTTGCCATACCTTGTTGATTTGCCTCCTTGCTTTGATTTTCTCTTGTATTGTTCTTGTACTTTGGTCATTACTTCATTGACTTCATTTTTAATATTCTAATTGATTGTAGCCACCTCTATTACCAGCTTTCCCTTAAGTTTTGATGACTGCATAAACATTTTGGCAAGTCAAGTCTTCCCAAACCATGTTCTTTGCTTCTAAGTTGCAAACTTGTCAATATAAATATTTTTTCCATGGGCTTGGCTCTTGATTGGGCTTGCATGGGTGGTGATGCCCAAATCGTGCTTGTGCATAGAGAGAGAGAGAGAGCTCTATTGAAGGGTAATGACATGTGAGATTAAAATGATGAGATTTATCCATGGTATATTTGTCATGAAAAAAACTTAAGATTGAATAATATAAGAGAGAGAGCTCTATTGAAGGGTAATGACATAATATTAAAATGATGAGATTTATCCATAGTACATCTTGTCATGAATAAAATTTGAGATATAGATCAATAATATAGATTTCCCATTATCCTTAAATATCTACTATAGGGCTAGGACATGGGAATCTCATTCCTTTAATAATGTATATTTATATGAATCTTGAGAGTATTTGATGATGAAAAATATGCAGTTATTAGCAAATTTTGACAAGAATTTGGTTGGCATAAAGGTTTTATTTCTTAAGATTTAGGGAGAAATGTCATATAACTTCATTAAATCTTAACCATAGCAAAATATTGCGAGCATGTGATGAAAAGTATACAAGTAAATTCATAAAATAAACTAATAAAGATATACATGATGGTGGGGCCATCTTTTATTTATACATCTACTTTGTTAGTTGAAGACCATCCTAAAGAATATTGCATCACTGTTTTGGCATTTAACCATGTAACATAGTTTCTTTGTAAGCATAAGATCATCTGAAAGTCTTGCTTTGAATATGCATGAACTTGGTCCTCTATGAAGTGTCAAAGGTGGAGAAAAAGCCCAAATATATGGAATAGGGCCATATAGATGGCACTACTACTGAGCCAAATCCCATTGAGTGACATCCTTTTTTAGCAAGTGCCCTTCCAATGCCTTTGTTGTTGCGACATGTGCTATCTAAAATATGACGATTGTAGTCATGTCCCCAATAAAAGATGCTAACAATGAAGTTGAAGTGTTGGGAATTTGTGTGTGACTCTTAACTATATGCAATGATGTGCGTGACTCCTAATTACATGCAATGAGGGTGGGAACTGGAGCTTGTTATAGTTGGATGGAAACAATGTTATCCCCACTCTTTTAAGATCTACATTTTGAGGGCTTAATAAGAATTAATATGTTGAGATCTAAAAGAGGCCCTAAATTGTACCTTTCATGTGGATGTTGGCAAGGAGGAATGATGAAGGCCATAGAAGATTCAAGTGCTATATTTGCAAGTTGACTTGATGATGTTGTAATTCCATTGCTTTTCAACGAAACTTTGGTGTCGACATGCTTCTTTCTCTTCTTTGAGCTCTTCTATCCAATCATCAACTTGTTAGCTATAGAGGGACCATGTATACTGACACCTCCCTTCTTACTTTGAACCCTTGTTATTGCATTTTTCAAGGATCATGTCCTCATTAGGGAAGTCTTGGGATGTGGTGCCATATTCTACATATCTCTAATTATCTTTTTTTGTCCTTGATGTGTTCTTGTTTTTGTGGCAATTTGAAGATAAGTGCCCATGTTGACTGCAATTCCAACATTCGATAGTGTCTTGGGTTTGGATCATGCCTCTCGTTCGGCCATGTTCTACTAACATCATCACCAAAATAGGGTGGTAGTCCATAAGCCTCGTCATATGTAACATAAGGATTCATGCTGTCTTCTTCTTCCGGTTGTCCTTCTACAATGCATGGGAGCATTGCATTTTTTAGGGATCATGTCCTCGTTAGGGAAATCTTGGGATATGTGACTCTTATTGCATTTTTCAGGGATCATGTCCTCATTAGGAAAATCTTGGGATATGTGATGTTGCATTCTGCATATCTCTAATTAGCTCTTTGGTCCTTCAAGGGTTCTTGTTTTTGTGGGTAGTTTGTAGACAAGTGTGCCGAAGTTGACCGCAATTCCAACACTTCATAGTGTCTTGGGTTTGGATCATGCCTCTCGCTTGGTCATGTTCTAACATCATCACTGGAATAGAGTGGTAGTCCATAAGTCTCGTCATATGTAACATAAGGATTCATGTTTTCTTTTTCTTCTAGTTGTCTTCTATGTAGTACATGGGAGCATTGTTGGGTAGGTGAATTACGATTAGACTTGAAGGTATTGGTATTGGTAAAGGATCGATATTTTCTAGTGGCACAAATAATCTTTGGTCTAAGTGGGATATCTAAAGCCAATTGTTGAGGTCTTTGATAGAAAGGCCCTCCATTTTACTATTCATATCGGATGTTAGCATATGTCGTAAGATATGGAGCCTTCTTGGGGCTCTATAGAAAGTTGCTTCATGGTGAAAGTGATCATAGTAAGTGCAAAACTAACTAGTTTTGGGTTATTCTTAGGTAGACAATTGTCACCACCATGTATGCACTAAATGTTTTGTATGTGTATCCTTGGCCGCTTGATTATTTCCATGAGCTTTAAGAGCTCTTACTATTGCTACTTAAAGGTAGCCATAATATCTTGAGTAATGTTGAGGTGTTGCTTTTGGTGGGCTAGGAATTTGACGATCGCATCCCCATTTGCCTTTGCTTCTCTCCCTATGGAGGTTATCTATTTTCATAGCCTCATCGATTTTTCCATTTATGTTGGATCTATTTAGATTGAACAACTAGCCATGGCTTTGTATATTCCTCCATCTCAAATATCCTTGAAGAAAGCCTTGGTTACAACCATGGCATTAGCCCTTTCCATAGTAGGATTTTTTTGTATAGGATTTCCACTTTGGAGATGTAATCTTTTATGTTCTCTTCCTCCTACTTCACATTCATCAGCCTTACTATGAGATTGTCCCCCTATCTAACCCTTCCCAAACACATGATGAAGAGATCCCTAAGAGTAGAGAAAGGTGCTTCTTCTACAGTGTCCTAGCTTGTAAACCACATCCTTTCTTCATTGAGCTTGACTTCACAATTTACACTAGTTCAACCACCTCCACCAATGCACAACCATTCCTTTAGCTTTTCTTGTACGTAATCATTGTAAGTCTTAATGGATGTAAGCCTTCATCATTGTAAGACTTAATTAAATGGAGGATGCAATGGTGCTTTGTGCTCAACCAGTTCACTTGAATATACTAAGTTCAATTGTTTTAGTTGTAAAACAAGTACACATACAAAATTATGACTAAAGACAGATGGCTTTAGGGTTTCTTGGGTAGAAAAGGGTAGCTTTCAAGTTATAATCATCGTCAAGTAGACTATCTAGTCATGTCTTAAAAGTAGGTAAGCTACACAATCTTGATCTTAGGTAGGTTCACACAGTCCAAGTCTTAACCAAGCCTACTCAGTCATGGTTAGCAATATTGGACTTACATTGGCATATTCTTGGTCTTACATAAGCAAGCATAGTCTAGTCTAGCAGTCTTAGTCTTAGGTTACCCAATAATGGTCTTGGACAAGCAAGCAAGGTATGCAATCAAGGAAACAAGTAGATGTGTAAGTAGGTAGACAAGCATGTAAGCCAACTTATCTTACAAATGTGGTCTTGAATAGATAGGCTATGTAGTCTTGGGAGGTGCTTATGTAAGCAAGAAAGCTTGACATGATATCATGGTCTTGTCCTTGAATGAATAGGTTATGTAGTCTTATCATTTGATTCTTAGTATTTCACAAACAAAAAGAGAGACCACCCAAATCTTGAATAAGTAGATAATTAGGCAAGTAGGTAGGTGGACAAGCACGTAAGCAAGCTTTTGATGATGTGGTAGAGGTAAGAAGACCCCAAAGTAGATAGTCAAGCAAGCATGCTTGCTCAGTCATGGTCTTATGCTTACGCCAATCTTAGACTTAGTCTTGTATATTTGTGGTCTAGGTAGACAAGTTGGGTGAACTAGGACTCAAGTAGACATGATGATGTGACATAGGTGACTAGCACTCACTTAGACAAGCATATGGTCGTGGGCAAGTAGACAAGCACTTACTTAGACAAGCATATAATCGTGGGCAAGTGGAAGAGCATTCACATAGTAGGTAGAGTACATGTATGTAGACTGAAAGATGGGGTAGACATGCATAAAACTAGACTACCTCAATCATGGGCTTGTGTAAGTAGACTATTGATATGGCATATGTAGAACCACATGCATTGAATTCAGTCATGTTCTTGGACAAGCATGTAGGTAGACTGATGATGATATAGTAGGGTTAGTCTTAATCAAGCAAAAAACAAGTGGATAGACTAGAGATGATGTGGCATAGATAGACAAGCAAGCAGGTAGACTAGTGCCAAGGCAAGATGAGACTCAAGCAAGTAGACTAGTTTGTAGTACCTAGATCGGATGAGACTCGAGCAAGTAGGCATATTGATGATGGGGTGGCAATACGTAAGTCTTAATCAAGCATTTGTGGTCTCAACTTGGCCCTAAATGCACTATTTGATAGGGCCATGGTTTTGAATGTTTAAAAAGCAAGCCTGTGTCTATTTTGTATCTTGTTCAACAAATGTAGACTCTCCTCCTCCACATAATGACAACCATAGCTGACTCACATCTCTCACTTCTTAAAGGTTATGATGGAAGACTTGTGTGGATAGTCCAACATTGATATTGCTAAGCTTCTTGATGGATAAAAAGAAGGTAAGTAAGAGATAGAGAGGAGAGTTAGAGGAGATAATGAGTCAAGCTTCCATGGCTCCTCAAATAGAAGGTTTTGAAGCATTCCTTGAATGCATCTCTTCTTCATTCTCTCTTCTCCTCCTTTGTGGGGATGGAGATATCCAAGATTCCACTTCAATATGCTCTCTCATAATCCTTCTCTCTTCTCCATCTTTCTTTCTCACCCAAACAATTAGTAGACATACAAGTATGCATGGAGATATATGATTATGCACTGGTAATTGGTATCATCTTGATAGGGATCTTGTATTGAGTTCCTATAGGGATGCTATCAATTAGTCCAACATCACGTATCCCTTTGCTACCAAACCATAATCAACTATCGGTCTTTTATTACATCCTAATCTACTACAAAATTATAGCTAGTAATGTATCTATGCACATGGTATAAGCTACCACCTTAATATTTTGGAAGCTACCATTCTACTACCAATATAACAAAGATTAACGGCTACCAAACTACTAGCAAGTTAACATATTGTTAGCTAGCACTCTACTACCATGCTCAAGGTCAGCTACTAGTATGCTATTAGACTGGGAGATTATGGGATGGAAGCTACAAATAGTTTACTAGCCACCAATCCACTATCAACTACCATTTAACTTTCAGCTCCATTATATTGGTAGCTATCACTCTATACCATGGTCCACTTTTAGTCAACTACCTAGTGTGCTACTTTCAATTTGCCATACAATTGGGAGCCACCATTTTGTTTTTAGCTTGCTACCAGTTTAGAGATATTGTATTGAGAGCTACCAATACTTTTTTAGGTAATGGCACTAGTTTCGGTCAACTACCTGGTTTGCTACTTCTAATCTAGTACCCCATTTGAAGCTAACATTGTGTTTTTATCCAAATACTAGCTAGAAATAGCAGATTGAGAGCTATCATGTTTGGACAATGTTACCAATCTACTAACACTACTTCAATGCATGGCTATCATTTTTCTTTTAGTTTGCTTCAATACATACCTACCATTTACCTTCTAGTACCATTGTACTATCATAATAGGATATTACATGAGCCACTGTTCTTCTTCTAGTTTATTGGGAGCTTCCCAACTCATCCTAATTTACCAACATGTTGATTATTTGTACTTAATGTGGGAAGGGTTCTTTATTTCCTTGAAATAGAGTTATGTAGACATACAACTTTAACAAATGGACTTTTAGAAGTTGTAGCCTTAGTTTGAATCCTTATGAAATCAATCCCTTATGATGATCAAAGCAAAAATTACCTTGCAATCCCAACTTGTGAGAGCTATTTTGATAGTTAGTGACAATATCCATAGTTTTGTCAATGAGTCAGCTATTGACATGTTGAGATGTCTTTCCATAGATTCACAAAACCCAATTAAGATATTAGGAGCCAATGGTGAAGAAGAAGTTAGCACCCACATGTGTTCACAAGCTCACATAAAATTGGTTGAAAATTTTGAGGTAAAAGTGAATTCAATTGCTTTAGAAATGGAGCCCATACATGTGGTACTAAGGTGTGATTGGTTGATGACATTGGGAAAGGTTATTATGGAATTTCTCATAGTTGTATATGGGGTTTGTTAGTGACAGACAACTTATCCATTTACATGGAATCCATAGCAAATATAATTTTCAACTTATCACTACTACAAAGTAACTAAAGGAGTTCAAAAAGTGCTCATAAATATTTGTATTGCACCTTTACAAAGAGATAATAGATCAATCAAAATAATCAATATATAATTCAAAATTTAAGGCCCTTCCTAAGGAGAATAGGGATTTATTCCAAGTGCCTGCAATGACATTACCTCCTAAGAAAGTAGCTGATCACCCATTGATTTGGAGCCTCACTCAAAAAAAATGAACAAGCCACCCTACAAGTTATTTAAATGTGAGTGTAAAGAGGTTGTCAAGAAAAGCAAGGAGCTATTAGAAATGGGAGTCTTTAGACCTAGTTCTTCACCCTATGCTTCACTCGTATTGTTGGTTAAGAATAAAAATGGATCTTTTAAGATATGCATAGATTATAGAGATCTTAACAAGATCACAGTGAAGAATAGGTACCGTATTCCAAGAATGGATGATTTATTGGATGAGCTTAAGGGGGCAAAGTACTTCACGAAGATAGACTTGAGGTCAAGCTACCACCAGATTTGCACGAGAGAGGGTGATGAGGTGAAAACAACCTTTAGCAGTGATCATGGGCTTTACCATTTCTTGGTTATGCCATTTTTATTGACCAACACCCTAGACACTTTCCAGAGCTCAACAAATAAGATACTATAGCCGTTTCTCTTCAAGTTTGTATTATTGTTATTTGATACTATCCTTATTTACAACAGATCGTTGGAGAACCATCTCTTTCATATAATGAAGGTATTTGATGTGTTGAGACACCACATGCTCTCTACTAAGAAGATGAAATGCTCATTTATGTAGACATACGTGGAATATTCAAGACAATTTGTCAGTGAGAAGGTTCTCTAACTAATTGTAAAAACCTATGGTGTGTTACAGACTAGCCAACACCTCTACTGATACTACCTCTCTTAGAGTATTTCTTGGTATGCCATCATTTTACTGCAGATGCATCAAGCATTATGCAACCATAGTAGCCACTTTGACTGATAGATTGAAGAAGAGAGCTTTCATTTAGGATGCCATTGTAGATAAAAGCTTTAACTAGTTGAAGTATCTACTCACTTTTGCTCCTATTCTAGTATACCCAAACTTCTCTAAGGAGTTTGCTATAAAATGTGATGCAAATCGCAAAGGCATAAGTGTTGCATTGTTACATGAGCATGATGTTACTGCTTTTGAGAGTTGCAAGATTATAGAGAAGGAGATGGCTATAAATGTTACAGGAGCATGGTGTTATTGCTTTTGA
This sequence comes from Lygodium microphyllum, assembly GCF_053477565.2. Taxonomy (NCBI): domain Eukaryota; kingdom Viridiplantae; phylum Streptophyta; class Polypodiopsida; order Schizaeales; family Lygodiaceae; genus Lygodium; species Lygodium microphyllum. The sequence continues at coordinate 9,506,086 of NC_141151.1, forward strand.
GAGTTGCAAGCTTATAGAGAAGGAGAAGGAGAAGGAATTGCAAGCTTATAGAGAAGGAGATGGCTATAAATGTGCATGACCAGGAGATGTTGGCTATCCTCCATGCAATTAAAAAGTGGCATCATTATTTGTATGGTAGTCAATTTAGGGTCGAGGGATCACATGGTCAAGTACTTCCTCTCTTTGTTAAATCACACTCCTAAGCAATGTAGGTGGGTGGGTACACTATAGAATTATGATTTTGACATTATACATATGAGGGGTAAATATAATATAGTGGCTGATTTTCATTTTAGGATGTGGACACACAAAGTTTCAGCAATTATTGAGCTTCACAATGACTTGATTGAAGAGTTATAAGAAGCCTATCTTTTGGATAAAGAACTTAGCCATATATTTTAGAAATTATAGCAATGGATTATGGAAGAAAACTCTCATTTTCAGTTTGAAAATTTTCTCATATGGTTTAATGGAAAGATTTTTATCCCTTATTATTCTCATTCCAAGCAAAAAAATTATGGAGGAGATGCATTCTTCGCCTTTAGCTAGACATAGGTGTTTTCAAAACCTATGATAAGATTTCAAAGAGTTTTCATTGGAACGGTTGTGGAAGGATGTGAAGGATTATGTCCCTAGGTGCATTCCCGGTCAATAGAATGAAGACATCACTCATAAGCCAAGTGGTTTGTTGTAGTCCTTACCCATTCTTGAAGGAAAGCGGATGTACATAACTATGGCTAGTCAGTTTATGGAATACTTCAAATGGCATGGGTTACCATAGGTTATTATACATGATAGGGACTCTAAGTTCATGAGTAATTTCTTGCAAGAGATATTCAGCTCTATAGGTACTAAGTAAGCTCCATCTATAGCTTACCATCTGTAGAATGATGGCTAGATAGAAAGAGTCAACAAGTGGTTGGAGACCTATCTTAGACACTTCTATCACGATTTGCAACATGTATGGGATTTTTTGCTACACTTGGCTAAGTTTTCCTATAATAATTCTACTCGTGTCAATTTGAAGTTTCTCTCTTTGAAGCCTTTTGTAGCACTAAGCGCCTCCTATAGTTCTCTTTTGTGAGAAGGTTAACCCTCATGGGAAAGAAGACTTAGAGTGCATGTAGACCCTTCTTTAGTAGTGCAAAGTGAATCTTAGGAAAGATCAAGAACAAATGAGTTTGTATGATGATGAGAAGAGGTGCACCTATGGAGTTCTAGGAAGGAGAATTAGTGTTGTTGAAAGTGCCCAAGTCTCACTACTCCACTATGAAAATAGCTTAAGCAATAAGCTTGCCCATAGGTTCTTTGGGCCATACATGATTCTTAAGCGCATAGGAGACTTGGCCTATAGATTGGAACTTCCCTCTTCTACTAAGTCTCACAACATTTTTCATGTTAGCCAACTTAAGCCTTTTTTTGGCACTCAGGTTGACAATGTGGGTAAGTTACCTCCTCTCGATGAAGGTCTTATATAGTATGTTCTTGAGGAGGTCATAGGTTAGTATGAAAATAAGCTTCACTCTAGGTCCATTATTGAGTATTTGATTAATTGGAAATGATTTATATTTGAGGAGGCTTCTTGGAGGCCTTCATATATATTAGATGAGTTTTCCTACCTTCAAGACGCATTCTTGGCTGAGACCTAGTCACAATTGGACATGTTTTGTTGCAGACATCACCAAACCATGACTTGTTTTATAACACATTTTATTTTATGCAATTTTCAACAAAAGGCTACCTACATATATTGAAAGTACTCCTTGAGAGATTTGTTTTGATGTGTGGCATGGCTCATTTGGACCAACCCTTGGAAAGTTTCTTTAAATTTGTTGAGCATGGTTTGTTATTACAAGTTGTCTACTAACTATAGATACTCTTTCTTGAAGATTTTGTGGCTCAAGATTTCTTTGAAGACATTTGGATGCTATATATTATTGAGACTTGCTTTAGTTTCATTTTAGCTAAAGTTTTGATTTTTTCCAAGTATTTTTATCATTTGGAAGGTTGTAAACAAAGTAGTACTCTATCATGCCCATTCTTTCAGCCATTGTAATATCTTTCCATTTTGTTTTTGGGGAAAAAAACCTTCGGGCATGGATGTAATGTAAGAAATTGGAAATAATTATATATTAGATATATTTGGGAAAATAAATGCCATGTCAAATTGACATTGGTATAAGATGTAAGGGACTTGTAATTTTTTCATCATTCAGTAACATCGAAAATAATATCTTCATCTCTCCAACTCTTCTAAGCTTTCATGCCTTCTCTCTCCTTTTATCTCTCATTCTAGTATTTCTCTCTCCTTGTCAGCCTTTCTCTCTCTTCTTTTCTCTTTTTTCTGCACTCTTCTCTCTTCTCCCTAGTTTGCTTCATGACACGAGAGAGAGAGAGAGAGAGAGAGAGAGAGAGAGAGAGAGAGAGAGAGAGAGAGAGAGAGAGAGAGAGAGAGAGAGAGAGAGAGAGAGAGAGAGAGAGAGATGAATTGCGTAAGTTAATGTGCTTGTCCCTCCCTCCCCCCCTTCCCCCTTGCCCCCCACAAGACAAGTACACATGATGTGGAGGCTGCTTTTTTAAATCTCTCCTACCCCGTCATTTCTTTAAATAATGCCCCCACGTAAGCAGGTGAATGTGGCAAGACCTTTGGATGCAGGGAGACCATCTTCTACCACCACTGTCTCAACCACGCATATGAACACTCCAAATAATAATGAGATGCATTTCGTACTAATTTAATTGATTATTATTTAGAACGATAAAAGAAAAATAACCAAAGTAGATAATTAATTTGCATAATTGAAAAGTGAAGAGGTAGTCCCTAAGGAAAATTTAGCCATAGGAATAAGGTATGTTTTAAGGAAGAAATAAATTGATTTATTGATAGGTTAGGGAAAAAATCAATAAATTTTAGATAGAAAAAATATTCTTAATAAAAGGGCAATATGTTGGACGACACATAAATTAAAATATTTATTTAATAAATCAATTCAAGCATAATGAAAATTATATAAAATAAATAAATTCTTAGATTGGTATTTAATAATTTAAAAAATTTATTAAATAGAGGGTAAGCATTAAGTGTGTGTGAGAGTGTGTGTGCGTATATATGTATATATATAGAATAATAATAATATTACCACTCAAAGTGCTAGGCAAACTTGCCTAACATTACATAGAAAAAGATATAGATATATTACTTAACTTATTTGTCATTTTACATTGTTGGAAATTACTAATATTAATCCATAAAAAACATTCATAAAAATATCTTGCATAAAATAAGAATGAAATTAAATGAAGATCCATAAACTTATGTAGAGTGAATTAGCAAATTTAGGGAAAGGAAAAGGAAAATATATTAGTAAATAAATTAATTAGAAAATAATGATATAGGATTCCTTGATGATAGTTGTTATGATTTAACAATCTAGTGCTTGTGAATAATACTTAACAAAGAAAAAAAGAAATGCGAACCTTGGGATACCAAATAATCATATGTAGGCAAATTACACATCAATGATTCATTTGGTAAATCCCTTGTAAAAAAGTACTACAATCTCTTAACATGATTTGAAAAGAATGGTTGCTTGCATTGTTAAAAAGTGAATACATTGTTTGAAAATCCTTGACTATGATTTTTTCCATAAAACATTCTAAATCTAGTTCATGCCCTAGATGCGGAATGGAACTAATTATCATCGTGCCTCCCTAAGGCCTTGCTAGGGCTTTTACATCTAAGCCAATCTTTGTCTACCTATGAGTGTTTTGGCCAACGTCTAGATAGAAGGTCATGTATGGAAGGTTACCCCTTATAGTGGAGTGAGAACTAGGGGGACTCTAGTCAAATTTGATTGACTTGTAGCTCTAATGAGTGGTATGGGATTGTATCTATCTTGGATGTTATTAAACTACAATTTGGAAAAAGAATTGCTTTCTTTGGCTTTGTGTATGCACATCTAATGGAGAGTGTAATGAACCATGTGTAAGGATTAATCAATGGAGTTTATTTTAAATGTCACACAATGTTCATAGTACACCTTGCTTAGAAAACTAAAATAAATTGGGTGTGTGCATGGAAAGGAGGTGAGTACCTCCCCTATTGAGAGTGCACATGGGTTGGGTAGATCTAATAGGTTAGGTGCTTTCCAACTAATGGAAAATAGGACCAAGACCAATCAAAGAATTCCTAAGGTTGCTATCTTAGATCTTGATTAAGTGCCATTTTAAGGAATCGAAGTCGAGATATTGTCTTATGGGCACAGTGGTCGAGTCTACCTCCCCCTCATTCTCTTTGAACCAAGTGCAGTGATTAGCCCACTCTTAGTCTCAATTCATTACAATGTGATGATTGTGGTTGGGTAAAAAAAATGCTATTAGAGACTATTAGGTCTGTAAGATCCCTCAGGTTGATACTCATGGGTTGAGATCGAGCAATTCGTTGTCGCGAAGTAGACTCACTAGCCCTTAGGGCTATCTAGTTGATAAAATCCAAGAATTTTGGTAGATTTTGAATGGCAAAATAACACGAATTGGATCCTAAATGACTATTAAATGATACCCTTAGCCAACGTTGGGTGTGTATGTTACATTCTATGATGTTGTGTGAAGTTGTTTTCTTTGGTTCTATTTTTAGTGTGTGGTAAGATAAATGTTAGAATAGGGGAGATCTCCTTGGGATGCAATGTTTAGCCTCCTCCATGATTCAATCTTTTGCTCCAACCTTCTAAGAAAAAGATGCTTGTTGGTGTTATAAGATAGATTTCCTTGTAGTGTTCTCCCTATTTCTCGGTGTTCTCTTAGGAGTTCCATAGTTGGAATTAAAAGTCCAATCATAAGTGATCTTAAAAAAACATCAAGGTGCTTTAGACCCTTAGAAGTTAGACCATAATCTCTAAAGAGACCAACTTAAAAGAAGAAACTCAAAGGATATGAATTTAGGGAAGGCTATGGAAAGGACAAAAGCAAAGGAAGTGGGACATGGAGACCCTAAGTAAAAATGTGTGATACCCTAAACCATGAATCAAACTCAACTTGAAGAAAACATTGAAACCCAAGGGACACAATATACGAGCTAGAGAAAACAACAAACACACACACTAACATAATCACAATAAGCAAAACTAACTTGCAAGAGAAAATAAAAGCTTAGGATGGACAATGTTGAAACTTGCAAGAGCAAGGAAAAACAATACTAAAACTTGCAAGAGAACAAGAGCAAACCATTAGGCTAACCTAGAGGTAAGAAACATAGATGCATACATAGTGGATTATTCTAGCCTCAAACACATCTTAGGAGAACTAGAGATTGTAAATGCTCATGTTCCCTCATTGATTGAAAAAGTAATCAAGCTCATAAGTCTAGAAAACAAATACCATGGAAACAAATAGATACATGGGGAAAGAACCTCGAGAATTGCACAAATCATTAGATAGCTTTAAAGTTGCTACTATATTTGACTTGCGGGAAATGAGCCAAGAGACCATAGACTTGAAACTATAGACTCTTGTCAAAATGAGGGAAGATATTCTCACTTAAGATGCTAGAAATGACAATAGATGCACAACAAGAAGGGTAGAAATGTAAAGGGAGATTGACGAATAGTCTTGGACACTAGATTGGAGGGGGTCATCTAATGATTTGTTATTAGAACTTGTGCAAATAGGGTTTGTTGATAATTCTTGCATGTTGCAAGTAGGATCCTGGATGGCTAATAACTTGTTGTACGTATCTTGTGAAAGGCTACATATGACTTGCTTGTTTTTTGGTACTTAATTATGTCATAATGGATGAGAATAATAAAAATTCAATTATTGAGAAGCTAGATGAGAATAACTACCCATCACCATAGAAGTTTCATGTGACCAACTTTCTTATTGAAAAAGGCCTCTACAAGTTTGTTTTAGGTGAAGAAAAGAAACTAGAGCTAAGTAGTTTAGGAAGCAAGTCAACCATTTTTGCATGAGTAGATATGTAAGCAATGATATACTTGATGTTGTGCATATAGATGTTTGGGGCCTACCCAAAATGTATCTATTGGTGATATAAGTATTTTTTTTACATTCATTGATCGTTGTCATAGAAAACTATGGGTATATTTTGTGAAGGAAAGAGTGAAATGTTTGAGCACTTTAAAACTTTCAAGGCTATTGTTGAAACAAAACTAGGCCTGAAAGTTAAGTGATTGAGGTAAATGTAGGGGCTCACTAATAAGTTTAGTGATTTTCTGAGGTCTTATGGGATAACACATCACTTTACATGCATGCATATCCCACAATAAAGTGGGATTGTAGAAATAAAAAATAAAAATATTGCAAAAGTTATGCAAGCATTGATGGTGGTGGCTAAAAAGAACATATCTAAGCATTTTTGGCATAATAAGTATTTCTATCTACATTATGAACATAACTTTGATAGTTATAGTTCATGGTATGACCTATGAAGAATGTTTTACAGGCAATGTAGAGGCGAGTGCAAGCTCTAATGCCAAGACCCATGGACCGCTTATTGTTCAAGCGTTTCAAGCAAGCAATAATGGCTACCTCTCACATAGATGACGCGCTATCCCTCTCTACGAGTGTAGTGAGCTTACCTTGATGCCCGATTGAGTTGCTTCCTCTCTCAAGCACTCCGATAGCTCCACAATTCTTGATGCAAGCTCAAGCATCCTCAAACCTCCACCTCGAAGCTCCATCCTTTGTAGCCACACGTGAGACAAGAGAAGAGAAGGGAAGAGGAGAGAAGAAGACGAGAGGAGATGGTGGAGAGCTTCACTCCCTTGATACCTCACCCTCACACACTCACTCCCTCACACTCTCACACTCCCTCCCTCAAGCACACACAAGCAAGCAAAGAGAAGAGAAGGAGAGAAGAAGAAGAGTTCACTTTGTCACACACCAAAGAATGAGCTCTCATTGATCTTTTGAACTTTATATACAAAGCCCTAAATCCAATTTGGGCGGTCATCCCCTTATCCCCTTTTTTACATGACCGGCCATGGCCTAGGCCATTTTTCCCATCGCCCTTCTATCTTTCTAGCTTCCTTCCTACCGCCATCTACTTTTACAATTTGCATAGGCGCTCTTAAAATAAATCATGGTGCACTTTGCGCTCTTTTACAAAAGTATTGACTTGCACTTTTTCTTGTGTGCCTTTCTCCTTGATTTGGGACTTTTTAGCACTTCTTGTGTTTCCATATTTTTCTTGGCACTCCTTTGTCTTCCGTTTCACTTTTGCCTTAGCCTTGTCCTCTGCTTTAGAGTTTCCTGATATTTCATCTTTTTTGTTTGAGGGTTAACATTACCCTCCTCCTAGACGAGTGCCAGTCCCATGGCACTTGTGGGTATAGCATGTCGCAAAAGGCCATCCATGCATCAAAATTGGTGTCCCAAATCCTCCTCTGCCACTTTGGCTGCGCCTCATAGCCTTGGACGATTTTGGGAACTTGATAGACCTTGTCCTGCTAGTAGTCTGTGGGCTCCCGTCTAAATTGTGTGATGATGATGCTCTGCTCCTTGACCCATCGGTTCGCTAGATTATTTCCCAAACGAATGATTCCTTCCACCACTTTGAGGGGTAAGACTCGGTTTAAGGTCCGTGGGTAGAGGAAGGAGAACTCGAAGGGTTGAGATTGGAGCTCTTGTTATTGCTAGATAATCACCTCCTACGGCCAGTTAATGGGGTGGTAATCCTTGCTGGAGGCATGGGCTTGTTAGGAAGCTACTGTGGCCATGCCTATGCCCTCTGTTGGACTTGCTCCACAAGTTCCCGTCTTCTTCTTCTTGTAGCAATAACGTGCTTGGGAACCTGGGTACCCTTCAACTCTTTTGGGGGTATATTAGGTAAGGGCGGATTGGCCTCCTGATTTGCAATTCTTCTTTGAATGCTTGCTTGAGGTCAGTAGGCCCTTCCTCAGTGTCTTGTTCCATAGAGAGTTGGATTGGGGGTGGGTGGGGATGCTCTTGTTCTTTGGATTGGTGGAGAGGGCGACTTGCCGCAAGTATCTATGTTGCTACTCCTTGGTTATGCTTGTGCTGGTTGGAAGTGTGCACTCTTGCAGGCCATATCTTAAAGCTCTAGTTGTCAGTTCCAGCTTCCTCCTCATTCTCTCCACCGAGTCCTTTCCTTCAACTTGTGTGATATGAAGCACAGTACTAAAAAAAGGCTTGCCTCTACATGTTGGAGCACGCTTCAGTGGCCTCAGCTGTGGACTCTGTGAGCACCCTCTCACATTCTGATACTACTAGGCGCTCTGTCAGTCCCTGCACTCTTTCAAGGTTGAGTTCCTCCCGTTGATGTACCTTTTCTTCCATCTTTTCCTTACCCCTCTCCATCTCTTGAGTGACAACATCATTACCACGTGTTGTTGCTCGCTCTAGATTTCCATCATCTAGGTTTTCTCTTTATCCCAATGATTTAGCTGCTCCTCGGCTCTCCTCCTACCTTACTCCACCATAGAGTATTGTTGGTAGGTTTCTATGATCCGTTCTGATAGATCTTCAGTGGTTTGCACACAACTTTCAAGCTCTGCTCGATGCATCTTCCTTTCAGTCATGGCCATGGCCATTAGTGCCTCCATCTCCTCCCGGGCGTTCTTCAGGTCGTCTTGTAGGCTTCCTATAGCTTTGTGGATGGCCTTGTCCCTCATTTCTGACATGGGTTTCATTTCTCTCTCCATCCTTCCTTGCTCTTCCATTTCCGTTCATAGATGGAATACCAAGGCATCCTCCTATTCTTGGCGTCGTTGTTTTGGTGCTTGGTCTCCTTCTTGTGGAATTTCCTGTAGTTTTGCATGCATAGCTTCCACCCGTCCCATTCGCTGTTGGAGCTCAGCATGTTGCTAGATGAGCCACTTGTGGTCCCGTTGCTCCGTCACCAAGTCTTGGGCTTCATACTCTAGTCTTTGCCTTAGGCGATCTTCATTTTCTAGAGCCTTATTTTCTTGAGCACTAAGTTGCTTTTTCAAGCTCTGAATTTCTTTCTAATGCTTAGAGGCTTGCCGTGTCATCTCTAGTCGTAGGGCCGCGGCAAGCTCTCTTTCAGCCTCTAGCTCCACAGTGGTAGCCTTCTTCTCTTCCTTGGCCCTCTCTAGTTGGGCTAGGAGTTTAACCACATAGGCATCATAGTTCACAGCTGGGGGCATAGTTGGCAGTGCTGTGGTGGATGCTTCCAACTTTTGCCACTTGGGGTCCTGGCTAGACTCAACGTCCGCCATAGACAACCTTTTGGCTCCTGCCTCTAGAGCCATTTTTCATATTTTTGTGACCAGGAACTACATCATGGACATGAGTTGAGTGGTGTCCATGGCAGACATTGTCTCCTGTGTGTGGTGGAGGTGGTGGTGGTGGTTTGAGGTGTGAGGGTTGAAGGGAGAGGTGCAACACGGGCTTAACCCTTTCTTGCGACGATTGGGGCTACTTCAGTGCTGCCGCTTGGTTCGCCTTCATGCCGTGGGATCAAGTTGGCCATTCCTTTGGAATCGTAGGCCTTCTCTACAGACCTATGCATGGCCTCTGCCATGTCTTCATCGTCCTTTCTTTTAGCTCTTCTGCCTCTCTCTCGGCTCTTCTCTTTCTCTCATCCTTGGCCCTTTTGGACCCTTTTTGGGCCTTCTTCAACTCGGCCCATTCCTCCCTTGTCATTGTTTCTTTTGTCTCCTTCTACAGCTTTGATGGGGTTTCCTTTGTCTGTGCCTTTGGATCTCCTTGGTCGAACTGCATCTCCGGCTCTTCCTTATCACTTATAGTCCTTTCGCTTGACTACACCTGTTCACAGTGAGGTAGTCATTTAGGGGTTTCCCCTACTGCCTCTCCATCTTTCTCTGTATCCTTCAAGGCCTCCTGGATGATCGTCGTTAGGATCCCACCGAACCTAATGGTGGATGCTTTGGAGGAGGACTTCTTTCAAGCTGATCTTGTTGTGGAGGTCGGGGATTCTCCTCCTGTTACCATTCTACCAGTGGTCAAAGCTTTCGCTAATCTTTCAATAGATTTACACATGTAGGCATTCCAATCTATTTCGTTTAGGGATCCTGTTGCAATGCTCTCCAAAAACGGCACCCCGATTCTATTCATAAGGGCATTGTACCTTTGTCTGGAGAAGAAATATGGACCATCTTTGCTTGCAGCTTGATATCAGGATTTGGAATATCTGCTAAACTTATCCCATCCACTGTGTGTACGACAACCTTGTTCATCCCTAGCATGTTGTACATGTCCCTCTTTGGGTGTCGCTCGGTCCTGCTAGTTAAGCCTAGGGCCTTCTCCGCCACCTCAGGGCTCAATTCCACCTCTACTTGGTAGGCTTATTCCCCTTTCCTGATTGTCACCATGCCGTAGTTTCTTTCGGCACTGAAGCTCCTAAAAAACTTTGCTCATTTTTCATAGTTGACCACATGCCCAACCTTTTCTATGTACTTCTGTAGGTTGCACTGGTCCACGAGTCATTTTATGGGTGGCTCTTCCATGATGACGTTCCCTAGGTTCACGACATGCTTGAATGTGAACTGGCTGTAGCCCCTTGTTTCTACCGTCAAGCCATACTTAGCTTGCTCTTCCTCCATGAACTGAAGCTTGCTGCCTTTATCTTGCCCTGCCATTTTAAGTTCCTATCATACATCATGGTTCACCATTACTATTCCTAAGACATTTTCTTGTTGGAAAATGAATAGGAATTGATCATGATTTTATGACAAAAAGAACATGCTTTAAGCAACAAAATGAATTCCCCCTTGAGCATTTAAGCAACAAAAAGAATTTCCCCTTGTGCAGTTCTATTCATTTCCAATATCTTATGACACTTTTCCCCAATTTCACCTTTCTTCACCTTTACCCCCTCCCTTGGGAAAGAGAAGAATCCTTCCTAGGATTGGATAGGGGAGAGGCAAGACAAATGACCACCATAGGGTGCTATTTACTTGGGCATCAACCAATTATAGAAATCAGGGTTGGATAGGGGAGAGGCAAGACAGATGACCACCATAGGGTGCTATTTACTTGGGCATCAACCAATTATAGAAATCAGGGTTGTATTCCAATTGGGCATGCTGATGGAGATTACGAGGGCTAATGCATACTTGGGTAATGTAAGTCATGACATTGGTTAGAAAGTCACCCGAGTTGATGCAGCTAGCTACATGTAGCTCTTTCTCCGTAAAGATATGATCAATGTAAGGATGGGCCAAGACCTGGTCATCTAAGTGTTTTGATCGAGTGGTGGCCAAGACCCTAAATGAGGTTGGTGCTATGTAGGTTGGGTCAGACTCGGTTGTTTTGATGGCATGTCACTGCTCAGCATTAGTCATTATTTGGCAACCCCATTTCTCCCATTGGAGACGTAGGTTATCCCACTTTTGTAGGAACGAGGAGTGAGAGTCAGCGAGGTGAGTAACTTCCTCAATATCCACGGTTGATGCATGCCTTTGGGGCTTGCGGTAGGATGTTATTAATTATCTGATGAATGCGTGCTCTTTTGAGATTTCACCATTATCGATCAACTCCTTTGAGACTTTGGGGGATGTTACCATTATAAACTCGTATTCTTCCCAAGTGCAAGATAAGGAACAAACCTGGCAGCAAGGGCTTCATCAAGCAAGCCGAGGTAAAGTCTTTTGTAGTTCCTAGCAAATGTGGTGAAGGTGGTATCCAAGAGCTTGATGCAAGTTACCAAGTCATCTCTCGTATTCTCAGCAAGGTCCTTGGCAATTGATAGAAATGAACATCTCTCGTAGGGAGGCCTAAGGCTTGCTAGTGGTTGAGGTGGAAGGGAGCTAGACACTAATGGTTCGAGGAAGGGATGACATGATAGTGGTGTGTCTATAGGTAGTTCTTTAGCCTGGTCAGTGGGACTGGTGCAACTTTGGGGTATTGAGGGTGGCGTCAAGGGCATGGATGGTACTTTTCTTGCCTCATGTGCAGCCACAATGGGGTGCCAAGCTCTCCAGCCTTAGATGATTTTGGGATGTCGTGCATCTGTGTGGTTTGATAGGTTGGTTGGGGTTTTTTGACTGCAGCCATCGTGGGTTTTGTAGTCTTGGCCACTCGGGTTTTCTGGGTGTTTACTGCATTAGCAGGAGCATGGCTTCCTGGAGATGGGGGGCATGTGTGGGCATGGTTGGACCATGCTTCTAACATGTTTCTTCTTGGGCACCTATATCCAGGTGTTGCCTTTGTAGTATCCTTGAGCTTGCAATAGATCTTTTAGGATCCACCGTGGCTTGACTCTGCGCCTATGTCGATAGTGTCGGGTCGGTTGTTTAGGGTTTGAATGATGGTTTGAGTTGTACGGGGCTTTGTTTGCTGGCTACAGGGAGGTCATTTTTGGTGCTTCGACACACCCATTTAAGCATGGGATCTAGGACTTTGAGGATGGCCTTAGTTGGTAGTGGTTTTGTAGTCTGGGTGGGTTGTGGTGGCTCATGACTCTCCTCCCTAGGCTTGGTCCTACGTAGTTCTATCGGTGGCATGGCGGGCTTGGGTGTAGCCTCATTGCCCTTACTGAAAGCTGTCATGATTCGAACATTTCCAATGACCAGGTGAATATGTTGTAGATCATAATCTATGGTGTACTGGACTTGTTTCTTAAAGGTGCGTCCTAATAACGATTCTTGACCTGCACCCTTTGTGTTCGGAAATACGTAGAAGATGACGAATAGGCTCTCAAACTCAATAGAGACTGCGATCCTGCATTTTCCTAGGAGTGCATATGACCTACCTCCCCGAATGGGCTAAGTTTAGAGTTGGTGGGTTGTAATTGTGGCTGACCAATGAGGGTCCAATGCGCATGAGTCAGAACGTTACAGTCAGCTCCCTCGTCAATCAAGACATAAAAAGTATGCGTGTGCCAAGTGGTGGCCATGATGCGTAGGTATGTTGGTGCTACTACCTCTTCATCCTCATCCTCTAGCTCAGTGATGGTGGCTACACGAACATTGATAGGGGCTTCCAGCATGGTGGGCTCATGAAATTCTAGCTTGTTTCTAGGAGCATGGGGAGGGATAGGTCTAGGTTGGCTGCTTGAGCTCTTGGCCATCATACAATGGCAATACGGGCTCCCTCCTTGAGACACTTATAATTTTTGTAGCCTATTTGTACAGCTCCTCCTTGTGTGAGAGATCGATGGTTGCTAGTACATGCATCCAATCTCACTCTTCGTGAGGATAAGGAATGTATTTGGTCAAGGGTCCGTGAGACTTCCTGATTGGGGTGTCACCCATGAGCATGGTAGAGATGACATCCAAGTTGATAGGGGTTGTCTTCCAAGTGTCCATCTCAACCTTTACTGCTTCCATTCAGTTACCTAGGAACATTAGACCATTGCCCTAATCTTTAATGACTTGAGTGTTCCTCATCCTCCAAGGTCATCCTAGCAGAATGTCATAGTCCGCTCCCTTCATGACAATGAAGTTCACATAGAACTAGACACCCGCAATCTTCACTGGCCAACTTTTTAAGACTCCAAATGGTCTTACTTTCATTTCGTTAGCTAGAGTGACATTGAACCTAGCAGTTTTGATGGGCAGGATTCCCCAAGCCTGGAGCACAATATGGCTCAACACACTCACTCCTGCCCCGATATCTACGATTCCTTTCCATGTGATGTCTCTTAGGGCTAGGATAGGCAAAGACTGCGTGCATTTCAGTGCCTTCCCAAAAGGCATTAACATGTAGTGACTTCGGCACTGAGTGCAGTGTCAAGCTGTTGCGTGACTGCATCATGATCCTACAAGTCAGTGGCAGCATGCTCCACTGTTTCTTCCACCCAGCATTTCAATTCTTGCCGTAGTATGGGGTGCTGTTTGAGGAGGCATCCTAAACTCGTGGTCACTGGGGTGGTCACTAATGTCACGAGGAGGTTGCTGGTTGCTTGCCTCTCTTCTAGGTTGCCAACCCATGGCGTCTAAACTTGGCTGAAGTGGTGCCACGTGTGGCATGGGTGCGTCTCTTGACCTTGGTCATGTAGGTGAGACTGGCGTGCTTACACTGGAGAGGTCCTCAATCTCATCCTCTAAGATAGATTCAGCATCCTTAAGGTGCTCCTGGGCTTCTTTTACCCACTCCTTGACTTTGGCTATTGCCTCGAGTTGGTGCCTAGGATGGGGACACTCCCTTACCTTGACACTCCCTTTCTTTGCCATCTTTGGAGTGGTAGTTTCTGCCTCTACATCTGTGACCGTCTTACTGGTCACTAGCATTGTTACACCCTTAGTCTTAAGAGTGATCTTTGCATCAGTCTTTTTTCTCCTTCTCTGTCGGCTCTTTTTTCCTATTGAGGATGGATCTACATTGCTAGGTCGTGGCAGTGATATTCTCCTACTTTTTCTGTGCTCTAGTCATGACATGCAGTGGGATGGGTCGTCCTCGTTGTCAAATGTCTCGACTCCGAACAATCCCAAGAGCACTAAGGGCATGTTTGTCGAGCTAGGGGATGGCTTTTGTCTAGGGAAATCAACAAAGAGGTGACTGATGCCACACTTGACACATCTAAGGTCGGATTTTTCCTTATTTAGTTGTTCTCTCTCTAGACAGCGTGATGATATGACCACAAGTCCAACACGAGATTGGGTCAGCCTTATGAATCCTCTTCCCCTACCTCTACCCAATGCCATCACTGATACCAATCGATAGTCCATTAGAACTAGGTTGCCCTCTTTGTCGTATGAGATGTAAGGGCTTACGTAGGCTTCGTCTTCATTAGGCTTCTCCATGTAATGGATTGGGGCATCACTCAGTGGATGGGCCACATAGGGTCCTGTGCTTGTCTAGTTGATCTCTATCTTAGGGATGATGGGCTTCGCATCATCTGGGCTCCTCTTCCAAGAAAATTTGGTGGCCCATTCCTGAGGTATGATAGGTTGTACTGTTGGACATAGGGGAATCTCCTAGTCAACCTATAATGTATGGCATCGTGGCCAAATCTACCACAGTTTGTACAAGGCCTAGACATAGGATCCTAGCACTCGGTCGAGAGGTGGTTGCTGCCACAATGCATGCATTGGATGTGTGGTCGTGTTAGTTTTCTCACCAATTCCTGCAGTCATGCTAACTCCATCCTTACCTCGGATAGCTCTTGGCCTTGGTCTACATTCTTTCCCTTGTCCTGCATGCTAGGAGTTGATTCCTTACTGGAGGAGGTGGTCCCCAGTGAGGTCCTCTGATTGGAGTTATCGTGGTTTGAATTTTGAGAGCTCCTCTCTCTCAGCTGTTCATCCACCCTAATTACTTCATCAAAGACTCTTGCCAGCACGTCTCGCTTGCAGGTTAGAGTTACCTGCCAATGCCTTGTACAACTCCTCATTGCAAATTTTGTTCATGAGCACGGTGGAGACTACTCTTTCATTTGGTTGCTCATTTTTTGGGATTCTCTTGAAGAGGCCGGGCACATGAGTGACATAGCCTCTTATGTCCTCCTTGTGCTTTTGACTGACATTCATCACTCGGGACTATGAGGTTATCAGAGTACCCCACTTCCAAGAATCTCTTAATGAAGAGATCTTTTAGTTGAGCAAAGTTTTTCCACTCTACTGTGTCTAAGTTGGTGTACCATGTCCTACCCCTATTGCCCAAGCAAAGTCCGAAATCTTGGGAGCGTTGTGCTTGTCCCGTGAGATTGTTGGCCTTGCAAACTTGCTCAAACTGCTCAACAAAACTATACGGGTCGCTACTAGGTTGGTGCTTGTCCAGCTGCTTAGCTACCGTAGGGATTTTTGATTGGCTCTTTTCCCCCCGAGTAATTCCTAGGCCTAAGAGTAGTGAGGTCACCAATGCTACTGCACTTTGTTCAGCAGCCATGTTGTCGATGAGGTGCTTGGTCACAAGCTTGCTCAGTGTGAAGTCTGCCTCTAGTGCTTTCTCTTTCTTTGCGGTTGGTCCTGCCTTGTTTTTGCCAAGTAAGGCTAGCATGCATCGAGCTTCTTGCACTTCTATGTCTTGTTGTAGCTTGCTAGTTCTTTGCTCGCGGTTGTAGGCAGCTATGAGGCAGTTATGCTCTGCAATGCTCTCCTAACCGCTTTCCTCTCTTCCTCCAGGTTTGCCACCACCTCCTCTACTGGCCTACCATGGATCACTATCTTAGTTAGCATGTCGTATTTGTTAACCATGTCTTCTTGGACTGGGATTGGGAATTCATCGAGATCCAATTGGTCCTCTCCCTAGTCTATGTTTGCTCTTGACATCGTTCACCAACTGGATTTGGGAATTCACCTAGATCTAGCTGTGTCCTCTCCCTAGTCTATGTTTGCTCTTGACACCATTCCTGCTTCATCCTCCACTAGGTTGTCAATCAGTCCTAGCAGCTATGGTAGCGCATTGCCCTCAATCTCGCTATCCTTTTGGTCCCACTCTCGTTTTCGAAGGTCCTATTGATGGGGCTCCAAAGTATCTGACTATGTTATGGGGTCTCCTCCTATTAGTGTGTTCCTTGAGTTATTAAGTTTGACTGCATTCCTTGTTATTGAAAACAATCCTCAACTTATGTAAACTGAGTGCTGGGTGTTTCATTGTGCATGGTGCAAAATCAAGCTTTTTGTCCTTTTCCAATGCACTTTTGTGGAAGAAATTACTATGTGGGGTGCACTGATGAAATGATCATGCAATTCTAGCTATCCCCCCTTTGTGTCTATGACCTAGTATGGCTCTGCGTGCAGTCTCTGGTCGCTCCTGAGGGTAGTACGAGAACTATGCTACTCCCTCTACACTTTATCAAGGCAAGGTCATAGTCAAGAGGTCAATCCCTGGGCTACAAACTTGGTCGGCCATGCGACCAGGCTCCTAGAGTCTACTTCTAAGTGACATAGTTATGGTTTCCTCTAGTTCCTGGCTTTGGCAAGCCACAATGGGTTTCCTAAGGTGTTCAAGAATGTGTCCCAATAGTTCCTACCCTAGGGGGGTGGTCCTACTAGTTCTTATGTCTTCTATCCAACTCGTTCGATTCCCAGAATCGGACAGTTCGACTGGTCTGGTGACCTTGAAAGATGGTCCGATTGTTTGTGTGGTCCAATTGTAGTTTTTGGTCCGATTGATTTACGTGGTTAGATGGTCTAGTTGGGGAAGGTTGTCCAATTGGATGGTTGGGTATTCGATCAGGTGGTTGGTCCAATCGGACCAAAGAGCTTGGTCCGACTGTCAAAGAGTGTTCGACTGGATAGGTGGTCCATTCAAACCCAGGGTGGTAGTCCGACTCATGGAGTCGGATGGTCCAACTCTGCAAGTCAGACGGGTCTGATTGCCCAACTTTGGAATTTAGACAAGGACATGGTGGTCCGACTGTGGCCCCGATGGTGCGTCGTGATGATTTTTGGCCAATTTCTCCTAGCTCTTGTCAACGACCCCCTGCCATATCCTCAAAATCACATTAATGGCACAAAAAGATCCTTACATACGTGGATCGGTCAAAAATACCAGGATCAAATCGCGTGAGTGATTAGCACGTCTCTCTCTCTCTTTGGCTCTCTCTTTCACTCTCAGTGTGCAAAATTGAGCTCCTTCCCCCTATCCTTAGGGTTTTAGGGTCTTGCCTTACTCCCAACTCACCCCTCTTAGTCATTAGACCTGGAAGCCTATCTTTTTCCTTGTTCCAGCCTATTATATAGCAGTAGAAACCCTATTGTGTGCTCACCCTATTTTGTTCCTATCCTACCTAAATGGAAACAAAAATTATAAGGCAATATTCCTACTTCTTTAGCCTACTCATCTACACATTAGAAACCCAAAATACTTACTTGCATCGACGATTGAAATGCCTAAATCTCCTATCTACCTCAAGCTTTGGTTTAGGGATGAAACCCTTACTTTGATGCTCGATTTGAAGTGTGCAAGCACTCAAGCTTGAATTCGTTGGTCTCGACACAATGGAACCAAAATGTAGAGACGAGTGCAAGCTCTACCGTCAAGATCCATTGACCACTTATTATTCAAGCATTTCAAGTGAGCACTAATGGCTACCTCTCACATAGCCGATGCGCTATCTCTCTCTACGAGTGTAGTGAGCTTACCTTGATGCCTGATTGAGTTGCTTCCTCTCTCAAACACTTTGATAGCTCCACGATCCTTGATGCAAGCTCAAGCATCCTCAAACCTCCACCTTGAAGCTCCATCCTCCATAGCCACATGTGAAACAAGAGAAGAGAAGGGAAGAGGAGAGAAGAAGACGAGAGGAGATGGTGGAGAGCTTCACTCCTTGATCCCTCACCCTCACACACTCACTCCCTCACACTCTCACACTCCCTCCCTCAAGCACACACAAGCAAGCAAAGAGAAGAGAAGGAGAGAAGAAGAAGAGTCCACTTTGCCACACACCAAAGAATAGCTCTCGTTCATATTTTGAAATTTATATACAAAGCCCTAAATCCAATTTGGGCGGTCATCCCCTTATCCCCTTTTTTACATGGCCAGCCATGGCCTAAGCCATTTTTCCCATTGTCCTCCTATCTTCCTAGCTTCCTTCCTACCATCATCTACTTTTACAATTTGCACAGGTGAGAGCCCGACACTCTTAAAATAAATCATGGTGCGTCTTGCGCTCTTTTACAAAAGTATTGACTTGCACTTTTTCTTGTGCACCTTTCTCCTTAATTTAGGACTTTTTAGCACTTCTTTTATTTCCATATTTTTCTTGGCATGCCTTCGTCTTCTATTTCACTTTTGCCTTGGCCTTGTCCTCTGCTTTAGAGTTTCTTGATTTTTCACATTGTTTGTTTGAGGGTTAGCACATATGATTTGGATCGGGTACTTTTGTTGGATAGAAGGGGATATATGATTCTCTTGTATGGGCAGGAGACAAAGGTTAACTTGAGATAAGTTAAGGAACTTGTTTATCAAAAGACTGCTTACTATGTATTCGTGTTTGTGTCGTAAAGTACATGAACGAACCCTGTTCCCTAAAAGGCTTAACTAAGGAAGCTAATTTTCAATGTCAAACATAAATGTGATAGGACCTAATTAGAAAACTAAAGCTATCAAGGGAAGCAGGTGGGCGAAACCCCAATGGGTCCGTCCTATGGTAGGGTGGTCCCAGAGAGCTGGGAGGCCTCTCACAAAGTTTTACCATTGTTCGACCTTTAGGTATTGTTATAGAACTCGATTCATACCTTTTTAGGGGGCTATAATGGGACTATTCCCTATGGGTAGAGAGGTTGAGTGGCACATCCCTCTCGTTTCCCATTCTCTTTGAACCAAGTGCAGCATGAGTCTGTTTCGGCTTGGGTATCTCTGCGTAAAGTAGGATATCAAGGACTCGATGCCAAAATGCTATTAGGAGACTTTGACCATTGGGAACCTGGATTTCAAGTCAATCCTAGTGGGTTTGACTGCAAACAACCCGTTAAAGGCAGACTCCGAAAACCCTAGGCGACAAACCCCGTGACATTTCATGGAAAAATGAGCTTGGACAGTCGATAGGTGGGCACGTTACAATTGGTATCAGAGCGAAACTTCCTAATGCTACACATGATTGATTAATGTATGTTCTTAGATACATCCTAAACAACATAACCTAAGTGGTATGGCTTGATTGTTAGGCACCTTCTGCACCCACAAATGGTGACATACAAAAGAAGAAATTCCTTCTCAAGAAAATTAAGGCACTCGAGTTTGATAGAGAAGGGATAGACGTTGCAGCGGAGGCAGAGATATGGATTGGGTCGATGGATGACTATTTCTTTGCTACAAGAAGTGCCTCTATCAATCAAGCAATGATAGCCAAACTCAAATTAGTTGACCAGGCTCGGTTATGGTGGAATAAATGGTTCAAGGATCAAGGCATTTTTGAAGTCATTGTTACTTGGGCTCAATTGAAAGATGCTGTATGCAGACGATACCTTCTGCCAACCTACCAGACTTTGAGGATGAATTAAATCTTCAAGCTAAAGCAGCTAGAATTAACCTTGGAAGTCTACTATTCAAATTTTGTAACCCTACTAAAGTATGCACCACCTATGGATATTGCGCAACAAGTATCCAAGTTTTGCCATGGCTTGAACACTCCTCTAAACTATTGTCTTGAAGCAATGCGTGCAACAAACTTGCAAGATGCATTGCTTTGAGCAAAGCCAATCGTCTAAAAACTTAATTTGGACAATTGTGACAAAGATGATTCCTAAGATCAGGACAAGAGATGCCATATGTGTAGAGAAATAGGGCACATCCGTAGGATGTGTCCCTACTATCAATGCTTCCACTGCAATGAGCTAGAAGACATCCGAATGATTGTCCTGAGTCTGAAAGACATTGAACCCCCAAGGAAACGAAGCTAAACTATTTATAATAGCCCACACTATTGGCCGTAAAACCTACAAGTCAGCTTTTGGCATAGCCCCCTTTTCATGTGGAGGCAAATTTTTATGACATGAAGCACCGCCATAGCCTCCACTTATAGCAGTGCTACCTGAAAACCCTTAAATTATCGGGCATTAGGAGGTACAGGATGATCTCTCAATCAATCTCTATTCCGATGATGATTCACACATACAGTCAAAAATTGGACAGCTTTGTCATTATCCTTACTTCTTATCCAAGCATATGATGAACCATCATCAAGGGCCTTTGTCTCCAAATGAGACTCAAAAATAAAAGGTTGACCAAGAATGATAGGATAGTTGCAGGAATCTTGAACAAAGAAATGAAATTCATCTTTTACATTACCAAAAGTAACTTGTACATAAGGGCATGCCGCATAGAGATCGCCAGAGGAGTTATTGGCTGCTTCATGCGCCATCTTGGGTCCACATCTATAGGCCATCCGCCATTTTTGTAAAGACTTCTTGACATGACATTGATTTCCGAGCCATGGTCTATAAGGGCAATGCATGGAGTCTCTTTTTCTCCAATCTTGACAACGGTTTCGGTGGTCGCCCTTGCCCAATGGGTACGGGAGTAGTGACTACTAGGAATAAAATGAGTATCATTTTCTTCTTGCATGTTGTGAAGATGAGTTTCTTTCTTATGCATGGGCTACACTTTGGATTGAGAAGACCCCACCATAACATTTTCTACAATAGCTTCTTCAATTTCTGCTTCATAGATGTCTTCATCTTTGGCTTCTATGGCTGCAATCAATTCTTTGATTGCCTCCAATCGAATCTCTTGAGTTTTCAGCTTCTCTTCATCCTGCAAATACACATGAAGTGCTTGCAAAAAAGCATGCACAGATTCTTCAGTTTCCTCACCAACATATTGTCTTTTCCGTTTAATTACATCAATTATTACATCATGAAATCCTCGTTTTACAATTCTGAGAATTTCACCTAATGTAAATTCAATTCTACTTCCAAGAATCCTTTCTTCTAGAATCCGCTTGAGATCCGTTGCAGTCTCTATGTCAGGCTGCAACTTGTAGCCAAGATGTTTGCCTTTTCTTTTTCCTTCCGTCTTCTTTGCTTGAGGGGCATCTCCCATATCAAGCTCTGGCGGTGGTGGATTTCTGCTGATCCAGTTTACTTCTTGTCACACGTTTAGTTGGCCCCGAAGAGGAGGGACCGGCAACATCTTCATCTCTTCTTCTCTTTTCTTCTACCACAGCTTCATGATTATTAATTTCGGCCAATGGGGCGAAAGCTAAAAATGAATATACTAGCTTGGTCCATCCAGTTCTTCCTCGGATGCATTGACTGGCAGTAGTTAAATCATCTTTGGTTGCCTTGCCTTGCTCCATGCGATCTAAGGCCTGCATCCACACTTTAGATTTTGCATCAGATTTACATGCTTTAACAATTTCATTAGATGGCTCAATTTGCAGCCCATAGGTTGCTGCATCAACAGTTGCGTAGGTTGTTCTTGTTGCCAAATCCTCCAACCTTTTCTTCATGCCATCATTACTGAAATTTGGCTCAAGAGGAAGCCCGGTTTTGGTTGCATGAATTTTACCATCCTTCCAAAAGACTAATTTTTTCGCTTTAGGTTCACAGAATGCACCGCAATCCCTCTTATCATGCTGTAGGCTATCACACCAGATACATCATCTTTTGAAGCCTTCTCGTACGGGTCTTTGGGCAGTTGTCCGTCCTCTTTCTTCCACATTCACATCAAGCCTTTCCACCTTGGAATTAATCTCCGTTAGATTAAGATGGAGATCCCGCATGCTCTTAATTAGCTCGTCCATGCTTTGGAGGTGGAACAACAGAATTTCTTGGTTGCTCGGCCATAGAGACAAGAGGTCGAGATACAGGAACAGGCTCCTTCATGGATTCAGTTGGTGCAGAGGTAGATCCCCATCTTAGGCGCATCCGCTCTCTTCGAACAATCATATTAACTACTTTAGTGACATCACTCCAAGCAGTCTTCAATCCCGTCTCAGAGTCAGGATCTTCAAGCCGATCAGTTAGCTTTTCTTGAAGAAAAGGATCCCCAACCTTTAGAAATAATTCAATCTTGTGGCTTTCCATACCCTGCTGATCATGATCTAGTTGAGCAAATTTGCTTTCAAATTCGTGGTGAAGAGTAGTGGTGGTTAGTCCCTTATTGGGCCTTTCAACCCATTCAGTGAATACTTTTTTCGTCATGAGGCCAGAATCTTCAAGAAAAAATTCTTCTCGAAGAGCCTTCTTGAATGCGGACCATCCCGCGTCTTTTTGGAAAAGACCATGAATTCGGTCCTGGAGGCCATGCACTGCCAAACGGGCAAAGTATCAGCTCCAAGCATGATGAGGAACTCCAAAGAAGACCATCTTGTTAATATAGAGGCGGATAAAAGAGGACACATTTTGCCCATTAAATTGCTTGAGCTCCTCCCCAAATACTTCCAAAGCTTTAAAGGCAGCGGCATCATTCCACTCTTCTTCTTGTCTCCGCTGTTGTTGCAGTTGCAACTACTGTTGAAATTGCAATTGTTGTTCTTGGCTTTCTTGCATCAGACGAACCAACTGTTGCAAGGCATCTCCTCCCAAACTTGATGATTCTCCCATTGTACTTCCTCTTCCATGACTGACCTTCACATCGGGTTCACCATTGCCGTCGTATTAGGGGTTGAAGGTCTACCACTGGGGTTTAGAGCAGAAGAGGAGTGTGGAATTCAAGGTTTGGAGAAGGAGAAAAGATTGGGGTTTGAAAAGATTTGGGTTTTAGAAATAACTTAGTTGAAGAAGAAGATATCAAGCTTTTTCTTTTTTTTTTAGCATACATAAATGGAATGAAAGACTTTGTCTTGATCACATCAAATGCATATGGGAATAATAAGTCATTACATTAGGGATAATCTCAAATTTAAACCAAATGCATATTCCAAATGTAAGCTCAAATGGTTTCCGTTTCATGAACATGAATGGATAACAACTCCAAGATACAAGTATTTTGATGGTAGACTCAAATACATTCAAGACATAGATCAAAAGCTCATGAAATGAATTGAAGAGCATAAATTTAACTTCAGCCCTATTTTAAAACAGTAATTTCCAGCCCATAATCAAGCTCCAAAAGTACACATAATCCCATGAATTAGCTCCTCTAATCATTCACAAGCGAAGCCCTGATGATAAGAGGTCAATTTCCTCTCTTACAACCACTTAGATCACTTGTTTACTTATCAAAATGGACAAGAATAGTGTACTGCCCTATTTATGACTGGTTTTTTCAGTCCATAACAGCCCATACACCTTCAAAATCCTCCCCTTTGCTTGCCCCAAAGTCACTCAAGTACTTGGGTACAAGACGGGCTTCATTGGACCATGAATATGGTAAAAGAAATGAGAGGAGACGTACACAAGAGCAGGCTGAAAACTTTTTCTCAGGTTTCCCCCTTTTATGGATTGTCATACCAAATGGATGGGTAAGAAGAGCTCTCACCTTCCTTATTTGTATCTCCTTCTTCAGCTCCAATTTGCCTTGAGTTTGCATGCTTTGGAGCATGCACCATAGCCCATAGCTCATCCTCTATCTGCCACAGGTATGCAGGCTGTTTTTTTGTGTCAAAAAATGTGGGCTGCATCTGCTCAGCTCCCACTTATCATTTTGACCACTTAGGTCACTTACAAGTCATTTTAGTCCATTATTTCAGGTCCCACATGAACCTAATGGACTTTTGGCAGTCCTCTTGATTTCCAACCAAATTTTCCTCTTGAACCAATGTGACTTAGCCTGCATACTGTCAATTACTTCGAGCTGATAAAGTTGTGGGTTCCCACAGACTTAATTTTTATCAATATACATGGTAGAACTGAAAATTGTATGACAGTTACAAAAGAACTTATGAAACTAAGTGATATCTAAGTTGGTTGTTGGGTAACAATGACTGAGTTATGTATGAAAACTCCTCATATAAATCCTAATAAAGTTCTTTTGTGATCATAAGAAGTCTATGATTTATATTATGAACAAAAAACTTTTTGACAGTGGCTCTAGGGTTGATGGAGAGCATGCACTTCTAAGAGCCTCAAATGAAGCTCTGGCTATTTGATACTTTGGTCACACCAATAGTTCTATATAGGGTCCCCATATAGGGATTGAGCCCCTACAACACAAGGAGAGCCACATAGGATCAACCATTACCCCAAGGGGGAGGAGACCATGCTTAGTTGGTCTACACGCATGCATGAGGCATCATTTGTAGATACAAAGGATACTACATTGCCAATGAGGGACCTTACTTCATCGCTTCAACCTCTCTATGCTAGATAGACTCATGAGAGACATCCTAAGGTGAGTGCCTCCTAAATAGTTCTAGATTGTATATGGCTTAAACATCATTTTGTACTCATCAACTATGTATTTTTTTGTGTTTTTCTTTCTCCATTTACTTATTCATAGCATTAGATGATAGCTTTCTTGGGACATGAAAAATTCCCAAACTTCTCAAATGTAACATTTTGGTCTCATAGGCCATTGACTAACTAACTTTCGAACTAAACGCTTCTTTGCACCCAATGCCTTTGTGAAAATGATAGCTATTCA
This sequence comes from Lygodium microphyllum, assembly GCF_053477565.2. NCBI lineage: Eukaryota > Viridiplantae > Streptophyta > Polypodiopsida > Schizaeales > Lygodiaceae > Lygodium > Lygodium microphyllum. The sequence goes on from NC_141151.1 coordinate 9,530,962, forward strand.
ATCTTGTGTATTGATATATACCAAGTCAATCTCTTTTGGAAGTTCCTTCTCTCTCACAAAATGGTAATGCACCTCAATGTATTTTTTCATAGCATGGAATGCTGGGCTCCTAGCTAACGATGAAGGCTCATATGCACTTAGTGATGGATGATTTTAAAGGAAGCTGAAGAGATCAGCGATGGCTCTGATACCATGTGAAAAATCAGAGTGCAAGCCAACATTGAAGTGTGGATAAGAGGGAGAGAAGAGCTCAAAAGTACAAGAACAAGCCTTACTTATTAAGTTGCTCATGAAGGTACAACTTGGGTCACTCTCACTCATCAATTGATGTAGACCCACGGGCTATTTATATAGCCCCAACTGGTTAGGGTTAGGATTTCCCCTTTCCCTCAGGACCATTCACACCTACCTGCCCTTATCCACTCCTACATAAGGAGAGTTCATATGCCTATACTCAACAATTTATTGGAACATGTATAACCAACATCCTTAATTAGTGTGTTAAATCACAGGTTTCTTCACATAATTTATCTCACGGACACACATACAATTCAAACAACCCTTGAATGAAACAAATTTCTTTATTATATTGGAAGTTTATTACAATTTTCATCTTTTTGACCGTGTTGAAGATATACAGAATTCAATGAGGGTATTCTGTCTACCAAGATTTCACCCTTGTAGCTAGTATTTAGGGTTCCAGGATCCCATCCTCAGTCACGAAGAGGCTCGTTAGATTCTAGAAGTAATGCAAAATTTACCGCCAAAGCTCCCCTTGGCACCCATATCTCCTACTTCCCAAGGCTATCCCTACGGACAGACCTTTCGCTACGGAGCCAGTCTAAGCTTCTCGAAGCGATAACCATGACCCCCTTGGAGTAGGGTCCCGCAGCTAGCTTGGGGGTAGCCTAGCACGATCTTTTCCTTTTATCCCGTTTGTCAATGTTTTTAATTAGAGATCTAGATTCTAGCAAACATAAACAATCCTTTCAAACATATATCAATGATGCAATGACAATCATACCATTGTGCAGCTCACAGCTTCACATAGCCAAGGTAGATCCTTAACCTAAGGTAACCTTACAATCCAATGAGTATTCTCCTCCCCATAAAGAAGTGTTGAGTACAATTCTTCTTTGTTAAGAAAGACATGAATTTTCCGTTTGGTAATTAACTTACCCAACATAAGCAATACCATTTCACAAACTATTTATGAAGATTATGTGATATCCTTCTATTTCAATTTTCGGGAATTTATAGGCAATACGATAGACTAGGAGGGTCTAAGTTGTTCTTCACCTTATTATATTCCATCCAATATCTTCCTAAACATTGATTCATCCTAAGAAATAGCAAATTTCCTAGTAACAATACGGTGATGAGATGATTTACAGGACTTTTAAATAGACTTTTGCAGTGTTAATCAATACTTAACCTTGCATTTGATAGAAGATATATCGAGTTATTTTATTTAATTGATCTTAAATGTGCATATAATCCTTTACTTAATTTGTGCAACATCCACCTTTAAATATTTCCATCATAATTATATAGATTATAAACTAGATTAGTCTATCTACAAATCATAGATAGTAGTTAACTGTTTATGCATGTAATAATATGCTCTCTAGATGAAAGTTGTCATTTCATGTAGGTGTAAATGTGGAAGCTTAATATTTTATGTGCTTAATTTTTATATGGATGGTGTCTGTACAATCTAACAAGTAGTCCTTATACCATTTAATGCAAAAGCCAACATTTTATGTAAGATTTTGGCAAAAACCTTATTATTTTATGTGGAGAAATAATAGCATATTTTCTATGTTGTGAATAATCTGGTTTGGCACGACGAAATTGGGAATCTCATCTTTGCTTGCACTTGCGTTCATCACACCCGATATTCTGTTGGTACTGGAAACTCTGGCAACCTTGGGCACTCCCGTATCTCTAGAAATACCAGTTCTTTGACTGGTTGTAGTGGTTCTCATGGTCTTTCCACCTCATCGCTTTTGAGCCATCGTCCGCAACAAGCGGGTTTGAGAGATAGAGAAGGCAGAATGAATTCAAGATGGAAGAGCGTGAGAGAACATGGCTTAATCGAAGACCGAGACAGGGGGTTGAGCTAACTCTCTCCCTCTCTAATTCTCTTTCTAACTCTCTCTCTTGCAACCTCTCGGGGTGACTCCCTCTCTCTCTCACTCACTCCAGCTTCCTTCCGCACCCTCTCAGGGTCTCTTGTGCCTCCCCCCTAAACTGAGTAGAGGGCATGCCTTTTTATATGCAGAAGGGAGTGCAAGCTGCCTCTCCCTTCCCCTCTCTTTTTTGCCCTCTTTGGGCAAAGACAGCTCCTCCACTCAGAGTGGGGAGATTCTTTCTCTCTTCTTTTATTATTTTAATTTTTAATTTTCTAAACTAAAGAAAAGGGGAGGGGTATCGAGAGGCTGTCGATGCTTGATTATGGAGATAAATAAGATTTTTTTCCTTTTAATGGTAAATGAGATTTTTTTGGTGATCATGATGATGAAGAAGATGATGATCATGATGATGACGATGATGATGAAGATTAGGAGGGGGGCCTTTACGACAATCAGTTTGAAGGCTTCCCCCTTTTTAATTCTAAATGTTAGTTTTTTTCCGTTTTGTTAGTTTTCTTTATGTTAGTTAGTTAGTTCTATTAAGGTTAGTTTTTAGACTTAGTTAGTCTTTACTTAGTAACTCTACTAACTTGCTAACTTAACTAACTTTGCTTACTAACTTATTATCTTACTTATTACTAACTAACTATCTTAACTAACTTATGATCTAACTAACTAACTTATAAATTGACTAATTGACTTTACTACTAGCTTATAAATTGACTAACTAACTTTTGAACTTAATCAACTAACTCTTAGTTTCGCAAAAAATTACACGATGCCATAGTGGGGACACATCGAACTTGAGAAACCCTAGGTGCGATGTAGATGCATTTGCATATTTCTTTTTCTTTTCTATTTTTTTCTATTTTTTCTCTCTTTTTTTTCTTTTGGCAAGGCAAGTAAGAATAGTAATATACAATAAGGCATGTTGCCTTACAAGGAGAAATGAAAGTATGAAATTAGAAGGCTGTCTACAAATAATAAAACTTGGTGCACAAGATGATTGGTATACTAAGGTGCATGCAATGAAGATTTGAACATTGAGCCTGGACATTAAAGCACATTGCTGCATTGTTGATGAAGCTATTGTTGAAGAAGAACATGAACTTGTCGATGAAGATTGGAATGGTTATTGACAAAACAATTTGCAACTACCCCTAAGTAGATGACCATTAGATGTTGTAGTAAAGGTATGGCGTCATTGAAGAAAGTGAAACCTAATTATTGATGGTTCTTTAAGTTTTGTGCATCTTTAGTGAGGCTCCAAGGTAAACTTGTCTTGATTGGCCTTTGATGTCTTGACGTGATGCCTCTTGAGCTTAAGATCTTCAAGAAGGTTCTGATACTACTGTTAGCTTCAAGTATTTAATGTTGTTGTAGTGTAGGATATTCATGGAAAGCTTCTATTGCCAATGATATTGTCTTCAAGCCTTGAGGTTCATTGCATTGCTTTGTCACTTGCTGTTTTCTTTCATTCATTTGGTGAAACTTTGAGAGTACCATGAAGTGGATTCAAGGAAAAAAGATAGAAAGAATTATGAACAAGTCTCTTCTTCCTTGAATTTCACCATCATATGAGGAGTCAAAGGGTTTGAGCTTGTACCTCTTGTTCTTATTTTTTGCCCTCGCATAAGATGTAGCGTTCTTTCTAAAGTTGGAGGGACTTTTTCTCTTGTTAGTTGCAAAAAATTGAGCTAAAGAAAAATGTGTACAAAGAAACTAAGACTAAAAAGGAAAAAAAGTTAGTATTCTGCAGTTTTTGGGATCCACTAGTCATAGAAATTCGGATTGTACTCCGATTCGGCAAAAGCATCCAAGTCAAGTGGTTTGGTATCTAGTCCAAAAATGTAAGCAATCAAATTGCCAATAAGAAAAGAGGGTCCTGCAAAGCAATTGGCAATGTGTAGTTCCTCTTTGATCATAATCTTGTCAAGCAATGGGTGATAAATCAACTTTTGTGGCAAGGCGAGATTCTGAGCTAGGATGATAGAGCACAGTGAAGTGGTCTCACAATAAGTTGGGTTAGTTGTAAGTGTACTCACTATATGGCATTGCTCAGCTGTGGTCATAAGATGACTGCATTGCAAGCAATCTCAAGTCAATGAGAAAACCACTTTTGCAAGAACGGACTTGTGGAATGACAATTCTGCTCAAGCTCATCAAGTATTGATTGGTCTTGGATTTTGTTCATAGAAGCATAAGAATGAATAATTCAACATGATAGCAAGTGCTCCTGAAGGAGAGTCCTAACATAATCCTTCTAAATCGAAAGGCTTTTATCGAAAAGATGTATGTTGTCCTTCCAAGTGGAATGCCATTTAGAAACAACCTGAATTGTCTCATCATAAGCTAGGCTTAGATCAATCATTGCAAACAATTGGCATAAGTAGTGTATATGGCCTCAAATTGGAGAAGGCAGCCTGTTTTATAGGAATTGAATTTCTGTGCCAAATGAGCAGCCATGGCACTCAATGGTCAACATACCAACAAAGTCTTGATGCCAAAAGGAGGGTCTGATTTAGTAGGGTTGATATGGAGATGTCTCAACAACCTCCTCTAGAGAATCCCGAGGTCCAACTAGCTCAATTGGTATTAACTGGTGGGGTGAGTTAATAGGGACACTAGTGGCATTGTGCCTAGGATCTAGAGTTGCAAGCATACCTCTTCCAACCACTGTGTTTGGGTTAGGAGAAGGTTTATGTACATCACTCTACTTCACATGATTTGATGAAGATTCAGTCAATTGAAGTACTAGAAGTAGAGGTAAGATTTGGTGTTGTGTCAAGCAACCTTGGAATAAACCATTCATAGGAATTAGAACTGTACTCTAATGAAGCATGGTCATCAATAAGTTGTGGGTCAAGGGTGAGACAAAAGTTATATCTAGTGACATCAATCATCATGTCTCGTTGTCCTAATCAACTTGCAATGTGTAGCTCTTTCTATGAAAAAAAATTGTCACGCAAGGGATCAAGTTTAGCCAATTTAGAAATGTTGACACCATGGACAAGTGCAAACAGTTGCAGAGATGTAGGAGCAACATATGTAGGATCATGCATTGAAGTCCAAAGTGCATTTCTTTGCTCAGCAATGGTCATTGGACAGCTACCATATCATATGACTAACCCTTGGACCTAAAATGGGCCGGCCCATTTTAAACTCACTTTGTCCTTGATGGGACCTAAAATGGGCCGACCATTTTAAAATGGGCCGGTGCTGGCCCATTTTAAACTCACTTTGTCCTTGATGGGACCTAAAATGGTCCGCCGGATCATTTTAAACTCACTTTGTCCTTGATGGGACCTAAAATGGGCCGGCACTAGCCAGACCTCATGCACGCAACAGACCTAAAATGGGCCGGCCTCATGCATGCAACAGACAACCCCACCACACGGCCTCAAGGGCCAAGAGCATCTGTAATACACTGATGTACACTAGATAGAATTAATTATGCATTTGTATCCGATACGTAGTCCAACGTTTACCTTCCCTTATCCTCAGGGGGAGATCCCATAACATATAGGCATAGTGCCTCGTAACACAAACATGAGGAAGCACCTCTCAGTTGTTTGTTGCGGCTCCATTGCGACTCTCCTACACCTCGGGGATTGGCCCCAAGATGTGTCTCTCCAACATATAAAACACAATGCACAAGCTCCACTCTTTCCTTGTTTTGCATGATCCAGGAATATATGGAGCCTCAACCAATAGTCCCAAGGAAAGCGTACAACTGCCCTGTAGAAAAGGCTCCTTTCCACTCAATGTATAAGTCAAGTCCTAGGAAGACAATTGCTATGCAATCTAGGATTGATACCATGTCATGTGTCATGCATAGTGCATATGATCCTAGTGCACAAAAAATATTTATCAAATCAGCATTTTGTGATGTGGAAAAAACAGCCATTTCATGATTTTCACTAAACGTATACTTTGATGTATAAAGACTAGCACCGATTCCTCATGCTACTAGCCCCTTAAACTGGAATATCACAATTCTAAATGAAATGCACAATCAAATATTTCAAATATTCAAAACCTCTCAGCCCTCTCAATCTCTTAACATCACCCTTTCCCTCTAACGTTTAGGTTATGCTGCATTGCATAGGTGTAGGGTATTATTTTGTATGTATTTTTCATATAAAATGGAAAAAACATGAACTGTGACACATAAACAAAGTCAAACTAAAGCAAAAATTTATGCCTTAGCTTTGTTATACAGCCACAACCACAAATCATGATTTTCTAGATTTTTATAACATAAAAATCTATTTTTTTTTTCATTTTTAGCTATTTTTCTCTATTTATTTGTGCATAAAATAATTTTTTAAAATTTATGATTAGTGACTGATTATGACAGCTGAAAGATGTTTTGTCTCAGAATTTTATCCCATGTGCATCTCTTTTCTCCACCTGAAACCAATAAAACCTTCATTTTTACACTTAAAAAACGCTTTTCGGGCTATAATTTAATTATTGTGACTATTTATTATTATGGATCTACATTTCTTTTATACACAATCCTCAATCATAATGTAAACAAGATCCAAATAAATTTTTGTTCCATATTTCATTTAGACCATCAAACATAAAAAAGAAGCAAATTTCATTTGTAAAAATGAGGCATACCGCTTAATTGCGGGTTGTGGGTTTTTTAATAATTGATATGGACTGCCAATGGACCATCCGACGATCATTCTTCATTGCTGAACACCTTCCCTCAACCTCTTCTTGATCTTGGAGCAATCCGATCGTCGCCAGACAAGCATCCTTCAGCCCCCCTTCTTCTTGATTTCTTCCACATGAACCACCACTTGGAAGAGAGAGAGAGAGGGAGGAGAGAGAAAGACTAGTTTCTGATTTGTCAAATCGGGCAGCCATTTCTAAAGCCGAGAGTGGCGATGAGGAGAAAAAACATCAAGCATCAGGCTGGTAAGATCGATTGGTATGGGTATATTGAGGTGGGAGATGGCATATAGCCTCCCCTCCTCTCCATTTCACGTCGTCTGCAAAGGAGGGCACCCTTTTTTTTCTTCACGCCATAAAAAAATTGCCACCCCCCTGTCGGTGAGAATTGGGGGGTGGGAGACCCCAAGGGTCACCCCCTTGGCCTTCCAAGTTCCTTTACACTTACTCTCTTTGGCCCTTAGACCCCGGGCACCCCCATTTCTACGTCCGGTGTCAAATTTTACTTCTATTTTTTTTTTCTCAACCATCTCAAAGTCCCCCACTGTGGAGCATCTCTCAGAGTCTCATCTGGTATATCAAGAAATTATGAAAATTCCCCAACCATCACTCGGTGGGTCTTTAAAGCACTTTTGGGGCTTACTGCTTAAAATCGTACTGATTACACCTGCCGCCTTCGACGAAGTCTATTTTTCCCTTGAAATTCTGATTTTTTGGCTATTTTTAAGCACTTCTCAGAGTCAAAAATCAACTGTCAGTCCTTCTGCTTTATTGGCCAATGTTGCAACATCTTCCCAACTTGTGTGCTTCCCAGTGTAGAACACAGTAAGTAAGCGTTGCTTTTCCTGCTTTACCTTGGTCATTTGCTTTATATCTTCTCCCATGAGACTACTGGGTAAATCCAACAATTTTTTGGTTGCTCTAACCATGTCAAAGGCTTTTCTAAGAGTTTCTGATGCTCAATAGTTTGAATTCCAAGAGCCATGAACATATGCACAAGCAAGTGAAGTCAAGAGTGTTTCATCTAGTTCTTGAGAACTCGTAGCTTCTGATTGATCTCTGTGTTGCCCCCTCTTTTCTAACATCTCCACGATCAATCATTTAGTTTCAAGTGTATTGGAGCTTTTGGTTAAGAAGAACATGACTTGTGAATCAATGGATTCATTATGCTCTCTGCACTAGATTCTATATCCTTGTGTGAGACTAAAGTACTAGAGGCTTGTTCTTCAGCTTTGTTGAAGTGACAGTCTTGGTCACAGCCGAGGGTTGTGATTGTATGGGTTCTGTCTCAAAATTGGAAGTAGTAACTTCTGATTCAATGGAGTTGTCAATCGTGAATAGTCAAGGATGACTATGCACTTGGGTCCTCGAATGATTTAGTGGAAGTATTCATGGTCTTGGTAGTTCTAGATTTGTTTGTGACAACACTTGTAGAGGGAGGTCATCGCTCTTTTGATGTTTTCATAGCTATCCCTTGTGGATCCTTTTCTTTAGCTTGAGCAGCTACATTAGGTTGTTGCTGCCAAATTTTTTGTTTTGGTTTGGGTGATGAAGGTTCTTGGTTTCGAGGAGACTTTGGTTATTTTGTAGAACCAGCAACAACCTAGGGTTGTTTCTTATCAACGCTTGAGGACTTTAACTCATCTGTCCTTGGATTTTTTGTTTTAGCTTGAGCAGCCTCACATGGAAGTGGCTACTTTGGCTCTAGCTTTTCTTCCTTGCTTGATGACTTTTTAGACACTACCAGTTCCTCGTGTGGATTGGCAAAAAAATCAAGTGGTTGGTCTTTTGGAATTGTCAGCTGAAGCGTCACAAGAACTAGCTTGTTAGTTACCAACTTATCTAGTGTTTTCTCCTCAAGTATCTTGGTCCATGACCTAGATCTGTGTGTGGGTCTCTTTTGCTTTCTCTTGGATTTGGATGGGACTTGGTCTTTGGTCATTGGAGGTGGCTTTGGGTGTGGTTTTGGTAACCAAATTCAAAAAATTTCCGCATGAAACCTTTGAGGCATGAAGCAACACTTTGGGCACCCATTGCGGCCCTGTGCTAGCTTTCCATCGATGCTTCCGATTACTTGCCCTAAATCTCTTCCCCCTTCTAGATGCAGTTCTATTCCCAACATCTCTTGAGAAGATGTGGTCTTTCCTTTGGTTCTAGGAGGGTTCCTATATTGAGTGGTTCTCTCTTATTCTCGTGTGCCTTGAGTAGTTCATTAAGAACTCTCTGGGTGTCCTCTCTAGGCATTTGATCTGACTCTGAGACAAGCTTCTTGCCCTTCTCTAGAGAAGAGACAATGTTCCCTTTGCTGAAAGTAGTGACTATCTCCATGTTTGGTAATCTTAGGTGTATACGATGTGCTTCTTAGTCCAAAATGCATGTGGTTGGATGCTTAAAAGGTCTTCCAAGCAAGACTTCATTTCCCATATATTCTTGAATTGGAAGCACATAAAACACTATGGGCATGCTTTCAATCTCAACAATCAAGAGAATTTTGCATCATCCTAAGAGGGAATAGGTTGATCCTCCATATGGCTTGATAGCTATATTGGTCAGGATGAGTTCAGGTTGTCCACCATACCCCATAGGTCAAGATGTTGCAATCTTAACCTTTGTCTATGAGAGCGTCAATGATGAGCTCTCGCTTGGAAGTTAGTTCGACCCGAAGATATATAGGAGGGATTAGCTCTTCATCTTTTGGGTCAGTGTTTGTGGCTTGGACCTTTCAGATATTAGGCATGGTAGACCTAGTTAGGATACTACATGAAACCTTGCATGTTGGACAATCATGATATATGTGAGTGATGTTGCTCAATGCATCTAAGGTCAACCCGTGGAAATTTATCTATCACCATCTGGTTTGCTAGCTATGGCCTAGGCTCTTGTGTTGCTAGCTTTGGAAATATGTGAATGGATAGATGGATGGGAATGCTTACTCGTTTGTGTTGACTCATTAGGTTTTAGGACTTTGAGACCTAAGGTTGAGTCCACAATCAAGCACGTCAACAGAGTATAAGGCTCTTAATAGCAAGATGTCAAACTCTTCAACTCTTCTTGCAATGGTATTGTGTGGTTCTTGGTGTGGGTGTTCTCGTTCAACTCTCTAAGCTTGTCAATTCTTCTTGGATTTTGCAACTTTGTTTCTTGGAGTTTCTATCCTTCAAATTTGTCTCTCGTTGGTTAATTGGTCTTGTGATCTTGCACTAAATGCAAGTGGTGAAATTATGGGCTCAAATGATTGGCTTCTCCTCTCAATTGTTGCGGTCTTGGAACTTTCTTTGAATGGGGTTCAAAATGATTCAAAGGGGGCTTAGGACTTGTGGCAATTTGATCGAAAATATTTTATGCATCAGGCCCTTGTAATGATTGGAATGATGAAGGTGGCTTGGTTGGACAATTTCCCCCCTAATAACTTGCAGTGTGTCCTATATGTAGACGTGAAAAAGATTGTTGTGGTTGTGCACTATGATCCTAAATGACCTAAGGTAATGTTAGCCTAGTGTGTTGCTGAGGTTGCTTAGGTGTTATGTGCAATATGTGCCAGGTCCTTGCAATATGAGGAGGTGATTACTTAGTTTAACTAGCTCCTTATTTTGAGTTATTAAGTCATTAAGATATTTAATTCAAATGCTTGACTTCAAAACCTACAAGTTATCAAGGCATTTTGCAACACTTTGATTCAAAAACTTGCAAGAGTGTGGTGTGCAAAATCAGGCTTTCCTTTCCAATGCAATGTGCATGGGTGCAAGCAATTCCTCAAAGTATCATAACCATGTCATGCTAACAATATGGCAAGCAAGGATAGCACTTTGATGCAAATACATAAAGCAAGAGGTTAAAATTTAGAATGTGAGTAATACAAGTATGAATGAGCCTTGAGGCACAGTGTGTGTGTAAGTGGGAGTGTGAGTGAGTGAGTATGAGTGAAGGATAAGTGAGATGTGAGTGTTAGTGAAGGATAAGTGAGATGCGAGTGTTATGGGTATGAGTGAGTGAGTATAGCTAGGAGTGTGAGTGAGTGAGTGTGAATGAGGATGAGTCGATGGGTATGAGTGAGGGATGAGTGATGAGGGATGAGTATGAGAGAATGAGTGTGAGTGAGTATGACTGAGTGGTTGAGTATGAGAGAATGAGTATGTGGGTATGAGTGAGGGATGAGTGATGAGGGGATGAGTATGAGAGAATGAGTGAGTGTGAGTGAGTGGTGAGTGGGTGAGTGTGAGTGAGGGATGAGTGGGTAGGGATGAGAGAGTGAGAGTATGAGTGAGGTAGGTATGAGTGAGTGAGGGATGATTGATGAGTGAGTGGTGGTGCGAGTGAGAGGATGTGATGGATGTGTGGGAGTGAGTGTAAGTTCTAGGGTTAAGTGAGGTGTGAGTGTGAGTGAAGGATAAGTGAGATGTGAGTGTTGTGGGTATGAGTGTGGATATGAGTGAGTGAGTAATAGGTATAAGTGTGAGTGAGGATGAGTGATGAGGGATGAGTATGAGAGAATGAGTGAGTTGAGTGAGTGGGTATGAGTGAGGGATGAGTATGAGAGAACGAGTGAGTGTGAGTGAGGGATAAGTGGGTAGGGTGTATGATCAAAGTAATGGTATCTCTATATCTTCTTCTTATTCTTGTTCTCCTATTTCTTCTCCCTTCACTCCTTCTTTTCTACCTTCTTCTAATACTTCTTCCACCATTAGACGAATTGCAAGCTTTCCAAGAAGACACAAAAATTAATAGCATATGCGCAACCTTGTCACACAAGAAATCCAACAAGGCGACTATGAGTTTGCATTTTGTGTTTAAGATTTGAGTTTTGAGTTTTTTGTGTTTTTTTTTTTGTTTGTATTTTGTATTTTTTCCTGCCCTAAAAATGCATCTCTTCACAATCTCAATCCAACAAACTAGTTCCTTCTGATTCGGCCGCCCTAACCTAGCCGCATGGGTTTTGGAATGCTAGCCACAAACGCGCATGATCGGAACCCCGTCGATCACATCCATGCCCATGCACAAGCCTCCTATTCCTCCACATGGTAGGAGTGTGAAAACCTTAGTGGTTGCATGGTCCTAGGTTCCAGTAAATGAAACCAAAATGTTGAGCCTAATGCACCAACAATCAAGACTTTGGACGGACTTCCATTGTTTTAAAAGCTACAGACCACTTCGGCGACAATCTCTCACCTTGTCTTTCAACACTCTGCTCTAACTAACCAAGCATCCTCCTCTCCAACCCAAGAAAGCAAGAACACAAGACTAGCTTGAGTTGTAGTGAACTCACCTAACTTACCTTGTTGTGTTTGATGACTCAAAGGCTTGAAGATGGTTCCACGACCACGATCAATACAATCCAATGCTATCACTGTTGAGATATCGAGCTCCACTCGTGATATGCCAGGGTGACTGTTGTGCATTTATGTCACCGACTTGTCAGTTGCAGATGCGGTTGGTACACCGGGCATGAATAATAGCTAGATGACAGCTATCCTTATCTACTCTAGTTCGTGGCTCAGTTAGTATGCCACCTTAGTTAGTTGAGTTTGGTTTGAGACCCATATATAGGGTTCTTCTATTTCTATGTACTAGAGTTCTTTTTGGCTTACACAACTAAGAAGAGAAAAACTGTTTTCAGTCTCCACCCTTGTGTGTATTCCCCCATTGTGCAAGCAAGAAAGCTACAAGTGAGACTCCTTCCTTCTCTCCTACAATTTGACATGGTATCAGAGCCTTGTTCGTGGTAAGGAGCTCAAGAAAGCAAACCAAGTTCGCGGTATTCTGGTAAGAGGACCAGTGTTGCTTTCATTTTTCTGTTTTGGGAGCAAGACTCTGCAGGTAGCACAGCCGGAAAGTGCAGGAGTGCATTGTCTCAGATTGAGACACCCTTCACGGTGTGGCAAGAGGGCAGTATATGTTGCAGGAAAGGGCTTTAGCCCTTGGTTGCTCTGTTTTTTTTATTTGAGGCCATTTCGGGGCCTATTTTGGAGGCGGAAGTTTTCTGCACGCACTCAGGAAAAGGACCTATTTTATGCTGTGCGACCACTGTTCTACAAGTCGGTGAAAAGTTACCACAGAAATTGCATCGTATGCTTGTGTGTAGAGACATTGGGAGTTACAGAATCATCCTTGGTTCCTGTTTATGCAAAATCGTCACTAGAAAGTGACTGTGTGGACAAATACCACTTTCGCCAGTTTTGCAGATTTGCCCTTGTGAGGGTGAAGCTGTGTTTTTTGCAGTGACAGAATTTTTTGCAGTGTTCTGTAACGGCATCTGATTCTCTTTCACAGATTGTAACTGAAAAGCTTGACAAGAACAACTTCCAAGCATGGAAGTTTAGAATGACAAATTTCCTTATGGGAAAAGGATATTGGGAATTTGTTGCAAGAAACGAAGAACCAGTTCTTCCTGATGTTCCCAATCAACAGCAAATGCAGGCATTTAAAGCATGGCATGAGAGAGCCAGGAAAGTTATGTATTGGCTATGTCTATCATCATTTCAGACTCTATAATTGTGCATATTCAGGATGCAAGTACGCCAAAGGAGGCATGGGATACTTTGTCAAAAATATATAGCATAAATACGCAAGCCAAGAAAATGCAGCTCAAGCAAGAGTTGAACAATGTGCAAAGAGAAAGTATGAGCATCAATGACTACCACATGAAGGTGAAGAAGATTGCAGATGCACTTGCTTCCATTGGGTCACCAGTGGAAGATGATGATTTAGTTTCTGTGACCTTGAATGGTCTAGGAAAGGATTATGCACAGTTTTGAACATCCATTTTCGTCCGTGAAAGATTTCTTGATTTTGAGGAGTTGATTGCTCTTCTAATTTCTGAGGAGCAGAGAAATGGTGGTGCATCTTCTTCAGGAGGAACTTCAAAAGAAGCTGTCTTCTACTCAAATGCCGGAAGAGGTAGAGGCAGAGGTAGAGGAGGCCAATCTGGAGGCCGTGGTAGAAATCAGAATATGCAGCAAACTCAAGAAAACCAGTCCTATGGAGGAGGACGTGGTAACTCTAGAGGCAGGGGGAGCCAAAGAGGTTGTGGTGGTTGGCAAAGAGGGCAAAATGCTAACAGCAATGTTGAATGCTACTACTGTGGTAAAATGGGTCATATGGCTAAAGACTGCTATAAAAAGCAAAATGACATCATGAATGGAAAACTGCAACAAGGAAATTATGCATCTTCTAGTAGACACGGTGATGACAGAAATGAGCATTTGTTTATGATGCAGCACATGAACAATTCTGTGACAAGTGCAAAAGAAAGCAACGAAGTGTGGTATGTTGACTCAGGTGCATCAAACCACATGACAGGTCATGCAAAATGGATGCAGGATGCAAGAAAAATGAAAAAACCAGCATTTTTGGAGACTGATGATGATACTGCACACCCTATTGTATATATTGGAAAATTTTCTTTATCTATGCAGGATGGGAAAAAGAAATACCTGTCAGATGTATTTCATGTCCCGAATATCACCAAGAATCTGGTTTATGTTGGTCAAATGGTTGAGCAGGGCTTGTAGGTCAGATTTAATCCTCATGGATGCTTTGTTGAGGATATGAAAAATAAAGGTCGATTGATAGCAAAAGGAAAGAAGAATGGCAGAATGTTTACATTGGATGCAGACATGCCTGAATTGAGTGCAGCAATGTTTGCACATGGGACCAGTGTAGTTGCAGATGGCATAAACGCATTGGTCATGTTAATGTACAGCAACTTAAATCAATGCAGGCCCAAAATATTGTTGCAGGATTGCCTAAACTCAAGGTTGCAGAAATGCATAAGGTATGTGAAGCCTGCCAGTTTGGAAAACAGGCAAGGAAACCATTTCCTAGACATGTTCAAGAGAGTAAAAAGCCATTGGAATTAATCCACTCTGATGTGTGGACTACTAAAGCTGCATCTCTTGGACGCTGTGATTATTTTGTCACTTTTATTGATGGCTATAGCAGAAAAGTTTGGGTGTATTTTATGAAAAAGAAAAGTGAAGTTTTTGGGTATTTCAAAACTCTTAAAGCTATGGTTGAAAAAGAAACAGGCCTGTAAATAAAATGCCTAAGGTCAGATGTAGGGGGAGAGTACCTCTCAAATGAGTTTGCAAGGTTCCTATAGGAGCATGGCATAAAGCAGCAATATTAATGCATTCATACCCCACAACAAAATGGAATTGCAGAAATGAAAAATAGGCATATTGGAGAGGTATCTCGTGCCATGCTCAATGAAAAAGACCTGCCAGATTTTTATTGGGCTGAGACAATTGCTACAGCAGTCTACATAATGTCCCACTGTAGCAATACATGGGATGACTCCAGAGGAGAGGTATACTGGTAGGAAACCAAATATTTCTCATTTGAAATTTTTTGGTTGCATTGCTTATGTTCATGTGCCAGATGAGTTGAGATCCAAGTTGGATCCAAAAGTTGAGAAGTGCATCTGCATCTTTATTGGTTACTCTTTGCAACAGAAAGGGTATAGATGCTATAACCATTCTACTCGTAAGTTTACAGTGAGCAGAGATGTTGTTTTTTATGAGATGAGTAGCTGGTATAAACTAGTAAATGTGATTGATGATGTAGATGCACAAAATGGTAATGCTGCACAGAATTCACAGCAGCAGTCACAAAATATTAGTGAACCTGGAGCGTCCTCTAGCAGTGGTTCACATTCTTCGCCATGGACAGGCAGATTGAGATCAGGAGAATCTTCTCAAAGCAATGCAGATAGTGGTATGCAGGTATCACGAAAAGGAAAAGAGAAGGTAGATCAGCCCATGTTTGATGTGAATGCAGGTCACTCTTATGTGGATGGTGAATCCAATGGCTCAGAACAGAGCATTGATGATGAGTTGGGTATTCCTTCTATTGTTATACCTCGAGTAAGGAAGACCAAGGATGTTTTGAGAGCACCTGGGAGTGAACCTACTTTGCGCAGGTCTACCAGAGCTAGGTATCCTGTGGATAGGCTGAAATATGATGGATTTACAGCCATTCACTATGCATATATGGTCAAAGTGATACAGGAACCAAAACCCACTTCTTTTGAGCAAGCCATGGGAAAAGAAAAATGGGAGAAAGCCATGGATGAAGAAATGGAGGCCTTGGAAGAAAATGCTACATGGGAATTGGTACCTTTGCCTAAAGATAAGAATGCAATTGGTTGTAAGTGGGTTTATAAGATGAAACACAATACAGATGGTTCTGTGAATAGATACAAGGCAAGATTAGTAGTCAAGAGGTATGCACAAACATATGGCATTGATTATGAAGAAACATTCAGTCCGATTGCAAGGATGGCAATCGTAAGAGCAGTCATTGCTATGGCTGCATCAAAGGGATGGTCTTTACATCAGATGGATGTAAAGAATGCCTTCTTGCATGGTGATTTGCAAGAAGAGGTCTATATGGAGCAGCCACCAGGTTATGTGCATGTTGTTCATCCTGAGTTTGTTTGCAGGTTGAAGAAAGCCTTGTATGGCTTGAAGCAAGCACCTAGAGCATGGTCTGACAAGATATGACAGTATCTTGTCACTATTGGCTTTCAGATTTCCAAGGCAGATTTCTCAATTTTTGTGAGAAAAACAGAGAAATGTATTATGCTACTTGTCATTTATGTTGATGATTTGATTATGACAGGTGACAGTGATGAAGATATCCTTCATGTGAAAATGCTATTGAAGCAGAAGTTTGAGATGAAGGATTTGGAAGAGTTGCGTTATTTCTTGGGCATTGAGGTGATTAGATCACCAAGTGGGATACGGCTCTTGCAGAGGCAGTATGGATTGGACATGCTGTCCAAATATGGGATGACAGGCTGTAAGCCTATTTTAGTTCCTTTGGAGCAGAATGTGAAGTTGAGCGCAGATGCAAGTGAGCTTCTTGAAGACCCTACTATGTACAGACGCATAGTAGGAAGTTTGATTTATATGACTATTACCAGGACAAATTTGAGCTATGTTGTTGGATTGGTAAGTCAGTTTATGCAGGCTCCAAGGAAACCACATTTGGATGCGGCTAGAAGCATACTCAGATATGTGAAGTCCACATTGCAGTATGGACTATTTTATGAGACTGGGGTTCAGATATAGTTGCATGGATACACTAATGCTGATTGGGCTGGTAGTATTTCTGATAGACGATCTACCAGTGGATATGTGTTCTCTTTTGGGAGTGTTGCAGTCACTTGGAGCAGCAAGAAACAGCCTACAGTTGCCTTGTTGAGCACAGAGACTGAGTACAGGGGTGCAGCAATGGCTGCATGTGAGGTAGCTTGGTTGCATAAGCTACTTTATGATATGCATCAGCCTACAGATGGACCAGTTGTCATTTATTGTGACAAAATGAGTAGTATACACTTGGCAAATAACCCAGTCTATCATGCTAGAACAAAGCACATTGAGGTGCATTATCACTATGTGCGGGAGAGGGTTTTACTAGGTCTTATTGATCTAGTTTATGTCAGCACAGAGGATCAGGTAGCTGACATATTCACGAAGGCATTGGGTGCAGAGAAGCTGCGCAAGTTCAGAGACCTGCTTGGTATGCAGGAATTGGGATTGAGCTCGAGGGGGAGTGTTGAGATATCGAGCTCCACTCGTGATATGCTAGGGTGACCGTTGTGCATTTATGTCACTGACTTGTCAGTTGCAGATGCGGTTGGTACACCGCCCATGAATAATAGCTAGATGACAGCTATCCTTATCTACTCTAGTTCGTGGCTCAGTTAGTATGCCACCTTAGTTAGTTGAGTTTGGTTTTTTAACACAGTTTCATATTGAGAAAAGCATTCCTTATCTTGTACTTACTACAAACCATGTAGTTATGAAGTAGTAAAGACAAACACTACTTAGTTATCATAACCAAAGGAAGTGAAAATTGAATAATAATATAAAATAATCAATGAAATCTTCTTGAGCATTACAAATACTTAGTACCTTTAAGCACTATTTTTATCAATTTGAATTACCAAGAAAAAGGCAATGGATTCAAACATATTTACCAAGTAATACAAACAAAACAATATATCTATACACTACACATACATCAGTTCAAAAACCACAAGAACTTGCCACAAGATTTATGGACATGTCTAGCATATATGTATAAAATCCAAATTCCATATGAACTATTAGAAGAAACTGCATTGCACATTGTTGAAAAACTACAAAGTTCAAATGAATGTCTTACTAAGTTATGGGAATATTTTATCACTTCATATACATGATCATGTTCTCATACGTTTGCTTTGGACTAATAAATGATCAATTGAAAAGAAGTTTGAACACATTGGAACTAATAATTCATGCATGGTAAATGATACTATTTTGATTGTTAAAGTTTAGAAACAAAACAATAACACATTTCAACAACTTGAAATGACCCAACGAAGAAACAAAAATAACAAAGATATACTTCTTCTATTTATTGAAGACAAAGTACACACTACACCAAAAGTTATACAAACTACCAAATGAAAAAGAAACACTTGGTCACAAGAAGATACAAATTTATTATAAGAAACAATAGTAAGCAATCATAATGCATCCGAAAAAATAATAGTTGAAAGCTTCTTGCTATTAAAGGGAGAATCGTTGCATAATTGACATAGTGTATAGATTAAGGTATATAGACTGCTCTCAAATACAATACTCACTATGAACAACAAAAAGATAACTGCATATAAACCACAGATATAAACAATACACTTCGAGAAAAACCAAGAAGAAAGGCTAAATAGATTAAGAAAAGTATGAAGAGTTTAGAATTGATAAAATATGATTCTGATATATCAAACACACCTACTCGTAATTGTGAACTCTGTAAAATCAATCATGATTTAAAGCCCAATTAGGAAGATCAAAAGTAGAAATAACATACTTACATGAAATAATATCATCCTTCTCAAACAACAATATATATAATTGAAGCTTGTGATAAGTGTAGGAACCACTTGCGACAAAAAGAAATGCCTATAGAGATTCACATATTACAACTAGATCTAAATAAGAAAAATCACGAGGTTGAAGAACTAAACAACATAGAATGCAAACTAATATATCCTCCCATACCATTTGCATAGATTCATGAATTGAATCACGATGGTCAACTAGGACTGTGAAGAAGCATTATGCATGTCATGACAAACATTATACCTACTCAACATATACTTCCATGGTTTATAAATGACTTAGGCTCAATCTTACTAAATTTGAAATAGAAAATGGAGTATAATTATTCATTCATGTTAACATTAGTAAGACCATTTTAGTTATGAAAACACTATCCATATTAAATACATACCTTTATATGAACAAGAAAATGCACAATTAACACCAAATTAGGAAAAACATCTCAAACAAGTGCAACAATTAGCATGTATAAATCTAAACACAAACATTGAAGTAGAGGTAGACACACTACTACATAATTACAATCTCATGACCAAGTTATCAATTTTGAGAATAAGCTACTGAATGTAGCACTAGTAGAAGGAAACTCACCTATTGGACTATTCAAAGATACTTTTTTAGAATAACTATGTTTTCACATACTATTTTTTGGTTTTCATAAATGTGGGACCCATTAAACAATGCTTTGCATCAACTAAGCTCTTCACTTAAACAACAACAAGATGAAATCTAGACATAATATTTATAAAAGACTCTTACAAATAGACCCAATTACAAGTGCTCATTATTATCTACACAAATTTCAAACAATTATGAAGAAAATCCAAAGTGACAAACATACTCTTGGTAAAGTGAAAATTTAGATTTGGATAGGTAACCTTGAAACTCCTAATAATCCTTTCGATATTGAGGTGATTCCTATGATTGATATATTCATAAACATTGATAAATCAATCGTGTTTGAAAAAATACATAAATATTCAAATTCATTGCCACAAACAAATATGCAAAGAATGTGGTAGAAAATGTCAATTTGGTCTTCTGAAACCACCCTGCAATAGCCAACCAATGATATTTAACCCAAAAACCTCATCTACAACACAAGAGAAAGAGCACTACGATAACAAAATTAGAAGAATTTAAAAAAAAAAAAAAATCAAAGCATGGAAGGAGAACGTGCATTCACAACATGGTTAGAAGAACTAAATATTACTAAAATTGAATACACGGAAGCACTTGCACATATGATTGCCAAAATAATAATATTCTAAAAAGAAAAGTCACTGACATTGATAGTAACAACTTCAATAGAGACCTTCTAGTGCTTAGGGGTGCCAATATTGACATCCAATACATAACAAATGGTCATGGTATTGTAAATTACTGCACATCATACATGGCAAACCAAGACACTACTATGACACAAGTATTACAGAAAGCCTTTGCTTATTGTATAGAGAACAAACTACGTATAATTGAAAGACTTAGAAAATGGGTAACACAAATACTCAATACTCAATAAATTAAGTGCACAACAAGTAGTGTACTTAGCATTGTCCTTACCATTGACATCATCCACTTGAACATTCACATTAATAAATACAAATGATCTTACTAAAAGAACAACCCTACTAAAATGCAAATTTACATTATAATAACTAGAACGATATGATAAGAATGTATTCTTTCTAGATATAATAAAAAATTACATAAAATGACTAGTCGATCTAGCAAACATATGCTTAGCAGAATATGTAACAACATTTACTTTAACCAAATGAAAATTAAAACAAGTTCACAAAGACAAAATAATATTATTTGTACACTTCAATGAACATAAAGATCCTAACAATTAGTTCATAGAACAATGTCTATTGTATCTTTTTATTAACTTGGAATGACTACAAAATACTAATTCAAAATCCTTATTCACATAAAACAAAATGAACATAAAATTTAACAAAAACATATATACAATAGCAACTATCTCAACACCAACTACATCAAAAAACATGTCAAGTACTTCAAATAGTTCAACATCATGCAACAACAAAACATGTCAAGCACAGTACAAAAAACATACAAATTGGATTCAAATAAGAAGTACTATGAAGAAGTAGTAAAAAAACTACATAATGAAAAACATGCACTTTTCGAGATGATATCATGCTTAAAAAACTCTTGGATCTGAAGTACAAAATGCACTTATTCATGAATCATAAGCATGGTGTTGGAACAAGTAAAACATTTGCCCTTTTGATTCTTATTCAAGGCCTTGTACAAAACTACAACCATACAATACAAGAAAACAAGATCTTCCAATAGAATTACATATAGCATACACAACGAAGGCAATGCTCAATAGAAATGGGACAATATTACATTCTACATTACAATTTCCACTAATGACTAATGAAATACCAAGTTTGACATTAGAAAAGCTAGACATGATGATGATGCTTTCTTTATATAAGAAATTTCAATTACTAGTAATAGATTAGATATCTTTGGTTGGGAGTAGATGCTTAAAACATAGACAAACAACTACCTTCCATTAAGCATGAACACAACAAACCATTCGATGATTCTAGCATCATCTTCTATGGTGATACATACCAAGCAAACGATTGGATTTTCGAAACTAATATATGTGCACCACAATTTCTAGATTACTTATTTTGGTGAACCAACTTAAAATCATATGAACTTAAACAAATAATGCAACAAGCATAGACACATTTCATAAATATACTCAAAAAATACAAATTAATAATTTCACAGACCAAGATATACAATATCTAGGCACAAAGTACAATACACTACCAAAAGGCATACTGATGGCAACAAAAAAATATTTGAACTTCTAGATGAAGAACCCATTATCATATATAGCAAGAATAGATGATCACCATCATGATCTAAAAATACAAATTCCAACTAATCCAAAACTTCATTGTATGCTTTCAGGATCCTCATCACCTTAAGACTCATTTCATGTGTAGAGGACTTCCCTACTTTCTCTTGATCATGATTCTTTTCTTCCTTTCCATAAAATAAAACATACAGATGCAAGATGCACCCTAGCTGCATTGTAAGATCAAATTGCTCTAATAATTTTTTGTTATTTATCCTTCATGAGCACAACCAAGAATTCAATGATGTTGCCCCTTTGTTTCTACATTCATAATTTAAAAAATATTAAGCTTCCACTTCGATGACTTATCCATCTTGAATGAATTTCACACAAAAAACTCAATCTCATCCAATGAACAAAAGAATCCATGTATTTCATTTCAAATAATAAAAATGAGATCTTACTATTTGTGTGTATTTTGGAGTTGACAGGTGTGCACCTTCTCCTATTCCATGATGCAAAGCATGTAAGCAAATTCATGGTTCAAGTATCATTACTTCAAGCAATGGAACCAACATGTTGTGCTACACAATCTCAATATCAAATTGATGGACAAAACTATCATGATTTCAAGGGTATGATGCACTTAGTCAATAGATACCTCTCACATAGCCTACTCACATGTGAACCTAATGAAGAATCTAGGCCTACCATTGATAACCATAGATCGACTTGAAATTTTTTTAAATCTACTAAATGTACATATACTATTTCTCTTCTTAATACAATTTAACATAATTTCACAAAAAAATCATAAACCTATGCTATATAAGAATCTTTTGAATGTGTGTTTCAAATCTCTTCATGTAGGTCACTTCATTAGAGATTTTCAAGAGCTTAAATAGAAGGATAATTTGGCCTAGCAAGAGATTGTGACTTCCAAAAGCAATGGGTTTAAAACATTCCCCAAGAGATGGAAAATGAATAATAATAATAATAGCAACAACAATAATTTGATTTGGAGTAGTAGGTGCAAGGGCGTTTTGATTTGGAGTAGTAGCATAGAAGTGATGAAGACTTCAAAAAGACCTTTGAAGTAGAACTCAATATTGACAAAATATGGAGAAGAGTATACAATGCCATCCGAAAATGATGATCTTCCCTACTTGACTCCTTGAACTATCTTTAGATCTAATACTTAGCTTAAGCATTGTAATGGCCAAAAAAAATATGGATTAAGCTTCTTGGAAAAAAATCTATTTGTTACAAAATTTTTACCTTTTATTCGATACAAATCATTGTTCTCTCTTTAAAAAGGACACCCCAATTACTTATTGATTTATGAATTTGAGGGGAATTGTTAATGGAGCAATTACTAATATATAATAAAACCTCCCAATGCATGATTTAAGTGTCTTAAAGTTGGGCACTTCACTTGGGATTGTCTAAAAGGAAGCCCAAAGAGCCCCCCAGGATGCTAAAAAGCCTAGCCAAGTTGGCTTCCAAATGTTGTTAAGGAAGGGAAAAAATAATAGTAACTTAATATTACTAATAATGACAATGCTATTGATGGTCAAGTGGACAACCCTAAGTCAAAAATAGAAGGCTTTTCCTCTCACCACTAACCAAGTGCACTATCATTAACAATACAATCTTCTACAAGCTTTGTTGCTATCTACCAGAGTACTTAGAAGCATTCTTCACCTTTATCATCAACATCAACCATCTCTCCTCCAATGGATCACATCACAATCATCCCATGCATTCCACATCCAAGTTACACCGTGCTATGTTTGACAGTGAGTGCCCAGGGGTTGGCATTCATGTATGAGGGGGATCATGTTACCTTAATAAGTGATGAAGGATGCAAAGTTATAGGTAGAGTGGTAGAAATATGCAAGTTCAAGAAAGGTGCCTTCTCCATGACAACTAATGCAAGCACCATACAAAGGGTGATCATCTTGAGTACTAGAGTGAGAAGATGTCATCAAAGTTTATCCCCTTCTCTTGCTTAAATCCTTTGTCCAAAGAGTCATATTGAAGAGTCAATCTTTGACTGCATAGCCTTTGGCATGTATGAGTAATCATTCATGTTCATAGAACTAGCATAATATCAAGGTTGTCCACAATGTGTCATCATGACAAAATTGAGAGATAGGGCATACCCCTATCATGGTTTAGATACTCTTGTAGGTTATCTCAACACTAGTTCAACCTGCACATTTGGTTGTCCCAATTGATTTTTTTGCTATACATGAGGCTTCTCACTTACTTTCATACTACTCTATGCAAGGCTACTTAGCTGCTTTTGCACTCTCACCTCAACATTTCCTAGCTATCTTGGCCATACATCATGCATGATAGGTCGTTCATGTTGCTCATATGATGGTTTTCCATACTCCTATAATACTATCCTATTTATCTCAACTAACTTGGTGAGTTGTATATGCATCTTCTCATCATTGAAGATAGCATAATGGATGTGAACTATCTTCTTCACTTCAGGATCCCAAAGATGGAAACCCATCTCACTCAAACCTCTATATCTAAGAAAAATATCAAAACACTACAAGTCATCATAGAAGGGTTTCTTGCCAAACTACCCCTCCGAAAGGATTTTACCATTCAATGATTTGTTAAATGATTGATTGATTAAGTGAACAATTGACAACCTCAACCCAAAATCCACAAGACTCACATTAGACAATCAATATACACAAGACCCTTTTATGTATGGTTCTATTCATATTTTCAACTACCCCATTTTGAGCTAGATTTTCAAGAGCAGTCAACTCCCTTTTGATAGCATACATCTCACAAAAGCTCTAGAATACATGAGAGGTTCAATTCCCACCGTCATTAGTCCTTAAGAGTGAAAGCTTCTTACCTCAATGATGATTTGCATAATCCAAGAACTTTTGGAATGCATCAAATGTCACATTCTTCTTGTGAATAGGATAAGCCAATAATTTTCTAGTAGTACCATTAATGCAGGTAACAAAATAATATGCTCTTCCCAATGAGACTATAGGCATATTTCTTCATACCAAGACTCTTATTATGCAACATTTTAGTTTAATTTCCATACCTGCAATACCCACAATTTCAAAGTCAAAGAAATTGAAAAATGGAAGATACTATAAATGATAAATAACTTTCATTCCAATCACTAATATATGACCCAAAAAGTGGCTGTTTAGTGACAATTATAATATGATCCTTCACACTAGATTCATGCAAAGAGTACAAAGTACTAGACTTTGGCCCTTTAGCAATAACAAATGACACTTTACATATATTCCAAGAGTAACTATTAAATATAATACTAATAACCATAATTATTTAGATATATACTAATAGTGTTAATTAGGTTCTTAGTTAAGTCATGTATAGGATGGAAATTTGTAACTACAAAAGAGGAACCATTGGCAAATAAGTTCATCTCCCACTCCAAAAATGCTATAGATAGAGTCATTTTCAAATTGAATGCACCTCCTTCTACTTGCATAATAAGTAACAAACCCCTCCCTACGAGGATTAACATGAAAAGATGCCTCTTAATCAAAGATCCAACGTTGAGACATATTATCATCTATAGCAACAAGTAATAAATCCCCAAGAGTAGATATATACAATACATTACTAGCATCATGGTTAATGCATATGGTATTTACTTCTTCAATTTTAGCCTTTGATTTTACCTCTTTCTTACCATCTTCATCACTCTTTTTTTTTCCTTTATTCTTGCTCTTCCCCTTTAATCAATCCTTCTTTTGCTTGCATTTATTCTTGCTTTTCCATTTAAATCAATCCTTCTTAATATGATCCTTCTTGTTACATTAAAAGTATTCCATACATTTCCTTATACAATATTTGCTTCTTGAGTTCCCTCTATCATGATTTTTTCCCCTTGCAGTTGACATTTCTTTGACTATAATGCATCAATGCCTTTGTACTATCTTATTCTTTTGTTCACATTTTCCATAAGCAAAGCTTCTTTTCACATTAGCACTAGTCAATCCACTAGTCCATAAGCAAAGTTTCTTTCCACATTAATGTCCTTGCCCTGGGCTTTCTTGCTCATTGTGGGGTTTCCATCCACGCACCTTGTGCTCGATTAATGGGGGCCAATTAGGGAGAGAGTTGAGTCTGCAAGTGGGGGAAATCCCACGAGACGGGTATAGGTTCATGGCTACGAGGGAAAAAGATGTGTGTGGCCACCCTCTTCAGAGGGGAAGGGAAATAATCTCTCTCTCTCTCTCTCTCTCTCTCTCTCTCTCTCTCTCTCTCTCTCTCTTCTTCTTCTTTGTCTCCTTATCTTCTCACCTCTCTCCTCTCCCCCTCTCTTTTTCCCTCACTCTCTCTCTTCTCTCTCTCCCTCTCCCTCTTCTTCTTCCTCTTCTCTTCTTCTCCTCTCTCTTGCCCTCTTCTTCTTCTTTTTCTTCTCCTTCTCTTCTTCTTTTCTCCCTCTCTCTCTCCCTCTCTCTTCTTCTTCTTCGTCCCTTCTTCTCTCTTCTTCTTCTCTCTCTCCCTTTTCTTCTTCTCCTCCTCCTCTTCTTCTCCTCTCTCTCTCCCTCTTCTTCCTTGCAGCGTTCTGGCCCCTCCTCTAAGGCTTCCTATCTCCCCTCGTTATTGTCAGTTACCTTTGAGACCTCATCATCATCTCCTCTATCCTCCATGTCACCACCTTCCTCCCCCACTCCTTCCTTGGCATCGTTATCCGCGATGTCTCCCCCCCCCCACACCATCCTTCTTTTGCCCCTAGCAACGCCATCTTCCTTTTTGTCCCGCCACCTGTTCGATGACGACAAGGGGGAAATCATTAAAAAATTTGAACTATTTTTTTTTAATTTCTAAGGGGGGGTTCTATGCGGGTAGGTGGGGACATTACATCCCCTCCCCCTTAGAGAACTCGAGATGTCCTCATCTCGAAAGAATTGGGAAAGACAAGCATTAATGGGGCTTAGGGCATGTGGCTTAGCACCCATCATGCGTCCACTGCGCTTTTCTAATTACTCATAAGCATGTGGTCTTTTGAAACAACAACTTATGGCATTAGATATATTTTCGAGTCTGGATTACAAGGAAAGAGTTTATTGTAGTTACATGTCATGGGTATCTTTTAGGTATTTCCTAAGTATCTGGTATATTCTAGATCATTCAGCTTGTACAATTTCATTCCTTGTAAGTTTAAGTTCCCTTTGAGTCATGTTGGGTCAATTGACGTAGTTATGTCCAATGTTGTGGCACTGGGGGTGTCGATATTTAGGGTGCTTTTGGCATTCCCTTTTGAAATGACCTAGCTCCTTGCAATAGAAATTGCATGAAGCTTTATCACCTGGAGTCACAAGATTTCGGGTCGTCCTTGGCAGGATTTTCTTCGTTGAGCCAAATTTTCCTAGGATCATTTCAACAGGCTGAAGTGGTCCTTTATCGTAGAAACTTTGTTTCCAAATTGTCCTCTTTTTAGACCTAGACTGAGATCCATGGTCAATCGGCTTTGCTTGTAATATTAAAGAATACTTCCAAGCTTCAACATTCTGGTAAGACCCAACCCATATTAGTTGAGAAGAAACGACTTAAGAGAAATTCATTTGCAAGTTATAACTGACATTCCTTGCCAAAGTATCTCTAATCATTTTGAAGTTCTAGGTTCAAAATAGATACAACTCATATTACTCAGGTTAACTGAGGTTACAAGAGTACAATACAAGTTTGGTTACATGCTGGTAGAACTTCTAGGATTTCTAATCATCTTGAAGGGGTGTAGTAGGCTCTAGGCCTTCATCTTCATCTAACTCCTCTATATATCCATAGACTGCACTTCTGTTTGAAAATGAAGAAATTTCAGGGCTATTTCATGGGTTGATTTATAATGATACATTGGATGAAATACATGCAACTATTCATGCAGAAAATCAAGCTGAAAATCAATCCATACACGTATGCACATTGGATATTTATGACATAATTCAAGAATTTGCAGATCAAGAAGCTTTTGGATAGCCAAACAAGGATGAGGTAAGAGTAGAAAAAAAGTATAAGACAGTTGACAAGAAGGTCAAGCCGGTGGCTACTCCTCTACCTCCTGAAAGTGAAGGACTGGCAGAAAGGGCATCCAAACAACCAAGCCTTCGTGATCCCAAAGATATTGGTCACCAATTTACAGCTGAAAGTTTACAAGATCTAAAAATTGGTGAAGACTCTTTTCTCTTGCCAGCTGAAAAGCAAATCTTCATGCAGATGTTAAAGAAACATGAAAAAGCTTTTTCATTTAAGCCATATGAAATTGGCTATGTGGATCCAAGTGTTGTGGCACCAATGGTGATCTTCACAGTCCCACACGTTGCTTGGAATCTTAAACCAATTCCAGTACCAAGGGCTCATTTGCCTAAGTTACTGGAGCTTTTAAATGAAAAGATAAAGATGAGAATATTGGAGCCATCTTCAGCTCCATATTCCAACCGATGGTTTACCGTGCCTAAGAAGAATGGATCTTTGCGATTCATTCAAGGTTTACATCCTGTCAATAAAGTCACTATTAGAAATGTTGGTTCGGGGCCAATTGTTGATGAATTTGCTGAGGCTTTTGCAGGCAGAGCAATTTATTCCATGGGAGATTCATATTTGGGCTATGACCAATTTCAACTTGCTTTGGAGAGCCGAGACATTACCACATTGAAGACGCCTCTTGGTTTAGTCCGCATGTGTACTCTACCTCAAGGAGCTACAAATTCACTAGCTCACATGATGAATGCTATGCATAAAGTATTGAGAGATTATATTCCCCAACTAACTCTTCCTTTCCTTGATGATGTACTGATCAAAGGATGTGAAGTTCATGAGAAGAATGAAGAACTCAATGAGCTTGGATGTCACAAGTTTGTTTTCGATCATATTAATGATTGTGCTCAAATCTTGTCTAAATTGGAAGAAGTCCATCTTACTCTTTCAGGAGTTAAATCTGTTTTTGGAGTCGAAGATGTTCTTGTGGTAGGGCATATGTGTGGTCCATATGGTCGAAAGCCTTCTCCAACCAAGATTGATGCTATCAGAAAAATACGGGAAATATGCACAAATGTTTCGGAGGTGAGAAGATTTCTTGGAGCATGTGTCTTCTATCTTATTTGGATCAAATGTTTCGGAGGTGAGAAGATTTCTTGGAGCATGTGTCTTCTATCTTATTTGGATCCCACATTTCGCTCATGTTGCTGAAAATCTTTATCAACTGCTAAGAAAAGGAAAAAGGTTTATATGAGAAAAAGAGCATACTCAAGCTATTCGAAAATTGAAGAAATTGCTGATTTCTACCCCCACCTTAAAGAGGGCTAATTACTCTAATGGACAGCCTATCATACTCATAGTGGACACAAGTCCTATTGGAATAGGATGGGCAGTCAGTCAAGACAACCTTGAAGGCAACATATATGCAATTCGCTTTGGAGCGAAGGTTCTTAATGAACGTCAAAGAAGGTATGCTCAAATTTAAAGAGAACTTTGGGGAGTTGTAACTGCATTGAAATGTGACCGGGAGTACTTCATGGGCGCACATGTAATAGTTGAAACATATTGTCTTCCACTCTTGGGCATGATTACCAACTGCTCCACTCCTGACATAGCTATTCTAAGATGGATAGCCTATATTAAATCCTTAAATCCTGATTTGAAACATATTGTTGGAAGAGATAATCCAGTTGTTAACATGCTTTCGCGTGCCAGATATAAGGATGAAGAAGAGATGATGGATGAGGAAGAATCAGAGTCTATATTTGCTAAAAATGATACTGTAATTGCAAGTTCAGATCTAAAAATAGCAAGTACAGTTGTACCTAATGATGGTTCAGCTGTCAAAAATGTAGGTACAACATTAATTACAGCATACAACAGGTTCAGATTTGCTGAAACAAAATTTATAGCAACAAAGAAAGAAGAAACAACCATAGAAGAACAATGGGCAGCTGAAAGATAGCATGCTCAATGTTTTGTTATGGTTTGTTCGCACTTTAAAGAAGAATATTATGTAGATGATTGGCTAAAAATTGGCCAATTTCTAAGCACTATGACAAAGAAGGAAGATTGGACTAATGAAGAGTTCAAGAGAATCAAGAGAAAAGCTTATGGCTTCTTTCTCAAAGATGGCTACCTTTGGAGGCATGCGAAAAAGAAAGGAAGGCTGCTTGTTCGTGTCTTAGGAGACAAGAAGACTCAAAGACAAGTCATGTAATAATTTCATGAAAGCCTATTGGCTGGTCATAGAGGCATATGGGGCACTTTTGCCAAAATAAAAGAGAAATTTTGGTGGCAAAACATGTATAAAGACATTGAGCATTTTGTTGAGTCTTGTCATGTTTGTCAAATGTACCCTATGGTTAAGCATAGAGATGGGCTTCAGCCTACCTTTCCTTTATCCATTCACTATAGATGGGTTATTGATTTAGTAACCATGCCTACAGGAATTTGGAATATGAGATATCTACTACTTGCTAGAGAAGATCTCACAAATCAGGTGGAAGGAAAAGCCTTGACAACAAAATCTACTCAAGCTGTTTGTAGATTTTTACTTGAAGAAGTATTTTGCAGGTATGGCTGTGTTTCCAAAGTAACTGCTGATAGAGGAGAATTGGATGCAGATGAGGCTCGCCATTTCTTTCCTCAATTGGGAATCAAGCTATCTCTTACATCAGCCTACAATCCTGAAGTCAATGGTAAGAGTGAAAGACGTCATCAACCAATTCTCAAAGCATTGGCGAAATCTTGTAGAGGAAAGATGAGAGAATGGCCTAGAATTCTTCCATTTGCATTATGAGCTGATAGAACTACCCATAGTGCAGTAACAGGTTATATGCCGGCTGAACTGATATATGGGCAGCCACCTATTATGCCTATTGAGGAGTCTATTGTCACATGGAGTATCTTGCCTTGGCATGACGGCATAAATAGAGAAGAGCTGCTAATTTTGCGCATAAGGCAGCTTGAAAGAAGGCTAGAAGATGTCAAGACAGCCATTGAAAGGCTGAATGCAACAAGATTGAAGAATAAGAAGAGGTTTGACAAGCATCATCGACTCCGTCCAAGAGCTATTCAAGAGAATGATTGGGTACTTGTCTATGACAGCAGCCTGGACAATCAATATAGTGCTCATAGGAAGTTAGCCAAGCGATGGTTTGGACCATATGTGGTGAAAGTAGTACATGATAATGCTACTTATACTTTGGCTGAAATGGATGGGACCATGGTCAAGGTACTAATAGCCGGTAAACATATCAAGCTCTTCAAACGAAGAGTCTTCTACTTATGAGCTTGATGACTTGGATATGAGCCATCTACTTGAAGACAAGCAAGATGAAGAAGACTTAGAGGATGAAGATGAAGATATGTCAGAAGAAGACCCTCCTTAAGCTATAATTTTGTGAAATGGCACATGCCGGAGGATGTGCAGGTTAGGAGGGGGTGAATGTCATAAAGTTTTTTGTTCATAATATAAATCATAGAATTCTTATGATCACAGAAGAACTTTATTAGGATTTATATGAGGAATTTTCATACATAATTCAGTCATTATTACCCAATAACCAACTTAGATATCACTTAGCTTCATAAGTTCTTTTGTAACTGTCATACAATTTTCAGTTGTACCATGTAGATTGATAAAAATTAAGTCTATGGGAACCCACAACTTGATCAACTAGAAGTAATTGACAGTTTGCAGGCTAAGTCACATTGGTTCAAGAGGAAAATTTGGTTGGAAATCAAGAGAACTGCCAAAAGTCCACTAGGTTCATGTGGGACCTAAAATAATGGACTAAAATGACTTGTAAGTGACCTAAGTGGTCAAAATGATAAGTGGGAGCTGAGCAGGATGCAGTTTGCATTTTTTGGCACAAAAAACGGGCATGCATACCTGTGGCAGATGGAGGATGAGCTGTGGGCTATGGTGCATGCTCCAAAGCATGCAAATTCAAGGAAAACTGGAGTTGAAGAAGGACATACAAACAAGGAAGGTGAGAGCTCTTCTTACCCGTCCATTTGGTATGACGAAAATGAATGGTATGACAGTCCATAAAAGGGGAAAACCTGAAAAAAAGTTTTCAGCCTGCTCTTATGTACGTTCTCTCATTTCTTTTACCATAGTCATGGTCCAATGAAGCCCGTCTTGTAACCAAGTACTTGAGTGACTTTGGGGCAAGCAAAGGGGAGGATTTTGAAGGTGTATGGGATGTTATGGACTGAAAAAACCAGTCATAAACAGGGCAGCCCACTGTTCTTGTCCATTTTGATAAGTAAACAAGTGATCTAAGTGGTTGTAAGAGAGGAAATTGACCTCTTAACATCAGGGCTTCACTTGTGAATGATTAGAGGAGCTAATTCATGGGATTATGTGTACTTTTGGAGCTTGATTATGGGCTGGAAATTACTGTTTTAAAATAGGGCTGAAGTTAAATTTATGCTTTATCAATGTGTTTCATGAGCTTTTGATCTATGTCTTGAATGTATTTGAGTCTACCATCAAAATACTTGTATCTTGGAGTTGTTATCCATTCATGTTCATGAAATGGAAACCATTTGAGCTTGCATTTGGTTTAAATTTGAGATTATCCCTAATGTAATGACTTATTATTCCCATATGCATTTGATGTGATCAAGATAAAGTCTTTCATTCCATTCATGTATGCTAAATAAAAAGAAAAAGCTTGATATCTTCTTCTTCAACTAAGTCATTTCTAAAACCCAAATCTTTTCAAACCCCAATCTTTTCTTCTTCGCCAAACCTTGAATTCCACACTCCTCTTTTTCTCTAAACCCCGGTGGTAGACCTTCAACCCCCAACACGACGACACCACATGGCCTCATGTCAATCTATCTTCTACTGCTCTCCTCAAAGTTGAACTTGGCCCTCAAAAGGTAATCCCCAAGTAAACATATCTCTAAACCACCTCTACTGTCTTCTCTTTGTATGTGAAATGGGGTACTAGTCACTGAATTAATTAGGAAGAAGTGTTGAATACCATAACCTTGGTTTTCCCAACATTCATTGTGAGATCCCTATCTTGACAAAATGACTATAGTGCATCTAGGTGGTGTTGCAATCCCTTTGTTGTGCTGGAGATGAGGACTATGTCATTAGCATATAGTAGCATGGGTATCAATGCCCCCCCCCAAGGCTAGCTCCCTCTCCTTCGAGTCCATCAATGTAGCCTGATGTCTTATCAATATAAAGGCCAAAGAGAGTAGGTGAGAGTGGGTATCCCTATTCCACCCAAATGGTGCAAGTGATCTCCCTTGATATCCCTCTTGGTGCTTCTACTCATCCTCTAACAAATGCATACATCACTAATATCCCCCATCTCATCTCCATTAGGACCTCACAACTCCTATACTATGTCAAAGCCCTTACAAAAATCCACAAATTAGTAGTATACTCACCTCGCCTATGCCCTACTCTCCTTGATGATGACTCGAAGTGTGAGAATATGAGCAAGAGTGGAGTAACCCCTCCTAAACCCTACCTATCCACATGCATAGTGTTACAGAATTATCAAGATGGAATTTACCCAATTGGATATCAAAAGCAAACATGGTTGATGCTAATGCAAGAGTTGAGGATGAATATGGCTTTCTAGGATGAGTATTTTCTTCATACTTTGAGTGATGGATTTATTTTTTTCTTAATATACATGCATACCCACTTTTCACATGGCCAACTATGCACCTCTTCACATTACTTGGAGATTGAGACTAGTAAATATAGATCCATTCCACTAAAGAAGTGCATATCCCAAATACGTTAATTAGAGCAAGATACATGGGAGCATTATATTTTCCAGGCTACCTAGCTTATTATGAGGTTTGGGACTATTTCCATGATTTTTTTAGAGACATATTTGGATTGCTATCCAAAGTCATGGGTTTTACTAATTAGCAATGCCTTGACCTCTTCCTCCTTGAGATATGATGTCTTCTGAGGCTCTTCCTAGAGGCAGCTCATAGATTCTATTGTGAGGGAGACTCAAGAGACCTCAATATAATTACAACTTGAGTCCATGTAGGAGACTCTCTTAATGCCATAGCTCACACATAGATAGGGAACACTAATTGATTGAGCCATTTATCTTAGCCAATCTAGATGTCCGAGGCATCAACATCAACACTCACAACATGTTCATAGGTAGATATAGAATATTATTGCTTGAGCTAGAGCTAGGCCCTCCATATCCACATGAGATTGTCCCATTTGGAGCTCACTATTATGATAGAGTTCTATATTTTACACATAACACTTAGTTAGTTTCCTTCTTATTTGCTTTGTGCTACATGTTTTGCTCATATAGTTGTACCATCATACACATGATTGTAACTTATGGTCTCATAGGTCATTTTGGCCTTTTGTAGATGTTAACATATCATTTTATTTCTTTTTTTGGTAATAGGAAATTCTATTAATTTATGAGAAGGTACAAGTGCAAGATTGCAAGATTATAAGATGCGTACAATATTGCAAGATTACAAGCTGCAAGATGGCTCTAGTAGATACAAAGTCACGACAAAGGAACAAAGGAGATTGCCATATGTCGAGGAACTAGATCATCTTTAATGAGATAACAACATGCTATAAAAGGTCAAGCTGCCACCACTACAGAAGTTCCTTCAACTTTGCAACATGATGCTAAATGTTTGAGGTGGCATAAAAAATGAATGCATTGTAAGTGATCCAATTATACCAACAACCCCAAAATCTAGAAAAGTGAAACAAGATTGTCAAATGAGGTTGTGGAAAACCATGGTATTTATCTTTACCAAAAACCCAATCAAATGGAGGCATCCTTGTGCCTAGCATTGCAAGCCAAATGTTTGAGAGAAGGGCCTAAATTTTCCTATAGCAAAAGGGTAGGAAATGAATCTATGATGGGAAGACTCAATTGTAGTGGTACATAATAAATAATTCCCATTAGAAATACCTCTATGGTGAAGGACCGATGCAAGAGGGAGGCCTCCCACCAACATTCTCCACATGAATACCTTACATTTGAGTGATATTTTGTTGATCCATTCCTCCATTATTGTCAATTTCCACCACACTGTAGATTTGCACAATCCTCAAAGAGAATTGTCTTTGATCATGAGATGATAAATTTGATTAAATAAAGAGGATTGAAGGATCAAAGGCCATGCAAGATCTCAAACCTATCAAGGGCAAAAGGGCTACTGCTCCTGCAAGAAATTAGAGACTTTACCCCAAAGATCGCTATAGCCACGAGATACATGAAAGACTCTTCTAATGGTGCGAAAGGACATCAAGGTGCCAGGGAGAAAGAGAGTAGCATCAACCACCAAGGTCAATCCATGACATGCCATGCAATTAAATTTTGGTCTCTCCTTGGATTTGCCTTCCCAAAAAGAATAGGAGACACCACTAGAATTTCAATCAATAATGAATTAGTAGTTTGTCTATCCTATGCTAGATGCCAATGGGCCTTGGAAAGGACAATGTTCCATGAAGACACTAAATGATTAAGAAGAATAGAGACAAATGTAGAAAAGTGAGCCTCCACATTAAGCACATGCCACCAAGAATCCTTAATCATTGTATTGCCTTGCCAAAGGCCCCTATCCTCAAGGAAAGTGTGAGAAATAGGAGTCCAAGGTTGTTGATCTATACAAAGGGCTTGAAACAGTGACCAATGGAGGGTTTTCATATGGGTCCCCAAATCCAAAATAGCCCCAAATTACATGGATTTTGAGGTGCAAACATGACTCCATGATATCCAAGATATACCTGCTTGCACAAAATCTAGAGCATGAAACAAAAGTGGCGGGCAAGATCCTTCAAGGCAACATTGGTCCAAGGTAGCAATGTCAAGAGGTAGGTGAGCATGGGAAGCATAATAGTCTAGGCTACTTTGAGACACACATGGAATGGCCAAGCTTGATATTTCCAATTGACAAAATTGGCTTTCAATTTCTATGATATCCATTCAGCAAGATTTTCAGCTGTACATCAACCTCCAAGGGGTAACCAAGATGTCTTGCAATGTCACTGTGCTAGAAAACCTTACCTTGCCACCCTAATTTTGGAAAATTAGAGGCCTTGAAATCAATAAGGGAAGATTTACTAGCATTTATTTGTAGTCCCAATGCATGCGCCAATAATTTCCATACATCCAAGGTTGACTAAAGAAGCATCCACTTTCAGAGCCCTAAAAGTATCATTAGCTAGTGGTTGACCAAGAAACTATAATTGCAAAGGTAGAGAAAGACCAATTAACTACCCTGTATCCACAAGATGTGATAGCATGGAAAGAATAGGGTGAGTAGAAAGTGCAAAGAAGAGTGGGCTAAAGAGGACAACCTTGTTGGATCGATCATGCAAGGGAAAAAGACTTAGTGACTCCATCATTTAGCATAATACGAGAGGTGGCACCCATACTGATGATGTAGATCAATCTTGACATGTGAGGTCCAAAACCCATGAATTCCATGATATCTGCAACAAAATACCATTCCAAGGAGTCAAAGGCCTTTTCCAAGTCCAATTGCACAAGAACAACTTGTTGCTCTACTATATGTGCTACATGTAGTCAATGGCCATCTGCGCATTGAGGATATTATGAAGAATGTTTCTACCCTTAATAAACCCATATTGAGGATGAACAAGATCAAGAAAGTGTTTATGAGATGTTTTTCCAATACCTTCGCAAAGATCAACTTTGGGAATCAACTTAATTAGCAAGAGAGGCTCTCCAAATAAGTTTAGGAGTAATGATGCCTAGCCCGATTATAAACTTACAAGAGAAGACTGCACACTACAGCTTAAGAAGGCAGGCTTCTCAAGTGAAGACATGAAGAAAATTGGCATGATCAATTAGAAAGTGCCACCAACATCACCACCACCATTTGATATATAGGAGTGGGAACCAACAAATGCCTTGAAGCCAGCACCCCAAGAAGCAACACCCACAAGAGACTCACCAGATGAGCCCATTTCCTTGGATACAAGTAGAGATACTAGGAAAAAGAGAAGAGAAAGGTTGGAAAATGTTAAGAGAAAAT
Organism: Lygodium microphyllum; assembly: GCF_053477565.2. Taxonomy (NCBI): domain Eukaryota; kingdom Viridiplantae; phylum Streptophyta; class Polypodiopsida; order Schizaeales; family Lygodiaceae; genus Lygodium; species Lygodium microphyllum. The sequence continues at coordinate 9,567,576 of NC_141151.1, forward strand.
TTGTCACCTCACCTTAGCATGTGTAAGACATATTGTTCCTTAAGAGCAAGGAAGCCACCCTCATTACACGGGAAGGTGAAATATTAACATTAGAACAGTCAGAGAGTCAAAATATGCCCATAGACTTCATGTCCAATCTCCCTTGAAGACTCAAAACTATGCTTTACCTTGAGGTGATGCAAAAAGTTAATTGAAATGGAACAAGCATTAGGGAAAAATATTGACCACATGATGCAACATCCCAGATTGTAGCATCAAGAATAGAAGAACCAATGGGCAAGAAAAATTTTTGAGGTATCTAGAATAATATATAGTTATGAGGTGCAACATGGATGGAGGAAGAATACATTTTGGTACCTTCTAATAAATTTTGGTGCCATGATCTTATATTTATTTTTACTTTTTGTGGTAGACCTTTAGGAAATTATATATCCTAAATCTATATAAATTGGTTCTTTCTAAAATTATATTAAGTTTCGATCACTATTTGATACATTTTTAAACACCTTTTTATAATGTTTGGTACATTGTTATACATGTTAGTATGAATATCATTTTAGTACATTTGGGTACATTTGGGGACATTTTGCTACATTATCTCTTAGTACATTATATTGATACATTTTATCTTGGTAGATTTGGAAACATTTTGGTACAGTTGGATACATTTGGCTAAATTTTGGTACAATTTATCTTACTCGCTCTTGGTACAATTTGGCACATTTTGTCTTTCTGTCTATATTTTTGCAATAAACTTTCAAGGCATTGTACTATTTTGTACCTTTTATACTGATTGGGACATGTTTGTACCATTTTTCAGTGTTTGATACATCTTATCTTATTGTCTCTTTGTACTTTTTGTAGCAAACCTTTGGGGAGTTATACTAGTTGGCAATGCCTTAATTGATACTTCTATAAGTTAAGCACAGGTTATTAAAAAACAATGTGGATATCATGTTTTATCTTCTGTCATGGATACTCCATGACCTTACCATTGGTTTGAAATGTGACTCAAAGAAAAACTCTCAAAATACTAATGGGGGTTTTGTTAGAAGAGTGAATAAGAAAGCAAAGAAAGCAGAGATAAGAGCTATTGAATGTGACAAAACAATGGAAAGAAAGGGAGAACTATTGTTGGTGAGAAAACACTTGTTTTTTAATTATGCAAGAAGCATATGTTCATATGGGAAATATTTAAAAACCCTTAAGCTAAAAGGGATTGTAAATTCAAAGGATTCTTTTCCTTGGCTTTGCTAAGCTACGCAAAGGCTACCTCAAAGGAATGAGACTACTTTTTGACTATCTTGAGAAATTGCAAAATATGGGATCTCAACTCAAGCCAATCATTAGCTAAGAACTTCCACAAGAATTTCTTTCAAAAAATCCTATCATTTATTTCCTTCCATTTCCAATCGAATGTCAAGCCCTTGATTACACTCCCTTGATTACATTCCAAATTAAGTGGGATTCTTCATTCAACTACATAAAGTCTCCAAAGAGTGCCACTTTAAGGTTGATAGCATCATCAAAGCTTGCCTCTTGCACCCATTTGTGAATATGATTCTGAATTTCTCCTCAACTTGGACTAAGAGGCTGCTCAAGAAAGAATGGAAGAGAGCTAAAGTAGTTTGGTGCACCACACCTTCAACTTAGGAGAAACCTCATGCTATGGAAAATTTTAATGAATAAATGCTCTACAAAAGACCACCTTAGCAAGGTTTTCATAAAATCTCCAATATGCATCCTTTGTAAAAGAGAGAATGAAAACACCGTCCATTTATTTAGGGAGTGAGAAAACACTTACGAGAAACAAAGATAGAGGGAGGAAGAAACAAAAGTAACATCGTGATAACTTGAGAGAACATTCAAAAATATGCTTGTCCTTTTTAGAAATATTTCTAGCATGGGCATTGAAATCTATTACAACAACCTAAATGCCCTCCCACTTTCCAATAGGAGCAAAAAATAGCGACGATTGATGAAAAAGACATCTAATGTATTTGAATGTCTAATGAAATTTCAATGTCCTCAAACATTGTAGATGTACTAGAGGTGTAATAAATTAATAATTTTTTCATAAGGGCTCTTTTTTTCATTTTTGACCATAATTCTCTCTTTGCATGAATATTTGGTGTAATTTTTTGGGACTAGAAGAAAATGATTCCAAGCTTCTTCTTCTCCTCTAAATATTTGATTTGGAATTTCATTACATTTCCCCTATTTTTAGGGTGTTTGTAATTCTAGGATGGTTACCAATGGGGATTTTAGTAAGTATGATTTGAATTTCTATTTATAAATACTTTATGGAGAGAGAGAGAGAGAGAGAGAGAGAGAGAGAGAGAGAGAGAGAGAGAGAGAGAGAGAGAGAGAGAGAGAGAGAGAGAGAGAGAGAGAGAGAGAGAGAGAGCATGTTATTTTAATTATTTATTTAATGTAGGGTTAGTTTAATTTTTTTATGATTGGTTAGTTTAGGGTCAGTTTAGGTATGTGAGTTTATGTTATTTTAAATTTTTTTAAGTTTAGGTTTTGTTGATTGGTTAGTTAGTCAGTTAGTTTAGATATTGGTTTGTTACTTTTTTTATTTTTATCTATTAGTTTCTTTAGTTGGTTTAGTTTATTGATTAGTTAGATTGCTTTAAAATATTATTAAGCTTATGTGTGTGAGTTTATATTATTTAATTAATTTATTTATTTTAGTATTAGTTTAAATTTTTTTAAGTTGGTTATTTTAGGTGTGCAAGTTTATGTTATTTTAATTTTTTGTTTAGTTTAGGGTTTGCTGATTGACTAGTTAGTTAGTTTAGATATTGGTCTGCTAATTTTTTTATTTTTATCCATTAGTTTCTTTAGTTGGTTAGTTAGTTGCTTTACTTTATTGATTGGTTAGATTACTTTAAAATATTGTTGAGCTTATGTGTGTGAGTTTATATCATTTTAATTGTTTATTTAGTTTAGAATCAATTTTTTTTTAATTGGTTGGTTAGTTAGTTTAGTTATTTACTCTATTATTATTGATTAATATTTATTTACTTACTTTATTATATTATTAGTAATTTTATATTATTTAAATTATTTAGGCTTAGTTTAATTTTTATCTGATTGGTTGGTTAGTTAGTTTAGTGATCTAGTTTAATATTGTCTATTAATTGTTTATTTACTTTAGTTTCTTATGTTATTATTTAGTAAGATTATGTGTGTGAGTTTATGTTATTTTATTTTTTAATTTATAGATTTAGTCTAGGGTTAGTTTTATCTTTTATTGATTGGTTAGTTAGATATTTTAATTATTTACCTTATTGTTATCTATTAATTAATTAATTATTTTAGTTTATTATGTTATAGTAAGTTTATATGTGTTTAGCTTTTATTTTTTAGTTTGTTTAATTATATGGTTTAGTTTATTGATTGATTAGATTACTTTAGAGAGAGAGAGAGAGAGAGAGAGAGAGAGAGAGAGAGAGAGAGAGAGAGAGATGGTGGCTTGGTTAGTTAGTGTTAGGTAGGTTAGTTAGAGAGAAAGAAAGAGAGAGGGGGTGGTGAGAGAATATTAATAATTTATATTGTTGACATGTTTGATGTTATTGTATGCTAGTTATTAGTCGGTTAGTTTATGATGGTGTTGTCAATATGTTATTGTAAGTTAGTTGGTTAGAGTGAGAGAGAGTTATTAGTTAGTGAGTTATTGTTAGTTAGTTATTAGTTGGTTAGTTAGTAGGTTATTATAAGTTAGTTGTAAGTAGGTTAGTTAGTTAGTGGTTAGGTAGGTGAGTTAGAGTACATTATTGTAAGTTAGTTATCGGTTAGTGAGAGAGAGAGATATATATATATATATATATATATATATATATATATATGGTAGGTTGGTTTACCTGGTATAGTTTCATTTATTGGTGTTTTGCTTTGCTTGGTACAATTTTGCTTGCAAGGATTGGTCATTTGGGCAGTTTTTAACGATTATTATTCAAGTTGGTGATCTCTCTCTCTCTCTGTGGTTGTGATTTTGTTTTGGTGTATTTGTTAGTTTATTTGTTATTATTGGTTTCGTGAATAGGTTGGTTAGTTGGGTAGTTAGGTTGATAGGTTCTATCTTCTTTATTGTGAGTTAATAAGTTATTATAAGTTAGTAAGTTTATGATATTAGTTTGTGTTTATGTTAGTTAGTAGGTTGGTTGGTTGAAGGTAGACACACATAGAGAGAGAGAGAGAGAGAGAGAGAGAGAGAGAGAGAGAGAGAGAGAGAGTGTGTGTGTGTGTGTGTGTGTGTGTGTGTGTGTAGGTTAATTATGTTGGTTATGTTAGTGAGAGAGTAAATAAGTTTACATTTGTGCTTAGTTGTTATTAGTCATGTTAGTAACAAGTTGTTTCATATTGATTAGTTGGTTAGTTAGTTATTAGTTGGTTGTTATTTGGTTGGTTTTATGATGTTAGTTTGTGTTTATATCAGCTAGTAGGTTAGTTAGTTAGGTGGCTACACACACACACTTAGCTATTAGGGTCCACCTTATAGAACATGTAAGATACCACGTGAGTTCAAAAGAAATGATATTATATTTAGTAAAATTTAAAGAACTATATTTACAAAAGGAGTTTTTAAATTGCAATTGAAAAAAATCCGTAAGTTTAGTAAAGTAAAAGGGACCATTTTAAGGCCTTATAGCATGTAAAGATACTTACCATTGTTGATTATGCTGAATACATTCTTACTTGAGCTTTGATATTTGATTTTAAACTCCATAGAATCATTTGAAAGAAGCACCGCACATAGGGTCCTTCTAATCCTCTCCATGTTCCAACCCCTGTGGTACAGATTCTGATACCTGAGGTGTCTGGTAGCTCCCTTCCCTCATTCTTTTCTTGTACCAACCTCTTTGCAGCGCAACGGGAAATGCAAGATTTTTTGATAGCTCTGGAAAAGAGCTTGAACACACGTCTCAATCCTCTATTTTCTAGGTGAGGAAGGTGACATGATTGTTTTACCTCTCCATTCATTGAGACCATGGCAAGGTAGTTTCTCATCCCCCATTGAGATGGCTATGATACTACAAATCTTGCATCAACACTCTCTTTGATATGGCTTTTTGAAATGTTTTTTAGAAAGCCTCTACGAGTTCGTTTCAGGTGAAGAAAAGGAGCCGAAGATGAGTGATCCTCCAACTGCAGAAGAGACAAAGGCACAGAAAGAATGGAATGCAAAGGATAAAAAGGTCATGTATTGGTTGTCTGTAGTAATTGACAATAATATGCTGGGACACATTAGAAATGCAGAGAATTCATATGCAGCTTGGACCATACTTGAAAGTATGTTTTCTGTAAATACAAAGGCACGAAAGATTCAACTCAAGCAAGAGTTGAATACATTAAAGAAAGGGAAGATGTCTATCAATGAGTATGCACTGAAGGTAAGAAGCATTGCAGATGCATTGGCAGCGATTGATGCAATGCACGATGATGATGATTTGGTGTCGTCTACCTTGGGTGGACTTAACAATGAAAAGGCTTGGAAGTCTTTTGTAACTTCCGTATATGTCAGAAAGCCATTTCCAGATTTCGATGAATTGGTCTCCCTTATGATCACTGAAGAGATCAACATGCAGAGTGAGACATCTGAAAGAAGTGGTGAACAGGTCCAAGCTTTCTACTCCAGTTCTAGAAGGGGACGTGGCAGGTTCTCTTCAAGAGGCCGTGGTACAGGACGTGGTAGTGACAACAACCAGCAAAACAGATTGAATCAGCAATTTGGCGATATGCAGGTTTCAGGAGGTCGTGGTAACTTTAGAGGCAGGGGGAGCTTTAGAGGAAGAGGTGGATGGCAGAATAGAGGTTCTAACAACTCTGGTATTGTGTGCCACTACTGTGGCAAAACAGGTCATATTGCAGCCCAATGTTATGCTAAGAAAGATGATATCCGCAGTGGTAAGTTGCAGCAAGGAAACTATGCATCGTCTTCACGACAGAATGAAGACAAAAATGAACGTCTGTTCGTTATGCAGCATATGCTGAATGTTGTTATAGGAAAGGGAACACATGAAGATGTTTGGTATGTTGATTCAGGTGCATCCAATCATATGACCAGCCATGCAGAATGGTTTAGAGAGATGCAGGATTTGCAGATTGCAGGTTATGTGCAGACGGGTGATGACTCATGCCACCCAATTTCACACATTGGAAAAGTTCCCTTGTCCTTGCATGATGGTAAGACAAAGAGTCTTTCAGATATATTACATGTGCCATCTATTACAAAGAACTTGGTGTCAGTCGGTCAAATGGTAGAGCAAGGGCTGCAAGTCAGATTTAATGCAAAGGGCTGCTTTGTAGAAGACTTTAATGACAAGTGCAGGTTGGTAGCAAAGGGAAGTAGAGTTGGATGTATGTTCACTCTAGATGCTGGAATTCCTACTATGAATGTTGCTATGTATGCCAAAGGAAAAGGTGTTGTTGCAGACATTGAAATTTGGCACAAACGCATTGGACATGCAAATGTACAAAGGCTGAAATTAATGCAGTCCAAAGGGTTGGTTACAGGTTTGCCTACATTTAAGGTTGCAGAATTTCAGAAGGTATGTGAAGCATGTCAGTTTGGTAAGCAAGCAAGGCAACCCTTTTCACATGACAGAGATGTAAGCAGAAATATCCTTGATGTTGTGCATACAGACATTTGGGGGCCTACACAAAATGTATCTCTTGGAGGTAGTTCATACTTCGTCACATTCATTGATGATTGCTCTAGAAAGCTGTGGGTATATTTTATGAAGGAAAAGAGTGAAGCTTTTGAGCACTTTAGAACTTTCAAGGCTGCAGTTGAAAGAGAAACATGCTTGAAAGTAAAGTGCCTGAGGTCAGATGGAGGGGAGAGTACCTCTCAAATGAGTTCAGTGATTTTCTGAGGTCTCATGGGATAAAGAGATAGTTCACATGCAGGTATACCCCACAGCAAAATGGGGTTGCAGAAAGGAAAAACAGGCATATTGCAGAAGTTGCACGCGCCTTGATGGCTGAAAAGAATATGCCTAAGCATTTTTGGTTTGAGGCTGTTCATACTGCTGTTTATATTATGAACAGAACTCCCACAGCTGCAGTTCATGGTATGACCCCCGAAGAATGTTTTACAGGTAAGAAGCCTGATGTTTCACACTTGAAAGTATTTGGCTGCATTGCGTATGTTCATGTGCCAAATGAGTTGCGGAAGAAACTGGATCCAAAGGCTGAAAAGTGTGTCTTTATTGGATACTCTTTAGAGCAGAAAGGGTATCACTGTTACAACCCTGTCACATGTAAGTTCAGAGTGAGCAGGGATGTCATCTTTGATGAAATGAGCACTTGGTATGCATCTAGTGGTGATGCATTGGATGATGATGATGATCATGACACTCATGTGCAGGCTGAAAAGCAAGAATCACAAACTCTTAGTGGACCAGAGACATCATCTGGTAGTCCTTAGTCTGGGAGACTAAGGAGTACCTCTACATCTTCGGGTGCATCTAGTAGCACTACAGGTAAAGACAAAGGAAAGAATAAAGTGTCAGAAGACATTGATGCAGTTCTTGATGGAGACTCTAGTGGCTTAGAGAGCTTGGATGACGAGCTTGGCATTCCTTCAGTGAGGACTCCAGATGTGCAGAGAGCACGCGTTAATGCAAAGACTCCATTGAGTGATCCAGTGGTATGTAGGTCTAGTAGGGTGAGATACCCTGTTAAAAGATTTGGTTTTGAAGGTTATGCAGCTCACCATTATGCTTATATGGTGAAACTAGTTGAGGATGTTGAGCCCACATGTTTTGAGGAGGCTGTTGGTCATGCTCATTGGGATGCAGCAATGGATGAGGAGATGGCTGCATTAGAGGCCAATAAGACTTGGGATCTAGTATCATTGCCAAAGGGAAATAAAGCTATTGGATGTAAGTGGATTTATAAGATTAAGCACAATGCAGATGGTTCTATTAGCAGGTACAAAGCTAGGCTGGTTGCAAAAGGCTATGCCCAGACATATGGCATAGATTATGATGAAACCTTCAGTCCAGTTGCTAGGATGGCAACTGTCAGATGTGTGATTGCTTTGGCAACAGCCAAAGGTTGGAGGTTGCAGAAAATGGATGTAAAGAATGCCTTCTTGCATGGTGATTTGCAGGAAAAAGTGTATATGGATCAGCCAGCAGGTTATGAAGATTTAGAGCATCCCACGTATGTGTGCAGGTTGAAGAAGGCACTCTATGGGCTCAAGCAAGCACCTAGAGCATGGTCTGACAAGATTAGAGAGTATCTTGTCAATATTGGCTGTTATGTTTCTGATGCTGATCACTCACTTTATGTGAGAAAGGGAGATGCAAGTTTAAAAACGGTCATCATAGTCATCTATGTGGATGACTTGATTACTACAGGTGATAGTGATAGTGGGATTGCTGAAGTCAAGGGCTGTTTGAAGATGAAGTTTGAGATGAAGGATTTAGGTGAGCTAAGGTACTTACTTGGCATTGAGGTGATCAGATGTGATGATGGTATATGGCTGTCCCAAAGACAGTATGGCTTGGATATGTTGTCCAAGTATGGTATGACTGCATGCAAACCACTTTCAGTCCCGTTGGAGCAGAATGTAAAGCTGAGTGCTGATGTTGGGGATGAGATAGAAGACCCTACTATGTTCAGGAGGATAGTGGGGAGTTTGATCTACATGACCATTACAAGGCCAGACTTGAGCTACACTGTTGGTCTTGTGAGTCAGTTTATGCAAGTACCTAGAAAGCCACATTTGGATGCAGTCAGACGCATATTGAGATATGTGAAGTCCACATTACATTATGGACTTTTCTATGAGGCAGGTACAGATGTACAGGCATTTCGATACACAGATGCAGATTGGGCTGGTAGTATGTCTGATAGAAGATCTACCAGTAGATACATGTTCTCTCCTGGTAGTGCAGCAGTTGCATGGAGCAGCAAAAAGCAATCTACAGTTGCTTTGTCGAGTATAGAGGCTGAGTATAGAGGTGCTGCTGTTGCAGCATGTGAGGTAGTATGGCTGCAAAAGCTATTGGCTGATTTGGATGTCCAAGTGGAAGGTCCAGTTGTCATTTATTGTGACAACATGAGCAGTATACAGTTGGCTAGAAACCCTGTGTTCCATGCCAGGACAAAACATATTGAGGTACACTATCACTTTGTGAGAGAGAAGGTACTAGCAGGTGAGATTGACTTGGTGTATGTCAGCACACATAATCAGATAGCTGACATCTTCACGAAGGCATTGGATACAGAGAAGCTTCAAAAGTTTCGAAGCTTACTTGGAGTTGCAGAGATGCAGTTGAGCTTGAGGGGGAGTGTTGAGATGACAAGCTCAACACATGCGGACATTGATGATGGACCGCCTGGTTAGATGGGTCCACACATCTACACTTAGCACGTCAGTGGTCATTATGCATCTCACATGGCCACTGACTCATTACTTATTATATTCAGGTCGTTACACCTATTTACAGCTGGCATAGTTATATCGCCAGTCGACTAGTGTAGTCTGTTATGCATTGTTTGACTTAGTAGGCCACTTTCCTTTTATGTTGTATCTTATCTATACTTTGTGTACATTGTAAAGTGAGTGGAAGAAGAAGAAGAAATTAGCAAGAAAACGTTTTGGCCTCCATCTCTCTTCTTGTCTCTTGAGTGAGCTTCTCCTTGTGCATTCTGTGTGTGTTCGGCGCAGCATCTTGAGCAACCCCCTCCACCACGCGATTCTTGACGATACTTGCTTCTCTCAAGCTCATTCCCACAATAATTGACCTAAATTCTAGGTTCCTAAAGTGAACCAAGGTTACTGATCTATTTAACGAGCATTGGTCTTCAAGCATCTACTTGCGCTAGATCTCTTGAACCAAAGCTAACTTGTGTTGCACTTGGTTTAAGAAGAGTGGAAAATGAGGGTGTGTATAGGCATGTTGATCCCTCTACCCTAGGGCAAAGTCTCACTCGATTCTCCTAAAATGACACAGAGTCAATATGCTAACTAATTCTACTTGGTCAATGTTACATGTAATATAATATGCTGAATTGTGGATGAGCTCTTGGCTTACTAAGTCCACCCTACCTTAGGATGGATTTGTTGGGAATCTTGCCCTTCCACTTCCCTCGATTGGATAGCTTTAGTTAACTAATTATCTAACATATTTATGTTTAAACAAAGCTTCTTTAATTATCCTTTTAAGTCACAATGTTCATTCACGTAACTTAATTCATGACACACAAACAAGAAAAATAGTCCTTTAGAGTACAATTTTTATTTATTATAAAGAGTCTTATACAAGTCACCACCTTTCACCCATATGGAAGAAGAACCTGAAGGTTATATTTCTATCAAGTTTTTTTTCCTAACTAGGAATGGGGTCCTTGGGAAGTCCCATCCTGAGTCACGCATAGGTTTGGGAGATTCTTAGGAGCCTAAGGGGCTTACTAGCTAGAGATCCTCTAGCACCCTGACCTCGTGCTACCCAAGGGTTCCCATTAGGGAGAATATCAACTCAAAAAGGGCCCTTTAGCTTAAGAATTAATAACTCTTCTAATGAGAAGAGATTTGAGGTGGCAATGAGAGAGGGAATAGTATGCATATTTTATCCACTTCCTTTGTCCCTTTTCCCTACCACTTATAGGGTTGTCTCCCTATGTCTCATTTTATCCCCCCACCCCACTTTTATCACCCCATGTCAGGTGAGTCCCATTGGGCATCCAAATAGTGACCCAAAATTTAAAAATTCCCCCCTTCTTCCAAAAATGGCTTCCCTTCCCCCTCCCCGCCCAAAGCCTCTTCTTATGACATGTATAGTCAAAAAATGCATTTTTTGGTGTCTTTTTACAAGACATGCTTCCAATTTGGTCATTCTCTTATCTAGCTACATAGCCTCTCAACTTTCTATGCTCTCAACTTCTCTTAGCCGTAGCCACATAGCCTCTAGCTTCTCTCAGCCATAGCCACACAACATCTAGCTTCTCTTTTTCTTCCATGGTCATTCTCTTACCTCTATTCTACAAATCTTCTCACTTTTCTATTATCACATAGCCATAGTCGCACAACCCCCTAGCTTTTTCCACTCATAGCCACATGGCCCTTAGATTCTCCCCACCCAACACACAACTTCTCTATTTCTTCCATGGTAATTTTTTCTCTTCATTTCCACAAAATTTCTAATCTCTTTATGCTCACACAACCATAGCTACACAAGCCTCCTTACTTCCATTACCATTCTAATGGCATCTACATGTCAACAAAGGCGACCTCGTGATTCCATATCTATTTTCTATGTACACAATACAAAGGATAAATATGACAAATGAAAATGAGCATTGTTTTAGAAAGACTCATGGGTCTACATGCAGCCTTCAACAATATAGCCTCATCATATTTAACATCGTGGTATATTGGAAAATCATTGGAAGGGTAGAGTGCTTGGGTTTTGGGACGCTCAAGATGGTGGTCTTGTTGCATTAGTTCAACATATGTATGGTGTGAAGGACTTAAAGCTCGACAATTCTTACCCTCAAACTATAAGTCGCTAATTTTATGTTCTTAACTTCTTATTTGTTTATGAGGTTTTTGATTCTTCTCTCTTGTCGGATATTTTACCTTCGAATCTTGTTTTTGAGGTTTTTACTTCTTCTCTCTTGTCAGATATTTTCCCTTCGAATCTTATTGAGGATCAACATACAAAGCTCTACATGTGGATGTGGGTGAAACAGTGATGATTGGAAAGTCATATCTTTTACATCGTAAGATTTTCTTCTATAAGTTCATGTATATAGTACCTAAATCAATTGATTTGTATGGTCCTCTTGAATTACTTCCCTATCCATCTCTCAATTCTTTGGAATGGCCCATTCTAAATGAGTGGATGCTTTAGATATTAAAATAGAAGATTATATTTTTTTGCATAAATCTTCAAAATCACTAATGCACATCAATGTCCCTCCATGTTCATTTGAAACATAACTGAGGACTTTCTTAATTCCAATTTTGAAGAAGGATGGAATGAGGTGGGTGGGGTGCACAAAGGTGATATTTTTTCATGTAGAGTAGTGATCTCTAGCATTACTTTTCATCACTTGATTGCATGTTCATCATTGTACATGCACTTCTATTGTCGACATTGGAAGAAGAAAACATGCCAATGGAGTCCCTTGAAGTCCATTCAAGACATGGGACAAGCATTTGATATTCAAATTTATATGCCATGGGGATTGATCGAGTCAATCACAATGAGTGATTGTAGGAGTCTCCTAAATCCGTAGGAGCATCTTGTCTTGATGGAAATCATTCATATGGAGAGCTTCAACTTCTGTATTGGTGGTAGAAAGGTGAGCTTATTTAATATTAAAAATTTTAAATTTTTAGTTAGGATATAACATTTGAATATATATTTTAGTTTAGATGGGCAAAAGGATGGAGAAGAAATATATGCTATCGAGTGCTTTGTAACCAGTTAGAATTTGTGTACAAAATGATGTATCAAAAATTTACGATGAATAGATCAAGGGATTTTATTTTCTCTAATATTCTATATTTTTTATTGTTTTGTGATTTTTTAACTTTTCAAAAGTCTATTAAAAAATTAATGGATTTTTTAAAACTAAAACTTTTAAGTCCACGTCTTATTAAAATCATTCACTTGGCCTCATTTTCATTTTCCAACTCTCCAACCACTTCTCTCACAAGAAGATATCACATGATACTAGTGTTAATATTTTCAAAGTACCACAAATGTAATACAAGTAAAAATTTATCAATGAAAATTTTATGATTTAACAAGCCAAAGTGCTTAGTTTTGCCTCAAAAAGCCTAAAAATACCAAAAAAATAGTAACTTGAGCTATGCAAGATGGCATGGATGCCACAATACATGAATGGACATGATGACACAACTTGTCTATTTAGCTGTCGAAGTATCTCTAGGACATCTTGCACAGCTCAGATGACCATTATTTTAGCTTTTTTTGGCTTTTGGAAATCAAACCATAATTTTTTCAACAATATTTTTAAAAAATTTTCCTTATACTTTGTGACTTGTATGATACATGCTAACTTGTAATCTCTCTCCCCTCTTGTCTGTTTAGCTAATTGTATATCTCTCTACATGATGGTCATCCACTTGGCATGAATCATGCATAGATATGTGTCCTCGAAAAGGGTGACAATGTATACTTATGCGGCTTCTAGGTTAGCCTCCACTACTGTAACCCCTTGCATACATAATTAATATCTATAATAGTGAAGGGTTTTCTTCACTAAGCATGCAAAGGACACTTTCTTGATTAGCAAGTTTATGCTCTTCTAGTACTTATGGATCTCCCTAATTAAGATAATAAAATAAAAAAGGAGAGAAAGAAGCTTCCCACTCTGAGTGGAGGATCTATTTTTGCATAAAGAAGGGCAGAAAGAGAGGGGAAGGGCGAGGCAGCCTGCACTCCCTTCAACCTATAAAAAGGCATGCCCTCTACTCAGTTTGGAGGAGAGGCTGCCGAAGAAAATTGGAGTGATAGAGAGAGAGGGAGTCGCCTCGAGAGGCTGCAAGAGAGAGAGTTAGTAAGAGAATTAGAGAGGAAGATAATTAGCCCAACCCCCAGCTCTACCCAAAGAGATCTCAAAGTAACACACACACACACACACACACACACACACACACACACACACACACACACACACACACACACACACACGCACGCACGCACGCACGCACGCACACACACACACACACATATAGATCTCAAAGTCTCATCAACCCTTTAAATGTTTGATCCAAAAAAAACTCAAAGACACATAAAAATGCAAAGGGTGTATATAGGCTTGAGCACGCGCTCACTCTTTGTCCCTCTATCTTGCAAAGTTGCCTATCCCTCCCCCTTTCCCCAAAAGAAAGATTGGAGACCACATGCTCAAGCTCTTTTTCAAAGTTATCTCAAAAGTCTTGCCAAAACAAGATAGTGAATACAACCTTGCATAGATGCTTAATCTCTATCTCAAAGGCATCTCAATAACAGTGGAGAAACCATGAAGCTATATTTCTAAGGTCATCCCCTATTAAGCAAGAGTGGATACAAGCTTAATACACGCCTGTGCATGTGCTCAAGTTCTATCTCAAAGCACCTCAAAGATAGGAAAGAGACTATCAATCTATCATACCAAGCTTCTCTGAGGAGGGAGGGCGGTGTGCCGTGTCATTGGGGGGTGCTTGTCATATAGGGGGGGGGGGGGGGTGCCATGGTTTGGTGGAGTGGAGGGTGTGCCATGTTGTGGGGGTGGGGGGGATGTGCCATGTCGTGGGGAGGGGGGGAGGGAGGCTTGGGTGGAGTGGGTTTTTTTTTGGGGGGAGGGGTGGGTGGGTTGGGTTGAGCGGGGTTTTTTGAGGTGAGGTGGGGTGGGGTGGGTGGATGGAGCAAGGTTTTTAGAGGGGGGGTTGTGCCATGTCGTGTCGGGGGAGGGGGGGCAGAGTGAGGTGGGGTGAGGTGAGCGAGGGGGGCCACGGTTTGGTGGAGCAGAGGGTGTGCCATGTTGTGGGGGGGATGTGCCATGTTGTGAGGGGAGGGGGGGAGGCATGGGTGGAGCGGGGTTTTTTGAAAGGGGGGATTGGGTGGAGTGGGGTTTTTTGAAGGGGGGTGCGCTGTGTCATGGGGGGGTGGGTGGAGCGGGATTTTTTTGGGGGTGTGCCATGTTGTGGGGGGGGTGAGGTGGGGTAGGGTGGGTTGAGTGGGGTTTTTTTAGGGGGGGGGGGGGGGGGGGGCGGGGATGGAGCGGGGTTTTTTGAGAGGGGGTGTGCCATGTCATGGTGGGGTGGGGTGTGGTGGGTGGAGCAGGGTTTTTTGAGAGGGGGTGTGCCATGTCAAGGGCGGGAGGTTGGGTGCCTCTCTCTCTCTCTCTCTCTCTCTCTCTCTCTCTCTCTCTCTCTCTCTCTCTCTCTCTCTCTCTCTCTCTCTCTCTCTCTCTCTCTCTCTCTCTCTCTCTCCTTTCTTTCGGGTTTGAGTGAGGTCTTTATATGTTTTTTTGACAGGGGGTGTGTACTGTGTCAAGGGGGGGGGGGGGGGGGATGTGCCATGTCGTGGGGAGGGGGGGGGGCTTGGGTGGAGCAGGGTTTTTTGAGGGAAGGGTGTGCCGTGTCATGGGGTGGGGGGGGGGGGGGGGGGGGGAGAGGGGGGGTTTTGGGTGGAGCGGGGGTTTTTTAGGGGAGGGAAGTGTGTCTATTATAGGGGGGGCAAGGTGGGTGGATCAGGTTTTTTGAAGGGGGTGTGCCATGTCATGGGGTGGGGGGGTTTGGGTGGAGCGGGGAGTTTTGAGGGGGGTGTGCCATGTCATGGGGCATGAGGATGGGTATACCACATCATGGGGGGTGGAGCGAGGTTTTTTGAGAGGGGGTGTGCCGTATCATGGGGAGGTGAGGTGGAGTGTGCCATGTCGTGGGGTTTGGGGTGGATGGAGCAAGGTTTTTTGAGGGGCGGTGTGCCATGTCTTGGGGTGGGCGTGTTTGGGTGGAGCGGGGTTTTTAGGTGGAACGGGGCTTTTTGGGGGGGTGTACTGTGTCGTGGGGGGTGAGGTGGGGTGGGGTGGGTGGAGCAGGGTTTTTTTTGTGGGGGGTTATGCCATGTTGTGGGGGGTGAGGTGGGGTACTCACATGGCCACTGACTTATCACTTATTATATTTAGTTTATTACACCTACCTACAGCTGGCAAAGATATAGCACCAATTGATTAGTGTAGTGTGTTATGCACTGTTTGACTTAGTAGGCCACTTTCCTTTATGTTGTATCTTATTTATACTTTGTGTGCACTGTATAGTGTATGGAATAAGAGGAAGAAATCAGCAAGAAAACGTTTTGGCCTCTATCTTTCTTCTTGTGTTCTTGAGCGAGCTTCCTCTTGTGTATACAGTATGTGTTTGGCGCATCAATTCAAGCAAATCTCCCCACCGCGCGATTCTTGACATGGTATCAAAGTCACATCACTAAGAGAGGCTAATTTTGAAGGCTGAAGTGAAGGAAAATAAGCAAGGTTTGAGCAAGCAAGCAATAGATAAGAAGCTCTCCCATTCTTCCACTCTTTCTCTTGGATAGTGCTTATGGAGGCACTAGAAGTAGGGTAGAGTGAAAATCTTAGATTGCTGTGAGATTTGGTGTGCGACTAGAGCACTGTATATTTTGCACATAGGATCTTTAGGGTTTCCCACAGTTTTTAAGGGCATCTGAGGCTGTTTCAGGCCTCGTTTTAGAGCCGCAAGGTTGCAGATAACAGTTTCAGGGTAGACTGTGATTTCGGATGTATTGACTGAACATGGATGCATAGGTTACAGATTTTGAATCTGTAATTTTTGAAGTGTTTGCTAGGAAGAAAACATAAGTTTTATTTGCAAATAGGTTGCAGATTACATGTATTATTGAGCAATTAGTGAAAAAGGTTGCTTGGTGTATTGTTGTGTACTTGTTGTGAAAGGCTACAGAAGACTAGCTTGTAATGTTGTATCCTTTTTTGTGATAATGGCAGAGAACAGTGAAAATCCCATTATTGAGAAGCTCGACAAGACAACTACCCTTCATGGAAGTTCCATGTGATGAACTTCCTTATTTGAAAGGGCCTTTACGAGTTTGTTTCAAGTGAAGAAAAGGAGCCATAGCTGGGTCTCCGACTGCAAAAGAATTAAAGCGTGTAAAGAATGAAATGCAAAAGACAAAAGGGCGAGTATTGGCTATTTGCAGTCATTGTTAATACTATGCTAGGACATATCAGGAATGTAGAAATTTCACATGCAGCTTGGACAATTTTTGAGAACATATTTTTAGTAAATACAAAGGCACAAAAGATTCAACTCAAGTAAGAGTTGAATACCTTGAATAAAGGGAAAATGTCTGTCAATGAGTATATTTTGAAGGTGAGGAGCATTGTAGATGCTTTAGCAGTGATTGATGTAATGCTTGATGATGATAATTTGGTTTCATCCACTTTGAGTGGCCTTAATAATGAGAAGACATGGAAATCATTTGTTACTTCAGTATACATACGGAAGCCATTTCCAGATTTTGATGAGCTGGTCTCTCTCATGATTACCGAAGAGATCAATATGTAGGGTGACTTGTCTGAAAGAAATGGTAAACATGTCCAAGCATTTTATTCAAGTTTAGGAAGGGGACGTGGTAGATCCTCTTTGAGAGGTCGTGGTATGGGATGTATTGGTGATAATCAACAAAATAGATTCAATCAACAATTTAGTGAAATGCATGTTTCAAGAGGCTGAGGAAACTTTAGAGGTGGGGGAGCTCTAGAGGAAGAGGTGGACGGCAAAACAGAGGTTCTAGAAATTCTGCTATTGTTTGCCATTATTGTGGTAAATGAGGTCATATTGTAGCCCATTTTTATGCTAAGAAGGATGATATATGCAGTGGCACATTGCAGTAAGGAACTATGCATCGTCTTCACGACAGAATGAAGATAAAAATGAGCACTTATTTATTATGCAGCATATGATGAATGTAGTTATAGGAAAGGGGACACATGATGGTGTATGGTATGTCAATTTAGGTGCATCTAATCATATGACCAATCATGTTGAATGGTTTGGAGAGATGTAAGACTTATCAAATGTAGGTTATGTGCAAATGGATGATGATTCATACCACCCAATTTCACACATTGGAAAGGTTCCCTTGTCCTTGCATGATGGCCAGACAAAGAGTCTGAAGGATGTATTACATGTGCCTCCAATAAAAAAAAATCTAGTATATGTTGGCCAAATGGTAGAGCAAGGGCTGCAGGCCTGATTCAATACAAAAAGTTATTTTGTAGAAGACTTTAATGATAAGTGCAAGTTGGTCACAAACAGAAGTAGAGTTGGCCGCATGTTCACTTTAGATGCTAGAATTCCTGCAATGGATCCTAGTATGTATGCTAAAGGAAAATGAGTGGTTGCAGACATTGAAATATGGCATAAACGCATTGGACATGCAAATGTGCAAATGTTAAAATTAATGCACAGTCCAGAGGATTGATTATAGGGTTGCCTTCCTTTATAGTTGCAAAATTTCATAAAGTCTGTGAAGCATGCCAGTTTGATAAGGGGGCAAGACAACCCTTCTTGCATGATAGAGAAGTGAGAAAAAATATACTTAATGCAGTGCATACATATGTTTGGGGGCCTACAAAGAATGTATCTCTTAGTGGCAACAAATACTTCACATTTACTGATGTCTGTTCAAGGAAGCTATGGGTATACTTCATGAAGGAAAAGAGTGATGTATTTGAGCACTTCAAATCTTTCAAGGCAGCTGTTGAAACAAAAACAGGCTTGAATGTGAAGTGCTTGAGATCAGATGGAGGGGGAGAGTACCTCTCTAATGAGTTTAGTGGCTTCTTGAGGAGTCATGGGATAAAGAGGCAATTTACTTGCAGGTATACCCCACAGTAAAATGGGGTTGTAGAAAGAAAAAATAGGCATATTGCAAAAGTTGTATAGGCATTAATGGTTGAAAAGAATATGCCAAAACATTTTTGGTCTGAAGCTATCCATATTGTTGTCTATATTATGAACAGAACTCCTACATCTAGAGTTTATGGGATAACTCCTGAAGAATGCTTTACTGGCAAGAAGCCCAATGATGTATCACACTTGAAGGTATTTGGCTGTATTGCATATGTTCATGTCCCAGATGAGCTACCAAAGAAGCTTGATCCAAAGGTTGAAAAATGTATTTTTATTGGATATTCTTTAGAGTAGAAAGGGTATCATTGTTATAACCCTATCACAGGTGAGTTCAGAGTAAGCAAGGATGTTATTTTTTATGAGAAGATCAGTTGGTATGCACCTACTGGTGATGTATTAGATGATGATAATGATCATGATAGCTATGTGTAGAAAGAAAAGCAAGAATCACAGAGTCTTGGTGGACCAAAAACATCATCTAGTACTATACCTATAGTGAGCCCTTGGTCTGGGAGACTAAAAAGTAGCCCCACATCTTTAGGTGGATCTATAAGTGTTGCAGGCAAAGACAAAGGAAAGAAGAAAGTGCTGAATGGTAATGATGCATCTACTAGTCATTTGGAATTTGATGGAGATTCTAGTGATTCAGAGAGTTTGGATGATGAGCTTGGTATTCCTTCAGTCAGGACACCAGGAGTACAGAGAGCTTATAGTAATGTAAAGGCTACATTGAGTAATCTTGTGGTACGCAGGTCTAGCAAGGTCAGATACCCTATTAAAAGATTTGGTTTTGAAGGTTATGCAACTCATTATCATGCTTATATGGTGAACCTAGTTGAGGATGTTGAGCCCACTTGTTTTGAGGATGCTGCTAGTCATGCTCATTGGGATGTAGCAATGGATGATGAGATGGCTACATTAGAAGCCAATAAGACTTGGGATTTAGTACCCTTGCCTAAGGGTAAGAAACCTATTGGCTATAAGTGGGTTTACAAAGTCAAGCATAATGCAAATGGTTCCGTTAGCAAGTATAAGGCTAGGTTGGTTGCAAAAGGCTATGCTCAATTATATGGCATATATTATGAAGAGACATTCAATCTAGTTGCTAGGATGGCAACTGTGAGATATGTGATTGCCTTGACAGTAGCCAAAGGTTGGAGTTTATAGCAAATGGATGTTAAGAATGCCTTCTTACATGGTGAATTGCAAGAGGAAGTGTACATGGAGCAGCTAGCAGGTTATGAGGATTTAGAGCATCACACATATGTGTGTAGCTTAAAGAAGGTACTCTATGGGCTGAAGCAAGAACCTAGAGCATGATCTGACAACATTGGAGAGTATCTTGTCAATGTTGGATTTGTATTTCCGATGTTGATCACTCACTTTATGTGAGAAGGGGAGATGCAAGTTTGGTCATCATAGTCACTTTATGTGAGAAGGGGAGATGCAAGTTTGGTCATCATAGTCATTTATGTGGATGAGTTGATTATTATAGGTGACAATGACAATGGGATTGCTAAAGTTAAGGACTTCTTGAAGAAGAAGTTTGAGATGAAGGATTTGAGTGAGCTGAGATACTTTCTTGGTATTGAGGTGATCAGATGTGATGATGGTATATGGCCATCCCAAAGGCAGTATGTCTTGGATATGTTATCCAAGTATGGTATGATAGCATGTAGGCCTCTTTCAGTACCATTGGAGAAAAATGTGAAGTTGAGTACCGACGTTGGGGATGAGATAGAAGACCCTACTATTTTCAAGAGGATAGTAGGGAGTCTCATTTACATGACTATCACAAGGCCAGACGTCAAGTATGTTGTTGGCCTTGTCAGTTAGTTTATGCAGATGCCTAGAAATCCTCATTTGGATGTAGTTAGACGTATATTGAGATATGTGAAGTCCACTTTACAATATGGACTTTTTTATGAGACAGGTAAAGATGTACAGGTCTTTGGATACACATATGTAGATTGGACTAGTAGCATGTCAAACAGAAGATCTACTAGTGGATTCATGTTTCCCCTTGGTAGTGCAGCAGTTACATGGACCAGCAAAAAGCAACCTACAGTTGCTTTATCGAGTATGGAAGCTGAGTATAGAGGTGCTGCTATGGCAGCATGTGAGGTGGTATGGCAACAAAAGTTATTAGGTGATTTGGATGTGTAGGGACATGGTCCAATTGTCATTCATTGTGACAACATGAGCAACATACAGCTAGCTGGAATCCAATGTTCCATGCTAGGACAAAACACATTGAGGTGCACTACAACTTTGTGAGAGAGAAGGTACTTGCATGAGAGATCAACTTGGTATATGTCAACACACTGGATCAAATAGCTGACATTTTCACAAAGGCATTGGGTGCAGAGAAGCTTCAAAAGTTCTGAAGCTTACTTGGAGTTACAGAGATAGAGTTGAGCTTGAGGGGGAGTGTTGAGATGGCAAGCTCAACACCTGCAGACATTGATGATGGACCGCCTGGCTAGATGGGTCCGCACGTCTATACTTAGCATGCTGGTGGTCATTATGATACTCACATGGCAACTAACTTATCACTTATTATATTTAGTTTGTTACACCTACCTACATCTGGCAAAGATATAGCGCCAGTCAATTAGTGAGTCTGTTATGCACTGTTTGACTTAGTAGGGCACTTTCCTTTATGTTGTATCTTATCTATACTTTGTGTACATTGTATAGTGTGTGGAAGAAGAAAAAGAAATCAGCAAGAAAATGTTTTGGCCTCCATCTCTCTTCTTGTGTTCTTGAGTGAGCTTCCTCTTGTGTATACAATGTGTTTTTTGTGCAGCAACTCAAGCAAGTCTCCCACTATGCAATTCTTGATAGTTACAACCAAAATTATGCAATATATTGAAAAGATTGCAACAAAGAAAATTGAGAGAGAGAGAGAGAGAGAGAGAGAGAGAGAGATCGGCACCTTCACCTCTTACTCCAAATGAACTTTTCAAGAAAAAAAAAAAATCAGAACCTATATAAAGGTATG
The DNA here is from genome assembly GCF_053477565.2 of Lygodium microphyllum. Classification (NCBI taxonomy): domain Eukaryota; kingdom Viridiplantae; phylum Streptophyta; class Polypodiopsida; order Schizaeales; family Lygodiaceae; genus Lygodium; species Lygodium microphyllum. The sequence continues at coordinate 9,589,010 of NC_141151.1, forward strand.
TTGAAAACACAATAGAAAAGAGAAACAATGCATGCACACACAGACACACACATGCACGCACAATGAGAAATGAGAACTTGTGTCTCTTAATCCAAAACAACTTCTATAATAAAATAACAATCATAGTAAGAAATGACATTTACTATATTGAAAAAATAGCAAACAAGAGAAACACAAAGAGAGAGATGGACACTTGTGTTTTGCCCAAATTATGGAGCTGCAAGGAGAAGAAAGTAGAACGTTCAAAATCCTAACTACTCTCACTAGAGAGGCTCAATGGAGATGAAAATTTACCAAAATGGAGAAGACATGGAAAGTAGTATGCTACTAAACTTTTGGATCAAGCTAATTTTGTGAGAGAGAAAAAAGCTAAATTAGAAATTTACCAAGAAAGGGAGGAAAATACGAGGTGAGAGAAACTCAAATTTTGTGTACTATTCATTCATCCCTTTTTTAAATCCCCCGCTACTCCTTTTTTAATATAAAACCCAAGATTTGGAGAGAGAAGATTTATCCTCCATGGATGTCAATATCTAGCCTTCCTATTGGGACAATCCAAAAGTTCCACATCTTAAACTATATTATTTTAAAGGGCCTAGTTTTGAGTCTAAATTTTTCCTAATGGAAAGTGTGGGGAAAGGAGGAGGAGCCTCCATCATGGGTATACTACTCGACTATGAAAATGATGAAGTTCTAAAGGCTATGTCTAAGGGTGAAGGATCCCTTGAGGGGCACTTAATGGAGACAAAAAGAAAGGTGAAAATTGAATGAATTGATTAATGTAGTTATTGGAAATGATTTTGGTTTCTTTTGTCCAAACAATGCATTGAATGATAATGAATATGGTTCAACTGCCTTAAAATGACCATCAAAAGGAAAAACTAAAGGAAAAGAAGGGAGAGAACTTATACATGGTGTTTGAATTAATCTTTTGTACGCATCACCTTTTTTTGTGTTCAAAAACAAAAGTCTATCTTATTTAGGACATGAACCAATAATTTATTTGCATTGTCACTTCTTCATGAGAATCACCTACAACTTACTGAAAATAGGAAGTAAACTCATAAGATGGAGAAGTGTAGTTTTGTGCACATGACATAGCACTGAATGAAGGCGGAGATGTAAATGGAATGGAGAAAAGAGATAGAGATGGAGATGAAAGTGTTAAAGAGATGAAGAATTTGTACTTCATGCCAATTTCCACATTAGGATGGCTAGTCATTTTTGGAGCTTTTATCATTCTTGCAAAATCATTAGACTAGTGCATCGAATCTAAAGGGGAAAACTCAAAGTTACATTCATTTTTTGTTGAGCGTGATACATGAGGCTGAGGTTGTATTTGGTGCTTGAAATCTTGTACAGTCTTTGGACTCCATGGTTGTTTGATGTTTCTTTGGCCATGTTAGAAGTTGGTAGAGTAGGGTGTGGAACCCTCTCCAACTTGTTTCTCTATGGATTCAACTCCAGAGAATGAACCAGTGACATTGTGTTCAAAGTCATCTTGCCTTGCTATCATTCCATCTTCTTGTGAAGGGCTTTCAAATCAAAGGCCTAGGTTTCCCTACAGAGATCCTAGCTAAGATTCCATGTTAAGAAATATCCTAACAAAGAAAGATGAATACAATTGTACGACAAAGCACAATTTTAACTAAACATAGCTAGGTTAGGGTAACTAAGAGACAATGAACACAATGAATGAATCTAAATAATGTAATGCTCATGCATCAAAGACACTATGCAATGAAGGAATATTGTACATCAAACTCTCATATCTTGAGGACCAAGGTAGAGGTGATGAGTTGGAGATTATGTCATACTTTGAGAGATCTTGAAATATAGCAAGTAGCCTCTAAAGACATTTGCTTCTTAGCAAACACATCAATGCATGCCAAATGGAGCAATAAGGAGAGAGAAAACTACAAGACGTAACCTTTAAGAGATGAGCGATAGAAAAAATACCACCAAGATGAGAAAAATGCAAGGAAAGATGAAATCAACCCAGCTGATGAGATCAAAATGTAGCCCCCATGATGCAAACACAACTTCTAGAAGTAGTCACCGCCAGTTGGAGAGGGTATGAGAGTAGTAAATGTAGAATATGCTAGCCACTAGGTTGATATGTAGCCATTTGAATGGTAGAGAATGATTCGCAATATCTTATTTGAGTGAGAACTGCCAAGGGTAGGCTGAAAGCAGATGCTAGATGGGTGTAGAATGTTTGGTAGCTCCGATTGAGATGTCATCTATGAATGGGGCGTGGGCAATGAAGCTCTAATCTAAAATTTGCAAAAATGAGATTGACAGAATGAAAGGGTAGGTTGTCTATCTATAGAAAGTTTGGGAGGTCCCCAAACTAGGGTTTGAAACTCTTTTGAATTGCTTAATCAAGTTTAGGGGTTGTTGAATGAAAGCTAATGGTATTTTAGCAAACTTGAGAGCAAAAAGATGAAAATGTCTAGAATTTTAAATCTTATGGTAGGGGTGGGCATGCAGTAGCGCTCAAGATTTGCTAAGTTTATTATTTTCTCCATTACCCATTTAATCTTTCTTGCCTCTGTGACATCCATATGCACAAGGAATCCTAGATGCCTGAATATCTTACCCCTTTGAATTACCCATCCCTTTCAACCTAGTCCAGCCAAATCCTCCTTTGAAAAATTGATTAGGAGGATTTGTTCATGCTCATCCTTAGCACAACATCTCCTTCATATGATTCCAAGACTTGCAGTGCTTTGTCTACATGGATTTCTCAACCTTCAAGATTATGAAGAGGTCATCTATAAATATCTACCCAACTAGTTGCTTATTTTTATATTTGATTTCTTGAATCTTCCCATTCTTTGCAAGATTCTCAAGTAGGAAGAAAAGTGAGTTTTGAAGATATGTTAGGGTTTGCATTGACGAAACAAAAAATGTATGGCCACAACAACTGAAATACAAGGACTCACATAGTGACATACAAAACTCAGACCCTAAATGCAAAACACAAACAAATAAAGAAGAGAATATTTAAGTGAATGGATCAATGAAATAGATGGATGTAAGAGTGCATAAAATGCTCAAGGGTAGAGCAGTAAGAAAACACTAATCAGTAGTAAGAGGCTCTGGAGCATCAACAAGTGACAAAAGCAGAGGTTATGGAAGATGATGTAGATGATAGCTTGATGAAAAAACTGAGTTGTGGATGGAGTCACTAGAGAGAGAAACCTAATGTTATGTGATGGGGCATCAAATGTAAGAAGAAATAAGTGCTAGAGGAGTTAGTGATGGCAGGAGGACACCAAACATAGCAAAGGGAAGTTGCCATGAAACATGACATCAACTAGAGGATAATCACCAAGTGCTAGGAGGGCTAATGGAGAGGTGGCACCAATCACAAAGGTTGGACAACCACTGAGTGGAAGGCTAGTTAAAATCTACACGTGGAAATGAGAACCTATAAATAAGGATAGGACTTAATTGTGGGTAGCTTGTCTATTTATAGACGTGGAAGGATCCTCCTAAATTAGAGTTTTGCAAGTGGAACACAAAAATTCTCTAGGACCTCTCCCCTTTTAATAAAAATTTTGATAATTTATTGATTTGGGACTATTTTAAAGAGCTAAATAGAGGATAATGAGGTTTTATCTCAACACCTCCTATCAAGCCCAAAATTGGAATCAAGAAGGGAATCGAAGAAAAGCTTGAGCCCATTCTTACCCCAAGTCATCCCACCCTAAAGCAGTTAGGGAATTAGACAAAGGGTGCACAATGGCTACCCAATGGATGCCCAATGGCCTACCAAGACTACAAAGGTAATGGTTATCTAACCAAGGGAGTCCAAATAGTCACCCTGGAGTAGGGCATCTGACAAAGGGTACTTGTCAACTACCCAATGGCCTACCAAGCCCTACTAAGACATATCGAACCACATTGAACCCTTTTCTTGTGAGAATACATATGATTTTTTATCTTTCAAGTAATTGTTGCTCCTAAGTCCTTGGAAAATGGCCTACCAAGCCCTACTACGGCATATTGAACCACATTGAACTCGTTTTTTTGTGAGAATACATATGATTTGTGGTCTTTCAAGTAATTGTTGCTTATAAGTCCTTGGACAATTAGGTCATATTGTTTATTAAGAGTGTCAACTACTGTGTTATGCACATTTGTTTGATCAAATTTCATAGTATGACCTCTACAGAGGGAGCTCTTGTTACTTCTTATTAGAAGGGGTAGCAAGGGAAGTGTAAACAAAAAACAAAACTCAAATAAAAATCAAAACTCAAATAAAAATCAAAGCCAAGCTAGCGAGACCTAAGGGAATACCCAATCTTCTCTTAGACTTGGACGGTACAATGTATCTATGAAGAATAGTTATTGTTAGCATTTTGTCAAAAGGCTAGTCACTTTGGCAATGAGCATCAATCAAAGGCTAGATGCACAACACCAAAATCCAATAATCAGACCCCCACCCCCTAGTTGGGAAATCCCTAGCATAAGGGAGGTAGTGTGGTGGCAACCCTTAGCAAGGACAATAGGCAAGGCTAGAGCCATGCTGCCACCAATCAATCATCATAGTCTGCATCATTCTCAATGCTGGCGGTATGTCAAATTGGTATGTAGAGGGCCATATGGTATCCTTAGAGGACTCCTTGGATCATGGATAGTGGAGCTACTCATCATATGATCCCTCTCTTGGATATTTTCATCTCTTGAGCCCCTATACTCGAGATAATCCATGTTGAGAAAAACTCCTGAGTCAAGATTTAGGTTAATTGTCTATATCAAATTTTCCATTGATCAAGGCCTAGATCTCACTATGTGGATGATGTCTACTATGTCCCCTAGCTTTGGGTAAACTTGTTATCTGTTCAATAGTTTTGCTAGCTGGGACAAGCAATCTTCTTTACAACAACCATAGTTGAGGCCCTTAAGTCTCAGACTAGTTCAGTTCCACTACTTTTAGGCTTTAGTCTCTACATGGGAGCCTACTATCACATTGAGTGTCTCTGGCATTTTGCTTAGGATATTTCAGATACAACTCTCTTTATGACCCTGCACAGATGGTTGAGGGTGTTTCATGCCTTGCTTGAATCTATCTTGAGTATTTGTTCATGGTGATCTTGGTGGGTCAATATCCATTGTCACCTTGAATGGTGTGCTATACTTCTTTTTTATAGTGGATGATCATTATAGATACATATGGGTTTACTTTCTCAAGCCGATGTATTTACCTATTTCTCTACTTGGATACTACTGGTTCACAATCGAACAAGTCATCATGTAGGATACATGAGGAATGATAGTGGTGTTGTGTTTACCTCACACGAGTGTTTTGAGTTTCTGTAGAATCATGACATCTCTTGCTTGCTTATGCCTATCAACTCCCACTCTTAGAATGGAGTCATAGAGCATAGGAACCAGACCATCATAAACTTGGCATGCACTATACTATTTAGATAAGAGCTTGTTGAGTGCCTTTGAGGTGAGGTTATTAACAATTCGGAGTACAACCTCAAATGGCACCTAGATTGTAGAGATAGATGTCCCTTAAAGGGCTCCATATGAGTCATTTTTGGGCTCTCGACCTGTCATTTTCCACTTTAAAGTCTTTGGGAGTCATATATACACTCATATCCTTGATGCTAATATAGGAAAGCTCACTCCATGAGCTTATCTCTTGGATTTTGTAGGTTACTTCTCTAAAGGGAAGACTTATAGATCATTGGACAAACAAGGTGATCATTAAGAGAGATGTAGTTTTTTATGAGAGGGATATTATGCAGTCTTTTGCACCCGACTCCATATCATTTTCTCATATTATTCCATTGGATATAATGCCTTATAGGTCAAGTCTATTGTCGCTCCTCTTGACATTCTCACAGAGTCTTTATCTCCCAAGCTCCCTTTAAAATAGTCTCATTGATACCAGTAGACCATGTGGGATTTGGGGATCCTTCCATTGGATCCCACTTTGAAGGGCCATAAACTATTTGCTCGGATTAAACTCAGGATTTCTTTATGTTGTTGCTTATAGCTAATTACATAGTGCATTTTCTCATATAATTAGTATGGACTTTGGTAGATTGTTTGAGTCACAAGAAATTCATCAGGACAATGTAGATTTTTAGGACCAAGCTAAAAGCTTATGGGACTTTAGACAAGTACAATGCTTGCCTTGTAGTACAAGGGTTTTGATCAAAGAAAGGCATTGAATATGAAGAGACATTTTGTTTCTATTGCATAGTTGACATCATTTTGTTTGTTGCTTGTACTAGCCACTCACCATGGTTGGCCAATCTATCAAATAGATGCCAAAATTTCCTTTTTGAATGGTTATTTGGAGAAAGTCTATGTAGAGCAACCACATAGATTTTCTTCTATTAATCAAAAAGATAAGGTCTTTCACTTGTGGAAAGATCTTTATGGGCTGAAGCAAGCACTATGGTCTTGGTTCCAATAAATGTATAAGTTCCTTCCTTGTACTCATAGATACCATTCTACATGTTATGAGCCAAACTTATATATTTGTATCATTTCAGAGGGGGTCAATTGTATCGTACTCTATATAGATGATTTACCTATCAATAAATCTAATTCTACTACCATAGTATAAATTAAGGCCAAGCTCTATGCAACATTTGAGATGATAGACTTTAGTTTGTAATCTTACTTTTTGGGGATGGAGGTAGTTTGATATGGGGAATGTATTTTTGTATCACAATTTTGGTACGTTCTTTAACTTTTGGATGAGTATTGCTACTCAAGTATGGCATGTGGCCATGCCTCTTGATCCCACTTTCCACTCATCTAAGGATGACTTGGGTTAGTTCTTTGATGAGCATACCTATAGATCTCTAGTAGGGAAACTTCCTTGGTTGATTTATACCAGACCCAATTTAGCTTACTCAATTAGTTTGCTTAGTCAGTGTTTCATTGCACCTAGGATGTGTCACTGGATTACATGTCTTCACGCTTTGAGATATTTGAGATGTACATATTCCTATGGTTTGCTGACTTATTTTTTTGGTTTGTGTTGCAGGGATACATATTTCGATTGGGTAGGAGATCCTCACACTTCACATTTCCATGGTGGCTACATCTTTAACTTGGACATGGTGCCCATCTCTTGGGCTAGCCATAAGTAGGAGATAGTGGTAGCTTCCACAATCAAGGCTAAGTATAGGGCTTTGTTTAATGGTACTAGTGAGGCCATCTACTTGAAGAGCTTACTTGTGGTGCTTCAGTTCCCATGTGCTCTACTGACTATCCTCTATTGTGATAACCTAACTCTGCAATTGCACTAGCCGATCACATGTGAGAGACATGGGATATTGGAGCCCATCTCCATTTTACCAAAGAGCAAGTTGAGTTAGGCACTAATGGTAAAGGTCCCATCCTGTGTGTACATAGGGAGATGAAAATGTACCTAGTGCCAATTGTTGTAATGTCCTTCAATCCTCACCTCTTAGGTGATGAAATGGAAATCAATCACGCTCAGTACCCTCTCTGTGTCATGCTCTATTGATACATGCCAGAGGGCAATCGAGTTCCTCATACCCATTAATGTAATCCTCACTGCAACTTGTGTATAGGTTGTATGCCTTGTGTACAATTGATGGTGCCGTAGTGCATCATGTCCTATGTTGACATATGTGCAAGAAAAAAGGCCAGGGAGCCTTATAGTGCTATGCACATGAATAGATCCTGCATTGTGCATTGAGAGGCCATGCTCTTGCATGTAACACTCCATTCACACAGCTCACTCTCTTTGTATTTAAAGGGCAAAGATTGGTCACTCACCTCACCCTCTATCTCCCACTCATCTGATGAATACAAAGGGTATCCCATACTCACATCCCCATATGGTTAGGTGAAACCTCCCATCACTCAAGGGATTATTATAACGTGCTCGCCTATCGACTTTCCAAGCACGTTTTTAGCAGTCCATCGAGCGACGAGTCTAAGTGATACCACCCGACACTCCCATAGAATGTCATGGGGTTTGTCGCTTAGGGTTTCCCGAGTCCCACCTCGCAACGGAACGTTCGTGGCCAAACCCACTAGGATCGACCTAAAACCCGGGTTCCTAGTGGTCAAGGTCTCTTGATAGCATTCTGGCGTCAGGTCCTAGATATCCTACTTTATGCAGAGATACCCAAGTCAAAGCAAATCCATGCCGCACTTGGTTCAAAGAGAATGGGAAACGAGAGGGATGTGCCGCTCAACATCTCTACCCGTAGGGTATAGTCCCATTTTGGTCCCCTAAAAAAGCATGAATCGGGCTCTAACTTAACAATACCTAAAGGTTGAACGATGGTAAAACTTTGTGACAAGCCTCCTAGCTCTCTAGGACCACCCTTCAGTAGGACAAACTTGTTGAGGTTTCACTCACTTGCTTCCCTTGATAGCTTTATTTTTCTAATTAGGTCCTATCACATTTATGTTTGACATTGAAAATCAACTTCCTTAATTAAGCCTTTTAGGGAACAGGGTTCATTCATGTAATTTATGACACAGACATGAATACAGGGTAAGCAGTCTTTTGACAAACAAGTTCAAACAAGTTCCTTAACTTATCTCAAGTTAATCTTTGTCTCTTGCCCATATAGGATAATTATATATCCCCTTCTGTCCAATAGAAGTACCCAGTCCAAATCACATGGCACCATAATTTCCATCCTTTATCTAGAATAGGATCTTCCAACGCCCTAGATGTTGGACTCAGGGCTGGCAGTCCACAACCCCTAGGTGACCTAAGAGTGAGACACAACTTTCCGTGGTGGGCCTTTTCAACACTCGACCTTCGGCCTGTGAATCGATCTCTGCCCTCTTGGGTTGAAACACGGCGTGACCTTGGAGATGATCCACCTGCGCAAAATATCATTCCTCAATTAATCCAATTAATAATCAAGCACAATCAAGGCAATCAACGTTGGAGATGATCCGCCTACGCAAAACATCCATCCTTAATTAATCCAATTAAGAATCAAGCACAATCAGCCTAATAACATCTTCTAGGAAAATATTCTTTTTTTCCCATGGCAACTTGTCATCACTAACCCCTGCCATGCATTTACCATCAAATACAAACACTTGGAATAATCATCCAAATCACATTCCACAATCAGTTTTAATACAAAAGCATTTAGGATGTTGTTCGATCAATGGTTTCCTTTTCCAAACATTGCAAAAATAGTCGCGATAACATTTCCATCGTGTATTTGCTCTCCCCCTTGGAATCTAAGCAATTCCATGCAAAATTTACTTAACACTTCCTCCATTCGGCTGGACATATGTCAAAATTTCAACATTACCCAAGACATGAATTCTAATAATCCCTTACTTTGATTGATAACTGAACCTTCTTCATAACGAGTACAAAAGCATCGATCTTTCCTTTGACTTAGGGTTTCCTAAACCTTGAGCTCTTCATTTGTCTTTGAGACCTAGAGTTGTTCGTATCTATTCCAGTCCCTAAATAGGATTGATAACATCGCAGCTATCAGATGGATCTCAAGGCATCTTAGTTTTAGCCCTTATGATCGTTGTTTGTGTTAACTACGTACCACATCAAGACTCCCAATCTATCAAACATAAGCTATTAACGAGAGCTTGGACAATGGTCTAGAGCTTTGATAAAGATTATTTTCTAGACTAAGTTGTTTGCCATGCAATTATTTAGGCATGTAAGTTGCAGCATCTACCTTCAAAGCGAGGAAAACACACCTACTATTGCGAGGACATGCTTGAAGCCTTAAATGTCGTTTATGAATTCATCACATGGTATATAAATACAATTGACTTCTTTTGACACACGCATTTGGAAAATTCAATCCTTTCAAACACTTGTGATGCCGTTTATCCTTTTCAATGCCCTATTCCCATATGGCATAACATGGGTCTAATGCATCTCATGCGGGAATCAAAGTAAGCATTTATCAATCTAGAAATATGTTACTTACGACCGATACCGCAGTTGGATTTGGCTTCCCACCCAGTAGGAATTTCACCTTAGCAGTTTGCCTAGTACAAGTGACCTCATGACCATTTGCTAATTCCACAAGTAAAGTAGGTGCATCTATTGTGGCTATCCCTAATATTTTTGCACAGATTGGTGAAATGAAGGAATGTGTACTACCATAGTCAATCAGGGTTTTGAAGCTTTTACCTTGATATTCTGATGGAGTTTGAATCGCCGATAATTGGCAATTTGGACCCTTCTTGTGAAGAGTGGCATGAACCATTGCCCTTTCAATGTCAGCATCCATGGATGGATCTTCTTCATCGTCTAGCTCCTTGTTGGAAACACTGGAGGTTCTCCCTCTGGCCATAACAGTGGTTCCTTGGCCATGAGGGCTCTATTTTTGACCTTGGAATTGCTCTTGGCGATGTCCTCTGCTAAGCTTGGGACACTCCCTCTTGAAGTGTCCGGGCTTGTTGCAATGGAAGCTACGTGGGTTGCAATCATTCCTTTGTGTTGGAACAAAGTTATTGACAGCATTGGCCCTAGCTTTCTTTCTTTGGCCCTGATTCTGACTCTACACTCTCTTGGTCTGAGCCTTAAACATACCCTTATTCTGATCTCTGTAAGGCCAAATCTTGTTGTTCCTTGGTTTGGTCTGCACCTCCTGTATTATTGGAGCAGTTCAAATGAGTGCGTCTTGTAGGTTCATTGGGCGCATTGATTCCAATCGAGTGTTTATGGGTGGATTCAACCCAATGCAGAATTTTGACACCTGTTGTGTCATATCCATTGGGGGTGTATACTTTAGGAGTGAAACAAACTTTGAATAATATGCTTCCAGGGATAATCCTAGCTACTTCAAGTCATAGAATTCATTCATCTTTTGTGTGCGGTAGTTAGGTGGTAGATACCTCCCTCGCACATCTTCCTTAAGCTTATCCCAAGTGACTGTCCCCTCCGAGATCGCTTGGTCTTTGCACCACTGTTTCCACCAAAGTCGTGCTTTGCCTGTAAGCTTAAGTTTGGCAAGCATGGCTTGGTTAGGAGGTGCAGTTTCTGCTGCCTCAAAATGTCCTCCATGGACTCAATCCAAATCTCGACGTCGGCTTGAACAGTCCTTCCCTCGCCATCAAACTTGGGTGGCTTAATTTGTTTGAGAAGGAACTTCTTCTCTTGAACCACAGTTGGACTTAGTGCAGGAGTCAGACTTGGAACCTGCGCTTGGGGTTGCGTCTGGACAATAAGATTCTTTATGTTAACATCTTATCAAACGTTCCCCATATTACATTAATACAACTAGCACAGCTTTTAGCCAAGTGATTTAATCACTTAACACCTTAGCTAACATTTACGATCAAGATAGACAATAGTAAAAAGTCTTAGTCATTCATGAAGGCATAACCCTTTGAGTACATTTATTTTGGATAAGTAGGACAAGCTGATTGATACATCAGTTTGGGAAAAATAGGATTGTGTTATAATCGGCTACAGGGACGGAATAGTAATATGGAGCGGGGTCATGGATTTTCAGGAAACGGTAAGTCATAGGAATCTTGGGGTATCCCTTCCTTTGATACCTGTTCTTCTCATAGCGCCCTAACACTTTGATCCTGTCGGCAGAGATCACATGGATCACTTCTTCATAGACATACTTGTTCAGCTTGACTTGTCGATCATTAACGTGCAAAGTTGCATTTACGTGAGCTTCGACAAAGATGAACAGCTTCACGATCTTTAAATCCTCCATCCACTTGATTCTCTTCAAGTTGTTTTGAAGGTACGCGAGTCGGTGGGCTGCTATGTAGTATATTCCTGAGTCTCCCGTCCATCTTTGTTCCACATATAGGGGCGAAGGATTATATATGCGGTCCAGAATATTCATCATGCCTAGCCTTTGACGATAATTCGAAGCACACATTGCAGTCATAAACATGACCTGGAACACCAAGAACTTGCTCCATGCTTCGTGACTCTGCAACCCAGCATCCATAAGTGAGTAAAGAGATGTTTTTACAGGAAACACTACTCTATTCCACTCACCTTCCCTTGACTATCCCCTTATTCCCTTTATTTTCCTCCATTAAGTTCCCTTGTAATCTTAGATCCCGTTGGTTTGCTCTGATACCAAGTGTAACGTGTCCGCTCATATGCTTGTGGGACACGTCTTAGCAGCCCATCAGGAAGAGGGTCTAGAAAGCTCCGCTTTGCACTCGCAAGGAATGTCACAGGGTTTGCGATCTAGGTCTTCCTGATTTTGCCCCGAGTGGAAGTGTCTGGTCATTCCCACTTAGGATCGACCTGAAGTCAGGGTTCCTTTCCTATCAGCAAGATCTCTAGGAAGTAGCTAGCGTCGAGCTCCAGATGAACCAATTTGCATGGGAACAACAGAGTCAAAGTGGATTCATGCTGCACTTGGTTCATGGAGAATGGGAAACGAGAGGGATGTGAAGCTCAACCTCTCTGCCATAGGGCATAGCTTCATTCCTTTCCCCTAAAACAACATAAATCGGGATTCTAAATCTACTGATGCTAGGCCTTCATAGTCTCACTATCTCGTCTTTTGAGAAAAGTTCCCAGCTAACCGAGACCACCCTTCCGTAGGACGCGGACCCAAGTCACATCCATCGCACTTTCCTCAATTTTCTTAGTTATCTAATTACCTACTACATGATATTTGACATGCAAAAGCAGCTTCGTTAATTAATCAATTTAATCACTTGTTCCTTCACGTAACTTAGGCATTGACACAAAAACAATGTCAAGCAAGTTCCTTTTTCAAATATCTGATCTTTATTTATCATAATCCCGGAGTACATCAAGTATCATGCCCGAAGGCTATCCCAGCAATCTACAAGATTGCTGCTCCAAGTTCTGCTTGTAGAAAGTACACGGGCCTCGAGATTCCATCTCGAGTCACATCAGCCTCTTGTGTGGGATCTAGAGACAAGGAATTTATAGCCAGAGCCTCCCTTGGCACCCAAGCGTCCTCCCGCTCCAAGCAGCACCCACGAAGAGACCTCTCGTAGCAGGTTAGGTCCATATACCCAACACGGCTAACAACCCCCTCGGATAGGGCTAGGCAAACAGTCGAAGGTAACTGTTCCTACCTCTCCCTCTAGGCTTTTAACCTAAAGCATTAAATGTTTTTCCTTGATTTAGTTCGGTGAGCAAAGGAGTTCAAACAATGTACCTAAGTGTACAATCACAATCATTTCGGAGGCCGTTTGTATGACCAACTACTAAGGTGTGACTCCTTTTTTCCCGGATGCTCCCAGCATCCGATCCTGGATTGTTTGTGACTAGCGAGATCCCAATAATCTCAAACAAGATCATGAAAGAAAATTTTATTCGTAAGATAACTTATTTTGACTTGCTTTTCCCCTTGGGTTTTACCTTATGGTATCTTAACCCTAACTCAAAGCACTAACTGGTCAACCAAGGCAATGGACATGCGTTATTCACAACCCAACCAAGGATCTTTTATTCTTCGAGTTCTTTACTCATCTCCCTCCAACCAAGTTTAGTTAAGACACTTAGCAATGCAAGACTCTTCATCTAGGCCTTCAGGATATGGTCTAGATGCATGTATCCCTTCCATCCCTCTTAGTGCGATATTATGCAAAATTTTCCAATCAACTTACCCATCATGCACATGGCGTGTTAAATATATTAGTACATCCTAAACGAGCTTTAACTCTCTTCATACCTGGCAACGAATACTTAATCCTAATGCACCGAATCTCATGTGACTTGCGTATATGAAAGTCTAGGTTTCTATCCAACGGTACAATTGCATCTTATGAACGGAAACTAACAGTTCATGTGTTTATTTCAATCATGATTTGGAAGCATGAATTCTAGATGACTATTCATGCACTGAACTGGTTCAAAACTATTATTTTATGTGAAATAATGTGAAAACCTTATAATTTTATGTGTGTAAAAGCTATCATTCTATGCATATAAACTTATGCGAACTCCATGCTCTACCATTTCAAAATCCTAAGGCTTGTTCTTGTTCCATGCATGTAACTACCCCTTTATTTCTTCTTCTTGAAATAATACAGAATATGCTTAACCAAAATTAACTATAAAGCCTAGGATATCAAAAGGACCTGGGTTTGATTTGTGATCGTAGGGGCATTTGTTGCGGTCGCTCCGCTCGCCTCTCCCGCATTACCGGTACCATTGGTAGCTCTGGCACTTACACTTCCCACAACTCTCTTTTTGGGAGCCATTTACCATGCGGAATTTGGATAGACCTGACCTTAATGGACGCTCAAGATGACAGGCTTGGGAAAGGAAAGGTCGTGAGTAAGGTGACCTTAACCGATGAGGGGGTGGCTTGAAAAGTGGCTCCTCGAACACAGCTCCTCAAACACGGCCCCTTGACACCTTCTCCACTCACCAACTCTCTCTTTCTCTCTCTCTCTCTCTCTCTCTCTCTCTTCTTCTTCTTCTCCTCTTCTCCTTCTCTCTCTCTCCCTCTTCTTCTTCTTTTCTTCTCTCCTTCTCCTACTCTCTCTCTCTCTCTTCTTCTTCTTCTCCTTCTCTCTCTTCCTCTCCTTCTCTTCTTCTCTCTCCCTCCTTTTCTTCTTCTCTCTCTCTCTTCTTCTCCTTCCCTCTCTTCCCCCTTCTTCCTCTTCTTCTTCTTCTTCTTCTTCTCCTTCTCTCTCTCCCTCCTTTTCTTCTTCTCTCTCTCTCTTCTTCTCCTTCCCTCTCTTCCCCCTTCTTCCTCTTCTTCTTCTTCTTCTTCTTCTCTTCTTCTTCTCCTTCTCTTCTTCTTCTTCTTCTTCTCCTCCTCCTCCTCCTCCTCCTCCTCCTCCTCCTCCTCCTCCTCCTCCTCCTCCTCCTCCTCCTCCTCCTCCTCCTCCTCCTCCTCCTCCTCCTCCTCCTCCTCCTCCTCCTCCTCCTCCTCCTCCTCCTCCTCCTCCTCCTCCTCCTCCTCCTCCTCCTCCTCTCTCCTCTCTCTCTCTCTCTCTCTCTCTCTCTCTCTCTCTCTCTCTCTCTCTCTCTCTCTCTCTCTCTCTCTCTCTCTCTCTCTCTCTCTCTCTCTCTCTCTCTCTCTCTCTCTCTCTCTCTCTCTCTCTCTGTTCACTGGGGGGGGGTTTCCTCCGCCTGACGAACGAGGAGGGAGGGTTTTTTGACGGGAGCCCCAGGGGGCGCACTACTGCTACCGCAACATAGGGGGGGCGTACTGCTGTCGGAGGGGGCGCTGTGCAAATTGACGGGGGGTTTCTTCCTGTGGACGAAGCTGGAGGGGGGGCGCACTGTTTAGATTCCCCGGGGGGGGGGGGGGGGGGGGGGAGGGGAGGGCTTCTTATAAGGTGGGGGGCGGAGGTGGTAAGGAGGAGGGAAGACGGCTATTTACAACCATCACCCTCCACCTGGGGGGCTGCATTGCCCCCCACTCAATCATTACTCTCTCTCTCTCCCCGCCATGCAGGCGGCAAGGGGAGAGTAAAAAAATTTAGAAAAATTTGAATAATTTTGAATAATTTTTAAGGGGGGGAGTTCTTATGGGGGGAGGCACAGGGGGGGGGGGGGGCACGGGAATATTACCAGTGGTGTAGGCACTCCTCAATATATACTAATTTTTTGCAATTCTTCTAAATGTTTGCTAATTTTCCAGGTATGGAATAGTCCTTAGAAAGTTGCAAAAAAATTTTATTTGGCCTCTAAAATCACTTGTTCTTCTATCTATAATGTGAATAGTTTACTATTGAACCAATTTTTGTAATAACCAATTCAATCTTTCACAATCTGATAGTTTTTTTGTAGTGGATCAAATCTATCTAGTTCAATAAATGTAGTGTGAATAGAACTCTTCTATCAAATGGTTTAGATTTGATCTAATTCAAGACATCCAAGTATAAAACTTGTTCAACAAGTAACAAGTTCTCAACGCAAGTGTAATACAAGCTTCAAAATTTCATGTTTCTTAGATGAATAGACATAATCTAGTAGTTTGGGATTCTCCCAATGTAAATGCAATTATTTTAAGCATTATGATTAAGACTTTGAGTCAAAGGCTTAAGGCTATGAGCCTTGTAATGCATATGAAGTAACCATTTTTGAAATGGTGGATTCAACATAGGTTTTAAATGATGTAGTTGACGGCATCAATCTTCTCAAGAGTATCATTTTTCCATAAGAGATTGATTTTAGCACTTCCAAGGCTCCATCCATCAAGCTACAATTGACAAATAATCAATATCTTTCTTCTCTGTATTTCTAACAATCGAAAAGAATGCCCTGAGCTTAAGTAGGCCTCTAGCTTAATCCAATAAGTAGGCCTCTTACTTATCACATAAGTTGATCCCTTGCTTCTAAAAAACAAGCTACCATGTAGGAAAGTAAGAGGGAGAGACTAGTTGCTTCCCTATCCCCTAGTATGGAGACAAACAATGACAAATAGAGCCCATGCATCCACGTGTTCCTAAAGTTCACTTGCATGTAGGAAAGGCCATCAGTCATCTTCACCTATTAATAGAAATAATGTAGTTTTTATAATCATAAAGTATATAGAAAGCAATGAATATTTGAGGCCACTAGTACCAAGGATCAAATGAGGTCTTGAATTATAAGCTTTACCCCCTTTGGGTAAAATTTAGTGGAGTGACTTTGATGGAGACTATGCGCAAAAGTTGTGCGTGAAAGTGAAAATTGATCATAAAGTTCACTGATAAAGCCTAGTAGCAAATCGCTCTACATTCAAAACTTCAAGAGACCCACTCCTATTCTTGTGCTCTCTTGATCTCCTTCAATCATGCTTTCTCTCTTGCTCTCTAGTATATCTACTCTCATCTAGCTCTTGCTTCACACTTGCTTCCTTGACATGGCAAATCAAGGAGCCCATCTAACAATGGATGATGGTTCTTTGGGTGAGGTGTCATTAGACAATGCAGTAGGTGTGGGGTATTTCTAAGTTTGTGCCATGGGTCCCTCCCACCAAAACTCAATAACAACTTCATACAACTAGAAGATCTTTAAAGGAGCATGTGTAGTTTCCTAAAGGTCATGCCCTTAACAACAGGTCACCACTAAGTGAGACGCACCTCCAAGAAGTGGAGAGTCATTATATCACTCTCAAGTGACCCTCATGTGGGTTGAACCCCTAACCAAGAACCATCAACCTAGAGAGGCCCCTACCATTAGTAGTGAGACCTTGTATCATTTGGAGGTGAGTGTACACCCACAATGGATCACCACCAAGTGAAGGAGGCCCTCTCCTATGGGTGGCGAGCCCTTGTATTTATTACTGGTGACCCTCATGTAGTGTTAAACCAAAATGATTCACCACCAAGTGAGAGAGGCCCATTTCAAGAGTGGAGAGCCCCCATATCACAAGAGAGACCGCTCCTAGGAATGGAGAGCCCCCATATTGCTTGAGGCGATCCTCTGTGAAGAAATACCCTAATGTAGAAACATAAATGAAAGTGCATGACAAAGCATAAGCGCAACAAAACAAAATTATGATTAGAATAACATAGAGACAATGAATACAATGAAAGATTTAAATAACTGAATAAATATTGAATATACAATGCTTATGTAGTAAAGAAAATGTATAGGGAATGAAAATTGTACCACAAACTCTCATGTCCTAAGGACATGTGGAGTGGCTAAAAAGTGTGTATGGTGGATCCAAAGTTGACCACTTCAAAAGATCCAAAATGAATAAGTGCATAAAGATGCATGTTTATAGAACAAAATTCCAATGCTTTAGAGTTACATAAGAGAAATACTCATGTAAAATGCTACACAATGGTGCCACATGGATAGTGCCCTCACATGGGAGTTGTTCACTTACTCAAGTATCCTTTTAAAATATTGTCATCCTAATGATGGGAATAAAGATACCAAGAACAATAAATATAGTATCTAAAAAGAAATTGTAAACAACATCCTATCACCACCAAGAGAAGAAAGCTACCTCCTCTCAAAATGGAAGGGAAAGTTGGAGAGAATTACCCTCTCCCCGTCAATTGAAAGACATATGGGAGGGTGTACCCAAGCCAATCCTAGGTAGCAATTATTGCACCACTAGTCGATTGATTGCCTTGGTTAAGATGTCTGTAAAATTGTCAGATAAAGGCACAAACTCTAAGTAGATGGTGCTTAGCCTGCTCTCTAGTGAAGTGGAAGTGGACTCCCACATGCCACATTCATGGTGTAATGATTGGATTGCCCACAAGGGCAATGGCACTCTAGTTATCATAGTGGACAACATTGGGAGAGTCACATGGACATTGAAATGCCACCAACAAGCTCTCAAGTAGATAGCCTCTTTGGTACCATAAAAAATAGCCTTATACTCAACCTTGGCTATGGAATCTACCACTCCTTCTTTACGACTACCCCAAGAGATGGGAGCCATGCCGAAGGTAAAGATGTAGTCGTCATGGGAACACCGAGTGTTAGGATCTCCTACCTAGTTAGAGTCAATGTACCCATTCAAACATAAACTAGAGCCATAAATAAAGCCATAATAATAGGTACACCACAAATATATCAAAACACAAAGACATGTAATCCAATGTGATATCCTAGGTGCCATGAAATATTGACTAAGAAAACTAGTTGAGTAAGCTAAATTTAGCCTAGCTTAAATCAACCAAAGGAGTACTCCTACCACCACAGATCTATAGGTGTGCTCATTGAAGGGCTTATCTAGGGTATCCTTAGAAAGATGGACAATGGGACAAGAGCCATGACCACAAGCCATGTTTGATCTATAAGATGGAGGCGAAAACTTTTTCTTGCTAGTTTCTTCTTCTTCTTCTTTTCTCAATACAATGTATACAAAGATTTCAAGATATGATTTACCCACAACCAGACCTATAGATAAGACACAACATAAAGGAAAGTAGACTACTACATCAAATAGTGCATAACTGACTATACTAATCAATTGGTGCTATAACTATGCCAGTTGTATATAGGTGCAATAAACTAAATATAATAAGTGATAAGATAGTGGCTATGTGATGATCATAATGACCACCCACATGCTAAGTGTAGACTTGTGGACCCATCTAACTAGGTGATCCATCATCAATGTTTGCACATATTGAGATTGCCATCTCAACAAAAGCTTGAGTGAAAGCACACAAGTGAAAGCAAAGCAAGATCTATGGTAGATGGAGCAAGAGAGTAAGAGAGATACATTGTATGTGGAAACTCTAATAGTCACAATGTGTGACCAACCCTCCTTTATTCAATAGTCGCTCAAATAATAAAGAATAAAGTGACAATGATGGGTGCTTGCCACCTGTAATGTGCAGATGTGCAGTCATGATGTGTGAAGTAAATATAGGGTGATGTATGCATAGGCACCTTTATCCCCAACACCATTATGAGCTTTCAAGTCAAATCATTGGTATAGAGCTTGCAAGCTTTTTCAAGCTCTATATGATTAAAGTAATTATTGAAGTGGATGAAAGTGAACTAAAGTAAGTTTGCTCCAATTTTCAATTACATCTTAAAATTGCAAATGTCTAGATTTCAAGTCTACCTTGTTTGGCTAGGCCTATATGTGAGGTCAGATGGTTCTCTAACTTGGAAATATAAACAAGAGAGCAAAACATAATATTTGCCTTTCATTTGCCTCCATTTTTTGTATCTTTTAACTTGTAGCTTATCAACATGTTTGGAATTAGGCTTCAACAAAATAATCACCACTACTTGATGCTTGTTTTCTTTTTATCTTCTTTTAAATTTGGAAAACAAACAATCATAGTGATACCAACAATAGCTTGAGTAGGGGCTTCACTGGTATAATAAAACCTTCTTCTTCTCATTTTGAAAGTAGATTGAGAAGGACATCATAGTCTCTACCTTATCTAACTAGGCTATTTCTTAGTGAACCATTGTGTTTTCACTATCTATTGTCTAATAGATCAATTATTTGTTAATGCAAGTCCCTTGAAGCATTAAAGGCAACACTCAAATCAATATAGGTAGCAAAAAAATAGTCTAAGCCCACCAACAATGATTAATAGATGTCAAGTACCAACTTTAAATTGAAGGGTTATAATCAATATTGGTTGTACAATTGGTAAATCCTTTTATGATAAGGGAGAAAATACTTATAAATTTTACATTTAACTATTATAAATATATACATTTGCAAAAGACTAAACAAGGCACAATAGTTAGTAGATATATGTGGTGACACACCAATAGATATCCAACAAACCTTTAGTATTATTGTTAAAGAGTAGATTTTATTAGCAAGCATACTGTGTCACACTAGCAAGAAAAGATGTTCACACAAGAGCATAAACAAATGTCAACATGCAATGTCAATGATGGAGAGTTGACTTCTCTAGAATCTCTTTCTTGATTTAAGCCATGCCAAAGGAGCCCAAGCAATCAATGTGATCAAAGGTTCTAATTAAAGCAATTAAAACTTCCACCCATGAAAGATAACTCTATGAGAAGAATAGTGGGTTAAAAACAAAGTATGAGATTCAAGACCTAATTCCTAATGAGAATGGCTATGATACTATGATAAAAACACGATATGCTAAGCTTTGGTGGACATAAAACTTACAACACAAGCATTACATACTAATAATAAAGTGCATAGATTAAAAATCTAAAACAAAACATGCATAATGTACAATATGCATTGAAATATTAATGTGATGCATGGTGGTACTTAGGAATTAGTCATACCAGAAGCCTCCATATTGCACTTGTATCTTAAGATTGTTTGCAAAAGCCCTCATAAACTTGAAGCTTCTATTGACCCTTTCCATGCACTATCGTAGAGTGAAAATATCCTTTTCTTATAAATATTTTTGAGTTTTAACCTTCTCTTTGAGATGGCCATGTCGATGGAAGGTTACAAGTGCTTTAGAACCTATTATTTTAAGCGTGTTGCACATTGATTCTTGAAAGAATATATATAGTTTTGGCATTGCTTGCCTTGTCAAAACCCTTGCTACTTTTCCATGCGATAAAATGTACACTTCATTTATCGATCCCAACTAGCACCTAACTATCACTATGTTGGATGGAAAACTTTGTGTTTCACAATATCAAGGGATTGTTGTGAGTATTGCCTTCTTAGTCCATAGAGGGAAGTTTAGGTCAACCAAAATTGCTTGAATACAATTTGGGTATCACCATTCAATACAATCAAAACTTAATAAAATTGATGAGAAATTGCATATACAAAAGTCTTTCAAAGATAAAGCGACATGTGTCACTTTAAAAAACCACCAACTTTAAGATACATGCAATGGGATGGATAGATGTATGCGGTAAATGATATCATGTAAACATGTCTCCATTATTGCTTCAAATGAAGCGAGCATACTAGAACCACATTATTTAGTACAAATAAAGGAGTACACATGACTCAAACCGGCCAACAAGCAACAATTGACTGGCCTACATCCTGAAACTTTTTTTAATCCATGTCTCGTATGTAATCATATGCATGTGTGTATCCAATGGCAACTCGCTACCTCAATTCCAACATGTCTAGGTCTACCAAATCAACTTCAGCTCCATATTATAGTGATTGAGACAACAATCCAACAACAACATCCATCTCAGGCCTTGCTTGATTCAAGGCTTCCTCACGACTAGTTTTGGCCTCAAGTCTCTTTTCCCTAAGTCAAGGGGTGTGTCCCAAACTTTATTGAAAAAAGACTACTCTTCACATGTGACATCAACACTTCCACTTGAAGATTACACATTTCCTTCCATTCAAACAAACAATGATTTATCCTTCACTGAGTTAAATGTTTACAACTATATAGCCATGTAAGATTAACGTCATGAGGAATTAGAGACTACAATCCATTTTCGCAACAAACACTTCAAGTTCAAGATTACAATCGAATGCATTTTAACATTATTAATACGAATTAACGTGTGAATGTAACATTGAAGGACAAGGCATGAAAGAAGACGAAAATATCGATTTAAAATATTCGATGAAATGCAAAATAATAGTAGCTCTCGGAGCACAAAATATTGCAAGGGAAGTGCACAATGAAACATTTAAATAAAATGTAGATTGCATGTGAAGCTCAAGGTAAAATTGATCTACCAAAACCCATCAATAGATTGGGCAACCTCTACAATGGAGCTAATGATCAAATTGGCGACTTCCAATGTGGTCTTTAAAGACTCATTTTGATGCTTGTCACATTCTTGCTCCACCACCTTGAGCCGCCGGTCCCAGCCTTACTCCATCTCCATCCTGCACATAATGTCAAAAGTCACAGACTTGAGTCCAACATCTTCTTGAACCCATTTGCATCCACGCTTAGGTATTCCTACTATTGTAGATGTGTTTCGGTGGTATTTGTGTTCAAGTCCTTGAGAGGCTATGAGGGTTGCTAGACATCATGTACAAATTGAGAACAATGTAGTTAAAATAGGATATATAGAAGGTAAATATAAACAATGTCCTGGTGTATGCAATCACTTTTCAACCTAGGGGATCACAATAGTCTATTACATCAGTACAAGGATCCACACCTCTCTCTTTTCCAAACTCTCACTCCATGAAAAAGTACTGGTGAGTTCACTTCAACAAGGCTTGTTCCCATGTGACAATGAGACCTTTCTCAACACATCTACAACCCTTATTGGGTTGTAAAACCCACTCCTGAAAAGTCTTGTGCATAATCAAACCAGTATCTTCAATGTAAAATTCTTCCCTGAGTGTCTTCTTGAAAGCTACCTAGTCAACATCTTGCATGTATAATTCAGTAATTCGCGCTTTCAGTTCATGTACAGTAACACGTACAAAATACAGCTCCATGCAAGTTGAGCCACCCCAAAGGATTCTATGTATGAACAAGTATTGCTTTCTCTTAGATAGTAAGGTTGCTTTGGAATGATACTTGTTCATACATCACTCAAGTGGAGGGAAATGATTGTACGAATGGTGTTTAACCTCTTCAATTATTTTGAAACCCTAAACCTTTGCATTCAAAAACATAAAATGCAAGCAAGCAATGGAACAACACACCTAATAACTACCAACATACTTGCTTTGCAATGATGGGGTGATGAAAATGCATCATGTTATCGATCTTGATAGCTCACACAATGCAAACACTACTAGTAAAATGACAAAAAGAAAAGAACAATTCCATTGACGAGTGACATTGCAAGCGGTATGCGCTTAATTATAGAAGGCATTGAAATATGGATGCAAGCAAGCAAATTTTTTTCTATCAATACCACAACCACTTACCAACTCCAGGTAGCTTTGCAATTCATGAGTGAGATTGTGGTTAGACATATATAGGAGATCTATGGATGATTAAATTTCACGTGTGTTATTGAAAAGGAAGCTTCATACCAGCTCCCTAAAAACATAATGAAATAAATACACATGTTGTAATTTCATAATGAGAGAAATCTATAATTCAAAAAGCACATAATTGCACAACATGTCTGTGACATGAAAAATAGGCATGAGCTAGAAACCTTTGCTATTAATGCAATGAACAAAAGCATGCCCTTGTACAAGAGCGGCAATAAAATGCATTGCAAATAATTCAAATATTTTCAATGAAGGTGTAAATGGAAACCAAAAAATTGCACATAATGTAGATGGTTCTATTAGTAGCTATAAGGCTAGATTGGTTGCAAAAGACTGTGCTCAAACATTAAACACACCCCACCCCAATTCAATGACAATTTTACAAGAAAGATGTGGCTTTTTTAGCCACTTTACAATATGAATTTTTTAAAATTACAAATGAGCTTAACTTAAGTCAAACAATTGAGCCATGTAAACATTTTTATATCTTAGATTTTATAAAACCCTAAAGCAATGCATCCTTGAGTGTCACTCTATTGGTCCCTCATTGTTCCTCTTTTATGAACCTCTTTTATGTCCTAATATTTTTTCTTTGAGCTCTATATAATATAAATATTTTGACCATTAAAAAAAGTTTATGCAACTCGAAATTTTTTTTTTGTAATGGAGGATTGTTAAATGACAATCTATTGGCCCCTTTACCCTATCTCATTGTTGTGAATGCACAACATGACAACTCTAATGCATTGGATTCTGATCCAATATGCATAAACTGACAAGTGAAAGAAATCACAAAAATTGTGAAAGAAATCTCCATTTATCTCATTGGCATGTGTGAGATGAGGGAGAGTAGTAGCCCTTTTGGAGGACAAGAATTCTAGTTTCATTCACATTATTAGTGTCATGTATATCTAAGTGCAAGATGGATGGGAAGAGGGGATCTCACACCATGCAATGAGGAAATCAAAGGTCCAAAGAGACCTCATGTAGCAAATGAGCTCTCTTTGTTGACAAGTGTTGTCTGTAGGAATCCATTGTTGTGCTCCTCTCGACAAAGGCATCTTTCTCTCTCTCTCTCTCTCTCTCTCTCTCTCTCTCTCTCTCTCTCTCTCTCTCTCTCTCTCTCTCTCTTTATGGCATAGCTATGCAAACAGGCAAGGAGACTGCAAGGGGAGAGCAGCGACATGTGGTGTTCTACTGGTAGATTACTTGGACTTGACTGCCACATGGTGATGGAGTCCTCTAGGCAGATTCCTAGGTCACTCGATTTTTGGAGTGGCCTGGAGTACTATGCCAAGTCCCAATATTTACGAGCTGTAGTCAAGGTGCCATGGCCCTATGGGGGGGGGGAGGGGGGAACTTAACAACCAAGACCATCCATGGGTCTCATGACCTAAGCATGGAATGGCTTTAAATACTTCAATATATAATTGTTTAAGTTTGTGACATGTCATACCATGATGATTAAAGGTAAGGAGAGTATTACCCGTTAAAAGCTCCTCACCAACAACTATAACTGTTACTGTGTTTCCCGCAACACAGAGGAGCGGAAAATGGAAAAAATGGAAATAGCACAAAAGGCGTAGGGTAAAAGCAGAAAAAGGCGCCTTGATCGGTAATCAGTCCTTGAAAAATTTAAATGTTTGGGCACGACCCTCAGAAAGCCTTGGTGTTGGCCCAAGACAACAAAAGAGAAAAAGGGCGCACCATTAAAATGTGGGAGCGCCCCCGAATCTTTGTAAAAGAGTGCCATGCTCACTCCTGTGCAAAGTGTACGTATTAGTTGGGAATAGGATAAATTAGAATAGTGGGAAATGGGAAAAAGGGTCTAGGCTACGGCCGGCCATGTAAAAGAGGGAAAAGGGGATGACCGCCCAAAAAGGATTTAGGGCTTTGTATATAAAGTTGAAAAGTGAATGAGAAGCTCATTCTTTGGTGTGTGGCAAAAGTGTGTGAGAGTGAGGGATCAAGAGGGTGAAGCTCTTCACCATCTCCTCTTCTCTTATTCTCTTCTCTTCTCTTCTCTTCTCTTGCGTGCGCGGCTATGGAGGATGGAGCTTGGAGATGGAGGAGGCTTGAGGATGCTTGAGCTAGCATCAAGAATCGTGGAGCTACCGGAGTGCAAGGGAGAGGAGGGTACTCGATCAAGCATCAAGGTAAGCTCACTACACTCGTAGGATCGACGGCGCGTTGGCTAGGTGAGAGAGAGCCATTAGAGCTCGCTTGGAACACTTGAAGAATAAGTGGTCCGTGGGTCTTGGCGGTTGAGCGAAAGCTTCCACATTTTGGTTCCGTTTTGTCGGGACAAACGGATTCAAGCTTAAGCACTTGTGCGCCTCATATCGAGCATCGAAGTAGGGTATTCATCCTCGAAACGGAGCTTGAGATAGGTAGGAAGTTGGGTGTTTTTGATCTTCAAAATAGGTAAGTACTTTGGGATATTCTGGTTGTTTGATGATGGGAAAACATGGAGAAATTAGTTCAGTATTTTGCTTTCTAATTGTGATGTGTTTAGAGTAGGTTAACAGTAGGAAATCACACCCGAGAGGCATAGGGTTTGATGTTGTAAAACAGGGAGAAAATCGGGAAAAACATGGAAAAAATGGAGGAAATGTGCATTCGAATGTGTAGGAATCGCTAGGAGAGTGATCTGTAGCATCTGACGAATGACTACCAGGGTTATAAGTTTTGGAAGGGCAAGGGAATCCTGATTTGCAACCAGCACAAAGAGAGAGAAAGAGAGAGAGAGAGAGCTTGGGCGACCGTTCGATCGATCAGGGCACGGAGTGACATTGCTATCGGCAATCCCTAGGTATATAGATCTCTCCCCCATCACTCCAACATCACTCTTGGTGAATTTGGTAGTCTATAATCATCAATGTCTTAAGATTTTGGACGAATTTGTGCTTGAAAGTGCGTCAGGCCAGCGGAATCGAACGCCCGATTTAGTGTCTGATTTTCAGAATCGGACGCTTAGACAACTGTCCGATCGGATCAACCTGTCCGACTCGGACACTCGGACACTCGGATGCTCGGACTACCGTTCGATCAAACCAACCCGTCTGACTCAAACACTCGGACTCGAACACTCGGATACTCGAACCAACCCCGTCCGATCAGACGAATTAGGACACGTTAGCAATTGGACCACATGCCTGGTCCGATCGGACCACTTGTCTAATTTTTGAAAATCGGACACCTAACCCCCGTCCGATTTTGAGACTCGGATGGCTCAAACTCGGACCCACCTGATCCGATTCCTAGAATCGGACCACTGGTAAATCGGAAGTCCGATTCCCAGAATCGGACACACCTTAGGCAAAAAAAAAGGAGGAAAATATCAAAACTTGACCCCCATGAGCGACTGGAAGTGCAACCCGCTCCAGGACAACATGGCGAACGCCTTGTAGGCAGTTTCCGACGTAGGAGTCAAGACCAAGGGACAGGGGGACAGTGCTGGAGCACTCCCCAGTGACCTAACGCGTTGAGAACAGAAATCCAATCGGAGGACCTGTGATCGACCCCCCTAGTGAACGGTAAGAAGTAGCGCAGACCCTAGAACCCACTAGAATGGCCACGACTTGAGCAACAAAGCCTATCAGGCCCGAAACGAGCGAGAGTGAGTAAGACGCCGAGGAATTGCTTGCAGTACTCATATTGAATTTCCGCACTTGAAGTACACTTAAGAAAGCTGAAAGCCTGATTGGGCACAAGTGCATGAGAAACAACACACTCACCGAGTGACCATAGATTGAGGTTTGTATTCAATAATCAAAGGAACTCACTCAGATAAATCACTCAAGGAAACCACCAATAGGAGAGGACCCAAGACATAGACAAACAAGTGAAGCGCAGGGTAGGGTAGGACCAAGCAAGGAGCACCAATGACGAGGAACTGTCAAGACTATTCAACCTGATCGACATCGCAGTGGGGCGTAAGAATTCGACCATGACGGAAGAAAGCTCAGACCATCGGTCTAATGAGGAGCTTGATTTGAGTGTATTCCCAGATGCTATACAACAGATGGTGAGCAGTTACGACGTGTACACCCAGTACAAGCACCGCAGCAGGACAACAGACGCAATCATTGCAGACCTAGAGGAGGAGAGAAGGCTAGCCCGCAAGGCATTGTAGGGCATAGCTGATTATAATAGGGATCAACAGGCTAGGAGCCAAAGGCAAAGCATGGAGCTGCATGAGGTGCAGCGAGTGCTGAACTTGGCTGGCCGAAACCGAACAAACCATGAGAGAGCGCTAGAAGGAGACCTGACATTGAGCGAGCTTCTCATGAAATGGCTGCTCGATAACACCGCAGCAGAGCAAAATGCCACCGCACTAGCGACGTCTCTACTTGTAGGATTAGGGGCAAACCAGGGCTCAAAGAGCCAAGCCAAAATACAGATTGTTGCCAAGCAACTCGATAAGTACCAACCGCATGATGATCCATACAGCTTTGTTGAGCAGTTTGAGCAAGTCTACGGAGCCAACAACCTCAACGACCAGACTCAACGTTCGCAAGCATTCGGGCTTTGCTTAGCTGACAAGGGTAGGACGTGGTATACAAGCCTGGATGCCGTGGAATGAGCCAACTTCAATAATCTCAAGGATCTCTTCGTCAAGAGGTTCGCCGAGCCCGGATCCTCCGATAATCTACTAGTACGCTTGATGAATGTCAAGCAGAAAGAGAAGGAGAACATCCACGACTATGTGACCCATGTGAGAAGTCTCTTTAAGAGAATCCCTCTAGGTGAGCGACCGACTGATAGAGCAGTTTCAATTGAATTCATCAGTGGAATTCGAGATGAGGAACTATATAAGGCATTGGCAGGCAACTCAAGCTTGCAGCAAGACGTGGTGGCTAGAGTTTTTGAGAAAGCCATCAGAGTCGATGACCAGTTGAAAGAGCGGAGCTCTAGGAGCTCAAATCTAGAAGAGACCAACCCACAAAGCTCAGAGAGAATGTCAGCCTCTAGTGAGCGGTCAATCCCATCATCCCAAGATAAGGGAAAGGCCACCGAGACAGACCAAGGCTTGGCTGAGGTCAAGATGGAATTAGCCAAGATACAAGACATGTTGAGACGACCAATGTGCCCGCACATCTAATGCGTGTACTGTGGCGGAAACCACTTGCCGGCCGAGTGTCAAGACCCTAGGTCAAGACCTTGTGCTAACTGCGGTAGGTTTGGCCACGATATCACACATTGAAAACTACCAAGAAGACTTCCATACTCGCAACCCTACGGCCAGCCTTGTCTAGCTAACAGGCCGTAGCCATTCTTCGAAAGGGGGAGCCCCATTGGCTCTACTCGCGCCTAACGATATGAAACCAGCCATCCCTAGAATGGACATAAATCCTACAGGCATTCCTAGATTGCCTGGTCCTTATGTGACCCACCCACCGAGCGACACTCCAGTACACTACGTGGAGGAGTTGAATGATGAAGAGACCAACATATACCCTAACATCTCGCATGATGACGAGGGCAACGCAGTCCTCATGGATTATCGACCCGTGCCGGTGATGGCGTTAGGATGAGGACGGGTTAGAGGCCTAGGAGGGCAGCCACAGGATCTAGTCACTTGTTGGACTTGTTATCACGCTGCCTTGAAAGAGAGCAACAAAACAGGGACAAGGCTGACCAAAGGTGCGCAGAGTGCGGAATCACCCATCTTTTCATAGACTACCCAAAGCGGAAGCCGTCCTCTAGCTCAGCCAATTTTCCATCCGTCCCATTGGGGCTGTTTGGTTTCAAAAACCCTGATGGGGAGGCCACACCTATTCCCTTGCGAGTTATGACCCGAGCCCAAACGAAGCAGGCTGGCATCTCTTTGCCAGGACCTAGCAATCTTGACGCAACGTCGATAGGAAAGAAAAGCTGTAGGCGGAAAAAGAAGAGATCGGAAGCTAAGGTTGCACTAAATACTGAGAGTGCTATGACTCTACCCACGGGGAAGAAAGTCTCAGATGCTGAGGGAGAGACTTCAGCCCCTAAGACAGCTAAAAAGGGAAGCGCTAAGGTAGGGGAATACTCGCATCCAAAGCGACAATTGGAGGCCATAGAAAAGGTGAAGAAATGGGTGAGGGAGGCTCAACAGCATCTCAAAGACGTTGAACCCATCATAGAGGACGAGATCGATGATTTCTCCAGCATAATCACGCCAATGTCACCGCCTCAGACCAAAGCAACTGTGCCGCAAGTAGTGCCACTGAGACCAAGCCTAGACGCAACAGAGCCGCAGATCAAGCTAAAGGAATGATGAGTATCTAATATTCTCCTGACCACGCTAGTGACCACCCCTGTAACACTTAGCTTGGGAGATTTGCTTAAGCAGCACCGTGCCCTATGGCAAGACCTTAAGCAGTGGGTCGAAGGATCACAAGAGCAGGTCGCAGTAGGCCCTTGAGACCAGGATGTATAAACACAATTGCCAAGTTTGAGGCTGCACTTTGTGCCTAAATCTTTGCATATCAACACCTTTTGAGAAGGATCTGAGATGCACGCGGTCTTGCCAGTCCTAGCCCTGGGTGACACAACAAGGAAGGGAATCGTAGACACGGGAACTGGGGTTAGTGTGCTTAGCCACACAGTGCTTCAGACTTGGGGAAACCCGCCTGTCAAAGCTGCTAGGTTTAACGTCATGCTAGCAAATGGTATGAGAGTGAAGCCATTCGGGGTACTAAAGAATTGGCCAGTGAAGATTGCAGGTGTCGAGTTCTCTGTCGACTTTATAGTCATGAAGGGAGTGGACTATGATGTCCTATTAGGCCAACCCTGGATGCGCAACGCTAGAGTCATCGAAGATTGGGGCAACGGCTTGATCTTCCTTGGCAATAGAACTGACATTGTAAGAATAGAGATGGACACTTGGAAGACCTCACCAGTCGACCTAGACGCCATCTCTGCTATGCTCAAAGGGAACACTCAGGTCAAGAATCCCTATGGGTCCTTGACCAAGTATATCCCATGCCCAGAGGATGAGCAGGATTGGATACACATCCTCGCTACAATTGACCTGCCATTCTCAGACCATGAGGCATATGAGCAGGCCATCAAAACGATCGGCAAGACCAACGAAGCACTCTCTACACCAGTCTACATGATGGCAGCAAGCCTCCATGGAAGGCCTAAGCGTGTTACCTTCCAAGTGCCATCCAACAAAAGGGAACTCCAGGGGGTACTAGAATACCTAATGGACCAGCTAGCTGGCAACCCAGCTGCCAACTTCAAACCACTCCAAGACCTCTTAGAGGATTCCAAGTGGCAATGGACCAGGGTGCACGAGTTGAACCTCATGTATAACTGGGCCCTGGTTCCTGACCAATGACACGAGGCATACCAAGCCCTAGGAGACGACGAGCAGTCGAATGACAAAGATTCTTGCGATGAATACAAAGACTGCCAATCCTTCAATGATGAGAGTGAGGGTGAAGTGGATACCATAGAATATGACACTAAAGGACGAGAAATTGAGCAGATACGAGTAGACGCCAAGCCGCAGAAAAGGTAGGCCCTTAGAATGGAGCAAGGAGTCATGCGCATGAAATGTAATCGTGCTTGGTTGGAATGCATAGGAGCCGTAGACCTTGAGCAAGCAGGCCTAGCCCAACTAGGAACGACATCAATATTTAGAATCGAATCGCCATCTGAACTGCGGCCACTAGGGGAGACCACCTCTTCTAGCGAAGATGGAGGGTTTGACTCTGAATCGGAAGTTACTTCGGATAGTGACCCAGAGATCCGTAGACCGCCCATGACCAGACGCACCAAGAGGGACTTACCTGTCCACCTGAGGCGAAGACGGTTGAGGTAGGATAAGGCAAAGCACCCCAGGGATACACGATTAGAATAACAACGGAAGCCGTAGGACCTCCCTAAACGCTTCACTAAATTCAAAAAAGGGGATAGGGTAGTGGTTCTATTAGGTGCCAAGCGTCAAGGGCAGATGAGCGAACCAATCGAAGGACTAGCCAAGGTCAAGGAGGTAGACCTAGCCCTGGAAGGGGAGACACCCTGACCAGTGTTCATTGCTGATGACTTGATTGGTAAAGAAGAGTTGAGTCTTGTCGCTCTCTTGCGGGAGTACATAGATGTATTTGCCTATTCCTTAGAAGAGCTACGGGGGGTAGATCTGAGTGTTGTGAGTCACAACATACCCATGACATCGGATGCAATGCCGGTCAAGCAGCGACCGTACCCCATGAATCCAAAACACGCTCATGCTGTCAAAGAGGAAATTGACAAACTGATGAGAGATAGATTCATTTACGAAATTGAGAACACAGACTGGGTCTCACCCATAGTCATTGTGATGAAGAAGAACGGCAAAATTCGAGTGTGCGTCAATTACAAGAAGGTGAACGCTGCTATGAAGAGAGACAACTATCCCTTGCCCTACACCGAGCACATGCTTGAGAGGGTGGCAGGCAAGGAAGCCTACAATTTCTTGGATGGTTTCTAAGGGTACAACGAGGTGCAAGTGCATCCTGCAAACATGCATAAGACCGCCTTTGCCACAGAGTGGGGCGTCTTTGCATACATAGTCATGCCCTTCGGGTTGACCAATGCCCATGCCACCTTTCAACGTCTCATGTGCACCATCTTTAAGGACATGCTTCCCAAGGAGTTAGAGGTCTTTGTCGACAATTTGTGTGTCCATTTGACATGGACGGAACACTTAGACAAACTCCGTGCAGTCTTTGAACGGTGCCGCTTATATCGTCTCTCCTTGAACCCCTTGAAGTGTCAGTTTTGGGTGAAGCACGGATGCATCTTAGGACACGTGGTGTCGAAGAACAGCATTGCCACTGACTTCTCAAAGGTCAGGGTTATTGTTGACCTTCCACCCCCAATTAATTACAAGGGAGTTATGATGCCAGGAGGCATATTCCACGGTGGATTCCGTGAGGTTTTATGGTGGATTCCGTAAACTTAGAGGACCGGGGCTCATACACAAAGAGGATTCTTTGTGCGAGAAGTTGATGGGGACGCCTGTCCTTTTGGGGCGTTTCATTAATTTAGTGTGTACATGGGTGATTCCATAGCGGGTGATTCCGCAAAATACATATTAAATTAATAAACTTTAATGAGTTTAGAGTGCGCACTCGTAATAAATTAAGGTTAGGATTTATTTCTAACCAGTTGATTTATTTATGTAGCTGAAGACTGCTAGGTATTCACTTTTGTCGGTTTAATTGTATTATTTTACTAACGATTGTGAATGCTTCAGTTGATGTGTAGAGATAGCAGCAGTGGCGGAGGAAAGCATTGGAGTCTAGTGAGTATTCGACCTTTGGATTATATTTTGATAGGTGCCACGCCTATATTTTGTTATGTCTATTGAGGCATTGATTATTGATTATTATTTTGTATGCGCCTATGCGCACGGATATGTTATTTCTATTTGGACATTGAGATTGGGTGTGCCAGACTCCATGGGCACCGTCCATTAGCTTTATTTCCTATTTTTGTAGAAAGCAAACTCAAAAGCTAAAAGCTTGTCATATTTTTGTAAATTGGGCTATTATTTAGCATGAAGAGGGAAATATACATAAAATACATGCTTTGTGAAGCGCTCACACAAGGCATGGGGGGAGATTGAACCCAATTGGTCTCTTGCTTCTTGTCATTCATGCTTTTACATTGTTTTTTGTGCAAAAAGGTAGAGTTCATTGTTCTTGGGGACCTTTCGGGATTCACTACGTGAGCAGGGGCAGTATTGTGCCAACCTGGTGAGCATAACTTAGATTACCCAATGAGCTTTGCTAGCAGACAACTCACTGAGACAGAGATGAATTATTCGACAACAGAAAGGGAGGGATTAGCCATGGTGTTTGCCGTGAAGAAATTCCGGCATTATCTATTGGCCACACCTTTCATCTTCTTCATGGACCATCAAGCCCTGCTCTATTTAGTGAACAAACCTTGTGCTACAGGACGCATAGCTTGATGGCTCCTCCTACTCCCAGAGTTCAATTTCTCCGTGGTGGTACGAAAGGGAAAATAACATTACATGGCTGATCACATGTCCCATATACCCACAGGAGAAGCCGCTGGACAAGGCATCATTGACGAGTTACCTGACGCCCACTTATTCCACCTGTCCAGTGAGAGAGATCTATTTAAGGCTGATCTGACGCCATACTGGGCAGATGACATAGTCCAAGTGCTTGAGCACGGACTACCTGAGCGACCAATAGAAAAGGCATGACTTAGGCGCTTGATCCTGAAGTCCAGCCCTACCAGTTGATTGCATGCCAACTCTATAGGCTGGGGCAAGACGGATTGCTGTGTAGGTACGTGTCTGAGCATGAGATGCATGATGTGCTCTCAGAGGCGCATAGCGGCATTGCAGGAGGACACTTTAGCGGAGACACGACAGCACGGAAGGTGCTATAGTCCCAACTATGGTGGCCCACACTTTTCCGCGACGCCAAGCGATTCATCAAGCATTGTGACGAGTTCCAACGGACAAAAGTCTCAATTCGTAAGGATCAAATGGAGTTAACCCCAATTATTGCTCACCAGCCCTTCGAAAAATGGGAAATTGACTTCATAGGACCAATCAGCCCCGCGGCGCAGTACTCACAAGCCAAGTACATCATGGTGGCCACGGATTACCTCACGAAATGGGCAGAGGCGAGAGCCACACGAAAAAACGATGCTAGGACGACTGCCAAGTTCTTATGGGAGCAAGTGATCTTGCGCTTCGGTTGCCCCATCGAACTGGTTAGCAACCAAGGCACACACTTCATCAACGAAGTGATAGCACATCTCCTATCCACCTTTCTCATCATCCATCGCAAATCCTTACCATACTACCCTCAGGCTAATGGCCAGGCAGAATCAACTAACAAAATTCTTATCAATGTCTTAACTCAAGTAGTCTCAGCCTCACGAAGTGACTGGGACAACAAGTTGATGGCAGCCTTGTGGGCCTACCGCATAGCTTATAAAACGGCTGACCTATGGGACTGAAGCAATTCTACCATTAGAATTCTTCGTCCCCAGCCTGAGAATAGCACTCCAAGAACGATGGGAAGGGAAGGAAGCATGGACGCAATGCCTGGTCGAGCTGGAACGCCTATCAGAGACTCATCTTCTAACCACCCACGTGCTTATCGATGAGAAAGCTCGACGCAAAAGCTGGTTTGACAAGCATGTCAAGCAGCATGAGTTTGAGCAGGGTGACTTAGTGCTTCTCTACTCAGTTAAAGGACATAAGCAAAAGATGAAATTCAGAGGTCTCGGACCCTTCAAGGTTTGGGCAATTAGCCGAGCCGGTAATGTCGAGCTCGAGACCCTAGACAGTGAAGGAATAGGCTTCTTCAATGGCAGTCATGTCAAGAAGTACTTCCCTCCCACTCATCCTTTGCATGAGCCACCAATGCTAGAACCGTTGGTCAAAATACGAGCAGCCACAATCACTGAAATCAACGATGATGATGAGGAAGTTGTAGAACCCGCTTACCTTCGTGTCACGGTCACTGCCAAGCAAACATGTGCTTTCAATACCTTGATTGATAAGGGAGCAGACTTCAATGTCTTAACGCACAAGCATTGGATCCAACTTGGCAAACCATTACTTCAACCCACAACTACCAAATTAAGCCCATATGGGGCTCAATCTTACGCACTTCTTGGCAAGTGCAGAGTCACCATTTCTATCGAGTCTGAGACTGTTCCAATGCTATTTTACGTGTTGCCCAGTGCTACAGATGCAGGCATGGAGTCGCTGCTCGGGCGAACCTTCAAAAAGCAGACTCACTGCAATGTTGTTTATGAGTCGCAGTGCATCCACCTAGCAATCGGCAACGTGCGCATTGTCACAGCTTTCAGCAAGGGCTGCGCGACACCATCACCGTCCACAAGGCCACCGATAGAAACATCCGTAGGCAAGATTAAGGAGGGGATAGTGCACGTCCGCCGCTCCCCAACTTCCATAAACCGCAGGCTGCAACAACCAAAACAAGGACCCAACAGCCTCGCTTTCAATGGGTGCCTAAATAGCCGCAACAACCGCCTAGGATCGACGCACCTATCCGCATAAGACCCAGAACTCTAAACCTAGGAGTCCAAGACGCAATCACCGAAAGCGCCGCGTGATTAAGTAAATATGGGTCCCTAAAACCCTCTTGCGTGCGCAAGGCTACTATGAGGAAAATGCCTCACTGTGGATCCCTAAGGCCCCTACGACCAAAGGCACTAGTCCTACTCCACTCTCAAGCTTGATCAACCCACGTCCCCCAACACCTCGAGACCATAGGCTGCAGTGCTCTCCAGAGCCCCAGCTATCCAACTCATGCAAAGCTGACTGCAGCAGCCCAGCTGCTGCAACTGACCCTAACCCACCCACCTTACAAACAGCCCGGTTGTAGGCTCAAGGAGACTCCCAACCGCAACTATGTACTGTCAGCGCCTCTAATTCTAGCAAACCTCAACCACCCATCGGCCTTACACCCTCCTATGAATGGAAGTCATTTCTAGCGCTAGCCGTTGACCTTGCGGAGGACACCGCAGATGATGTGGTGAACTGCATCAAATAGCTCGATGCCACCTTTGTGTCACTAGCCCTTAGCTATGACCACTTGGACTTGGGTCTATTAGCGGAACCCTTTGCAACACAAGTACGCAATATGCCTTGCTCTTGGGAGTCTTTTGAATTCACCTTTGCACAAGATTCTCGCTCTGCTGGTTGAGTTGCTCGGTAGCGAGGTCTCCAAAGAGCAAGCCCTTAAGCAATGCCTTATCACATCATATGATCCACGTACCACTTCTGCTATCACTGACCAAGAGATCGCAAGGTTATCCCACCTTGCTCTTAGGTTGCAATGGGAGGTTGACGGATGTCGCATAATGACCAACGCCAAACAATGCCGAGCCGTCAAAACGGTAGAGTATGATCCCACCTACATCGTGCCTACCTCGTATAGAGTGTTAACCACTCTTCGAGGCCGACCCATGGACGAGCATATCACGGGGCATCCCTATTTTGACCGTCTCTTAACAGAGGAAGAGCTCCACATCGCAAGTCGAGTCGACTCTGGTGACCCTCACAGATGTCCTCACATACATCACACACGTAGGGATTCGACCCTTTGATCTGGACCGCGCTGCTCAATTGAAATATAACCCCAACTTCTACGCTTGGCTCCTGCCCAAATAGAGCGACGCCCTTTATGCTGAAAGCCCTTGGCCTCGCAACCTCCAATCCTGGGATGAATTCTTCTTTTCCAAAGGGGGAAGGGGTAATAAGGTGGAATGTAGTGGAATGTAAAAAATAAACAAAATAGAATCTAAAAAGTAAACCAAGTGTGAAACGTCAGTTAAATTTGAAATGCAAGGGTAAGAGGTGATGGTAAAAGTCTGAAAGGCAAAGTTAAGGCTATGTTCAATAAAATCTGCTATGATTTTATTCTTCCAACAAATTAGTTGTCAAAAGCACTAAAAGTGGAAATGGTTGAACTTGTAAGTGGCGATCATGGCAAGCCAGGACAAAGTTGACAAGCTCCCCTTCTCGGAGGAGGAACAAGTAAAGTACGGCCTCACGGTGGAAACGAGAGCCTTCAACCAGTTAAAGTTTTGCCACGTCTTCAACCTTGAAGACGTGGCCATCGAAGAGCCGGTGGTAACAGGAGGAAGAGCCGTGGGAGGGGAGTCCCCCTCGTCCCGATCAACCCCCAAGGCATCATCCTCCAAAGCCTCAACCATAGGGTTTGGAGGTGTCCTTACGGCAATCATCCAAGAAGCACTCGGGCATGGACCAGAAGGAGAAGACAAGAAGGGAGGCGACGAAGGAAGTGACGAGTCGCCGTCACAATCCCTACCTTACACATAAGAGTAGCGAAGGTCGTTAGATGAAATGGAGACTGATGTAGACGAAGAGGGAGAATCCCAGGGCACTCCACAGAGGCACGCAGAACAACGAACCAAAGCCATGCATGGAAAAAGAGAAGAGAAGCGAAATAAGAAAGAGAAGGAATATCTGGAGAGGGATCAAAGGGAGTCAGTCAAGGATGAGGAGGAGAGAAAAAAGAAGACCGAGGAGGAGCTGAGAAGGAAGGAAGAGGAAGAACTCAAGCTGGCCACCCGTCGCTCCATCGAGGAGCAGCACAAAAGAGATGAGGAAGGCTTGGAGAGCCCGCACTGAATAGAGGCACCTGGTTCCAGTACCAATGTGCTGGAAGTCACACCCCCGCCCCCAGCAGAAGAAAAAGGGAAAGATCTGATGATGCCAACTCTCCCCCTCTTCAGACCTCCCATGCCAGCCACTCCTATCATGATGACACCCACTGCCACCGCCACAGAAGGTTCCACCCCAAAAGTTGACGAGAGCAACGTGGTCACTTGGCTACAATTCCTGGTGGAAAGGGAGCTGGCAAGAGAAGCGGCCGTGGCCACCCTAGTATCAAGAGTCAAAAGGGCAGCCATGGTTGAACTGGAGCCAAGGACAGAGCTGAAGAGGCAGAAAATGGAAGACATTGTCACCACCACCACCATGCCCCACCCCCACCTCTAGCAGGCCAATACGACGAATATGTTGAGGAGCTGCTCTCGCAGTTAGAAAGGGCCAGGGAAGAAAGGAGGATAGCCGTGGAGGAGCTGGCAGTAGAACGAGAATCATGAGCCGCTCTCCAGTTGGAGAGAACAAAGCAAATAACGGAATACCAACGGGAGATCGCTGCACTCAGGGAGGAAGCCAGCAATAAGGAGGCAAAGGAATTAAAGGCCCTGAAGGAACAT
This sequence comes from Lygodium microphyllum, assembly GCF_053477565.2. Lineage (NCBI taxonomy): Eukaryota > Viridiplantae > Streptophyta > Polypodiopsida > Schizaeales > Lygodiaceae > Lygodium > Lygodium microphyllum. The sequence continues at coordinate 9,627,001 of NC_141151.1, forward strand.
GACGTTGCTTGGGAAGGAAGGAGAAAAATCTTGATGGAGCGTCTCAACGGGGAGAGGGAGACCAATGCTCACCTTCGGCACAAGAATAATCAGCTATCTACAGTCAACCTGGAAGCACAAAGCCATCTTGACAAGATCAGACATGAGGCTACAGAGCTGGACCAGTTAAGGGAAGAGCAAGTGCGAAGGATGCAGGTGAAGCTGGACCAGCTCAATGCACAGATCGCCGATGAACGCCAGGAGCAGTCCTGCTTGCACCATGAGCTCGAGGCCCAGCAGCAACAACTTATGGCTATGACCCTCCATTAGGGGGAGAGCCTGGAAGATATGGAAAAAAGAGCAAAAGAATGGGCTAATCACAATGAGGGGAGAATACGGGACTTGGTATGCCAGCTAGCCAAGGCCGAAGGAGACAGGGTACTGGCTAAGAATCAGGCAGAGGAAGTCCAACTCTCCATGATAGCCCAACAGCACACCTTCCTTAATACACTGCTCCACTCCACTAGACCGGAAGGAAACGAAGCCAATGATCAGAAGAAACTAACCATTGCACGCAGAGCTTCATCAAGCCATCCGCAATCATTATGTCTCGTGAAAGCTCGTCCAGCATTGCAAATTTTGATTGTGCATCGCCGCTTCTTCCTAAATCAACCATGGAGCAATTCATGGATTTATTGGCCATGTAACTAGAGGAAGAGTATCAATTTCGAGACCAACTAGAGAAAGAGTTGTGATCTCTCAAGTGTCCATCCTCTCAAATTTCCTTTGACAATGACACTATGGTCCGCACTATCAATGCCACCCTCGAAGCACAATCCAACTACAAAGAAGTGAAGATAAGCAAACGTATATTTAAATTTAATACTTACGATGGTATTAAAAATGATCATAAGGTCCTCTCTTAGCTAAGTCCATTTGACTCATACTTTTAAAATGAAAGTTATATTGAAAATTATAAAATCAAGTACACTTCACATTATTTTATTGAGAAAGCTTCTTTGTGGTGGGATGTCACACGCAAGGGCATTGATTTTCCTCTTACATCGGAAGCATTTAGTAAGAGGTTCCTACTAATTTTTTTCCTGAACAATTTGAGATTTGTGTGCAACAACAATGGGATGTCTTTATGTAGCGAGAGCGAGAAACCATTCCTCAATATATCAAAGATTTTAGAATACTTTGCTACAACTTTAAATGGTCGAGGATGTAACTAAATTGACTTTTAAAAGGAAGAATATGTTCAGCCTTCTACCATTTTTCCAAGCTGAAGTCAACATGTTTAAACCCAACACATTGGACAAGGCTATTTCTTTAGCGCATGATGTCGATAAGAAACAAACTAAAGATCGGCGATAACTTCAAGCTTCCACGGGAAATAATATGGGTAATAACAAATCTCGTTTTAATTATTTTCGTACTTCCAACTTTCAATTGGTAAGAACCATCCTAATTGCTAACCTTGGATGATAAATTTTTATAATAATGTAAGCCAACCTAATCCTAAGATTTTTTATCTACCTACTACTTTGCTAAGCTATTTGAACCTAGAAATGTTAATCCAAGTGTCACAAATACCAATTCCAAGAATGTAATTTGTCACAAATGTAATCGTTCTGGACATATTGTGAGTCATTATCCTATGGGCAACACTTGTGTGATTGGAAAAAGCCCATTGCACATCGAAATCATCTTGGAGATGATGACACAACTGAAGACCTTGAAGCAATGCCTGATTTTGATGAAGCTATGCTTATAGGAGAAGACTCTAACGACATTGACAAATCTGTTGGTAAAATTTCTATCCATGGTTTATTGAAAATGAGATATAAAATCCTTAATTATAAAATGATTGTTTTGCATGATGACGAAAGTACGCATGACTTTGTTTTAGAAAATGTAGTTGAAAAATTTGCAACTTAAAATTGTTCTGTCTACTTATAAAATTAAGGCTACATTCTTAGGACAACAATATAATGGAACTAAAGAAGTACATGGATTAGAAATTTGCATTAGACCTTACAGAGAAAAACAAAATTTTCTAGTAGCACCGTTACAATTTATCAATGTAATTTTAGGTATGCCTTGGTGACATCAATTTAATCCTAATATTGATTATCATATGCATTTGATGCATATTCAACATGAAGGTAAAACTATTTTTTTGAAGGACTAACAAACATTGAGTTATATCCATTAATTAGTCATACTCAAGCAAAGCGTGCCATTCGAAAATAATCTCAAGCTTTTCTCATATTACTTAATGAAGTTGAAGAAATTATTAATTCTAAGTTAACCATAAGATAGTAAAATTTTATTTATAAATTTTTTGATTGTTTTTCTTTTGATTCACCTCTTCAACTTCCTCCATCATCACGACCTGAGAATTACCAAATTGACCTTCTACATGGAAGTCAACCTCCTTGTAAAGATCCATATCACCATAATCAATTAGAATAAAAAGAACTCCAAAAACGAGTTGAAGAACTATTAAATAGAAAATTAATCCAACCTAAAAATTCACCTTTTAGAGCCCTTGTTCTTTTAGGAAAGAAAAAAAAATCAAACCTATCGTATGTGTATAAACTATAGAGTTCTGAACAAAATTACAGTTAAAAATCAATATCCAATTTCTCATGTGGATGATCTATTAGAGAAATTGCAAGGTGCTACTGTGTCTAGCAAAATTAACCTTAAGTCCAGTTATCATTAAGTACACATGGCTATCCCTGATATTTATAAAACTTTCTTTAAGACCCAATTTAGCCATTACGAATTTTTAGTGATGCCCTCATTCTTACTAATGCAACTGCCACTTTTAGTACGATGATGAATCAATTATTTTTAATTTTTTAGCATTGTGTTATTATCTTTTTTGATGATATCCTTGTGTTTAGTAAAACTGAAAGAGAATATGAACATCATTTATCTTTAGTCTTTGGTTTACTAAAACAAAATCATCTCTTTGCTAACCCAAAAAAGAGTACTTTCTTTCAAACAGAAAGTAAATACTTAGGTCATATTGTACATGTTAAAGGAATGCAAGTTGATCCACTATACCCAAAAATGTGCATGAAATCTGCTCATTTTTAGGTTTGACAAGTTTTTATCACAAAATTTATTAGAAACTTTTCATTACTTGCTTTGCTATTAATCTAGATAACTATTCATAAAAAAGGATCTTTTGACATCCATATGATAGATCAACCAACCATAGCGAGCATTGAGTGCAACCAATAGATGAAATGAGTATCAACCATGTAGTAGGAGCAAAGGTCTTTTCATAGTCAATGCCTTACTTTTGTTGAAAGCCTTGTACCTTGTGTATGTTTTAAAGTCCCATCAGCCTTTATCTTAGTCCTTAAAATCGACTTTGTCTTGATGACTTTCTCCATGGCATCTTTCCATTAGGGGTGCCCTACTAGTGTGAACAGCATAAAGTATGCCATGTTCATGATGGTCCGATTCCTACTCTCTATGACTCCATTCTATGAAGGGTAGTTGATAGAGGTAAGTTGGCGTGAAATTCCACTCTCTTGTAGAAACTTGAAAAACCCATGGGAGGTGAACTCACCCCCACTATCACTCCTCATGTATCCTACACAATGACTAGTCTAATTATGAACCAATAGTACCCAAACAGAGAAATATGTGAATGTGACTTATGCTTGAGAAAGTAGACCCACATGTATCTAGAATGACGATCCACAATCAAAAAGAAGTAGAGCATTCCATTCAAGGTGGCAATGGATGTCAATCACAAAGATCAACATGAATCAATCTAAGAGGTGCCTTAGCTCTATGTGTAGACTGCTCTAGGAATGGGGTACAGTGCCACTTTCAAAGTTGACAAGCTTTATAGATATCCCACAATAGCTTTAGGAGTGGAAGGACATCAACCATCTATCAATGCAAAAACTCATAAAGAGAGCCATATTCGAGATGTTCTACACAAAAATGCCAAAGATGATCAATGCTCATAAGCTACTATATTGGAGCCCCAAAAGGAACACCAAAGAAATAGGGTTTCTTCTGTAAGAAAATTTATCTTATATCATCAACAACCATCTTTTTTATCTTTTATATGATCTCAATAAAGAAAAAAACACCAAGAACAAGAAATATTCACGCAACTTTATAGAAATAATTCTCCCACAACTTTAACTTTAACAAGATTCATCATTCTCTTCATATTCTTCATAGAATTCACTAATAGACATAGAAAACACAAAAGAATACTCTACTTTGAATGGAAAAATATCACATATGATTCATCTTCAAAGTTTCCATAGCTTTCTCTCACAATCTCTCATAGATCTCTCTCTCTCTCTCTCTCTCTCTCTCTCTCTCTCTCTCTCTCTCTCTCTCAATCAATCAATCAATAATACATAAGCTCCTTACTACAATACTCAATAATCACTCATAATAATCCTTCAACACCATATTGGGAGATATGGGAATTTCCCACAAGTTTGGGACACATGGTCAAATCTTTGGTTTTGTCATAACTTAAACACTATAACTCCAAATTGAGTGCTCAATAGCTCAATAGATTCCATTTTTCAAGTGCTTTCCAATGATAGGTCACATCGTATGGTTTTAAGAAACTTATGGGCATGTTATCTGGGTGCCACCTTTTTAGTATTCAAAAAATGGGAATTGGGAGATTCCCAAACTCACTAATATTGTGTTCTTCTTTGGTCGTGGATGCCCTTCCAAAAGGTATGTTTGATATGAAAGGTCACCAGAGCCACTACAGTGACTCTTCATAGCTCATCATTGTCACTTCACTCCAGACTTCTCTTGACCTATGGGACTGAAGTAATTCTACCATTAGAATTCTTCGTCCCCAGCCTGAGAATAGCACTCCAAGAACGATGGGAAGGGAAGGAAGCATGGACGCAACACCTGGTCGAGCTGGAATGCCTATCAGAGACTCATCTTCTAGCCACTCACGTGCTTATCTATGAGAAAGCCCGACGCAAAAGCTGGTTTGACAAGCATGTCAAGCAGCGTGAGTTTGAGCAGGGTGATTTAGTGCTTCTCTACTCAGTTAAAGGACATAAGCAAAAGATGAAATTCAGAGGTCTCGGACCCTTCAAGGTTTGGGCAATTAGCCGAACCGGTAATGTCGAGCTCGAGACCCTAGAGAGTGAAGGAATAGGCTTCTTCAATGGCAGTCATGTCAAGAAGTACTTCCCTCCCACTCATCCTTTGCATGAGCCACCAATGCTAGAACCGTTGGTCAAAATACAAGCAGCCACAATCACTGAAATCAACGATGATGATGAGGAAGCTGTAGAACCCGCTTACCTCTGTGTCACGGTCACTACCAAGCAAACATGTGCTTTCAATACCTTGATTGATGAGGGAGCAGACTTCAATGTCTTAACGCACAAGCATTGGATCCAACTTGGCAAACCATTACTTCAACCCACAACTACCAAATTAAGCCCATATGGGGCTCAATCTTACGCACTTCTCGGCAAGTGCAGAGTCACCATTTCTATCGAGTCTGAGATTGTTCCAATGCTGTTTTACATGTTGCCCAGTGCTACAAACGCAGGCATGGAGTCGCTGCTCGGGCGAACCTTCAAAAAGCAGACTCACTGCAATGTTGATTATGAGTCGCAGCGCATCCACCTAGCAATCGGCAACGTGCACATTGTCACAGCTTTCAGCAAGGGCTGCATGACACCATCACCGTCCACAGGGCCACCGATAGAAACATCCATAGGCAAGATTAAGGAGGGGATAGTGCACATCCGTCGCTCCCCGACTTCCATAAACTGCAGGCCGCAACAACCAAAACAAGGACCCAACAGCCTCTCTTTCAATGGGTGCCTAAACAGCCGCAACAACCGCCTAGGAGTCGACGCACCTATCCACATAAGACCTAGAACTCTAAACGTAGGAGGCCAAGACGCAATCACCAGAAGCGCCGCGTGATTAAGTAAATATGGGTCCCTAAAACCCTCTTGCGTGCGCAAGGCTACTATGAGGAAAATGCCTCACTATGGATCCCTAAGGCCCATACGGCCAAAGGCACTAGTCCTACGCCACCCTCAAGCTTGATCAACCCACATCCCCCAACACCTCAAGACCATAGGCTGCAGTGCTCTCCAGAGCCCCAGCCATCCAACTCATGCAAAGCTGACTGCAGCAGCCCAGCTGCTGCAACTGACCCTAACCCACCCACCTTACAAACAGCCCGGTTGTAGGCTCAAGGAGACTCCCAACCGCAACTATGTACTGTCAGCGCCTCTAATTCTAGCAAACCTCAACCACCCATCGGCCTTACACCCTCCTATGAATGGAAGTCATTTCTAGCACTAGCCGCTGACCTTGCGTAGGACACCGGAGATGATGTGGTGGACTGCATCAAACAGCTCGATGCCACCTTTGTGTCACTAGCCCTTAGCTATGACCGTTTGGACTTGGGTCTATTAGCGGAACCCTTTGCAACACAAGTATGCAATATGCCTTGCTCTTGGGAGACTTTTGAATTCGCCTTTGCACAGGATTCTCGCTCTACTGGTTGAGTTGCTCGGTAGCGAGGTCTCCAAAGAGCAAGCCCTTAAGCAACGCCTTATCACATCATATGATCCACGTACCACATCATATTATCGCGGCAATGGAGCTTGGAGCGTGGAGCTTGAGGATGGAGCTTGCTTGAGGCTTGCACTTGGATCGTGGAGCTACCGGAGTGCGCGGGAGAGGAGGTAACTCAATTGGCATGGAGGTAAGCTCACTACACCCGTAGATATGGATGGCACACCGGCTATGTGAGAGGTAGCCATTAGTGCTCGGCTTGGAACACTTGAAACAATAAGCAGTCCATGGGTCTTGGCAGTTGGGCAAAGGCTCCCACATTCAGAATGAAGATAATTCTCTTGCCAAGACTATGAAGTTCAACCTACCTACAGAGAGACAGAGCAGTATAGAGCAGAATAGTACAGTACAGAGCACTACAGTGTAACAGAAAGCTACAGAGACAATCCCAGAGACAGGACCAGAGGCCCAGGAGATAGAAGATACAGAAGCACTTCCAGAAACAGAAGAAGTTCCGATGTTGCAATTACTAGAAAAAAAAGAAAAGATGAAAATGGGTGTTGCCCCATTTCCCAGCCGGCTGGAGAAGCCTGTGGATCCTATCAAAGATTATGACTTGGTCAAAGACCTAGACACTTTTAAACCAAACCTAACATTCTGACAGTTGCTGATGTTGTCTCCTAGCTGTCGAAAGAGATTCAAAAGCATCTTGACAAGAAGACGTGGACTAAGGATTGCTCTTTCAACGACCAAGACCAATAAGGCCCCGGAGCCTGTAAAGGAAGTAGATGTGGCTAATGCCTTCCTAGATCCTGGAACCCCAGAGATTAGTGTATGGATAGAAGGATGTTTCATTTCATATGCATTGATTGATGGAGGATCATCAGTAAATATAATGACAGATGTTACAACGAAGGACTTAGGGTTGCAAGGGATTTAACCTACACAGTGGCTTATCAGATTGGTGGACCAAAGCAGAGTCAAACCGTTGGGCATTCTCCCATACGTAAAAACAACCCTTGCAGGAAGAGACTATTGACTGACATATTTGGTAGTCAAACCAAATTATTATGGGACTTCATACCCTCTGTTGTTGGAAAGACCTTGGCTTTTTGAGGCAAGAGCCAGGACGGACTGGTTCAAAGGAACCCTAACCCTTGGCAAAGGACCCAACAAAGCGGTGTTAAAGGTGTATGGATGGCAAAAAGGCAATGTATCCACATCCATTGAAGTCATAACCGACTGCTCTAATGAGGTAACCAATGGTACATCAGGAGATGAAGAAGCTGTTAAGAAAATCTTTTCTAAGAAAATAGAGGCACAGCCCCTAACAGTGGGCACTGTAAGCCAACTACCACGGGATGTAGAATCCTTGTCCATGGGTAAATACCTCCTGCCTCAACTAGAATCAACTTCTGAAATCACCTCTGACAGTGAAATAGAAGCATGGATGTACTGTTCTCCCTGTTATATGACGGTCACAACGACAATATAGAGACAGTACAGTTACAGAGTAGAGACAGTACAGAGGTAGAGTAGATACAGAGCGGCTACAAAACAGAGACAGAGCAGATACAGAGACAGTCACAGAGACAATAACAGTAACAGAGCCAGAGCCAGAAGCAAAGTCAGAAACTGTGACCGGAGCAGAAGCAGATGCAGAGGCAGAAGATCTGTTCTTCTCCTACAGAGCCTCTACAGAAGCAGAGACAAAGCCTTCAGAGGAAGAGGATGAAAATGATGAGGAAGAAAATGAAGCAGGTTATACAAGTACAAATGAAGAATTTTGATGAAGAATTTCCTCTGATAGAGGACGATCTTTTTGATGTCCCTATAGAGACCTCAGAGGCTGAAGATCTCTGGGTGCTAGATGGAATGACTATGGTTCTGTTTGGGTTGATCGATGGACCACAAAGTATGCAGAGTCTGTATAAGAAATGGATTAAAAGCATAAATATTAAGTTCATTAGTGGCTCCTACCGCCCTGGCTGTTCAGTTCAAAGAAAAGATGATGATGATGCCCCCTGCCAACAGAAGCCAGAGCCCTCAGAGCCCCGGCCTCTAGCAGGTCCGTGCTATGTGACATTTCTGGACGCATCCTTTGAAGATGAGTCCCTAAGTCCATAAGAAATTGCCACTTACACCGAAGCAAATAAAGCTCTAATAACCTTCCAACAACCTAAACAGACGAATGAGTCATCTGTATAGAAGGAGGACACTGGTTCTAGTGGAACATCAGACGAGGATACTACTCTCTTGAAAGAGTCCGACCTCTATCTAGAAGCAATCCGTGGGACATTTATCCGCGAAGTGGAAGGTGAAAGACAAGTAATGTTCGTGGATGCTGATGGTACTGAACGTCACCTAAAAGTGGGTCTCAATCTTCCAGAAGAGGAATTAGTGGTCCTTCGAGACCTACTCAAAGAGAACTTAGATGTGTTTGCTTGGTCCTACAAATACCTGAAGGGGATTTATCCCACAGTATGCCAACATCACATTGACCTAGAGCCTGATGCCAAACCTGTAAGGCAAAGACAAAGGCGTATGAATCCCAATTACTCTACTCTAGTGAAGGCCGAATTATTGAAACTTCTTGAAGCAGAGTTCATCTATCCCATGGCTAATAGTGAATGGGTTTCACCCATTGTGGTAGTACCCAAGAAGAATGGGAAACTTCGAATATGTGTTGACTTTTGAAAGCTCAATTCGAAGACAAAGAAGGATCATTTCCCTATCCCTTTTACAGACCAACTATTGGACACAGTTGGCAGGCCATGAGTTGTATTCCCTCTTGGATGGATTCAGCGAATATAACCAAGTCCAAATCGCAGAAGAGCCACAGAATGGGGGACCTATGCCTATAGAGTGATGCCATTTGGGCTATGTAATGCTCCTACCACCTTCCAACAAGTAATGATGGCTGCCTTCCAGAATCATCTGCATGATTTCATTGAGGTGTATCTTGATGACTTTTGTCTCTATAGCTTGATCTGAGAGCATGGGGACACCTAGAGCAATGTTTTGACATATGCTGAGAGTATGGGATTTCTCTCAACCCCGACAAATGTGTCTTTGGCATCTCCTCGGGAGTTTTGTTGGGCCATATTGTCTCTGCACAAGGGATTGCAATAGACCCGGCAAAGATTGAGAAGATTGCTGCCTTAACAGCACCAACAAACCTCAAGCAAGTGAGAGGATTTCTTGGCCATGTGGGCTATTACAGAAGATTTATTGCACATTTTGCAACTAAGGCAGCCCCTTTGCACAATATCCTAAGGAAAGAAGCTGATTTCCTTTGGACGGATGACTGTGAAGAGGCCTTTAATACCCTAAAACAATGTTGATCCAAGCACCTATTTTACAGCCTCCTGATTGGACGAAGGAGTTCCATGTGCACACTGATGCATCAATTGAAGGGCTAGGTGTTGTCCTATGTCAAAAGGGCCCCTCTAAATTAGATCAATCGATATATTATGCAAGCCGAAAGGTCACTGATAGGGAATGGAACTACACAGGACAGAGCTTGAGTGCTTGGCAAATGGTGTTTGCACTGGAGAAGTTTTGACACTATCTATTGTCAACACATTTCAAGTTCTACGTGGATCATGAAGCCCTGTCCTTCCTAATGAACAAAGAAGATGTTAAAGGACGACTGATGAGATGGTTGCTCCTATTCCAGGAGTTCGACTTCGAAGTGAGAACTAAGCCTGACTGTTCCCATGTCCTAGCTTATCATCTATCACGGATCCCTCAAACAGAAGAAGAGGAACAAGATGATCCAGAACTTCCTGATGCTTCTTTGTTTCTAGTTGAAACAGTTACTCCTTGGTATGCTGCACATAGCCAACCTCCTAGCAACTCAACAATATCCTCCTGGCATCTCAAGCCGTGAAAAGAAGAAGCTTCTGTTAGAATCACCCCCCTACACCTTGCTAGGCGGAGCCCTATACATGAAAGGCAAAGATGAAGTGCTGCAAAGATGTGTTGCAGGAGATGAAATCAGCATAGTATTGAAAGCATGCCATGACGAACCATGTGGTGGACACTTCGCAGGAGAAGCGACAGCCAGGAAGGCTCTATTGGCAGGATACTGGTGGTGGCCAACCCTCCATAAGGATGCATATGATTACTGATGATGCTTGTCAGCGAATGGGGAAACCCACCAAAACAAGTGCCATGCCACTTCAACCCATTCTTCCCCTAAAGCCGTTTGAGAAGTGGGGGATTGATTTTGTGGGTCCCATTGATCCACCCACCAGATGGAGGTAGAACAGATACATCTTAGTATGTACGGATTATGTCACAAAGTGGTGTGAAGCTAAAGCCCTGAAGCGGGATGATGGTAACAGTGTAGCTTTGTTCATGTACGAGAATATTATCACCCGTTTTGGCAGTCCCCTTGAGCTGGTAAGTGACAGAGGTACTCACTTCCTTAACAAAATTATGGAGGAGCTGAAGAACTATATAAGATCCACCATCATAAGTCCACTCCCTATTAACCCAGAGCCAATGGCCAAGTTGAAGTCACCAATCGCATCCTCTACTCGATCCTGACAAGAACAATTGCCGCACATCGTCGTGACTGGGACGATCGACTTACAGAGAGGTCCTCTGGGTATACAGAATCTCCCATAAGGCAGCAACATGACATACCCCTTTCCAACTAGTGTATGATACAGAAGTTGTCTTCCCTGTTGAACTGGAATTTTCCTCTTTGTGAGTGGCAGTCAAAGAACGCTTGGGAGATAGTGAGTCACTGCAATGCCATCTCCTACACTTGGAATGCTTGGACGAGATACGACGGATGGCCCTACAGTGCATGGAAACCACTCAAGCGCGATGCAAAGCCTATCATGACAGTTTCATCAAGTACAAGGAGTTCAAAGAAGGTGATCTTGTTCTAGCCTATGATTCGAGATTTGGCAAGCTTCAACAGCGGTGGATGGGCCTGTACAAGGTATTGGCTGTCAATCCTAACAGTTCTGTTCAAGTGCAGATCGTTGATGCCTCAGTTGATCCTTTTCTCATCAATGACCTATCGCCTGAAGAAGTACTTCCCTCCGTGGGGATTTAGTCCCTTTTCAAGCCTATTTTTGGGGTTTTTCCCATGTGAGCACGTCCTATCTCGATCAGAACCGTGTTTTGATGTGATAAAGTTGTCGGACACATTGTTCTGCACACTTTTCCTTCTTTCCGCACTTCGTTCCGATGTGCAGATTTTCCGATATTAATGCCCGTATGTGTTTTCGGGTTTATTTTTTATGTTTTTCCCATGTGAACACCCTAATTTTGTTCCAGAACCGGTGCTGCATGTTTCCAACATTTTCCTCTTGTCTCCCGACCCATTTTTCCTTTTTACGGATTTTTGATCCGATAAACGGTTTGGCTTTTATTAAATTTTCTTTATTTTTTCCGTTAATTGTGTTTCTCTCCTGGCGCGTGAACACGCCTGTTTTTGGCTTTAGCACCTCGGGACGCCCCGTGGTGTCCATGGCTCGCGCGTCCCTATTCGTGTCCGTTTGAACCCATCATTGCAAATTTTTTTAACCCCTGCGCGCATGCGCACAGGCCGGGGATGTGTTTTTTTCTTATTTCTTTTATTTTCTTTTTTTCATTAATTAATATAAAAAGGGAAAAAATATAAATAAACTATACACACAATTTAAAAAAATTAAAAAATTAACTAAAAAAGAAAAAAAGAAAAAAAACACATATACACATCAATCACAAAGGAAAATCCATATTTTTATAGACAAAGAAATGAAAAAGAAAACCAAGAAAAATGAAAAAAAGAAAAAAACAAAAGAAAAAAAAAACTACCCACGTACCTGCCGATTCGGTTTCCTCTCGCCTCCTCCTCTTCCCTCCCCTTCCTCCTCCCCTTCTTCATTCCTCTCCTGCTGCTTCTTCCTCCCCCTCCTTTTTCTTCTCCCTCCTTCTTCCTCCACCTCCTTCTTCCCTCCCTCTCCTGGTGACGGCCGCCTGCTACTCCTTCCCTCCACCTCTTCTCCCTCCTTCTTCTTCCACCTCTTCTCCCTCCTTCGGCCGCCTCCTGCTACCTCATGCCGCAGTACCCGCCGTCCCTCCTTCGGCCGCCTTGCTGCTATCATATGCATCCCGCCGCCTGGCCAACGCCCTGGCCGTCGGGCTCATCAACCGCCTGCATAGGCGTCGTCTCACCCTCAGCCTCAGCCCTCCGCCGCCAGATGCCAGTCCCGGTCGCCCCGCCCCAGTGCCTCGCGCCCTTGCTGGACGTGACACCCGCCACAGCCACGTCTGCCGCTGCTCCAGCCACGTCCGCCGCGCCGCTCCAGACGACGACGCCTCCGCCGCCAGACGCCAGACGCCAGCCCCGGTCGCCCCGCCTCCACCTCCACCTCTTCCCCTTCCTCCACCTCCTCCTTCTCCCCACCACCTCCACCTCCTCTGCCTCCTCCTCCTCTCCCTCCTCCTCCCACCCTCTAACCCACCCCATGTTAGCACCTAACCTAAGGTTCATTTAAGACTAACTTAATTGTGATTAATCACTAACCTAGCTTTAGTTAACCCTAACTTAACTTAGTTCAAAACTAACCTAACTGGGGTTAGGTCAAAACTAACCTAACTGGGGTTAGGTCCAAACTAATCTACCTAGGGTTAGGTCACACCTAACCTAACCAGGGTTAGGTTCTACCTTCACCTAACTCGGGTTAGGTTAACCCTAACCTAACTGTAGTTAGTCCACTAACCTAACTCAGGTTAGTCCTCCCCCCCCCCACTAACTAACCCTAGGTTAGTTAGTCTCACCTAGGTTAGTTTATACTAACCTAGACTAACTTAACTAACCTAGACTGACCCCAGACTACCCTAATTGACCTACCTAACCTAGACTAACTTAGACTAACCTCATCAACCTTGACTAATCTGACTTGACTTAGCCTAACTTACCTGACTTACCTGACTTAACCAGACTAACATGACTTAGTTGACTTAACTTGACCCTACTTACCTGACTAACTTGATTTACATAATTTAATTGATTTAGTTAATTTAAGACTTCATTTCAACTCAAAAAATTTACCCAAATTCATTTAAAATTAGTAAAAAATACAGAAAAAATTCCAAAAATTTCCACCCACTCCCTGACCTTTTTCCACTAATTTCTCACTTCCAAATATTTTCATACAAGGCATCAATATTAAAAAACAATAGAATAAACATAAAAATAAAAAATCTTATTTTCATAACATAAATTGTGGATATTTTCTAAATGGCTGAAATTTTATTTTTTCCTTCATCACATTTCCATGTGCTATATATCTTGATTTAATTATTATTATTTTAACGAAAAAAACAAACATAAATAATTTAATAAAAAATAAAACAAATACACCAAACCACATTATAAAACCAACACAAACACACCTAAAATACCAAAAAAACAACATATAAAATTAAACAAATAATAATAATAAAATAAAAAACAAATAATAATAAAAATTATCACACCCACTAAGGTGTTTTCTGTTTTGTTCAGTTAGTGGTCTTTGATTTTGTTTGACTGGATTCATTGCTTTTGGGGGACTCTTTCGTGCGTCTTCCAGCCATTGCATACACATCCCTACCAGGTATTTATTTTGTGAGAATTATTTATTTTTATTTTTCCTTAATCACAATTAATTGCTAAAATAAACTATTTATTCACCCACATTTTCCACGCGCATTCGCGCTAAACACACAATTTCATAATTTAAAAATCAACAAATCGTTCACTTTGCATGCGCTACGTGCGCTTAAGAGGCACTTTAATTTGTAATAAAAATGAACCAGTCGATCACGAAGAAGTACGCACTGGCAAAAAAGCACTCCACATCACTCTTAATTTTTAATTAAGAAATTTGCATTTAGAGACCCAGTCTGGGCATCGTAGTCTGGGTTGCGCTAAAGCACTGTTTCAACTTAATAATTTGTAATTAAATTTTAAGAAGGAACAATCATTTTCTTATTAAGATTTATAACCTAATAAAATATCATCCATTGTTAATAATTTCCTAAAATGAACCCTTCATTAAAATAATTCCCCATCACTGTACTTTTTTTCCCTTTTTAATAAACACGCTTCGTGGGATGGGCGCGTAAAAGTCTTTTAGTTGACACTGATGGTCAAGGTTATGGTCAAGTCTTGATGTACATTTTTATGGTAGTCTGATTTGTCTATGTGTTACGATTACGGGTACGGTGTGTAGTTCTTTCTTTCTTGCCTGATACAGGGATTTGGGTGCTTGAATGTTGCATTGCATGAAGCTTTCGGTCGCATCTATGTAGAGGTCATGCCGAATTTTTTCTAGGTTGTGTATTGTCAGGGGTGGTAACTGGGTTAGTTAGGTCTATGTTTGTATGAATGTCCTTCTTTTGGATTGATTCCTTTTTTATATCCCTTTGGTTGTTTTGCAGGCATTCTTTGTGATTATCTGTGTTTACCATCTGAATGGTGCCTCACGCTCCTCCCCCTATCCAGTATGTCCCGTTGGTTAGTAGGGATTACTCTTCCCTACTCACTTTTAAGCCTATCACAAAGGCAAGACTTGCAACTTTCGTGGTTGCCTCCTTCCCCTTGATTCGAAAAGTTCCATCCATGTGTGATGAGTTCCTTGCCTCATACAGCAGGAAGTCGGGACTGGTCCATGGTACTTCTATGACATTGACACCCCGAGGGTTAGGGAAGGCTCTGTCTCTTCCCTACAAAGGAGAGCCCTTTGTTACAGCTCGACAACTATTCTCTAACGATAAGATTTTGAAGCTATTACAAAAACAGACCAAGGAAATTCTGGATGTTAAGAAAGTGATCAACACTTCAGGAGTTTCCTTTTCCATGATCACTGATCCTGTGTTGAAGTTGGTCTCCCAATTTCTCCAAGACAGGTTTATGCCTGCAAAAACACCATCCCGTTACTTGTCCAGAGAGCTCTTTACAGCTTCAAGGATGGTGTTAAAAGGAGTAGCTATTGATTGGAGCACTTACCTACTCACAAAGATGGATCAACATTTCGTTAAAGTAACCAGGGGCAATGTCACAAAAGTCACCTATGGATCCTACCTGTCTGCTTTCTTGACCTACTCAGGTTTAAAGAAGGGTGTGCCTCCACCTCCTCCATCTGATCCAGTACCTCCTCCACCTTCAGAAGAGACAGAACCTATTGTTATAGAGGATCTGGATTATTCTCCTCCACTGGTCATTCAACGAAAACGCTTGAAGTGAGTGGCAGATAAATCTCCTTCAGTTCTTCCTTCAGTTACAATTCCTGCTACATCTGGCAGGGACCTCCCTGCTTATCTCACATGTAACAACCTATTCAGAGCACATAGAGAAGGTTCCTTGGACATATCAGTCCATTCACTGAACACTCTCGTGTCGAGAGATGCCATTCCATTCCTATGTAAAGACATTCAGAGTTCAATTGAATTGTCACTGACAGCATGTGTTCAACAGCTGTATGCTTCCTTTTATGAAGAACTAATGTAATCCAAAGACCAGTTGCATAAGGCAACATCCGAGTTAGCCTCTGCTAAAGAGACACTGGCAGATCTGTTTAAGCAGATGGAGCAACAAACCCACATGATTGAGACACAGAGAGAAGATATATCTTCTTTGAAGATTCAGTTTAATAGAAGCTCAATCAGAGGTCACTACAATCTCAAAGGAGAAAGAGAGGATGTCCACTGAAGCGCAAGAGTTTCAAACTCTTTTAGATGTAAAACTCTCAGCCTTACAGACTGCTAATGACACAGTGGCATCACAAGCTTCCCAAATCAAGCAGTTGCAAGACCAACTGGCAAAGTCATAGTCTGTTCCTCGAAGCCCTAATGTTCCACTGATCCCTTCTCTCTCACAGCAGGACTTGGCAGTTCTCCAGAGACAGGCTACCTTGTGTCCTTTATTCCGAGATAAAGTGAAAAGATTGCAGTCCAAGATGGATCTGCTATGGTCTACATTTGAGCATTTCCAGGAATATGTTCCTCCGGACCATTCTTTCTTTGTCCACTATCAATTGCAGAAGTTGGCCTTTTACATGAAGCTTTCAACGATGGATCTTCCTCTTTCAGAGGATGGTTGGAGTGGAGCTTGGTCGCCTGAGTTGCTGACAGAAGTGGTCCGTATGGTGTTTGAAGATTCTGTGATGACAGATACCATGTTGCTGTCATATATGTATCTACGGGGAGATCTGTTGATTCCAGATGAAGTAGACATGGCCTGGTATGTGGGAAATGTGGTTCTACAAGCTGTTTTTTTATGTCAACTATTTGCCCTGATAATTCCTGGCACTTCATGATTGATTTTGTGGTCCTGAATCAACGACAGAACACGGCTTCTACCTATGTACAGAGCACTAACCAACTGAGGGTTGATCTCTTAGCTCACCTTTCCAAAAATAATCCATTTGATTCCACCTTTTTTTTATGCCTATCATAGAAGATCTATCTTAGGTCCCTCTGTTCCTAGCCTATTGTATTACCAACAAATGGCTCACCATTATGATACCTATATTTCCCTCTATCAAACCAATTTAACTGTCATCTTACCCCTTCTTTTCCAACCTCAATCTTTTCCTCAAATTCCAATATTTACATATTGCTCTTTTATCAAAGATAGAGTATTTTCCCCTTCTCCACCATGCCCTTCTCCATCCATCCGTGTACCTTCTACCTTTCCTATTTATCAATTAACACCCTTCCTAAACTAATTCCCTAAAATTTTCAACCACTTCTTCTTTAGCCTATTCCTCCTTTCATGATTTTGCCTACCCATCTCTTCATCCACTTTTACTTATTCCACTTCCATCTCCTACCACTTCTATCTCTCAACCCCCTCAGTTCGTTAGTGAATATGAAGGGTTTGATCAGCAGATTCCCAGAAGACAAGGATGGAGCTCGACTAATTCTCTTATATGACCTCAGATAAACTGGCCAATAATTCTAGGGGATTGGACAACTACCAGTCAAGCATACCAGAACTACCTTCATTTTGCTCACCAATATTCACAATCTCTATATCCTTCAATGAGATTGACAGCTCATTTTGCTTGGTATCTAGCATACATGCATAGGCATTCCCATAATGATCAAAAGGCCATTCCAAAACTTTGTATGAATGTCAATGTGAACATTGACTCCCACCAGTTGGATGTCCTATATTTTCATGTCCTATGTCTCTCTAGCAGATACCTTGTCTTGGTAGAAAGGATGTGTTGCTTACAATTCTTTCAAAATCCTCCAAAGACATTTGTAGATGAATCATTCTCCATGGATCACTTCCGAAACCACCAAGCCTTCAAAAGGGATCATCTTCATTGATGCCTTTGCAATGTATCTTGCATGATTCTTAATGATATATATCTCTTTTTGGAGGTGTCATTTAGATGGTTGTGTTAGTGTTTGTGTGTGTTGTAATAACTAAATGTGATGAGTTCGTGCTGATTGAGAATCATTTGTTCGAGAGCTCTTTTCAAAAGATTGATGGTGGATGAAAAGCCTATGGTGGAAAGCTAAAGAGAACCTCTTATATCCTTTACAAATTTGTTATGGCTTTAAAATGATTAATCAGATGAGTTAATGAATAACGGAAGTTTTCCTTTAGTAGTTTTTTCTATCAGATACAAGTGATAAATTGGGGTCGTGGTTTGGAGAGATTATTGAAGATCTGATGGAAGATCAAAATTGTGCTCTTTAGTGAACTTATATTATTCTTTTCCTTAGGTCGCAAGGACTCTTCCTTTCTAAGTGTGGGGATATGTTGAGAGTGGAAAAAGATTGAATTTTTGACTGATTTTTATTATTTTTGAGGACTAAATGATTGATTTTTGATGGATTTAGAGTGATGTATGGTTGTTAATGGAAGTATTTGAGAGTGTTGTGGATGATATTGATTATGTTTTGGAAGTTCATGATGATTCACAGTGGATATATGAGGTTCTGTGATGTTCTGATAGGTTCTGATTGGTTTTGTATACCTTCTGTATAGCTTCTGTTTTGTTCTGATTGTCTTCACTATGAAGCATGGATTGATGATTGATGAAGATTGAGATCTTTTGAAAGTCTATTGAATAGTTTTTGATAGTATGGAATGGTTTGAGTATGAGTTATGAGGTTATGATGACATTCTGTAGATCTTCTGTAGAGCCTCTGTCTCTGCTCTGTCTCTGTACTGTAGCTGTACTATAGCTGTTCTGGTGTTGTACTGTAACTGTTCTGTAGGCCTTCTGTAAGTGTTCTGTAGAATGTATGTGTGACTTTGAGAAAGTTTTCTAACCTTTGGAAAGGATGAATCTAAGCTCAAAAGAGCTAAAACAAGTGGAAGAAACAACTGCTGAAGACTGAAGAGAAGACTAAGTGACAGTGACAATAGTGAGTTGTGAAAAGACACTAGAGTGGCTCTGGTGACTCTTCATATCAGACATACCTCTTGGGAGGTGCATCCACGACCCAAGAAGGATTATTGAGGGTTATTATGAGAGCATTGTAGTGAGGAGATGATGTACTATTGATGGAGAGAGAGAGAGAGAGCCAGAGATAGTCAATTCTATCAAAACAGTGTAATTGTATGTGAGAGATTGAGAGATAGAACTATGAAGACATTGAAGATGAATACTATGTGATTGATTTCCATTCAAAAGATGGTATATTCTTTTATGTTCTTTGTTATATTGATGGATTTTATGAAGATGTTGAAGATTATAGTTGATTCTATCAAATCCGTGGGAGAAATCTACTATGATGCTGCATGAAGAATTGCTGTTTTCTTTGTTTTGATGATCAAAAGAATGAAATAAAAGCTTGTTGATGTTATAAGATAGATTTTCTTGCAAGATAATTCCCTTTTTCTTGGTGTTCCTCTTGGGGCTCCATGCCCTAGGCACTTTCCCACCCAGTAGGAATTTTACCTTAGCAGTTTGCCTAGTACAAGTGACCTCATGACCATTTGCTAATTCCACAAGTAATGTAGGTGCATCTATTGTGGATATCCCTAATCTTTTTGCATAGATTGGTGAAATGAAGGAATGTGTATTGTCATAGTCAATCAGGGTTTTGAAGCTTTTACCTTGATATTCTAATGGAGTTTGAATCACCGAGAATTGGCGATTCGGACCCTTCTTGTGAAGAGTGGTGTGAACCATTGCCCTCTCAATGTCAGCATCCATGGATGGGTTTTCTTCATCGTCCAGATCCTTGTTGGAAACATTGGAGGTTTCTCCCTTTGGCCATAATGGTGGTTCATTGGCCATGAGCAGCTCAGCTCTATTTTGACCTTGGAATTGCCCTTGGCGATGTCCTTTGCTAAGCTTGGGATACTCCCGCTTAAAGTGTCCGGGCTCATTGCAATGGAAGCAACGTGGGTTGTGATCATTGCTTTGTATAGGAACAAAGTTGTTGATAGCATTGGCCCTAGCTTTCTTTCTTTGGCCCTAATTCTGACCCTGCGCTCTCTTGGTCTGAACCTTAAACATACCCTTATTCTAATCTCTATAAGGCCAAATCCTGTTGTTCCTTGGTTTGGTCTTCACCTTTTGTATTATTGGAGCAGCTCAAATGAGTGCATCTTGTAGGTCCGTTGGAAACATTGATTCCAATCAAGTGTTTATGGGTGGATTCAACCCAACGTAGAATTTTGACACCTGTTGTGCCATATCCATTGGGGGTGCATACTTTAGGAGTGAAACGAACTTTGAATAATATTCATCTAGGGATAATCCTAGTTGCTTCAAGTCAAAGAATTCATTCATCTTTTGTGTGCAATAGACAGGTGGCAGATACCTCCCTCGCACAGCTTCCTTAAGCTTATCCCAAGTGACTGTCCCCTCCAAGATCGCTTGGCCTTTGCACAATTGTTTCCACCAAAGTCTCGCTTCGCCTATCAGCTTAAGTTTGGCGAGTATGGCTTGGTTACCAGGTGCAGTTTCTGCTGCCTCAAAATAGTCCTTCATGGACTCAATCCAGATCTCAGCGTCGGCTTGAACAATCCTTCCCTTGCCATCAAACTTGAATGGCTTAATTTTTTTGAGAGGGAACTTCTTCTCTTGAACCAGAGCTGGACTTAGTGCAGGAGTCGGACTCAGAACTTGCTCTTGGGTTTGCATCTAGACAATAAGATTCTTTATGTTAACATCTTATCAAACGTTCCCCATATTATGTTAATATGACTAGCACAGCTTTTAGCCAAGTGATTTAATCACTTAACACCTTAGCTAACATTTACGATCAAGATAGACAATAGTAAAAAGTTTTATTCATTTATCAGGGCATAACCCTTTGAGTACATTTATTTTGGATAAGTAGGACAAGCTAATTAATCAGGAAATGGTAATTCATAGGAAGCTTGGGGTATCCCTTCCTATGATACCCATTTTTCTCATAGCGTCCTAACACTTTGATCCTGTCGGCAGAGATCACCCGGGTCACTTCTTCATAGACATACTTGTTCAGCTTGACTTGTTGACCGTTAACGTGCAAAGTTGCGTTTACTGAGATTCGACAAAGGGTTTTATTGAATTCCCAGCAAGCAATTAACTTGATGATTCATGATTCTTCCCCTGACTATCCCCTTATTCCCTTTATTTTCCTCCATTAAGTTCCCTTGTAATCTTAGATCCCGTTGGTTCACTCTAATACCAACTGTAACGTGTCTGCTCATCCGCTTGTGGGGCACGTCTTAGCATCCCATCGGGAAGAGGGTCTAGAAAGCTCTGCCTGGCACTCGCAAGGAATGTCATAGGGTTTGCGATCTAAGTCTTCCCGAGTCTGCCCCAAGCGGAAGTGTCTGACCGTTCCCACTTAGGATCAACCTGAAGTCAGGGTTCCTTTCCTATCAGCAAGGTCGCTAGGAAGTAGCTAGCGTCGAGCTCCAGATGAACCACTTTGCATAGAAAAAACAGAGTCGAAGTGGATTCATGCTGCACTTGGTTCATGGAGAATGGGAAACGAGAGGGATGCGAAGCTCAACCTCTCTAGCATAAGGCATAGTCCCATTCCTTTCCCCTAAAATAACATAAATCGAGATTCTAACTCTACTGATGCTAGTCTTCATAGTCTCGTTATCTCATCGTTGAGAAAAGTTCCCAACTAATCGGGACCACCCTTCCGTAGGATGGACCCAAGTTACATCCACCACACTTTCCTCTGATTGCTTAGTTTAACTAATTACCTACCACACTACTTTTGACATGCAAAAGCAACTTCCTTAATTAATCAATTTAATCACTGGTTCCTTCACGTAACTTAGGCACAAACACAAAAACAATGCCAAGCAAATTCCTTTTTCAAATATCTGATCTTTATTTATCATAATCCCGGAGTACATCAAGTAACATGCCCGAAGGCTATCCTAGCAATCTACAGGATTGCTGCTCCAAGTTCCGCCCGTAGACTAGTACACGAGCCTCGAGATCCCATCTCGAGTCACTCGGCCTCTTGTGCGGGATCTAGAGGCAAGGAATTTATAGCCAGAGCCTCCCCTGGCACCCAAGCGTCCTCCCGCTCCAAGTAGCACCCATGGAGAGACCTCTCGCGGCGGGTTAGGTCCATATACCCGACACGGCTAACAACCCCCTTGGATAGGGCCAGGCAGACAGTCGGAGGTAATTGTTCCTACCTCTCCCTCCAGGCTTTTAACCTGAAGCATTAAGTGTTTTCCTTGAATTAGTTTCTTGAGCAAAGGAGTACAAATAATGTACCTAACTGTACAATCACGAACATTTCGAAGGCCGTTTGTACGACCAACTGCTAAGGTGTGATTCCTTTTTCTCGGATGCTCCCAACATCAGATCCTGGATCTTTCGCGACTTGGAAAGATCCCAATAATCTTGGACAAGATAATGCAAGCAAATGTTCTTGGAAAGTTAACTTATTTTGACTTGCTTTTCCCCTTGCGCTTTACCTTATGGTATCTTAACCCTACTCAAAGCATTAACTGGTCTACCAAGGCAACGTACATGCCTTATTCGCAACCCAACCAAGGGTCTTTTATTCTTCCAGCTCTTTACTCATCTCCCTCCAACCAAGTTCAGTTAACACACTTGGTGAGAGCGGAATTTTGGTGCCGAGAAGTGCTTAAAAATAGCTAAAAATTACGAATATCAAGGGAAAAATATTCAACGTCGAAGGCGGCGGCTCGTTCTAGGACGATTTTAAGCATCAAAGTGCTTTAAAGGCGCCCAAGCGACACTTGTTGATTTTTCATAATTTTCCAGACTGTCGTGCAGGTTGACAAGAGTTACCGGACAATGCGAGATACCGAGCTAGATGCCCAGGATTTTCAGAGCTCAATTCGGAGTCTGGACGGGGAAGGAGCCAAGAAATGGGCAAGATTTGAAGAGGTGGACACTTGGGAGGCCAAGTGGGCATGACCTTTGGGGGGGGACATGCAACTTTTAATGTAGCATGAAATTTCACATGAAGGAGGAGAGAAAAAATGTGAGGAGGGCGCATCCTGATGGCGCCGAAAAATGCGCTTCTTGGGAGAAGAATGGAGATGGCAGCCTCAATACACCCTGCCCAATCGACATTGGGGCTTCATTCCCTTCTCCGTGCTGATCATATTGTCGCCTCTCGCCCGAGAAATGATGGCCTCATTGGAGAATTCTAAAATCAGTCTTTCTTTCTCCTCCCTCTCTCTCTTCTAAGGGCAGATTCATGTGGCGAAGAAGAAGAAGAAGAATGGATGACGGATGCTTGTCCACCAATGAAGACCCGTTTGCTCCGTGGTCCAAGAGGAATGAAGATTGCTGATTGTGGACTGTCATGAGCATCAATGGTGGCTAGAAATCAGTCTTGAGATATAGCAAATAAAAACCCGCAACCCGCAAAGAACGGTAATTCCATTTTTACAAAGGAAATTGATGTCTTATGCAATTTGCTCCATGAATATTTGTTCCCATGGGATGATTATGCATTATAATGTTGCTTGCTATGAGTTTGATCATTTTATGCTTAGAAAATCAGAAAATCATAAGTGTTGTGACTAAAATTAATGGTGTAAAACCAGTAAAACACGCGAAATATGGAAAAATTGGGTGTTTTTGAGATATAAATGGAAAATATAATAAGACACACCAATTAAATTTGTGTTTTTGCTGCGAATGAACCTAAGGGCCACAGCCCACAACTCATTTTGAATTTTCAGTTATTTAATATTGAAAAAAATACAAGAAAAATAGGAAAAATAGGGAAAAATAGGGGAAAAATGAATTTTGAGTGCCGAAAATTAAGAAAAAATAAGAACCATGTTTGTGGATGTATGGGGGGTCTGAAGTATGAGGTTTAGCCTTATTTCAGCCCTACCTTTATGTTTTAGTGAATTTTTATTGCTTTTCATACAATAAAAATATGGAAAATGAACCCGAAACCGATCAATAATGCGCAACCTAAACGAGTGAGGGGGTAGAGTGTATAAAAGGTGTTTAAATGCTCAATGAAATGATGAAAAGCTTTCTGGTTTTCATGCATACCATTTAGGTCGGTCAATAATTAAAAATTAAGAACCTAGTAGTACGAGGGTTTCTCTGTGCTAGGTTCATGCAACGCCGCATACGAGCGATAGTCGAAGTCATTGAAAGAATGCTTTTGCACTAAACACAAATGCTGATTTTTAATTGCTTGAGCACGTGGACATTCACAATTTGCATGAAACATAAAATGATAAAAGGTATCAAACAATATCTCCTGGGTGCAAGGCAATTGCTTTCTAGAGGAACATGACCAACGTTGAGTGAGTAAGGTTGTCCAAGCTGCAGGCTAGGCATTGGGTCTAGGGGAAAGTAAAGTGAGGAAGCATGGTATCATCTCCTAGAAATACATGAATCATAAAAGAGAGAAGTTTGTGTTCGTATGTGTTATATATGTTTAGCGACGCATCGAGGGGCCAATCCCTAAGGTGTAGGAGAGTCGCAGTGAGGTAGCGGCAGTCAGCCGTGGGAGGACCTCCTATGTTTGTACTTTGTGCTATTTGGCAATGTGCTGGGACTTCCTCTGAGGAGTGTTAATTGGGTTAGATTTGGACTACGAGACGTGATACAAACGCAAGATGTTTAGGAAGGTGATGTATGTGTCATCCACACTCCTGGCCGCGAGACCATGAGGGTGTTTGTGTATCATGAGCATGAGGTCGAGCTAGTGCTATAGCCAGTGTCGGCCCGTTTTAGGTCCCATCAGTGGTGCGTCTGCTTGGGGCCGCTTAGAAGTGGCGGTCCTCGAATCCTGGTTGTCTAGGAACCAGTTAGCAGTTTATGCCAAAGGATACTGAGATTGACCCGTTATTCATCGATAAGCATCGTCTAGCCAAAATCCAAAAGCAAGAGAGAGACGAAAGAGCTAGGTGACATGCTGAAATTCTTAGGAGGTATTCCCGTAAGCGTAGCGGTGCTAAACCCTCACGAGGGAGTGGATCTAGTGGTCCTGGGACCACAAGCAGTAAGTTAGGAGAAGGTGGAAGCTCTAGTGCTCCCCTTCCTTCCATAAGGCAGTCTACATCAAGTGTACAGGAGGGGTAACCCCACTGTCCCCTATTCCTAGTGCAAATCCAATTTCCATCATGGCGCAGCCCATTGCAATTCCTGAAGGAATGACGGATTTGCCGGCTCTAGGTTACCCGCTACCCATTTTTAATGGGTTAGTTGAGGAAGATGCGGAACTCCACATCAGGGAGTTTCAAAAGCTGATGTTTAACTGTCGCATCCAAGAAGAAGGACATTTAATGATGTTCTTCAACATGACTCTCAAAGGAAGAGCTACCATATGGTATCATGGTTTAGAAGCCAGAACCATATTGAATATTGATTCATTTTATGGAGCTTTTCGAAGGGAGTTGGCCCCTGAACGGGTGGGCAATATTGGTTGCGTGTACTCAACGTGACCCGCCAAGAACCACACGAGGATATTCGTGCTTATGCAAAGAAACTAAAAGAGGTTTTCCATAAGTTGGACACCTCTATTCCTATCCCCGCAGCTGCCCAATTGCAATATTTTTTGCATGGTTTGGACTTTAATATCCAGTTGCAGCTGAGTAGTGTCCCTTTGGGGGATATAGATACTGCCATTACATGAGCACAAGAAGTGGAATCCTGACTACAAGCAGCCTATGCCTCTCGAGGCAATCCGAATATGGGTCTAGCATTGGGAAATAATATGGTGACGGCCAATGGCAGTAGTAGACAAGGGATAGCGATGGATAATCCTAATGGGAGAGGGAACATGATGTAGAATGTGCCTTTATTACCAGCTCCCCCTAGCATGTCGATGCCTACGGGCAGTCAAATGGCTCCAAATGGTGGAGGCCAAGCAGTTAATCCTAATACCATGACTGTGGTTCAACAACCAGTGCCTAATCGAATTGTTAGGCCGATGGAACAATAGGGTAATGATCAAGGCTACGAGTCGAGCGCTTCCAATGTTCTTGGTGAGGTTAAGGACATGATGAAGCATTATACCGACATGATTACGGAGCAGTATCGACAAATAGCCGTTGATGTCAACTTTCTTAAAAAACAACAAAATTTGGGAAGTAGATACCCAGATGAGGGTGTACCTTCGAGGTTTAGCTGCAAATGGTGTGGTGGGCAACATTATCCACGAAATTGCCCAAATGTCAAGTGCAACATTTGTGGAAAATCCAACCATTTAGCAGCCACTTGCTGGAGTAAGATTAGTTCCCTCCAGCGAGGTAGTCGGCAACCAGGGCCTTTTAATCATCGTGCGCAAGGAAATGATTCCCAATGAGAAGACAAACCTAAACAAATACTCCAACGACTAAAGACTATAGTGGAGGAGCTACCTAGTGGTAGTGGGGTTAGTTTGATTGAGGTTGTGCGTATTAATGACGCTGAAACCTCTAATCTGCGAGCTGTCCTTACAAGAGGTCAAAAGGGCAGAGAGGCCGACAAGGATAAGCTTGTCGACGGTAACCCTAAACAGGGCGACAAAGGAACGCAAGTTCTGGATCCTGCCATGGAAGGGGGGACCTCTGAAGCCCGTGGAGAGTAAAGTCGATGTTAAGAAGGATAAGGAACCACCGAGGAAGAAGGTGAAAGTTAAAAAGAAGCAATAAAGCCGGTTCAGCGACCTAAAGAGCGGATGGTTTGGCGTGAAAAGTGAACTCTGCCGAACTATCGTGAATTCGATTTGGCGAGCTCTCTTTGTGAAGTCAAGCCAGATGTGAACCTTTTACAGCTTATTAAGCTTTCCCCAAGAGTACGCAAGGAATTTAGAAAGATCTTGCGTACCGGGTATATCGTAGAACCTTTGGGTATTGCGTGAGTTGGTGATGACTGATTCGAGCATGCTGAGAAGCATTGCCCAAGGGTTGCAGCCTATGTCGATGGGATATTAGTAGATTATGCCATTGTCAACACGGGATCATCTGTTAACATTATGAGCTCTGAACTGATGGAAAGGTTGGGTCTTGCGATCTAGAAAGATACCTCCACAATTCTCAGAATGACAGATGATAGTTTGAGACAGGCAGAAGGCTGCATTACTAAGGTCCATGTCACTGTTGCAAATGTAGAATGCCTATTGGATTTTAGGGTGATTCGTTTTGCAGGGCGTCCAAGTTACCAAGTATTACTTGGATGACCTTGGATCTTGCAACAGGACTGCCAAGTGGATACACCCGTCGGTCGGCTGATATTCGGTAGAGGTACTCAGCGCGTGGTGATTGATGCCTATCTTGAGTCCCTGCAGAGTAAGAGAGCTCGTCTATCTTCCACAGAATTGGTGACATTAGAGGATTTATCCTCCAATGAGACATCATCGAGTGATGAGTCCAAACAGGGATCCACCACGGAAGACATCTATCAGATCACTTTGAATGAGCCGATAGAGGCCCAAGATCGTATAAGAGATGCAGATGTTATCGAGCTAGACCTTGGTGCGCCTAATGAGTCGCAACCAATCAAATTAGGGTCCATGCAAAGTGTCCAAGAATGCGAGGAGTACGTGTCTCTGATCCAACAATTCCGTGACATCTTTGCTTGGAGTTATGATGAGCTGAGAGGCATTCCTCCCAGCCTGGCTATTCATACTATTCCTGTAAAAGAAGACAGTTGTCCTGTGCGTCAGAAGGTAAGGCGTATGCCTTTTGAATTGAGGGACGGGCTGTTTGAAGAGTTACAGAAGCTTCGGAGAGCGGGTTTGATTGTTCTTGTGCAACACACGGAATGGTGTTCGCCAATTGTGATCAGAAAGAAGAAAAATAATCATATCCGATTATGTGTAGATTTTAGAGAGCTGAATAAGCAGACAGTTAAGGATTACTACCCGTTGCCATTTATTGACCAGATTTTGGATCAATTAGCGGGTAGGGAGATATATTCATTTATGGATTGCTTTGCAGGATATAACCAGATGGCAATTTGCAGAAGAGGACAAGTTGAAAACAACTTTTATCACTGTCTTTGGTACTTTTGCGTACCATGTGATGGCCTTTGGTTTATGCAATGCGCCTGGTTCGTGGCAACGAATAGCAGATAAGACATTCGGTGACATATCCCCTGAAGAGTTGAAGGTGTTTATTGATGACTTAGGGGCCGCCACCGTGAGAGAAAGGCAGTTGATCATTTTAAGAAAATGCTTTGAGCACTGCAGACAATTTTGCATTGCTCTAAACCCATGGAAGTGTGTTTTTGGTGTACCTTATGGGCTATTGCTGGGCCATGTGGTCAGTTCGGTAGGAATTGCAACAGATCCTGAGAAGGTCAAAGTCATAGTTGCCATGGGTCCACCATGCACTCCGAAAGAAGTTCATAGCTTTCTGTCTTCGGTTGGTTATTACCGTAGATTCATAAACGCCTTGGCAGAAAGAACGTTGCCGCTTACAAATCTATTGTCCTTTAGCTGTTTGTTTGTATGGAGTGACCCTTGTAAGGTAGCATTCGAGGATGTGAAGCAGGAGCTAGTAAAAGCTCCCATTTTAAAAGCATCTAAAAGAGGTGAGGTGTTCTATATATTTTCAGCAGCCACCATGCATAGTATCAGCTGCTGTTTAGCCCAAATCTGGGAGGAAAAGTGGTATCATCCGATAGCCTTTGCTAGTCGGAAATTGGGCATTTCAGAGATCAATTATACTTACATGGAGAAGTTGTGTCTTGCGATGGTCTTTGGGACCAAGAAATTCAGGCACTATATCCTCTATGAGAAAGTTGTGCTTTATACGAAGGCAGAGGGGCTTCGATCATTGATGAATAAGCTACATCCGCCTGATCGTCTAGCGAAGTGGTTAATCACTTTGCAGGAGTTTGATTATGAAATCAGGAGTAAGCCACCAAAGTTACAGGGTATTGTGGAATGTCTTGTGGACTTTGGGGAGCCGAAAGAATCTGTGGCTGAAGGTAGTGACATGGAGTCATTATTTAAGATAGATATGGCGTCTATTCCCTCCTGGTATGCTGCAATAACGCATTATTTATCGACATGAGAGGCTGGATCCAAACTATCTAAAGCTGAGAGAAGGAAAATTAAGCAGCAAGCATTAAAGTTTTCCTTGATTGCAGGTATACTATATCAGCAAGGGGTCGATGACATCTATCGCCGATGTGTGATGCCTGACAAGGTGCCATTCATTTTGGAAGAGTGCCATGATTCCGCTTGCGGAGGCCATTTTGCTAGACAGCTTACAGCACAAAAGGCTTTAAGAGCAGGTTACTGGTGGCCCACCATCTTCTGGGATGCGTTTGCGTATGTTAAGAGATGCAATATTTGTCAACGACATGATAGTCGAGAGAATAGGAAAAGACCACTCACCCCTATTATGGTGATACTTCCATTTGAGAAGTGGGGAATAGACTTTGTGGGTCCTATTACTCCGTCGTCGACTACGCAAAAGAGGTATATTATTGTAGCAACTGACTACTTCACAAAGTGGTCAGAAGCACGTGCAACAAGGAAAGATGATGCTAAAGAAACTGCTAGTTTCCTTTTAGAGTAGATAATATGCCATTTTGGTCCCCCGAAAAAATTAGTGTCGGACCGTGGAACCCATTTCCTGAATAAGGTGATCAAAAGCTTGGTTGAGGCTTGGCAAATCAAGCATAATAAAATGACTCCTTATAATCTGCAAGCAAATGGACAAGTTGAAAGTACTAATAAACAGCTTGTGGGTATCTTGTCTAAGATAGTCTTTGAAAAGAAACGAGACTGGGACAAGAAGCTGTATGTGGCAGTATGGGCATATAATACCACGTTCAAGCGAGCCACTGGCCACACGCTGTTCAAACTAGTTTATGGTGAAGAGTGCGTTTTACCCCTTGAAATTGAATTGCCGACCATACGGTTTGCAATTAACCATTCTTTGGGGGATAAGGATTCCCTTTTTGAATGTTTCACGACCTTAGCCTACCTGGATGAGCTGAAGTTGCAGAGCTTGTTACACCAGGAGGTAGCCAAGCGTCGGATGAAGCGGTTGCATGACCTTAGAGCGAAGAAATATAGCTTTAAAAAAGGCCAATTAGTCCTCTATTACGATGCGCGTAGGGAGTTGTTTCCAGGGAAGCTGGAACCTAAATGGGATGGCCCCTACAAGATTGTCAGGTTAGGGAAAAATAGGTCTATGGCCCTATTAGATGATCTACAGGGAGTAGAGTTTAAGAATAAGGTTAATCTTAATAAGATTAAATCTTATTATTTCTAAGTATGCTAATACAAAGAAAATGCATTGCAGGTCCGTGCTAGGAATGATCTGAGACCTGCGGAAGAGCTTAAAAGACGGTTGATGGGTCGGTTAATCCCTTATTTGGAGCATCCATATCTGGAGCAAAGATACCATCAGGGGAAACTCATCTGGTGGAGCAAAGGATAGAAGATGAAACCTTTGTGTGGGAGATTAAAGTCTTCTGCCATTACTGTTTACGACTATTGACAAGTATCCCTGTTGAGTTCAATGAAGAAGGTGGGATGGAGCCATCAGTTCATCCTCTCAATATGCTAAACTTTGATTACCACAATTACGAATATAGGAGTTTGTGATGGCCGTCTGTGTAAACCCATTATGGACGTACACATTATATTTTGACGGAGCGTCCAGGGGTCTTAATAAAAAAGGGAGTGTTGGAGTAGTAATCCGAGATCCCCGACGTAGAGTTGCGATGAAGTTAGCTGCTTATCTCGGGGTAGGATTCACTAACAATATGGCGGAGTATAAAGCCTTGATTATGGGACTGTATATTGCCAAACAAGGTGGTATTCGTCGATTGTTAATAAAAGGGGATTCCCAATTGATCCTAAATCAGCTAGATGGGACATACACAGTGCGGAATCCCATTCTTTGTATGTATCATCGGACTGCTATGACCCTACTAGAGGAGTTTGAGAGTGTCTTTTTAGCTGATTCCACGTTACTGGAATCAGTTTGCGGATTCATTAGCAAATCTTGCTTATGAGGAAGACCTCTTCTTTAATTGTGGTCCTAGTTTGGAAATTGTTATCAATGATGAAACAGGACCCGGTCGCTTGTGGGGAATGTTATCAGAACATGCAGTATATGGCAGACGATGGTTGATATGGGTGATGCGAAGAGTAGCCGAGACCAATCTACCGTTATTATCTGGGACCCATAGGTTGATTAGACAACATGTTATGCATACGCCTCTTGCTATCTATGCAGGAGGGATGGGTCATAACCTCATGCATTTAGTTTAGGGCTACGAGCCTGTTTTTCCTCCTTGGAAAGGAGCATATTATTGTATATCTAGATTCTTTCAGGGAGGGATGTGTAGGTGCTATTTTGTTTGATCTCGTTAGGTCAAGAGGGCCAGTTTGTGAGGTTTTAGTGTTCTATCTTGTTAGGCCAAGCGGGCCGATTCAGTTTGGTAGTGAAGTGCTTTATTTCATTAGGCCAAGAGGGCCAGTTGTTTGTTTAGTGCAGGTGCAGTTAATGGTTTCTTGTTTGAGTTTTGTGCTAGACAGGTTCAGAAGAAGAGCTTGGAAGGAGCCTTTTGTTGCGTGGAAGCTTCTTATGGCCCTATCCAGGTGATATCTTTCCTTTATGAGTACTGTGGTTTTTATGTTATATGTGTTTATGTACTTGTTAAGGGGGGTTTTTTGTTTCTTGTTGGAGACATTGTCGAGCATTGAAAGACCTGTTTTAGAAGGGAGTCCTAGTGACCCTGTTCTGCTAGCCTACTAGGCGGCTGTTCTAAGAGTTCTTGTTAGTTGTGAGGCAGTTAGAGGAGCCTGCCAGAAGGAAAATAAAGATGATAAAGGGGAAAAAACCTGAATATCTTAAAGCTAATAAAAATATACAAAGGTGTATAAAAAGGGGTTCTAACCCCTATAAAAATCAAAAAGGAAAGAAATAAAAATTTATAAGCAGTTGATCATCGCCTTGCGAAGGCCTGGTAGGTTCCTGGGGATGAGTAAGACCCGCGGCCAATGCCTTGTCCTCCTAGGGGTGGCATCTTGCTGAAAAAGAAAAAAATGAGGAAGGTTGGAGCGAAAATAAAAGTGAGCATCAGAAAATGATTAAGTGTCGCCTTGCGAGGGCTTGGTAGGTTCTTAGGTACCGAGACAGGTCCTGAGGCCGATTCCCTGTTCTCCTTGGGTCACTACGCTCAGCTCCCTCCTTTTTACATACCCGAGTATGAAAAATAAACACCCTAAAAGAAGAAATGTGCTGATAGAAAATACTTCTTGAATCAGGCTATAGGAGTCCTCGCCTAGTAGGAGCTCCTGGTTATGTTGTCCTTAGTTAGGTAGGTAGTTCAGACCACCACTTAGGGCAACCTCTTTGATAGTTCTTTTTTGTTTGGCCATGTTGGAGCAGTCGGTTAGTGACTAGCTGTGAACCTTCTATCAGATTATACTAGGCCTACTCCTTGTGGATGTCATGCCTTGGTTCTGTCAAGGGGTAGGGTGAGCATTATGACGTGTTTAGTATGTATCTATTTTGTATCAGCTTGATGCTTCCTTTGGTTGTTTTGTGTAGATCTATCGTGGGATTTGATGGGCTGAGTCGCCCTATCCCGTGGTCGCCAATGAGAGCGGAATTTTGGTGCCGAGAAGTGCTTAAAAATAGCTAAAAATTACGAATATCAAGGGAAAAATATTCAACGTCGAAGGCGGCGGCTCGTTCTGGGACGATTTTAAGCATCAAAGTGCTTTAAAGGCGCCCAAGCGACACTTGTTGATTTTTCATAATTTTCCAGACTGTCGTGCAGGTTGACAAGAGTTACCGGACAATGCGAGATACCGAGCTAGATGCCCAGGATTTTCAGAGCTCAATTCGGAGTCTGGACGGGGAAGGAGCCAAGAAATGGGCAAGATTTGAAGAGGTGGACACTTGGGAGGCCAAGTGGGCATGACCTTTGGGGGGGGACATGCAACTTTTAATGTAGCATGAAATTTCACATGAAGGAGGAGAGAAAAAATGTGAGGAGGGCGCATCCTGATGGCGCCGAAAAATGCGCTTCTTGGGAGAAGAATGGAGATGGCAGCCTCAATATACCCTGCCCAATCGACATTGGGGCTTCATTCCCTTCTCCGTGCTGATCATATTGTCGCCTCTCGCCCGAGAAATGATGGCCTCATTGGAGAATTCTAAAATCAGTCTTTCTTTCTCCTCCCTCTCTCTCTTCTAAGGGCAGATTCATGTGGCGAAGAAGAAGAAGAAGAATGGATGACGGATGCTTGTCCACCAATGAAGACCCGTTTGCTCCGTGGTCCAAGAGGAATGAAGATTGCTGATTGTGGACTGTCATGAGCATCAATGGTGGCTAGAAATCAGTCTTGAGATATAGCAAATAAAAACCCGCAACCCGCAAAGAACGGTAATTCCATTTTTACAAAGGAAATTGATGTCTTATGCAATTTGCTCCATGAATATTTGTTCCCATGGGATGATTATGCATTATAATGTTGCTTGCTATGAGTTTGATCATTTTATGCTTAGAAAATCAGAAAATCATAAGTGTTGTGACTAAAATTAATGGTGTAAAACCAGTAAAACACGCGAAATATGGAAAAATTGGGTGTTTTTGAGATATAAATGGAAAATATAATAAGACACACCAATTAAATTTGTGTTTTTGCTGCGAATGAACCTAAGGGCCACAGCCCACAACTCATTTTGAATTTTCAGTTATTTAATATTGAAAAAAATACAAGAAAAATAGGAAAAATAGGGAAAAATAGGGGAAAAATGAATTTTGAGTGCCGAAAATTAAGAAAAAATAAGAACCATGTTTGTGGATGTATGGGGGGTCTGAAGTATGAGGTTTAGCCTTATTTCAGCCCTACCTTTATGTTTTAGTGAATTTTTATTGCTTTTCATACAATAAAAATATGGAAAATGAACCCGAAACCGATCAATAATGCGCAACCTAAACGAGTGAGGGGGTAGAGTGTATAAAAGGTGTTTAAATGCTCAATGAAATGATGAAAAGCTTTCTGGTTTTCATGCATACCATTTAGGTCGGTCAATAATTAAAAATTAAGAACCTAGTAGTACGAGGGTTTCTCTGTGCTAGGTTCATGCAACGCCGCATACGAGCGATAGTCGAAGTCATTGAAAGAATGCTTTTGCACTAAACACAAATGCTGATTTTTAATTGCTTGAGCACGTGGACATTCACAATTTGCATGAAACATAAAATGATAAAAGGTATCAAACAATATCTCCTGGGTGCAAGGCAATTGCTTTCTAGAGGAACATGACCAACGTTGAGTGAGTAAGGTTGTCCAAGCTGCAGGCTAGGCATTGGGTCTAGGGGAAAGTAAAGTGAGGAAGCATGGTATCATCTCCTAGAAATACATGAATCATAAAAGAGAGAAGTTTGTGTTCGTATGTGTTATATATGTTTAGCGACGCATCGAGGGGCCAATCCCTAAGGTGTAGGAGAGTCGCAGTGAGGTAGCGGCAGTCAGCCGTGGGAGGACCTCCTATGTTTGTACTTTGTGCTATTTGGCAATGTGCTGGGACTTCCTCTGAGGAGTGTTAATTGGGTTAGATTTGGACTACGAGACGTGATACAAACGCAAGATGTTTAGGAAGGTGATGTATGTGTCATCCACACTCCTGGCCGCGAGACCATGAGGGTGTTTGTGTATCATGAGCATGAGGTCGAGCTAGTGCTATAGCCAGTGTCGGCCCGTTTTAGGTCCCATCAGTGGTGCGTCTGCTTGGGGCCGCTTAGAAGTGGCGGTCCTCGAATCCTGGTTGTCTAGGAACCAGTTAGCAGTTTATGCCAAAGGATACTGAGATTGACCCGTTATTCATCGATAAGCATCGTCTAGCCAAAATCCAAAAGCAAGAGAGAGACGAAAGAGCTAGGTGACATGCTGAAATTCTTAGGAGGTATTCCCGTAAGCGTAGCGGTGCTAAACCCTCACGAGGGAGTGGATCTAGTGGTCCTGGGACCACAAGCAGTAAGTTAGGAGAAGGTGGAAGCTCTAGTGCTCCCCTTCCTTCCATAAGGCAGTCTACATCAAGTGTACAGGAGGGGTAACCCCACTGTCCCCTATTCCTAGTGCAAATCCAATTTCCATCATGGCGCAGCCCATTGCAATTCCTGAAGGAATGACGGATTTGCCGGCTCTAGGTTACCCGCTACCCATTTTTAATGGGTTAGTTGAGGAAGATGCGGAACTCCACATCAGGGAGTTTCAAAAGCTGATGTTTAACTGTCGCATCCAAGAAGAAGGACATTTAATGATGTTCTTCAACATGACTCTCAAAGGAAGAGCTACCATATGGTATCATGGTTTAGAAGCCAGAACCATATTGAATATTGATTCATTTTATGGAGCTTTTCGAAGGGAGTTGGCCCCTGAACGGGTGGGCAATATTGGTTGCGTGTACTCAACGTGACCCGCCAAGAACCACACGAGGATATTCGTGCTTATGCAAAGAAACTAAAAGAGGTTTTCCATAAGTTGGACACCTCTATTCCTATCCCCGCAGCTGCCCAATTGCAATATTTTTTGCATGGTTTGGACTTTAATATCCAGTTGCAGCTGAGTAGTGTCCCTTTGGGGGATATAGATACTGCCATTACATGAGCACAAGAAGTGGAATCCTGACTACAAGCAGCCTATGCCTCTCGAGGCAATCCGAATATGGGTCTAGCATTGGGAAATAATATGGTGACGGCCAATGGCAGTAGTAGACAAGGGATAGCGATGGATAATCCTAATGGGAGAGGGAACATGATGTAGAATGTGCCTTTATTACCAGCTCCCCCTAGCATGTCGATGCCTACGGGCAGTCAAATGGCTCCAAATGGTGGAGGCCAAGCAGTTAATCCTAATACCATGACTGTGGTTCAACAACCAGTGCCTAATCGAATTGTTAGGCCGATGGAACAATAGGGTAATGATCAAGGCTACGAGTCGAGCGCTTCCAATGTTCTTGGTGAGGTTAAGGACATGATGAAGCATTATACCGACATGATTACGGAGCAGTATCGACAAATAGCCGTTGATGTCAACTTTCTTAAAAAACAA
Source organism: Lygodium microphyllum (assembly GCF_053477565.2). Lineage (NCBI taxonomy): Eukaryota > Viridiplantae > Streptophyta > Polypodiopsida > Schizaeales > Lygodiaceae > Lygodium > Lygodium microphyllum. Next base: position 9,663,007 of record NC_141151.1, read on the forward strand.
CAAAATTTGGGAAGTAGATACCCAGATGAGGGTGTACCTTCGAGGTTTAGCTGCAAATGGTGTGGTGGGCAACATTATCCACGAAATTGCCCAAATGTCAAGTGCAACATTTGTGGAAAATCCAACCATTTAGCAGCCACTTGCTGGAGTAAGATTAGTTCCCTCCAGCGAGGTAGTCGGCAACCAGGGCCTTTTAATCATCGTGCGCAAGGAAATGATTCCCAATGAGAAGACAAACCTAAACAAATACTCCAACGACTAAAGACTATAGTGGAGGAGCTACCTAGTGGTAGTGGGGTTAGTTTGATTGAGGTTGTGCGTATTAATGACGCTGAAACCTCTAATCTGCGAGCTGTCCTTACAAGAGGTCAAAAGGGCAGAGAGGCCGACAAGGATAAGCTTGTCGACGGTAACCCTAAACAGGGCGACAAAGGAACGCAAGTTCTGGATCCTGCCATGGAAGGGGGGACCTCTGAAGCCCGTGGAGAGTAAAGTCGATGTTAAGAAGGATAAGGAACCACCGAGGAAGAAGGTGAAAGTTAAAAAGAAGCAATAAAGCCGGTTCAGCGACCTAAAGAGCGGATGGTTTGGCGTGAAAAGTGAACTCTGCCGAACTATCGTGAATTCGATTTGGCGAGCTCTCTTTGTGAAGTCAAGCCAGATGTGAACCTTTTACAGCTTATTAAGCTTTCCCCAAGAGTACGCAAGGAATTTAGAAAGATCTTGCGTACCGGGTATATCGTAGAACCTTTGGGTATTGCGTGAGTTGGTGATGACTGATTCGAGCATGCTGAGAAGCATTGCCCAAGGGTTGCAGCCTATGTCGATGGGATATTAGTAGATTATGCCATTGTCAACACGGGATCATCTGTTAACATTATGAGCTCTGAACTGATGGAAAGGTTGGGTCTTGCGATCTAGAAAGATACCTCCACAATTCTCAGAATGACAGATGATAGTTTGAGACAGGCAGAAGGCTGCATTACTAAGGTCCATGTCACTGTTGCAAATGTAGAATGCCTATTGGATTTTAGGGTGATTCGTTTTGCAGGGCGTCCAAGTTACCAAGTATTACTTGGATGACCTTGGATCTTGCAACAGGACTGCCAAGTGGATACACCCGTCGGTCGGCTGATATTCGGTAGAGGTACTCAGCGCGTGGTGATTGATGCCTATCTTGAGTCCCTGCAGAGTAAGAGAGCTCGTCTATCTTCCACAGAATTGGTGACATTAGAGGATTTATCCTCCAATGAGACATCATCGAGTGATGAGTCCAAACAGGGATCCACCACGGAAGACATCTATCAGATCACTTTGAATGAGCCGATAGAGGCCCAAGATCGTATAAGAGATGCAGATGTTATCGAGCTAGACCTTGGTGCGCCTAATGAGTCGCAACCAATCAAATTAGGGTCCATGCAAAGTGTCCAAGAATGCGAGGAGTACGTGTCTCTGATCCAACAATTCCGTGACATCTTTGCTTGGAGTTATGATGAGCTGAGAGGCATTCCTCCCAGCCTGGCTATTCATACTATTCCTGTAAAAGAAGACAGTTGTCCTGTGCGTCAGAAGGTAAGGCGTATGCCTTTTGAATTGAGGGACGGGCTGTTTGAAGAGTTACAGAAGCTTCGGAGAGCGGGTTTGATTGTTCTTGTGCAACACACGGAATGGTGTTCGCCAATTGTGATCAGAAAGAAGAAAAATAATCATATCCGATTATGTGTAGATTTTAGAGAGCTGAATAAGCAGACAGTTAAGGATTACTACCCGTTGCCATTTATTGACCAGATTTTGGATCAATTAGCGGGTAGGGAGATATATTCATTTATGGATTGCTTTGCAGGATATAACCAGATGGCAATTTGCAGAAGAGGACAAGTTGAAAACAACTTTTATCACTGTCTTTGGTACTTTTGCGTACCATGTGATGGCCTTTGGTTTATGCAATGCGCCTGGTTCGTGGCAACGAATAGCAGATAAGACATTCGGTGACATATCCCCTGAAGAGTTGAAGGTGTTTATTGATGACTTAGGGGCCGCCACCGTGAGAGAAAGGCAGTTGATCATTTTAAGAAAATGCTTTGAGCACTGCAGACAATTTTGCATTGCTCTAAACCCATGGAAGTGTGTTTTTGGTGTACCTTATGGGCTATTGCTGGGCCATGTGGTCAGTTCGGTAGGAATTGCAACAGATCCTGAGAAGGTCAAAGTCATAGTTGCCATGGGTCCACCATGCACTCCGAAAGAAGTTCATAGCTTTCTGTCTTCGGTTGGTTATTACCGTAGATTCATAAACGCCTTGGCAGAAAGAACGTTGCCGCTTACAAATCTATTGTCCTTTAGCTGTTTGTTTGTATGGAGTGACCCTTGTAAGGTAGCATTCGAGGATGTGAAGCAGGAGCTAGTAAAAGCTCCCATTTTAAAAGCATCTAAAAGAGGTGAGGTGTTCTATATATTTTCAGCAGCCACCATGCATAGTATCAGCTGCTGTTTAGCCCAAATCTGGGAGGAAAAGTGGTATCATCCGATAGCCTTTGCTAGTCGGAAATTGGGCATTTCAGAGATCAATTATACTTACATGGAGAAGTTGTGTCTTGCGATGGTCTTTGGGACCAAGAAATTCAGGCACTATATCCTCTATGAGAAAGTTGTGCTTTATACGAAGGCAGAGGGGCTTCGATCATTGATGAATAAGCTACATCCGCCTGATCGTCTAGCGAAGTGGTTAATCACTTTGCAGGAGTTTGATTATGAAATCAGGAGTAAGCCACCAAAGTTACAGGGTATTGTGGAATGTCTTGTGGACTTTGGGGAGCCGAAAGAATCTGTGGCTGAAGGTAGTGACATGGAGTCATTATTTAAGATAGATATGGCGTCTATTCCCTCCTGGTATGCTGCAATAACGCATTATTTATCGACATGAGAGGCTGGATCCAAACTATCTAAAGCTGAGAGAAGGAAAATTAAGCAGCAAGCATTAAAGTTTTCCTTGATTGCAGGTATACTATATCAGCAAGGGGTCGATGACATCTATCGCCGATGTGTGATGCCTGACAAGGTGCCATTCATTTTGGAAGAGTGCCATGATTCCGCTTGCGGAGGCCATTTTGCTAGACAGCTTACAACACAAAAGGCTTTAAGAGCAGGTTACTGGTGGCCCACCATCTTCTGGGATGCGTTTGCGTATGTTAAGAGATGCAATATTTGTCAACGACATGATAGTCGAGAGAATAGGAAAAGACCACTCACCCCTATTATGGTGATACTTCCATTTGAGAAGTGGGGAATAGACTTTGTGGGTCCTATTACTCCGTCGTCGACTACGCAAAAGAGGTATATTATTGTAGCAACTGACTACTTCACAAAGTGGTCAGAAGCACGTGCAACAAGGAAAGATGATGCTAAAGAAACTGCTAGTTTCCTTTTAGAGTAGATAATATGCCATTTTGGTCCCCCGAAAAAATTAGTGTCGGACCGTGGAACCCATTTCCTGAATAAGGTGATCAAAAGCTTGGTTGAGGCTTGGCAAATCAAGCATAATAAAATGACTCCTTATAATCTGCAAGCAAATGGACAAGTTGAAAGTACTAATAAACAGCTTGTGGGTATCTTGTCTAAGATAGTCTTTGAAAAGAAACGAGACTGGGACAAGAAGCTGTATGTGGCAGTATGGGCATATAATACCACGTTCAAGCGAGCCACTGGCCACACGCTGTTCAAACTAGTTTATGGTGAAGAGTGCGTTTTACCCCTTGAAATTGAATTGCCGACCATACGGTTTGCAATTAACCATTCTTTGGGGGATAAGGATTCCCTTTTTGAATGTTTCACGACCTTAGCCTACCTGGATGAGCTGAAGTTGCAGAGCTTGTTACACCAGGAGGTAGCCAAGCGTCGGATGAAGCGGTTGCATGACCTTAGAGCGAAGAAATATAGCTTTAAAAAAGGCCAATTAGTCCTCTATTACGATGCGCGTAGGGAGTTGTTTCCAGGGAAGCTGGAACCTAAATGGGATGGCCCCTACAAGATTGTCAGGTTAGGGAAAAATAGGTCTATGGCCCTATTAGATGATCTACAGGGAGTAGAGTTTAAGAATAAGGTTAATCTTAATAAGATTAAATCTTATTATTTCTAAGTATGCTAATACAAAGAAAATGCATTGCAGGTCCGTGCTAGGAATGATCTGAGACCTGCGGAAGAGCTTAAAAGACGGTTGATGGGTCGGTTAATCCCTTATTTGGAGCATCCATATCTGGAGCAAAGATACCATCAGGGGAAACTCATCTGGTGGAGCAAAGGATAGAAGATGAAACCTTTGTGTGGGAGATTAAAGTCTTCTGCCATTACTGTTTACGACTATTGACAAGTATCCCTGTTGAGTTCAATGAAGAAGGTGGGATGGAGCCATCAGTTCATCCTCTCAATATGCTAAACTTTGATTACCACAATTACGAATATAGGAGTTTGTGATGGCCGTCTGTGTAAACCCATTATGGACGTACACATTATATTTTGACGGAGCGTCCAGGGGTCTTAATAAAAAAGGGAGTGTTGGAGTAGTAATCCGAGATCCCCGACGTAGAGTTGCGATGAAGTTAGCTGCTTATCTCGGGGTAGGATTCACTAACAATATGGCGGAGTATAAAGCCTTGATTATGGGACTGTATATTGCCAAACAAGGTGGTATTCGTCGATTGTTAATAAAAGGGGATTCCCAATTGATCCTAAATCAGCTAGATGGGACATACACAGTGCGGAATCCCATTCTTTGTATGTATCATCGGACTGCTATGACCCTACTAGAGGAGTTTGAGAGTGTCTTTTTAGCTGATTCCACGTTACTGGAATCAGTTTGCGGATTCATTAGCAAATCTTGCTTATGAGGAAGACCTCTTCTTTAATTGTGGTCCTAGTTTGGAAATTGTTATCAATGATGAAACAGGACCCGGTCGCTTGTGGGGAATGTTATCAGAACATGCAGTATATGGCAGACGATGGTTGATATGGGTGATGCGAAGAGTAGCCGAGACCAATCTACCGTTATTATCTGGGACCCATAGGTTGATTAGACAACATGTTATGCATACGCCTCTTGCTATCTATGCAGGAGGGATGGGTCATAACCTCATGCATTTAGTTTAGGGCTACGAGCCTGTTTTTCCTCCTTGGAAAGGAGCATATTATTGTATATCTAGATTCTTTCAGGGAGGGATGTGTAGGTGCTATTTTGTTTGATCTCGTTAGGTCAAGAGGGCCAGTTTGTGAGGTTTTAGTGTTCTATCTTGTTAGGCCAAGCGGGCCGATTCAGTTTGGTAGTGAAGTGCTTTATTTCATTAGGCCAAGAGGGCCAGTTGTTTGTTTAGTGCAGGTGCAGTTAATGGTTTCTTGTTTGAGTTTTGTGCTAGACAGGTTCAGAAGAAGAGCTTGGAAGGAGCCTTTTGTTGCGTGGAAGCTTCTTATGGCCCTATCCAGGTGATATCTTTCCTTTATGAGTACTGTGGTTTTTATGTTATATGTGTTTATGTACTTGTTAAGGGGGGTTTTTTGTTTCTTGTTGGAGACATTGTCGAGCATTGAAAGACCTGTTTTAGAAGGGAGTCCTAGTGACCCTGTTCTGCTAGCCTACTAGGCGGCTGTTCTAAGAGTTCTTGTTAGTTGTGAGGCAGTTAGAGGAGCCTGCCAGAAGGAAAATAAAGATGATAAAGGGGAAAAAACCTGAATATCTTAAAGCTAATAAAAATATACAAAGGTGTATAAAAAGGGGTTCTAACCCCTATAAAAATCAAAAAGGAAAGAAATAAAAATTTATAAGCAGTTGATCATCGCCTTGCGAAGGCCTGGTAGGTTCCTGGGGATGAGTAAGACCCGCGGCCAATGCCTTGTCCTCCTAGGGGTGGCATCTTGCTGAAAAAGAAAAAAATGAGGAAGGTTGGAGCGAAAATAAAAGTGAGCATCAGAAAATGATTAAGTGTCGCCTTGCGAGGGCTTGGTAGGTTCTTAGGTACCGAGACAGGTCCTGAGGCCGATTCCCTGTTCTCCTTGGGTCACTACGCTCAGCTCCCTCCTTTTTACATACCCGAGTATGAAAAATAAACACCCTAAAAGAAGAAATGTGCTGATAGAAAATACTTCTTGAATCAGGCTATAGGAGTCCTCGCCTAGTAGGAGCTCCTGGTTATGTTGTCCTTAGTTAGGTAGGTAGTTCAGACCACCACTTAGGGCAACCTCTTTGATAGTTCTTTTTTGTTTGGCCATGTTGGAGCAGTCGGTTAGTGACTAGCTGTGAACCTTCTATCAGATTATACTAGGCCTACTCCTTGTGGATGTCATGCCTTGGTTCTGTCAAGGGGTAGGGTGAGCATTATGACGTGTTTAGTATGTATCTATTTTGTATCAGCTTGATGCTTCCTTTGGTTGTTTTGTGTAGATCTATCGTGGGATTTGATGGGCTGAGTCGCCCTATCCCGTGGTCGCCAATGAGAGCGGAATTTTGGTGCCGAGAAGTGCTTAAAAATAGCTAAAAATTACGAATATCAAGGGAAAAATATTCAACGTCGAAGGCGGCGGCTCGTTCTGGGACGATTTTAAGCATCAAAGTGCTTTAAAGGCGCCCAAGCGACACTTGTTGATTTTTCATAATTTTCCAGACTGTCGTGCAGGTTGACAAGAGTTACCGGACAATGCGAGATACCGAGCTAGATGCCCAGGATTTTCAGAGCTCAATTCGGAGTCTGGACGGGGAAGGAGCCAAGAAATGGGCAAGATTTGAAGAGGTGGACACTTGGGAGGCCAAGTGGGCATGACCTTTGGGGGGGGACATGCAACTTTTAATGTAGCATGAAATTTCACATGAAGGAGGAGAGAAAAAATGTGAGGAGGGCGCATCCTGATGGCGCCGAAAAATGCGCTTCTTGGGAGAAGAATGGAGATGGCAGCCTCAATATACCCTGCCCAATCGACATTGGGGCTTCATTCCCTTCTCCGTGCTGATCATATTGTCGCCTCTCGCCCGAGAAATGATGGCCTCATTGGAGAATTCTAAAATCAGTCTTTCTTTCTCCTCCCTCTCTCTCTTCTAAGGGCAGATTCATGTGGCGAAGAAGAAGAAGAAGAATGGATGACGGATGCTTGTCCACCAATGAAGACCCGTTTGCTCCGTGGTCCAAGAGGAATGAAGATTGCTGATTGTGGACTGTCATGAGCATCAATGGTGGCTAGAAATCAGTCTTGAGATATAGCAAATAAAAACCCGCAACCCGCAAAGAACGGTAATTCCATTTTTACAAAGGAAATTGATGTCTTATGCAATTTGCTCCATGAATATTTGTTCCCATGGGATGATTATGCATTATAATGTTGCTTGCTATGAGTTTGATCATTTTATGCTTAGAAAATCAGAAAATCATAAGTGTTGTGACTAAAATTAATGGTGTAAAACCAGTAAAACACGCGAAATATGGAAAAATTGGGTGTTTTTGAGATATAAATGGAAAATATAATAAGACACACCAATTAAATTTGTGTTTTTGCTGCGAATGAACCTAAGGGCCACAGCCCACAACTCATTTTGAATTTTCAGTTATTTAATATTGAAAAAAATACAAGAAAAATAGGAAAAATAGGGAAAAATAGGGGAAAAATGAATTTTGAGTGCCGAAAATTAAGAAAAAATAAGAACCATGTTTGTGGATGTATGGGGGGTCTGAAGTATGAGGTTTAGCCTTATTTCAGCCCTACCTTTATGTTTTAGTGAATTTTTATTGCTTTTCATACAATAAAAATATGGAAAATGAACCCGAAACCGATCAATAATGCGCAACCTAAACGAGTGAGGGGGTAGAGTGTATAAAAGGTGTTTAAATGCTCAATGAAATGATGAAAAGCTTTCTGGTTTTCATGCATACCATTTAGGTCGGTCAATAATTAAAAATTAAGAACCTAGTAGTACGAGGGTTTCTCTGTGCTAGGTTCATGCAACGCCGCATACGAGCGATAGTCGAAGTCATTGAAAGAATGCTTTTGCACTAAACACAAATGCTGATTTTTAATTGCTTGAGCACGTGGACATTCACAATTTGCATGAAACATAAAATGATAAAAGGTATCAAACAATATCTCCTGGGTGCAAGGCAATTGCTTTCTAGAGGAACATGACCAACGTTGAGTGAGTAAGGTTGTCCAAGCTGCAGGCTAGGCATTGGGTCTAGGGGAAAGTAAAGTGAGGAAGCATGGTATCATCTCCTAGAAATACATGAATCATAAAAGAGAGAAGTTTGTGTTCGTATGTGTTATATATGTTTAGCGACGCATCGAGGGGCCAATCCCTAAGGTGTAGGAGAGTCGCAGTGAGGTAGCGGCAGTCAGCCGTGGGAGGACCTCCTATGTTTGTACTTTGTGCTATTTGGCAATGTGCTGGGACTTCCTCTGAGGAGTGTTAATTGGGTTAGATTTGGACTACGAGACGTGATACAAACGCAAGATGTTTAGGAAGGTGATGTATGTGTCATCCACACTCCTGGCCGCGAGACCATGAGGGTGTTTGTGTATCATGAGCATGAGGTCGAGCTAGTGCTATAGCCAGTGTCGGCCCGTTTTAGGTCCCATCAGTGGTGCGTCTGCTTGGGGCCGCTTAGAAGTGGCGGTCCTCGAATCCTGGTTGTCTAGGAACCAGTTAGCAGTTTATGCCAAAGGATACTGAGATTGACCCGTTATTCATCGATAAGCATCGTCTAGCCAAAATCCAAAAGCAAGAGAGAGACGAAAGAGCTAGGTGACATGCTGAAATTCTTAGGAGGTATTCCCGTAAGCGTAGCGGTGCTAAACCCTCACGAGGGAGTGGATCTAGTGGTCCTGGGACCACAAGCAGTAAGTTAGGAGAAGGTGGAAGCTCTAGTGCTCCCCTTCCTTCCATAAGGCAGTCTACATCAAGTGTACAGGAGGGGTAACCCCACTGTCCCCTATTCCTAGTGCAAATCCAATTTCCATCATGGCGCAGCCCATTGCAATTCCTGAAGGAATGACGGATTTGCCGGCTCTAGGTTACCCGCTACCCATTTTTAATGGGTTAGTTGAGGAAGATGCGGAACTCCACATCAGGGAGTTTCAAAAGCTGATGTTTAACTGTCGCATCCAAGAAGAAGGACATTTAATGATGTTCTTCAACATGACTCTCAAAGGAAGAGCTACCATATGGTATCATGGTTTAGAAGCCAGAACCATATTGAATATTGATTCATTTTATGGAGCTTTTCGAAGGGAGTTGGCCCCTGAACGGGTGGGCAATATTGGTTGCGTGTACTCAACGTGACCCGCCAAGAACCACACGAGGATATTCGTGCTTATGCAAAGAAACTAAAAGAGGTTTTCCATAAGTTGGACACCTCTATTCCTATCCCCGCAGCTGCCCAATTGCAATATTTTTTGCATGGTTTGGACTTTAATATCCAGTTGCAGCTGAGTAGTGTCCCTTTGGGGGATATAGATACTGCCATTACATGAGCACAAGAAGTGGAATCCTGACTACAAGCAGCCTATGCCTCTCGAGGCAATCCGAATATGGGTCTAGCATTGGGAAATAATATGGTGACGGCCAATGGCAGTAGTAGACAAGGGATAGCGATGGATAATCCTAATGGGAGAGGGAACATGATGTAGAATGTGCCTTTATTACCAGCTCCCCCTAGCATGTCGATGCCTACGGGCAGTCAAATGGCTCCAAATGGTGGAGGCCAAGCAGTTAATCCTAATACCATGACTGTGGTTCAACAACCAGTGCCTAATCGAATTGTTAGGCCGATGGAACAATAGGGTAATGATCAAGGCTACGAGTCGAGCGCTTCCAATGTTCTTGGTGAGGTTAAGGACATGATGAAGCATTATACCGACATGATTACGGAGCAGTATCGACAAATAGCCGTTGATGTCAACTTTCTTAAAAAACAACAAAATTTGGGAAGTAGATACCCAGATGAGGGTGTACCTTCGAGGTTTAGCTGCAAATGGTGTGGTGGGCAACATTATCCACGAAATTGCCCAAATGTCAAGTGCAACATTTGTGGAAAATCCAACCATTTAGCAGCCACTTGCTGGAGTAAGATTAGTTCCCTCCAGCGAGGTAGTCGGCAACCAGGGCCTTTTAATCATCGTGCGCAAGGAAATGATTCCCAATGAGAAGACAAACCTAAACAAATACTCCAACGACTAAAGACTATAGTGGAGGAGCTACCTAGTGGTAGTGGGGTTAGTTTGATTGAGGTTGTGCGTATTAATGACGCTGAAACCTCTAATCTGCGAGCTGTCCTTACAAGAGGTCAAAAGGGCAGAGAGGCCGACAAGGATAAGCTTGTCGACGGTAACCCTAAACAGGGCGACAAAGGAACGCAAGTTCTGGATCCTGCCATGGAAGGGGGGACCTCTGAAGCCCGTGGAGAGTAAAGTCGATGTTAAGAAGGATAAGGAACCACCGAGGAAGAAGGTGAAAGTTAAAAAGAAGCAATAAAGCCGGTTCAGCGACCTAAAGAGCGGATGGTTTGGCGTGAAAAGTGAACTCTGCCGAACTATCGTGAATTCGATTTGGCGAGCTCTCTTTGTGAAGTCAAGCCAGATGTGAACCTTTTACAGCTTATTAAGCTTTCCCCAAGAGTACGCAAGGAATTTAGAAAGATCTTGCGTACCGGGTATATCGTAGAACCTTTGGGTATTGCGTGAGTTGGTGATGACTGATTCGAGCATGCTGAGAAGCATTGCCCAAGGGTTGCAGCCTATGTCGATGGGATATTAGTAGATTATGCCATTGTCAACACGGGATCATCTGTTAACATTATGAGCTCTGAACTGATGGAAAGGTTGGGTCTTGCGATCTAGAAAGATACCTCCACAATTCTCAGAATGACAGATGATAGTTTGAGACAGGCAGAAGGCTGCATTACTAAGGTCCATGTCACTGTTGCAAATGTAGAATGCCTATTGGATTTTAGGGTGATTCGTTTTGCAGGGCGTCCAAGTTACCAAGTATTACTTGGATGACCTTGGATCTTGCAACAGGACTGCCAAGTGGATACACCCGTCGGTCGGCTGATATTCGGTAGAGGTACTCAGCGCGTGGTGATTGATGCCTATCTTGAGTCCCTGCAGAGTAAGAGAGCTCGTCTATCTTCCACAGAATTGGTGACATTAGAGGATTTATCCTCCAATGAGACATCATCGAGTGATGAGTCCAAACAGGGATCCACCACGGAAGACATCTATCAGATCACTTTGAATGAGCCGATAGAGGCCCAAGATCGTATAAGAGATGCAGATGTTATCGAGCTAGACCTTGGTGCGCCTAATGAGTCGCAACCAATCAAATTAGGGTCCATGCAAAGTGTCCAAGAATGCGAGGAGTACGTGTCTCTGATCCAACAATTCCGTGACATCTTTGCTTGGAGTTATGATGAGCTGAGAGGCATTCCTCCCAGCCTGGCTATTCATACTATTCCTGTAAAAGAAGACAGTTGTCCTGTGCGTCAGAAGGTAAGGCGTATGCCTTTTGAATTGAGGGACGGGCTGTTTGAAGAGTTACAGAAGCTTCGGAGAGCGGGTTTGATTGTTCTTGTGCAACACACGGAATGGTGTTCGCCAATTGTGATCAGAAAGAAGAAAAATAATCATATCCGATTATGTGTAGATTTTAGAGAGCTGAATAAGCAGACAGTTAAGGATTACTACCCGTTGCCATTTATTGACCAGATTTTGGATCAATTAGCGGGTAGGGAGATATATTCATTTATGGATTGCTTTGCAGGATATAACCAGATGGCAATTTGCAGAAGAGGACAAGTTGAAAACAACTTTTATCACTGTCTTTGGTACTTTTGCGTACCATGTGATGGCCTTTGGTTTATGCAATGCGCCTGGTTCGTGGCAACGAATAGCAGATAAGACATTCGGTGACATATCCCCTGAAGAGTTGAAGGTGTTTATTGATGACTTAGGGGCCGCCACCGTGAGAGAAAGGCAGTTGATCATTTTAAGAAAATGCTTTGAGCACTGCAGACAATTTTGCATTGCTCTAAACCCATGGAAGTGTGTTTTTGGTGTACCTTATGGGCTATTGCTGGGCCATGTGGTCAGTTCGGTAGGAATTGCAACAGATCCTGAGAAGGTCAAAGTCATAGTTGCCATGGGTCCACCATGCACTCCGAAAGAAGTTCATAGCTTTCTGTCTTCGGTTGGTTATTACCGTAGATTCATAAACGCCTTGGCAGAAAGAACGTTGCCGCTTACAAATCTATTGTCCTTTAGCTGTTTGTTTGTATGGAGTGACCCTTGTAAGGTAGCATTCGAGGATGTGAAGCAGGAGCTAGTAAAAGCTCCCATTTTAAAAGCATCTAAAAGAGGTGAGGTGTTCTATATATTTTCAGCAGCCACCATGCATAGTATCAGCTGCTGTTTAGCCCAAATCTGGGAGGAAAAGTGGTATCATCCGATAGCCTTTGCTAGTCGGAAATTGGGCATTTCAGAGATCAATTATACTTACATGGAGAAGTTGTGTCTTGCGATGGTCTTTGGGACCAAGAAATTCAGGCACTATATCCTCTATGAGAAAGTTGTGCTTTATACGAAGGCAGAGGGGCTTCGATCATTGATGAATAAGCTACATCCGCCTGATCGTCTAGCGAAGTGGTTAATCACTTTGCAGGAGTTTGATTATGAAATCAGGAGTAAGCCACCAAAGTTACAGGGTATTGTGGAATGTCTTGTGGACTTTGGGGAGCCGAAAGAATCTGTGGCTGAAGGTAGTGACATGGAGTCATTATTTAAGATAGATATGGCGTCTATTCCCTCCTGGTATGCTGCAATAACGCATTATTTATCGACATGAGAGGCTGGATCCAAACTATCTAAAGCTGAGAGAAGGAAAATTAAGCAGCAAGCATTAAAGTTTTCCTTGATTGCAGGTATACTATATCAGCAAGGGGTCGATGACATCTATCGCCGATGTGTGATGCCTGACAAGGTGCCATTCATTTTGGAAGAGTGCCATGATTCCGCTTGCGGAGGCCATTTTGCTAGACAGCTTACAACACAAAAGGCTTTAAGAGCAGGTTACTGGTGGCCCACCATCTTCTGGGATGCGTTTGCGTATGTTAAGAGATGCAATATTTGTCAACGACATGATAGTCGAGAGAATAGGAAAAGACCACTCACCCCTATTATGGTGATACTTCCATTTGAGAAGTGGGGAATAGACTTTGTGGGTCCTATTACTCCGTCGTCGACTACGCAAAAGAGGTATATTATTGTAGCAACTGACTACTTCACAAAGTGGTCAGAAGCACGTGCAACAAGGAAAGATGATGCTAAAGAAACTGCTAGTTTCCTTTTAGAGTAGATAATATGCCATTTTGGTCCCCCGAAAAAATTAGTGTCGGACCGTGGAACCCATTTCCTGAATAAGGTGATCAAAAGCTTGGTTGAGGCTTGGCAAATCAAGCATAATAAAATGACTCCTTATAATCTGCAAGCAAATGGACAAGTTGAAAGTACTAATAAACAGCTTGTGGGTATCTTGTCTAAGATAGTCTTTGAAAAGAAACGAGACTGGGACAAGAAGCTGTATGTGGCAGTATGGGCATATAATACCACGTTCAAGCGAGCCACTGGCCACACGCTGTTCAAACTAGTTTATGGTGAAGAGTGCGTTTTACCCCTTGAAATTGAATTGCCGACCATACGGTTTGCAATTAACCATTCTTTGGGGGATAAGGATTCCCTTTTTGAATGTTTCACGACCTTAGCCTACCTGGATGAGCTGAAGTTGCAGAGCTTGTTACACCAGGAGGTAGCCAAGCGTCGGATGAAGCGGTTGCATGACCTTAGAGCGAAGAAATATAGCTTTAAAAAAGGCCAATTAGTCCTCTATTACGATGCGCGTAGGGAGTTGTTTCCAGGGAAGCTGGAACCTAAATGGGATGGCCCCTACAAGATTGTCAGGTTAGGGAAAAATAGGTCTATGGCCCTATTAGATGATCTACAGGGAGTAGAGTTTAAGAATAAGGTTAATCTTAATAAGATTAAATCTTATTATTTCTAAGTATGCTAATACAAAGAAAATGCATTGCAGGTCCGTGCTAGGAATGATCTGAGACCTGCGGAAGAGCTTAAAAGACGGTTGATGGGTCGGTTAATCCCTTATTTGGAGCATCCATATCTGGAGCAAAGATACCATCAGGGGAAACTCATCTGGTGGAGCAAAGGATAGAAGATGAAACCTTTGTGTGGGAGATTAAAGTCTTCTGCCATTACTGTTTACGACTATTGACAAGTATCCCTGTTGAGTTCAATGAAGAAGGTGGGATGGAGCCATCAGTTCATCCTCTCAATATGCTAAACTTTGATTACCACAATTACGAATATAGGAGTTTGTGATGGCCGTCTGTGTAAACCCATTATGGACGTACACATTATATTTTGACGGAGCGTCCAGGGGTCTTAATAAAAAAGGGAGTGTTGGAGTAGTAATCCGAGATCCCCGACGTAGAGTTGCGATGAAGTTAGCTGCTTATCTCGGGGTAGGATTCACTAACAATATGGCGGAGTATAAAGCCTTGATTATGGGACTGTATATTGCCAAACAAGGTGGTATTCGTCGATTGTTAATAAAAGGGGATTCCCAATTGATCCTAAATCAGCTAGATGGGACATACACAGTGCGGAATCCCATTCTTTGTATGTATCATCGGACTGCTATGACCCTACTAGAGGAGTTTGAGAGTGTCTTTTTAGCTGATTCCACGTTACTGGAATCAGTTTGCGGATTCATTAGCAAATCTTGCTTATGAGGAAGACCTCTTCTTTAATTGTGGTCCTAGTTTGGAAATTGTTATCAATGATGAAACAGGACCCGGTCGCTTGTGGGGAATGTTATCAGAACATGCAGTATATGGCAGACGATGGTTGATATGGGTGATGCGAAGAGTAGCCGAGACCAATCTACCGTTATTATCTGGGACCCATAGGTTGATTAGACAACATGTTATGCATACGCCTCTTGCTATCTATGCAGGAGGGATGGGTCATAACCTCATGCATTTAGTTTAGGGCTACGAGCCTGTTTTTCCTCCTTGGAAAGGAGCATATTATTGTATATCTAGATTCTTTCAGGGAGGGATGTGTAGGTGCTATTTTGTTTGATCTCGTTAGGTCAAGAGGGCCAGTTTGTGAGGTTTTAGTGTTCTATCTTGTTAGGCCAAGCGGGCCGATTCAGTTTGGTAGTGAAGTGCTTTATTTCATTAGGCCAAGAGGGCCAGTTGTTTGTTTAGTGCAGGTGCAGTTAATGGTTTCTTGTTTGAGTTTTGTGCTAGACAGGTTCAGAAGAAGAGCTTGGAAGGAGCCTTTTGTTGCGTGGAAGCTTCTTATGGCCCTATCCAGGTGATATCTTTCCTTTATGAGTACTGTGGTTTTTATGTTATATGTGTTTATGTACTTGTTAAGGGGGGTTTTTTGTTTCTTGTTGGAGACATTGTCGAGCATTGAAAGACCTGTTTTAGAAGGGAGTCCTAGTGACCCTGTTCTGCTAGCCTACTAGGCGGCTGTTCTAAGAGTTCTTGTTAGTTGTGAGGCAGTTAGAGGAGCCTGCCAGAAGGAAAATAAAGATGATAAAGGGGAAAAAACCTGAATATCTTAAAGCTAATAAAAATATACAAAGGTGTATAAAAAGGGGTTCTAACCCCTATAAAAATCAAAAAGGAAAGAAATAAAAATTTATAAGCAGTTGATCATCGCCTTGCGAAGGCCTGGTAGGTTCCTGGGGATGAGTAAGACCCGCGGCCAATGCCTTGTCCTCCTAGGGGTGGCATCTTGCTGAAAAAGAAAAAAATGAGGAAGGTTGGAGCGAAAATAAAAGTGAGCATCAGAAAATGATTAAGTGTCGCCTTGCGAGGGCTTGGTAGGTTCTTAGGTACCGAGACAGGTCCTGAGGCCGATTCCCTGTTCTCCTTGGGTCACTACGCTCAGCTCCCTCCTTTTTACATACCCGAGTATGAAAAATAAACACCCTAAAAGAAGAAATGTGCTGATAGAAAATACTTCTTGAATCAGGCTATAGGAGTCCTCGCCTAGTAGGAGCTCCTGGTTATGTTGTCCTTAGTTAGGTAGGTAGTTCAGACCACCACTTAGGGCAACCTCTTTGATAGTTCTTTTTTGTTTGGCCATGTTGGAGCAGTCGGTTAGTGACTAGCTGTGGACCTTCTATCAGATTATACTAGGCCTACTCCTTGTGGATGTCATGCCTTGGTTCTGTCAAGGGGTAGGGTGAGCATTATGACGTGTTTAGTATGTATCTATTTTGTATCAGCTTGATGCTTCCTTTGGTTGTTTTGTGTAGATCTATCGTGGGATTTGATGGGCTGAGTCGCCCTATCCCGTGGTCGCCAATGAGAGCGGAATTTTGGTGCCGAGAAGTGCTTAAAAATAGCTAAAAATTACGAATATCAAGGGAAAAATATTCAACGTCGAAGGCGGCGGCTCGTTCTGGGACGATTTTAAGCATCAAAGTGCTTTAAAGGCGCCCAAGCGACACTTGTTGATTTTTCATAATTTTCCAGACTGTCGTGCAGGTTGACAAGAGTTACCGGACAATGCGAGATACCGAGCTAGATGCCCAGGATTTTCAGAGCTCAATTCGGAGTCTGGACGGGGAAGGAGCCAAGAAATGGGCAAGATTTGAAGAGGTGGACACTTGGGAGGCCAAGTGGGCATGACCTTTGGGGGGGGACATGCAACTTTTAATGTAGCATGAAATTTCACATGAAGGAGGAGAGAAAAAATGTGAGGAGGGCGCATCCTGATGGCGCCGAAAAATGCGCTTCTTGGGAGAAGAATGGAGATGGCAGCCTCAATACACCCTGCCCAATCGACATTGGGGCTTCATTCCCTTCTCCGTGCTGATCATATTGTCGCCTCTCGCCCGAGAAATGATGGCCTCATTGGAGAATTCTAAAATCAGTCTTTCTTTCTCCTCCCTCTCTCTCTTCTAAGGGCAGATTCATGTGGCGAAGAAGAAGAAGAAGAATGGATGACGGATGCTTGTCCACCAATGAAGACCCGTTTGCTCCGTGGTCCAAGAGGAATGAAGATTGCTGATTGTGGACTGTCATGAGCATCAATGGTGGCTAGAAATCAGTCTTGAGATATAGCAAATAAAAACCCGCAACCCGCAAAGAACGGTAATTCCATTTTTACAAAGGAAATTGATGTCTTATGCAATTTGCTCCATGAATATTTGTTCCCATGGGATGATTATGCATTATAATGTTGCTTGCTATGAGTTTGATCATTTTATGCTTAGAAAATCAGAAAATCATAAGTGTTGTGACTAAAATTAATGGTGTAAAACCAGTAAAACACGCGAAATATGGAAAAATTGGGTGTTTTTGAGATATAAATGGAAAATATAATAAGACACACCAATTAAATTTGTGTTTTTGCTGCGAATGAACCTAAGGGCCACAGCCCACAACTCATTTTGAATTTTCAGTTATTTAATATTGAAAAAAATACAAGAAAAATAGGAAAAATAGGGAAAAATAGGGGAAAAATGAATTTTGAGTGCCGAAAATTAAGAAAAAATAAGAACCATGTTTGTGGATGTATGGGGGGTCTGAAGTATGAGGTTTAGCCTTATTTCAGCCCTACCTTTATGTTTTAGTGAATTTTTATTGCTTTTCATACAATAAAAATATGGAAAATGAACCCGAAACCGATCAATAATGCGCAACCTAAACGAGTGAGGGGGTAGAGTGTATAAAAGGTGTTTAAATGCTCAATGAAATGATGAAAAGCTTTCTGGTTTTCATGCATACCATTTAGGTCGGTCAATAATTAAAAATTAAGAACCTAGTAGTACGAGGGTTTCTCTGTGCTAGGTTCATGCAACGCCGCATACGAGCGATAGTCGAAGTCATTGAAAGAATGCTTTTGCACTAAACACAAATGCTGATTTTTAATTGCTTGAGCACGTGGACATTCACAATTTGCATGAAGCATAAAATGATAAAAGGTATTAGACAATATCTCCTGGGTGCATGGCAATTGCTTTCTAGAGGAACATGACCAACGTTGAGTGAGTAAGATTGTCCAAGCTACAGGCTAGGCGTTGGGTCTAGGGGAAAGTAAAGTGAGGAAGCATGGTATATCTCCTGGAAATACGCGAATCATAAAAGAGAGAAGTTTGTGTTCGTATGTGTTATATATGTTTAGTGACGCATCGAGGGGCCAATCGCCAAGGTATAGGAGAGTCGCAGTGAGGTAGCGGCAGTCAGCCGTGGAAGGACCTCCTATGTTTGTACTTCGTGCTATTTGGCAATGTGCTGGGACTCCCTCTGAGGAGTGTTAATTGGGTTAGAGTTGGACTACGAGACGTGATACAAACGCAAGATGTTTAGGAAGGTGATGTATGTGTCATCCACGCTCCTAGCCGTGAGGCCGTGAGGGTGTTTGTGTGTCATGAGCATGAGGTCCGACTAGTGCTATAGCCAGTGCCGGCCCATTTCAGGTCCCATCACTTGGCAACGCGAGACTCTTCATCTAGGCCTTTAGGTTACAATCTAGATGCATGCATCCTTTCCATCTCTCTTAGTGCGGTACTATGCAAAATTTGCCAATCAAACTTACCCATCATGCAGATGGTGCGTTTAATATATTAGTACATCCTAATTGACCTTTAACTCTCTTCATACTTGGCAACAAATACTTAATCCTGATGCACAGGATCTCATGTGACTTGCGTATGTGAAAGTCTAGGTTTCTATCCATCGGTGCAATTGCATCCTATGAATGAAAACTAAGATTTCATGTGTTTATTTTAATCACGATTGCGAAGCATGAATTCTAGATGACTATTCATGCAATGAACTGGTTTAAAAACTATTATTTCATGTGAAATAATGCAAAAACCTTATCATTCTATGTGTGTAAAAGCTATCATTCTACATGCATATAAACTTATGCGAACTCCATGCTCTACCATTTCATGCATGCAACCTATCACTTGGAGTAAACAGAAATCCTAAGGCTCGTTCTTGTTCCATGCATGTAGCTACCCCTTTGCCCTTTCTTCTAGGTATGTTTTCTATCACATACTCAGGCTTGTGAGAGATGTTTGCTTCCTTTGACATCACTTTTCTAGCAACCTTTCATTTTCTTACTATAGTCACATTGACCCCTCTAAAATCAGGATGTTGATTCATTTCAGTTCCTGTTGCTATCTCCTCAACCATCCTTCCTGCTGCTCAAGGTGTGGGGCGAATTCCTTGTTGTAGTCGACTCAAAAGCTTCTCTACACTGGGTCCTACAGCATGAAACTTTCCACCAATGAATGCATATCATTTCATGCTCCGTAGAAGTAGAACATTGGCCAATTCACTAACAAATGCATCATACAAGCTGATAGATCCTATGAATCACTCCTCGACCAACCAACTTGCATGCATTGGCTTTGCTAGGTTCGTGGTTGGCATATGAGCAATGTCCTCCACCACCTCGTAGCATAAGAGGGTATGGAATGTGAGAAAACGATTGCATCACACATTGCATCCTACTCTTACGGATTAGACTTACCCTAGCAAAGTGTCACCTCCAACGTGGATAACTGATATAACATCAACTAAGCCAACAATCCATTGCTTGAATATTGCAATCTACAACTTTCCCTGAGTCCCACCAAGCCCAAATGAATTAGTATTGCATTGTTGCATTATCTTCTTTGTCTACACACCTCCACATGTGGCACAAATATGATCATCTTGGAAACTCTTATACATATAATACTCCAATGTGTGTATTTAAAGACTTTGTTCCCAATGAAATAAGAAATATCTTTCCCTTCCTTGCATCATGTTGTTGAAAACTATGCAAATGGCCCTCTAGTTGGAAGTTGCCTCATCTACCATGTATCCTAAAAAATCAACACTTCACTGGCCACATTTATTTATCACTTCATTCAACTTTATCCAGAAAAGTACTTGTGCATCTGTACCCTCTTCCTTCATCTCGCATATTGCCAGAGCCATCAACTCTTGTATAGTACAAAAACATAAGATAGAGATTAAAGTTTAAGGATAACTATGTTGGCTAAGTTTGTGTTGTGATGGTAAAATCATGTAAAAGTAACTACCTTGGGTCATACACATGTGATGCCATCATGGTCAAATCATTAATACGATGCACATGGTTGAAGCATATCCAATTGTTGTGTAGATACCCAATGCCATTCCTTTGCATATGATTCACTAAGTCTACCCTTGAATCTGGCCAAGTCGTTGACATTTTGAATATAAAGCATCTACTATCATCATTAATGGCTTGCTCAAGAAATAGGCTACCATGGAAAATTTTATATGCACAATGTTGCTTTAACTTTAGAGAAGACAAAATTCCATCCCATGGGCACTCTTAGCATGTGCTAGGGACTAACCATATGTTTGAACCTACATTCACGGAATATTGAGCATCATATGCATAGCTTTGTTATGATATTTATGAAATGCATGGTATTGAATACTAAACATCATATGCATCGCCCTTTTATGATATTTATGGGATGCATGATATCTGGTGAATGGAAATCACTTAGTCCTATGAACTGTCAAAAGGCGCGGATCTATAGCATGGCAGATGGAAGATGAAGACCAAACTCATGATGACATAGACAAGTAGAGACAAACTGTTACACAAGTGAATTAGGTTCTAATATGGCAAGTTGGACTTATAAACACAATCTTGTGTAGGACTAACAAAGGTAAGACACTTAACTGAAAGTACAAAGCATCATGACATTGTATTCATTCCATATATCAAAGTGGTAGTCACGTACAATGCTTTATAGTTGTTGGATGGGTAGCAGTTTTCCCTCTCTGTGCATATGGGATTCAGTCTGCCTGCATGTCCTAAGCCCAAAACTGCCTCATACAAAGAGGCTACAATAGGTGTGATTACAAATATCTCAACACCCCTCCTCAATCACAACCAGAAAGTACAAAGTGTGTAGAGGCTTTAGTGAGAGCAACACTTGCAAAGTGTTGGCACACCATAGACACGGCAAAACACCAGAGGCTGTCGCAAAAAAGGCTAAGTGTGGGTACCATAAACATGATGGACATTCAGAGGCTATAGTAGGGGCCTCACAAAGTGTACAAAGGCTGTAGTACAAGGCTACATGAGGAGTTTACAAGCTTATGATAAAGACATTTGGGCTGCACGACCACGACCACATGTAGCTCTGAGCTTTCAACATCCCTGGATTCTCATCTTTGTGAGCCCTAGACTTCTTGGACAATAGGTCCTACTCTTATCAATGCATCTTGCAAATTCGAAGGATGCATTGATTCCAACCAAGTGTTCATTTGTGGGTTCAGCCCATCACAGAACTTCGAGACCTGTTGGAAAATACTCATTGTCAGGGCATATTTTAGCAAGGAGACAAATCTCGAGTAGTACACCTCCAGAGACAGGCCCAATTGTTTCAACTCAAAGAACTCATTCATCTTCTGAGTTGTGTATGCAGGTGGCATGTACCTTCCCTACACTGCTTCCTTTAGTTTATCCCAAGTTATTGTGTTTTCTGTGACTACTTGGTCTTTACACCATTGCTTCCACCATAGCCTAGCTTCCCCGGTGAGCTTGAGCTTGGCAATCATAGCCTGGTTCACATGCTCTATTCTTGCTACATTGAAATAATCCTCCATGGATTCAATCCATATTTCGGCATAAACTTCAATAGTCTTCCCTTTTTTGTCAAATTCTGGTGGTTTAATTTGTTTGAGAAGAGATTTCTTCTCTTGTGCCTTTGTCGGGCTTAGTGCAAAAACATGATTCTGGTTCTACGCTTGGGATTGTATCTGGTTTTCAAGTTAAACTTTTCGTGTTAGGATTGCATTTACACATCTCTACGCAACTTAAATCAACATGCACATTACTTTCTATCACTAATGTGCAACAAATCGAATGAACATAAAATTATTGTTTATCCATAAAGAAGCATAAGCCTCAAGTACAATTATTCGGGAGTAGATAGAGATTGACTGTGATGATTTTCTTTTCAAGTGAAACATCAGTGTCAGGTTAATAACTCCCTATTGGATTCAGCTATACAAGGACAAAATAGTAATATGGGTGTGGGGAATGGATTTTTAGGAAGCAATAAGTCATGGGAAGTTCAAGAAATCCCCTTTTTTGATAGTCATGACGTTTGTTTTGACCCATTACTTTAATTATGTATGCTGGCAAGACTTTGACCATCTCATCATAGATATAGCGATTTTGTTCTACTTGCCGACGTCCAATGTGTAGGATCGAGTTCACACCTGCCTCATGGAAGATGAATAGCTTGATGATCTTCAAGTCTTCCAACCATTTTAGTCTTTTCAGATTGTTTTGAAGATAGGCCAGTCAGTTGGCATCTATATAGTAGTAACGTGCACTCCAAGTCCAATGCCTTTCCACATACAATGGTGAAGGGTTGTAGAGTTGATCCAGGATCCCCATCATGTTGGATTGTCTATGATAACTTGAGGATTTCATAACCATCTTGAACATGATATGAAATACGAGGAACCTGCTCCATGCATCGTAGGTTTGGAAACAGCAACAATCCACAAGTGAGTGAAAGAAAAAACTATTTTCTAGTGAGAACATCACTTCACTCTTCTTGATTTATTCCAATCCTAATTGTCCTATTTGTGGGTAGGTTCTAATACCAACTATAATGTGCTCGCCACCCTCCTCGTCGGTCCAAGCACGTTTTTAGTGGTCCATCAAGTGACAAATCTAAGCAATGCTGCCCGCACTCCCATGGAATACTATGGGGTTTTCTACCTAGGGTTTCCCGATTCCGCCTTGCAATGGGACGTTCACGGCCGGAACCCACTAGGACCGACCTGAAATTAGAGTTCCTAGAGGATGAGGTCTCTTGATAGCATTCTAGCATTGAGACTTGGATATCCCACTTCACACAGAGGTATTCAAGCCAAAGCAAACCCACGCTGCACTTGGTTCAAAGAGAATGGGAAACGAGAGGGATGCACCGCTCAACTTCTCTGCCTGTAGGGTATAGTACCATTCCAATCCCCCTAAAACGGCATGAATCTGGCAGGTCATATGACCATAGAACCTTGTGAGAAGTCTCCCAATTCTCTGGGACCACCCTTCTGTAGGATGGACCTGTCACGGGTTCCACCCACCCGCTTCCCTCATTAAGCGTTATTTAGTTATCTAATTAGGTCCTATCACATTTATGTGTGTCATTTAAAATCAGCTTCCTTAATTTAGCTTTTTAGGGAACAAGGTTCATTTGCATAACTTATGGCATTGACACGAAAATAGTTCAGACAGGTTCCTTGGAAGTAAACTTTATATTAACATCTTAAGATAGATACACATCTTGTCCAAAAAGGACAATTCCCACAATCCATGAGGATGCATCTTGTTTCCTCGAAGTCTTTGCCCTTGTACTAGTAACAGGGCCTCGAGAATCTATCTTGAATCACATAAATCGTTTGAGTAGGACAGAAAGGCCCTTAAGGAATTTATAGCCAAAGCCCCCTGACATCCAAGTGTCCTTATACATTCAAACTAACCCACGAAGAGACCTCTTATGGCATGTTCGGTCCATGTTCTCATCACGGTTATCTAGAACCCCCTTGGATAGGGTTGGTGGCCAGCTAGGGGTGATTTGGTGCGTCCTCCATGAATTCAACCTAATTCATTATACCAATTTCTTTTGTGAGTTCACGGTCATACATTTCTTTCACAGACGGTGTTCCTAAATTTACAAGCACAAACAATAGTGAAGGCAAGTGTTTGGGACATCTGCTGAGGTGTATTTTCCATCTTTGAATGCTTAATGTTCACCCTTCTTGGGTCTTTATCACCTTCGTGATAGTTTCCATGACCTTCTGAGGGTTAGAGATTACCCTCATTCCGACCTCATTCCTATGTGATAGGAGTGAGCAATTACGCTATTGGATTTATATCCGATAGTTTTTGAATGGTAGCTACCCTAATTTGCTAGCCTTTAGTCCATGGTTCTTGTCTTGGAGATACAACACTCAATTTTTCTTGTATTGACACCGAGTTGTATCATGGATAAAGATTATATCTCCAAGGGTGTTTTGGATTTATCATGGCCAGTTGTAGGATAGAGGCAAATGAGTGGTTTACTAAACTTTAGGTCAACCTATGATTGTAACAATAGCTTGACTTATTTACAATTAAACCCTAAATAAGTCGAACTAAACCCTAGTCTTACGTATCATATAGGGTTTCATTTATCAAACTGCCTCAGCCAATTAAGTTTAGCAATTCACATGCGCATCTTAAATCTATCTTTTAATATGAATTCCTATCATGTAGTGCAATTGAAACTGTCTACGATGCCACACAAATAATACTCAACTTGGTATTGCAACAACCCATAGATTCATGATCATCATAGACTTGACTCAAGTATTTACACCCACCTTTCCAGTTATGCAAATTACGTGATGCAAAAGTGTGATTTCTTTCTAATAATGACTATGCATTAACGTCCCATTCATAGGGCTTGACATTGTAATGGTACCTAGCTCTAGAGTATCAAATTAGTCTTATTACCCGATAACCCATTTTTCATATTCTTTTACCTCTCAAGCATGCCAATGCTAGTGCATAAATCCAATTCTCTACGAACAAAAACAATAAACTCCTTGATTTCAGTGTGCACCAATGCGTAATCTTTGTGCAAATTGTTTGTTCAATAACATACCAAAGTGCAATAAAACACAATTCCCAACACGATTTTATAATACAACCTAGTTGGTGGTTAGCTATCGTAGATTTTTGCATGAATACTCCTCCCTACCTAATGCAGTTGATCTACGTTTTAAAAGATTCCTACCAAAGTCAAATTTATGAATGCACCTACTTGCCAAGTGTCGCGATTCCTTGACCCATAGCTCCATCGATTGATGTGGATTCACACTCAATTGGGCCTTACTTCACTTGGGAGGCATCATATAGTTCAGCCTTTTCTTCATAGATATGCACACAGGCTACAAGGGAGTTGACTCCTCGCGGGGGGAAACGACCGTGAGAACCCTCTCAACGAGGGGGGGAGAGAGGAAGCTTGAAAGCTTCCAAGGAGATTCCCCCTTTCTCTCTCTCGCTCTCTCTTTCTCTCTCCATGTTCCTCTCTCTCTCTCTCCCCCTCTCTCTTCTCTCTCTCTCTTCACACACACACACACTCTCTCTCTTTTTCTCTCTCTCTCCTTCAGTCCATCAACAAGGGAGAATAATGCTAATAATGCCCTTCTTCTCTCACCTAAGGGGGATTTTATAGTAGTATTAGGGGGGGGGGGGGGGGGGGGGAGAGGGGAATGGTGTGGCATGGATCCCCCACCCTTATCCCCATATCAAGGCAACCAGGTGAATGGCTACTATGAAAAATATGGTGGAGGGGGAGAGAAGGTATGGTCATCTCACTCGTGCCTTCCTCTGCAGCCTCATCGCCCGCCATGTCCTCTCATCCCTTCCTACTGTCATCGACCACTATAGCTCCCCCTCCCTTCGCCAAGCTGGTGGCACTGATAGGGGGGCGTTAAAATAAAAAGATTTTGTTTACTTAATAAAAGGGGGGATCTTATGGTCACAGGTGGGGGAATATTACATCATCAAGCAATGCATGTGCTTCAATTGCATGATCCTGTGGGGCTCATAGCCTTTTGGAAATGAGTAAATTGTGTTATCACTATCATGCAAAGATTTGGAGTTGCAATCTCAATATAGGTTGACACAATATAGCCTAGATTTGTAGTATAGATCAATATAGGTTGACTTGGTATCATCTCAATTAATCCAATTTGCATGCAGATATCTATTCTAGCCTTGCTAATATAGTCATTGCAAATGATGGTCACCATGTTGTCTCAAGAAGAACTATTGGCAAGCATATTGTTCTTCTATCTTCATTTACCAACAACTCACACCACATATACTATTTGTAGCAAGATGCAATGGAAATTGTTCATTGCAGAGGCAAGCCTTATATTTTTAAGACCTTCACATACAATCCAAGATGGCAAAAGATTGATAGTACTTTAATGCCTAGTCAAACTAGGCATGCCATGCCAGATTTAACCACGAGGGTCTTCTATAAGAAACACAAAGGCATGGTGGATTCTATTTTGAAAATAAGTTGGTCGATGTGAAGTAGTATGATAGACTAGTTCATGCTGAGCTTCCTAACAAAGATATATTTCTCGAATTGTTTGAGACTATTGTTGCTTGCAACATGCATGGTTTGTGTGGTAGTTAGGAGACAAAATAGTCTATGCATGGTTGATGGCAAGTGCTTGCGCGATTACTTGAAAAGCTTCATAAGTGCCACTATGGATGATGAGAAAGGTTACCTTGTTTACATGAGAAGAAATGATGGCAAATGGTGATAGTTAGAGGTGTGCTCCTTGATAATCAATGGGTGGTGCCTTACAATCCATATCTTTCTAGAAGATACAATGCCCGTATCAATGTCAAGGTTTCTTTACCATATCTATTGTAAAATATCTTTACAAGTATAATTGAAAGGGATGTGATTGTGCTACTATAAGATTCCATGTCATTTCAAAGAATTCATCAAATGTCCAAAATGGTAGTGGTGACAATTGATGAGACCTAGATGTATCTCAATGCATGGTATGTTTTTTCTTCCGAGGCTTATTAGAGGATTTATGATTACATATTGCTCACCTTCACTTTTGAGAAGTCCGTGGCAATTCCATTCCTCGACACAACATGCCCTCAGATACAACCGTGTTTTACCCAAATTTGGTAGTGTGGCCCATATTAAATGCATATTGTGGCAGTAACATAGGGAAAGTTATGTTGATGTCATTGTCCCAACACCCCTAAATAAGAAAAAAAATTGATTTAAAATTTAAAATTGAGTACATGAGGAGTAATTGAAGTGCATTGCAAATCACCATGCATCCCCCATATTGGACTAGCATAATAAGAATAGTAAAGATTACACACACAAATAAAAAAATCCATGCAACCATATTTCCAAAGCAACCTTACTATCTAAGAGAAAGCAATACTTGTTTATACATAGAGTATTGCCATCACATCACTCAAGTGGAGGGAAAGGATTGTACTAATGGTGTTTAAACTCTTCAATTATATTGGGACCCTAAACCCTTGCATTAAAAAACATAAAATGCAAGCAAGCAATGAAACAACACACCTAATAACTACAGATACACTTGCTTTGCAATGATGGGGTGATGAAAATGCATCATGTTATGAATCTCAATGGCTCACACAATGCAGAGTCTACAAGTAAAATGACAAAAAAAGAAAAAGAATTCCATTGACAAGTGACAATGCAAGTGGTATGTGCTTAATTATAGAACGCATTAAAATATGGATCCAAGAAGGAAACTTTTTTTTATATCAATACCACAACCACTTACCAACTCCAAATAGCTTTGCATTCCATGAGCAAGATTGTGGTTAGACATTATATAGGAGATCTATGGATGGTTAAATTTCACATGGGTGTTATTGAAAAGGAAGCTTCATAGTAGGTCCCAAAAAACATAATGAAATGGATCTTGATGCATTACATTTATTTGAGAATTTTCATATGATAGCATGATTTGAAATCCATGACCCCAAGAACATTACAATTTTAGGTAGCAAATGAGAGATGAGTTAATCATGCAAATACATGATTCATTACACTACAGAAATTGGAAATTATTGATGAGACATAATAATGAAAAGCTGAATTAAAGTGAATAAATGAATATGCAAGTTGGACGCTCAATGCCCAAATAAATCGTAGACCAAAAACCTTGCCTTCATTTGCAAATCATAGATACGTTTCTAGAGGGCCACTGTTAACATGCATTGCCATTCATTGGTATCAATGGAATCATACATCCTTTGACCAATTAAATCATGCAAGGTTTGATTAGAGTAACATGGATGCAACAATATGCTCAATTCATTAACCCACGTTGTAATTTCATAATGAGAGAAATCTACAATTCAACTAGGTTGACACGTTCAGTAATAAGCAAAGGAGTATGAAGTTCCACATGCAATTCTTGCATATCTATTATGTAGCAATTTTACTGATGGCGTTTAGACATGTGATGTGTTTTAAAGTGAAGTACATTTGTAGATAAGATTTAGCATTGTTTAAATGTATGGAGAATCTCAAAAGGAGAATATGTATACTAATATAGTTTGAGTCAATGATCATGAGTTTGAATATTCACTTTTTCTTTTCCTTTGTTAAATGAGGTTTCTTCTCTTCAAAAAATAATACTTTTTACATATTGCTAGATGTCCGTATAGGTTTTTGTACCCTGTCACAATTGCATTTTTCTTACAAATGGTGGCCTGCTCAAAATTCCTAGCCTTGTCTATGCTATCAAATATTGCTTCTATGTTAACCTTGAAGTTATCCTCGAAGGGTTGGAATGTTTTTATGTATTTCTTCATTTTCTTGACGAGATTTCGTCAGTGTTGTTGGATTTTCTTGACGAGATTTTCTTGATGTTGGACATCTATCCTACGTACTCGTTGCCATTTTTCTTACATCTTATGCTGTTGTAAATGAAGTACTTGCTTTTGTGTCTTTGGGTTTTGGTTGTTCCAGACAATGCCAGATGATATGGAAGTACTTGAGCTGGTGGCAGGACTTACAGTGGTTGAGACTGCAAGTTTGGTGCTGGCATAAGTTTGGTTTCTTGTTGGTTTGCTTCTATTTACATTTCTGTGAGAAAATTCAAAATTGTTAGTTTTTTTAAATGTTTGAGAAGAAGTTGTGTTTGAGAACTTGCAAGTTATGTAGATTATGTTGTTGAATGGATCAAAGTTGGAACTGTGTTTTTGGGTGTAGACCTCTCTACTCAATAGGTATGCAACCTTCTCGATCATTATTGCAAGATTTTCATGAGCTTGATTGTAGTGGTTCTTTTTCATGTAATCTTTTAGTATGTCCTTGCCTTCTTTTTTCGTGACTTCTATCAATTGGTTGAGCAAGATGTTAAATATGCAATGTAGCTGCTCAATTGAGTATGTTTCGATGCCATTTGATCTTTTGTCGAGAAACAATTAGGCTGTGCTTGTTTGTAGTGGATTGTTCAACCAAATCTTTGTACTCAAGTTTGAGTTTGTTGAGTATGTCTTTGAGTTTTTCTGCATATTAAGTGCATATGAGTTAGCGTTGTTGTTTCAAGTAAAAATAAAGGTTGCAAAGTTTGTAGGAGATTGTGTACCAGTTGTGATCTTGTCATTTGATGCAAGATGACATTTGTTGTCGAGAATTTGAGTGGATGAGGCCATCATTTTTTGGAGGTTGTTGTAGTTGCGAAGCCGTTGACATATATTGATGGCTTTTGCCTAGCAACATTTGCCATTCTCATCTAATTTGTTGTTGCATAGCTGCAATTTTGTGTATTTGCAAGACGATTCTCGATCTAGCACTGGGTGTTCCTGTGGTTTTAAATGTGTAGATGGAATATCTACATGCATAGGTCAATGTGGGCAGGTGAAGTAATATATTTGTACTTTTATACATACTAAGTATCATTTGGATTGTACGTACCTCATTCGGAGTCATCTTTGTGCCTTAATAGGTGATGTGTATCTATAAAGAAGAAAATGAGGAGAGCACATCAGTATATCAATAAATCTATTAGTAGGAGAATAAAATAAAGAAAACACATTAGTATATTAACAAACAATGTGTGAAATAAGATTTAGAATATTGCTTTATTACTTGCTACAAGAAGTGTATAAAATTATTGTATAATAGAATATGGTGTGTTTAAACTTTGTTTGTTTTTTGTTGAGCTATGTTGTTTCTTTACTTGAGTCATGGTGTTAGGAAAGGTGTCGAAGCAAAGGCAGATGGATCTGGAAGGCCAATGATATGAAAATTTCTTCTTTTGGTTATGGAAGAGCATTATGTAGAAGACTAAACTGGGTATGAACATGCTTCTTATGTGTAGAAGTGTTTCTTAGTTAACTGTGGCTCCTTATAATTTGTGACTGGTGATCGTGTATGCAAGTCTCAATGACAATGTGGATTTATGATACTAATTGCTATGCATTGCCTTGCGTTGGTGCTTGCTGTGCCATAGGGTGAGTTGCCGATTCATTGACTAGATCATGACCCAGATTCCTGATATCATTTTATCGTTTGATGTGTCAATACAGTTGATATTACACATCTCATTGTTTGCTACATCTATGGTGAGGTCAATGCTCTCAGTTAATCATTGCAGTTGCCTGGTCAGCTTCTCTTATGCAATGTAGCATTCGTCCATCTTTTGTGACTATACCGGATATTGTTGTACATGTACTGGTATCTTGAATTGATAGTGGACTATGGTGGATAGGTTGCATAGTCTAGTTGTAGCTGCTCCTGTGCTATTGCTGTTAGCAGTACACTCTTATTCTTGGCAGGCAATGAGGTTGTAACTGTAATAACATATGAGGAAGCTTTTCCCATTTCTTGTTGGTGTGCCACTGACAATGTGTAGGCCATATGTCGCATCGATGAGGTAGTTGTAGAGAGCTTGTTATTCTTTTTTGTTAGAGTGCTATCAAGAATTGTTCGAAACTCTTTCGTGAGCTATAACATCTTTATGCATACTGATGAGACGTTGCTTTCACAATTAGAAGTTGTTGGAGGTATTGTGAATGTTACTGTGTTGTTTTTTATGAAAGGAATCTTTTGAATGATCATGTTCATCAGTTGGTGGGTTCAGTTCGAGGAGTCGAGCAAGTTTCTTTGCGTGCAGTCTATGATGAACATTTTGAGGTCTTCCTTATCATTGGACATGAAACCACAGAGTTGTCGATGTAGTATGATTGTACCGAGTTATCAGTGCTTATTAGTTTGTTCTCTAACCTAAAGCTTATTTGTTGTAGTAATGTGCTAAAGAGGAAACCTTGAGTTTGGTGGCTTGGGTAAAAATCAGTGAATTGTGCCAGTCTTGTATGCTACTATAGTACGGTATTGTCATAAGCATTGCAGAGACTCAGTTTGAGATCAAATGTAGTGGTGGTTTTGGTAATGCTATAGTTTTTGTGGTAGTGGTAGAATATTATATGCTCTAAGCTCAATGGTCGAGCACAATAAAGGTCTATAGGGTGCATGGTGATATTCCCTATCCTTGTGAGCTTTCATTTTCATATTTGTGCATGGGAGCTATTGATGTACTTGATAGACTCACTTTGTGTGACTATTGGGATCTGCATGCAAGTTGACACCGCTTCGATGGGTGACACTAGCTTGCATAATATTGCGGAAAATTTTACTTTTTGCTTGTTTGAGTCCAAGTTTTGCAGTCCTAGTCTCTTGGAATCTCTTATCTAGATGTTTAACCTTCCGATTGGCTCTACCTTCATTGCATACTTGAGTAGGTAGTAAGAGATGGATGAGTTTGTTACTCATTGAATATTCATGTGTGCTTCCTAGAGGAGTAGTAGTATTGGGCGATATGGCACAACATTTTGGTGCTCATCTCTAGGATAGTAGTAAATGTATCATTGAGTTTTAGGGTCTATTGTTGGTTTCAAATCGTCATGTGAGGCATACAAAAATCAGTACTGGCATTTACTATGGCCATTACTTTTGCTTATGTAGCAGGCACGACGACACCAATGAATTTACTTTGCCATGACAAAGCTATTAGTTTTCTTATCGAAGTGGAGTGATTATCATTAGATGGAATATATGCACATATCTCGTTTGTCATATTTGCAATGTCTACCTCGTATAACCATAGGATCACATGTGCATGTAAGGAGCCCCTATGTTGGATCTCATACCTAATGACATGGTGCTGGATGCACCCAATGCAAACAGCTCTCCCAAGAATATATTGGTTGAAGAAAATGTCAAACCTATTGTGGAAGAGGATGGGGCACTATTTCCATGAGAATTCAGGATTGAATTGCTTTGCAACACATTCCTTGTTAATGTCGGTCCACCTTGTAATGGCGACCTCATCTACAGTGAAGGTAAGGAAGAAATGAGACATGCCCCATACATTGACTATTGTGATAAACGTCTTCAAGATCTCCCATGCATACTTCTTTTGAGAGATGAAGATCTTTCCTAGCTCTTGCCAAACTTCAATTCCCAAACAATAGTGTAGCAAGCCCAATGTCATTTCAAACTCAAAACTCAAAGCCTTTCAAGTTTGGTTGATCATATCTTCATAGTCACCTGTAATAAGAAGGTCGTCGACATATGAGACAATCACTATAGACTTTTCACCATCCCTGTAAACATACAAGTTAGCATGTGAGGCACATCTTTTGAAGTTTAAGCTTAAAAAGAACTTATCTATCCGCGATGGTACCATGCTTCGGGGGCTTGTTTCATCCCATACAATGCCTTCTTCAGCTTACACACTTTGTTCTCAAAATGGGGGGTCTCAAACCTTGGTGGTTGAGCCACGTACACCTCCTCCTTGAGGTCATCATTTAAGAACGCTGACTTAACATATATTTGGTAAACTGGCCACTACTTGTGGGCGGCCATTGCAAGTATTGTGCGAATAGTGGTCATTCTGGCAGTTGGAGCAAATGACTCTTGAAAATCAAACCCTTCAACCTGTAAAAATCCGTGGGCAACAACCAATTTGGCTTTGTACTTTTCTAAGGTACCAATTTGGCTTTGTACTTTTCTAAGGTACCATCAGCCTTGTACTTTACCTTCTAGATCCACTTGTGCCAATAACCTTCTACTTTGTTGGCCAATCCACTAGCTCCCAACTGTCATTCTTCATTATGCTGTCATACTCGGCTTGCATATATGTGTTCCATGCTAGATTTGCAAGTGCTTCTTCTAAGTCAGTTGGGTCCTTTACTTATCTCATAATCTCAACCATCAAGGCCATATTGACTATGTGAATAGAAGCCCTCCTTTGCTCTAATCTCTGAGACCTCCTTAGTTCGTCAGCCTTCTCCTCAACAAATGTAGACATAGGATTATTGTGGTCATAGAGCTGCTTCACCCAATGCGGCAATGGCTTTTCCAGTGGGGTGATGTCAGGTTGGTGAACTTTTTTCTCATCATCTGAAGATGATGCTTCCTCCTCCTTAAGGATAGGGACAACTCTCAGAACAGGTTCATAATGGACTACTTCTTCGCTTGATGATAAAGTGGAAGAACTTGCCTTCTCCTCCTCCATTGTATGTGGCTGCTCCTTGAACACCACATCATGGCTCACGATGATCTTCTTTTCATCTTGGTCATATAATTTGTAAACCTTCCACTCATCACTATAACCCAAGAATATACATTTTTTTCTTTTTGGTTTTAACTTGGTTCTCTTCTCATTTGGAACATGTGCATAACATTCACATCCAAAAATTCTAAATTGTGAGACATATGGTTTCTTACTAGTGTAAGCCTCATGAGGTGTTTTTCCCTTGAGAGCCTTTGTGTAGCTCCGATTTAGAATGTAGACTATAGTATTAACAGCTTTAGCCCAAAAAGGGTTAGGCAATCCCTTGCCCTTTAGCATATATATTTCCATGTCCACAATGGTGTGATTCCTACATTCCACAACACCGTTCTACTGAGGTGTGTGAGGCATTGTCAATTGATGCTTGATCCCTTTGCTCTTGCAAAAGTCTTCAAACTCCTTTGATTTGAACTCACCACCACCATCTGTTCTAATTTCTTCACATTTTTCCCTATTTCATTGAGTTTTGGCTATTCTTTAAACTTACCAAAATCTTGAGCCTTATCACAAAGAAAGTACACCCACATCTTCCTAATGTAGTCGTCGACAATCAACATAAAATAAGAAGATCCCCCCAAGGCATGTGTAGGCATATTACTGCACAAGTTAGCAATGCACCAACTCTAGAGGAGCCTGTGCTCTATTCTTGCTTTCCTGTGGAAATTCCTTTCTCTGTTGCTTGCCCATTATACAAGCTTCACATGGTGAGCAACCATACCTTGCTTGTGCATCTCCTTCAACATTGCAAATCTGATGTGTCCAAACCTTTCATGCCAAATCTTACTTGTTCCCACTCTAGCAGTGGCTGTAAGAGCACTTAGCTCATACAGGTTGTTCCTTCTTTCTCCTTTGCCACCAACTTTGCCGGCACTGTCGAAAATTTTTGCACCTATCTTCTTGAACCTCACTTCATGACCAAGATCAGTTATGGCAGCAATTGATAACAGATTTCTCCTAATTTTAAGAACATACAACACATTTGAAAGATTTTTGACTTCACCATTTGCAGCAACAAAAGAAATTGTACATGTGCATGTAGCAAGGCATTTTTCATCATTTCCAACCATCATAGTGATGGACTCCTGTATAGACCTTTCTTGTTGGTCATGTGATGGGAGGCCCCACTATCCAACACCCATGAATCAGTGGTAGATTCTTTTTGCACCGAGGAGCACACTTTCTCAATGGTTGCCATGAATAACTCCTGCTTCAATCATATTGGCGGTCTCTTTCCCTTTACTTTTAAGGGTACTATTATTTTCATCTGCCTTG
The DNA here is from genome assembly GCF_053477565.2 of Lygodium microphyllum. NCBI lineage: Eukaryota > Viridiplantae > Streptophyta > Polypodiopsida > Schizaeales > Lygodiaceae > Lygodium > Lygodium microphyllum. The sequence goes on from NC_141151.1 coordinate 9,697,575, forward strand.
TTAACACAACAATCTGAAATTGCAGGTCATTTCTTCTTACAATAGAAGCACTCTCCTTGAAACTTCTTCTTACATCCCTTCTTCTTTTTGTCACCATCATTTTTCGTGGAGGAACCACCTTTGACTTTTGCATTGGCAGAGAATCTAGTATCTCCATTGTTGCTTCCTTCTCGAGCTTTCAACCACAACTCCTCCTCCATCAATAATGCACAAAACTCCTCAAAAGTCAAAGCTTGAGGTTTCACCTGAGTATTAAGGATAGTTACTAGTCCATCAAACTTTTGTGGACAAATCCAAAGACACCTCCGCGCTAGCTCCTTGCTAGTCTTTTGTATCCCAATGCCAACCATCTGGTCTCGCAGATTCTTAATCCGAGTGATGAATGCTCCAGTTGTCTCTCCTTCAACAAACTTCTCCGCTACTAGTTGATTCTCCAAGTTTTGAATCCTTAATTAGTTTCGCATTTCATACTGACTCCTCAGTACATTCCAAGCCTCTGATGCTTTGGTTGTATGCCGAATCAAAGTCAGAACACTATCAAAATAACTTGTAACTAAGGCAGCATACAATACATTTGCATTCCTTCGTTTCCAAGCTCGTAGAAGATATGCATTCGGAGGAATCATCACACTAGAATTTGATGGGATGGGGGTAGGCTATGGTTGTGCATCAGTCCCCACCACAGTCTCCAAAAGCTCATAAGAATCAAGGATAGTTGTAATTTTGAACTTCCACAAGGTGTAATGGACGAATCCTCCATGTTTGAATAGCTAGTACAACAACACCACCTCTTGCACCACTTCCTGATGCACCAGAATCTCTTTTGAAAGACGACATCGTTCCTCTTTGTTGTTGAAGCCTTTGGCTCTTGTGCACTCTTCAATCCCTAGAGCCCCCTCAGCTCTGATACCATGTAAAAATTACACGGTGCAGTGAACAAAATCCGATAAAGAGATAGAGAGTACACAATAGAGAAGAGGAGAATTAAAAAAAAATCATAGTCCACTCCATTCATGACTATAAAGTCAACAGAGAATTGGATCCCTGTGATCTTCAATGGCCAGTTCTTTAATACTCCAAATGGCCGCACTTTCATTCCATTGGCTAGGGTGACATTGAACCTAGCATTCTCAACAAGTGGGTTACCCCAGTCCTGGAGTACTGCATGGCTTAGTACACTAACTCCTATTCTTGTATCCACAATTTCCTTTCTTGCGATGTCTCCTAGACCTAGGACCAGTGAGACTGTTTGCATTTCAATGCCTTCCCAAAAATCATTAATGTGTAAGGACTTTAACACTGAGTGTAGCGTCAGGCTAGGTATCTGAGTTACCACGTCATGATTGTGTAGATCAATTTCTCCTTGCTCAATTAGTCCCTCAACCCACTGCTTCAGTTCTTGCCATAGCATCGGATGTTGCCTAAGCAGATCTCCTAGGCTTAGAGTCACCAAGGTGGTCACTAGTGTGGTGAGGAGGTCGTTGACGGTTTGCCTTTCTCCTAACTCTTTTCTTGGCCAATGGCCCTTATTGGTTTGCTGGCCCGTAGCGTGTAGGCTTTTTTTAAGCAGTACTACTTGTGCTACAGCTGCATTCCTCACCTTTGGTCGTGGAGGCTAGGTTGGCATGCTTACGCTTGAGAGATCATTGATCTCATCCTCCAATATGGGCTCAACATCCTTCAAGTGCTCCTAGGCTTCTTTTACCCACTCAATCTTTTCGATGGCCTCGAGTTGGCGCCTCCGGTTGGGGTACTCCCCGACCTTTGCACTCCCCTTCTCGGCCATCTTTAGAGCTAACATTTCTACTTCTACATCTGTCACCTTTTTTTCAACAGGTAGTGTCATGACACTCTCGGTTTTTAGCATAACTTTTACACCAACTCTCTTTCTCCTTTTCCTACAGCTCTTCTTTCCAATTGAGGGTGCATCTAAGTTGTTGGGTCCATGTAGTGATATGCCGACTTGCTTTGTCTACACATGGGTCATGACATGCAATAGGATGAGTGTGTCATCTCCATTAAATGTCTCTACTCCAAATAACCCCAATGGTACAAATGGTTTGTTTGCCGCATTAGAGAGTGGCCTTTGTCTAGGGAATTCGACAAACAGGTGAGTGATTCCACACTTTGGGCATCTAAGATCCTTTTCAATTATTTTGCTCCCGTTTGGGGACAGTGTGAGGAGATGTGTCATGTGGGTGTCCACAAGTCCGACACAAGATTGGTTCTTGGTCCTACCCTCCAAATCCTCTACCTCTACCTCTACCTAATGCCATCACCAGTATAGGTCAGTAATCCATAAGGATTGCATTGCCCTCTTTGTCATACGACACATAGGGGTGCACATAAGTCTCTTTGTCATTTGGCTCCTCCACATAGTGAATTGGAGTGTCACTCAATGGATGGGTTACGTAGGGTCTAGGTGGTCTAGGTATGCCTATGGGGTTTGTCTCCATCCTAGGAATGGCTAGTTTGGCATCATTAGGTGTTAAGAGAGCCAATGGGGCTCCCCTTCTAAAAAAGTTTTGTGGCCTATTTGCTAGGTAAGGTTTTCCGTATGGATGTGAGTACAAGAGTCTCCTCGGTAGTCTTTGCAATGCATGACATTGTGACCAAACCTATCACACTTGGCGCAAGGTCGGGACCTTGGGTCCTGACACTCAACTCGCAAGTGGTTTCCACCACAATACACACATTGGATGTGGCGGCATGTTGGTCATCTCATCATTTCTTATAATTTGGCTAGCTCCATCTTCATTTGCGCTAGCTCCTAACTTGCATCCATGCCCTTTCCTTTATCGTGAGTACTTGGGTCTTATCTTTCACTTGATGTTGAAACTCTCTAAAAGTTTCTAGCATTAGTCTCCTCTCAAGTTGAGCTCTTGGAGCTTCTCTCTTTGAGCTGGTCATCCACTCTGATTGCCTCGTCAAAGACCCTAGCTAGCGCGTCATCTTGCTACAAGCTTGAATTGCCTGCCAAGGCCTTGTAGAGTTTCTCACTTCATATCCCATTGATGAAGACTGTGGAGACCGCACTTTCGGTAGGTCACTCACTAGTTGGGATCCTCTTGAAGAGACTCTACATGTGGGTGACGTAGTCTCTTATGTCCTCCTTGTCTTTTTTCTTGATGTTTATCAGTTGCACCAAAAGGTTATCGGAGTACTGTGGATCAGAGAATCTCTTAATGAAGAGACTTCTAAGGTTGTTGAAGTCATTCCACTTAGCACCATCTAGACTTGTGTACCAAGTCCTATCCTTATCTTCCTAAGCATAGACGGAAATCTTGTGAGCGCTGAGTAAGATCAGTGAGGCCATTGGCCTCGCCGACTTGCTCGAACTACTCTATGAAGCTATATGGGTCATCATTTGGCTGGTACTTGTCTAGTTGCTTAGTCACAACAGGGATTCTTGTTGGCTCTTAGAGCCTTGGTTAACCCCTAATCCTACAAACAAGCAATGAGGTTGCCATTGCAGTGGCAATACATTCTCAATGCATCAATATTTTGATCAAGGTATCCCTTGAAAGAAAGTTTCTTCTTGACTCAAAGCTAACTTGAATCTCACAATGCTTGGTGCACACCAATGTGAAAGTACTTGGTATATAAGTTGAATGGTTATCAAGTGTGAACTTTAGATACTATTGGTATCTCAGTGTGATTGCTACATCTCTTTAATTGATATGTGAGCTTTGGTATCAATGAGTAAAAAATTAAAATGAAATACAAACCAAAGAGCATGTAGGTAATTATAAGCACAAATATGAAGGTATGCCCAAAAGCTTAAAACTTTATATATTAGTATAAGGTGCTTTGTGTGCATGTGCCTATGTTTGCATGCATCTATGTGAGGTTAGTGATGTGATTGGCTTGTGGCTTATGTCTCAATGTGAGATTAATGATGTGCTAAGGTTCCAATCACAACTGAGGATGGACACACAATCAATGAAACAAAAAAAAGTGTAGGAAATGTACCACTCAAAACCATTACTTATTTCAATAGTCAAACAAATTGAAAAACCAACAACAATCACCACGTTCATAATAAACTCACCAAACTCATCATGCTGAGGCACCGTTGCTCCTAAACCCCTATTCTTTCCATGCTATCACATCTTGTGGATATAGGGTAGTTAATTGCTCTTTCTCTACCTTTGCAATAATGATAATTTGTTGGTCAAGCACTAGCTAATGATACTTTTAGGGTTCTGAAAGTGGATGTTTCTAATCTTCAATCAGCCTTGGATGTATGAAAATTATTGGGGCATGCATTGGGCCTACAAATCAATGCTAGAAAATCTTCCCTTATTGATTGCAAGGCCTCTTATTTTCCAAAATTATAGTGGCAAGGTACTAAGGTTTTTCTAGCTCGGTGACATTGCAAGACATCTTGGTTACCCTTTGGGGGTTGATGTGCAGCTAAAAGTCTTGCTAAAATGGATATCATAGATATTGAAAGCCACTTTTTTCTATTGGAAATTCAAAGCTTGGCCATTCCATGGGTGTCTCAAAGTGACCTAGACCATTATGCTTTCCATGCTTACCTCCATTGCTACCTTGGACCAATGTTGCCTTGAAGGATCTCACCCACCACTTTTATTTCATGCTCTGGATTTTGTGCAAGCAAGTATATCTTGGATATAAAACCTTGGACTCCTATTACTGACACTTTCCTTGAGGACAGGGGCCTTTGGCATGGCAATAAAATGCTTAAGGATTCTTGGCGGCATGTGCTTAATGCAGAGGCTCACTTTTCTACATTTGCCTCTATTCTTCTTAATCATTTAGTGTCTTTATGGAAAATTGTCATTTCCAACTCCAATTGGCATCTAGCATGAGATAGACAGATGATTAATTCATTACTAATGGAAATTCTAGTGGTGTCTCCTATTCTTTTGTGGGAAGGAAAATCCAAGGAGAGACCTAAGTTTAATCGCATGGCACATCTTGTATTGACCTTGATGGTGCTGATGCCACTCTCTTCCCCCTTGGCACCTTGATGTCCTTTCACACCATCAGAAGAGTCTTTCAAGTACCTTGTGGCTACATTGATCTTTGGGGTAAAGTCTCTAATTTCTTGCAGGACGACCAATAGCCCTTTTACCCTTGGTAGATTTGGGATCTTGCATAGCATTTGATCCTTCAATCCTCTTTATTTAATCAAATTTATCATCTCATGATCAGAGAGACCGTGCATGGTAGACCACCAAACCCCTAGGTTCGCATGAAATGACATCGAAACTCCTGACAAGCCCTAGACTCGGCCTGCACCTGATCCCATCGGCCGCAGAGGGAGTGGATGATGGAGGTCTAAAGCTCTGCTAAGGTCGCCTGTACTGAAAGTCTCTCTCTGCCGAAAGCCTCCTGACACCATGCCTTCTAGATATGCCAACCAATATATGATCTCCCATACCTCAGAGCGGTATGCTATGGGCTCTAGTACCTGGCGAATGGGTAGAGCCTCCAAACCGACCACTGCACATGACCCTGCCTCGATGATGAATATCGTGTCTTGCATCCCGACGTCATACAAAAGGTGACAGCCCTGGATGACCAATTCTCTTTGGGGATTGTGCAAATCTAAAGTGTTGTGGAAATTGACAATAGTGGAGGGATGTGTCAATAAAATACCATTCAAATGCAAGGTATTCATGTGGAGAATGTTGATGGGAGGCCTCCCTCTTGCAATGTCCCTTCACTGTAGAGGTACTTCTAATGGGAATTATTTCTTCTGTACCACTACAGTCGAGTATTTCTAATGGGAATTATTTCCTACCCTTTTTCTATAGGAAAATTTGGGTCCTTCTCTCAAACATTTGGCTTGAGATGGTTGGCACAAGGATGCCTCCATTTGATTAGGATTTTAGCAAAGCTAAATACCATGGTTTTCCATAACCTCATTTGAAGATCTTGTTTCAGTTTTCCAAATTTTGCGGTGGTTGGTATATTTGGATCATCCGCAATGCATTTATTTTTCATGCCATCTCAGACATTCAGCATCATGTTGCGAAGCTTAAGGGAGTTCTCTAGTGGTAGCTTGACCTTTTACATCATGTTGATATCTTGATCAAATATGATTTAGTTCCTCAACATATGGCAATCTCCTTTGTTCCTTTGTCATGACTTTGTATCTTTTACGCATGATGACTAGCACCATCTTGCATCTTGTGATCTTGCAATCTTGTACGCATCTTATAATCTTGCAATCTTTTACTTGTATCATTCAACACTTCTTCCTAGTGGATTCGATGACTACTACCCCATTTCACATATAGAAAGAAGACAATAGAGGTGGTCTAGAGATATGTTTACTTGGCAATTAACTTTTTAGGGCCAAGATTCACTTTGAGGAGAGAAGTAGAGGATAGATTGACACAAGGCCATGCAGCTCTAGGGTGGATAGAGAGCCACACTTCTAAGACCCTTGGATGAAGCTCTGGCTATTCGATACTTTGGTCACACCAATAGTTCCCCATACAGGGATTGAGCCTCTACCACACAAGGAGAGTCACACAAGATCAACCACTACCCCAAGGGAGATGATACTACATTACCACCGAGGGACCCTACCTCATCACTTTAGTCTCTCTATCCTAGAAATACCCATGAGAGACATCCTAAGGTGAGTGCCTCTCCTGAATAGTTCTGCATTGTATCTAGCTTAGACATCATTTCATACTCATTAGCTATGCACTATTTCTTTTTTTTTTCTCCATTTAGTTAGGCATATCATTAGATGAGAGCTTTCTTGGGACATGGGAAATTCCCAAACTTCTCAAATGTAACATTTTGGTCTCATAGAGGCCACTTTGGCCTTTTGTAGACATTGATATAACTTTCTTTCTTTCTGGCAAGTTGCTTGGAGGACTCAAGAGACAATTGTGCACCTCTAAGTTGTCTAGGTAAGTCCCATAGGCTATGTATGTATGTGACAATTGGGTGAGGACCTCTACCACGATCGATGTAGCCACTAGCTTAGCTCTCATGTGGAAGTGAGGCCTTAAGTTTGATTATCTTGGATATCATGGACACTAGGGGTCTCTCCATCAACCTCGGCCATGTGAATAAGTATTCCATGTATTTATAAGAATCCACATACTCCAACTCCTCCTACCTATATGTGAGTTTAGGTGCTCATCTCCGAACCCACTATGGTGTAGTATTGAATACCATGACCTTGATTTTACCAAGGTTCACTAAAAGCCCATTGTCCAATGCATAGGAGTATAGTGCATCCAAGTGTCTTTGTAGCCCCTCTAGAGATTCAAGTATCAATATAATATCATCTACATATAATGGGAGAGCTATCCAAGTGCCAACTAGTGGAGCTCCTCTATCTCCTCCTTGTGAGATATAATCAACAATCCCATCAATGTACAAGCCAAATAATGTCAAAGAGAGCAAGAATCCCTCCTTCACCCTAATGGTGGAGTAAATACATGCTAAGGGCAACCTCCACAAGTAGACCAACCAAGTCACCAGCTAAGCCACGAGGAAAGAGGAAGATGAGGAAAAAGGGGCACATTAAGGACATGCCATTAAGAACATTGAATGGTCATATTACCATGAATCACACCCATTCTTCCAAAAAGAGATGAGTAAAAAAGACCAAGGGGTTGTGAGAAGAAATTCCCTAACACCGTAGAAACATAAATGAAAGAGTAAAACAAAGGATAAAATCAAAAGAACACACCTAGGTTTAGGGTAACTCATAGACAATGAACATAAAGGAACCTAAATGAATGATTGAATAATGCTCATGTAGCAAATAAATCGTGCAAGAATGAAATTTGTACCCTGAACTCTTGTGTCTCGAAAAGACTAAGGAAAGATGTTGAGCAAGAGAGTGTGTCATCGAATCATGAAATACAACAAGGTAGCATCCAGATAGTGGATAGCAGTAAACGCAGTAGCATGTGATGCTAGATCAAGCTAATGATGATGTGGCAAGCTGACGGCAACAAAAATGCAAGTATGATTATATGGTAGGCTGATAGTAGTAAAAATGCTTGTATGATGATATGGCAATCCTACATTAGCCACTAGAGATCACAAATGCAATAATTAGTAGGTTGCCAACTATAGATGATGTGGCTAATTAGCAAATGCAACAGAAAATGAGGTAGATTGCATGATGAAGGCTAGAAACAGTAGCTTTAGTTGAGATGTCCTCCATGAACAGGGTGTGGCCAATGAAGCTAGAGGGCCTAAAACATGCAAAAACGAGATTGGGACTAAATGGAGGACAACATGACTATTTATAAAAAGTTTCAAGACCTTGTACTATGCACAATTTTAAAACTCTCTCAAACTATGCACATTTTAGGGTTTTTACTAATTAAGAATTTTTGGGATTGTTTAAGTGCCTAATTCAACATGTAATGCTTATGTTAGCTTAGTACCCCCTCTTAGGCCCAAAAATCAAGCTAGAAGGGAAGGCCACCCATAGTTTTGAGTGTTTTGGTTTTTATGTCATTTTTACCCCAAGGTGTCCCACCCCAAAGTAGCTAGGGCATCAAACAAAGGGTGCATGGTGGCTGCCCACAGTGGCCTACCAAGACTACATAGGCAATGGTTATCTTACTAAGGGAGTCCAAGTGGTCACCCCAGAGAAGCTCGGGTATTGGAAAAAGGGCGCACATTAGTTGCCTAATGGCATACCAAGTCATGCTAGAGCTCCAGAGGGAACACCAAAGACACAAGGAAGAAACCACAAGAAGGAAAAGGAACACTAGGAATAAATGAACTTTATATGTAGCATTATATGTATTACTCCCACTGATTTATTATCATAGATCACCACACATTCTTTATAATAAAAAATCAATAATGAATTGAATAAGAGAACACTCAATTTTGAATGGAATTCATCACATATATTTCATTATTCATGTTTCAAATTTGCTTCTCTCAATCTCTCATACAAATACATTGTTTTCAATCTCTAAAATGGCTATCATTCACTCAATCTCTCTCACACATGATCTCAATCACCTAATGTATGAAGAGGTACCAAAGACATTATACTGACCCTTCAAAGTTCACTATTGTCACTATCACTTTACTCTTCACTTCAAGTATTCATCAACTACATCTTCACTTCTTCGACCTCTCTTAAAGCTAATATTATTCCATTTCTAAGACTAGAAAACTTTCCCAAACTAAACATTCATTCAATACAATCATAGAAGCAAATAAAACATAACAGAAGCTCAATGTGAAGTACAAGAAACCATTCAGCTCAAAGCAAAACCAATTCAATCCATGAAAAACCTTCCAACATGCTTCAAATCATTCTCCAAACCATTCTTCAACCATCTCAACCTCTCAAAAAGAAAGAAAATAGACCAAAACATAGGCAAAAACAAACCTAACAAAACCAAACAAACACACAGCATAACCTAATAGAATATCATAACTCAATCAGAAACCATCATGAGCTTCTCACACATATTTAACACCTAACCCAAAAACTCCAAAAAACTTCCAAACTATCCAAAAACCAATTAATCGTACCTCATATTAATTTAAAAATCACCAAAAATCCAACAAAAAAAAGCTAAAAATATAGTCATTTTAGCCCTCAATACCGAGAAAGGTGGATGGAATTACAATGAACTTTTTTTTTTGGGTTTGGTTTGTTAGCTTCAAAAAGTAGAGGTGGTGATCGATTAAGTAATGGATGGGAGACTAATAGCCAGAACCAAAAACTTTCACAAAATAAACAAGCTATCCCTACCACTATCGTGTGTTGATGACATGATTGTAAAAGGTCATAAGAATAGTTACACTGCAAATATCTCAAAACATGAAGACACACAATCCAATGTGACATCCTAGGTCTAGTGAAATACTGACTAAGCAAACTAAACAAGCTAGCTAAATTTTGTCCTAGTGTGAATCAATCAAAGAAGCTTCCTTACCACAGATCTACTAACCTAAGATATCCTTAGAAAGATGGATAGTGGGATCAAGGGGCATAGCCACATGCCATGTCTGATTCTTGCAATATTGGTCCACTAATTAAAGAGCATACTTTTACTGTGACACAAAAATACTACCCCTAGATTGAACTACCTCCATCCCTAAAAAATAAGACAATAAATGCACTAGTTATTAATGTTGTAGTAACTCCACCAAAACTATAGACATTAAAAATCTTAGAGATCTCATTGAATACAAGCTTCCCATTTGTGTTTCAAGGAAAGATGCTTGTTAACTGTGGAACTTTTAAGTCAAGCAGTGACTACCCAAAATTTCTTA